>NC_053041.3:598818373-599443373 GCF_002575655.3 Aegilops tauschii subsp. strangulata
TCTCTTAAGACATTGATGAATATTGAATGGATGAATAAGCACACCTGCCTCAAAGTAGGAAACTGGAATGTCTTGGCGAGCTCAAGATTTTTGCAGTAGTCATAATACGCAGAAAGCTTTTCTGCCTGTGAAATAGGCAAAATCAAATCATGGAGTGACATGAACTGGTTAGTTTACCAACAATATAGAAGGAGGAGAAGAAGAAGAAAAAACCTGACTTTCTGTACCTGCTGGCCAGCTCTTTTATAAATTTCAAGGGCCTTGATAGCATCCATTTTTGCCATATCAAAATACTATCCAGACAAGAGAAAAAGAACTGAACTTATGTTCACAAATTGATTATGGGCATACACGGAACACGTAGGATGACATCCAGAAGAATTGTATAGAGTACCATATCAACAAGATTGATGATGCCGTCATTTATCGAACAGTATATTTTGAAGCTCTCCTTCAGAACCTGAGGCCCATAAAACGTACATACGATCAATAGGAAATACATACTATTTGTGAATTAAAAGGAGAAAAGCATAACAAATTTGGTACTTACAAGGGCTAATGCATATTGTATAAGGTGATTTGTGCAGGCTGTACCTTCAGGCTGCGACAGTGAAGAAGATGAACAAGAGGAAAGAATGGTATCAAAGGAGTGCGATCTTCCTATAATCAAACCTGGCAAGAAATAAGCCGGAGTAGTAGCTTCTGCAATGCAGGCAACTGATCTAAAAGATCTTCACATGGAAGGGTTCTTGTTCTACTGTGTGCCTGGGGTAAATGTGCCAACACTCCAAC
Source organism: Aegilops tauschii subsp. strangulata (assembly GCF_002575655.3). Taxonomy (NCBI): domain Eukaryota; kingdom Viridiplantae; phylum Streptophyta; class Magnoliopsida; order Poales; family Poaceae; genus Aegilops; species Aegilops tauschii. The sequence continues at coordinate 598,819,166 of NC_053041.3, forward strand.
ATTACAGTCATGACAACCAAATCAGCAAACCATAATGGGTGTCGACTGTTGAGACTGTATGAGAAATCAGTATTTACCTTGCCAGAAGCCTGGGGTAATTTCACCAGACGATCGGCTTCGACGTCGTATTTTAGAACCCTAAAGCATTCGACGCGTTCATGTAGGTAGAATGCATACAGGCGAACCCAAGCAGAGGAATCCCATGCTGACAAAAGGGGGTGGAGGAGAGCGTCGCGTCAGGTACCGAAACAGAAGAGCGGGAGCTTCCGTTGGTTGCTGCAGTTCAGAATGATGCGCGATAGAACAAACCTAATGGGCTCGAGTCATCCCTGAAATTTGGAAGCTGCAAAATGTTTCCTCTGTACGAATAGCTCAGGAAGTCATCTTTGAATGACCCGTCGCCTTCTCTCAGTAACCTATGTATCACTATCAGTGTTTTAAGCGCAACCTGTAGCAAACATTATTAGTCAATGCACACCTTTTTCTATGCACCAAATGAATACTCCTTGCTAGTTGTTCATGCATCTCACAATGGACAGAAAGGAAAATTAGGAGAACCAAGATAAACGGTATAGAGATGACTGAATCAAGGATTATCAATCAACATAGATAAGGAAGCAGGGAACAAGACCCACTATCCAGTTCTTGGTCTTGGACAATCTCCTGGCCAATGTACATATGGAGTAGGCGACGTCGGCCCGCGGGCGATTTGCCGAGTTCGCAAACATTATCCCTGCATCCAGCAAAAAAGATTTCACCAAGGCCGCATGGATGCTGCATTGCATGGTCAGGGAGGGGGAAACCACTCACTCCTGAAATGCCGCTCCTTGGGCGGGCACTCCACGTGGTTCGTCGCCTTCACGATGGCGATATCCAAATCCTGCAACGACCACGAAATTATTACAGAGGGCGCACTGGCAATTGATGTGTCAATTTGCAGGACAATCAGAGGTTGAAATGCAGGTCGGGAGGAGATGCAAGGCGAGGTGTTGGCGGCAGGACGGGCGGGGCTTACCTTGTACTCGCTGTTGAAGTTGGCGAGGCCAACCTTGGTGGAGTCCTTGAGGGCGCCGTAGGCCTTGCGCCAGGTGCCGGACCCCATGACCGCCATCGTCGCCCTCGCCCCGGCTCCGGCCCCCGCTCCGCCCCGCCCCGCCGCGCCCGCGGTCCAGCTTCGGCAGCCGCGCGCGCACGCACGACGGACGATGGAAGTTAGCCCGGTGCGCCAATTTTAGCAAGGGGGCGCCAATGGAGGGAGAGGAGGAGGGGAAGGGAGGGGAGGCGCGCGTTGGCCAAAAAAAAAAAAGGTGTGCGTAGGGGAGGAGCCGGATACTTCGGCGCCCACAACGCGCGCGGGGAGGGAGGGAGGCATCGGGCCGGAGGTGTCGGGGGCGAGCTGGAGCTGGAGCTCTGGGGGCGGCGGGTGCGCCGCCGATTCGCCGGAGACGCCGATGACGAACAGTCGGGTGGGGCCTGCTGTGCCGTGAGTACTCCGACGATGCTTGTTGATCAGGCACCACCAAATTACTGTCAGATCCACCAAAAATGTGTTTTTATATTTCGTTTGTCTGGTTGTAGATATTGATCTTTTGTAAATAAAAAAATCGAGGGAAAACCATCCGGCTTTGATCTGTTGTATAAACTTGATCGAAAATAAAACTATCCTGACTTTGTGAAAAATAACACACTTTACATTTTGAAACGGATGGAGTACTAAAAGTCAGGTTGAAGTGTACGTTTAGGGCGTGTTTGACAATCCATGCCAGCTTCCAGCGTCGACTTTTAACCATAAAAGACTGGAGTTGAAAAGCATTCAGCAAGAGAGATCCTCACTCAATAACTACTCAGGCTGACAACCTATTTCCTTCGATGTGGCTCGTCTCTTACTGGAAGAGACGAGGCCTTGCAGGTGCTCTGTTGGTCGGGGAACGAGCTAGCAAAGCAGGGGACGTGCTCCAATGGTCGGGGATGTCGAGGACGAGCTCCGATGGTCAGGGAGGTCGAGGCTGCTGGCGAAGTCCTACACTGTCCGGGAGGGCATCGACAAAGGGTGATGGCGGGGGTATAGACTGGGTTGCGGTGAATGGGAAGGGAGGTGGCCGGTGCCCCACGTCATCGGGTGCTCATGGCATCTAGGGTCGGGGATGACTAGTGTGGGTGGGAGGAGGAGGGGACAAGTCATCGGCTGGGGTTGGTGCGCTCGAACAAGACATGATTCACTTGGCGGTGGAAATATCCCAACTCTAGCTCCTCATGAAAATGAGAGATCCAGATAATCAGCTTCCCTAACTCCCTCGAACTTGCACTATGTTGGCAGCCAACTTCTTCATCTTCACTTCGCAGCCGTGGAGTTAGAGGAGTTGACAGCTCGGGATCTACCGAACAAGGCCTTATTTTCTATCTAGATATCCCACGAGGCAAGGGAAGAGCCTGCCATTCTCTTCTAGTAGTTGTAAGAGATGGCGTGAAGAGTTGGAAACTTCGCGTTTGAATGATGAATCATTTCGCACATTCATGATGTCACATTCAAATCGAGGCAGAGTCATTTACGAAGTCTTTCTACTGGTGTAACATAATTGTGTATTTGTGGGTCAAGGGGTCCAAATTCCACAGGATCATGGAGCTAACCCCGGCGATTAAAGAGGGACTAGTCCTAGCGTCATAGTGAATCAGTGAGGCGCAGCAGAAGTCAAACTCAAGGAAGTGGTCCTCAAGATCAAGAGTCTTGTGGTTGTATGCCCGACTGATGGCTGCTCAGTCGATGCGGATTTGAAGGCTCTGTCTCGATGGGGTGGGGTGCTCCCGCTCAAGGTGGCTTCTGGTCCGCAGAGCGACAGTGATAGGGCGCCATATCTGGCCATGTGAAAGGTTGGTTCAATGCTTGGCAACTTGATGGCCATAGATGACGTTGTTGATAGAAGGTGTGATTCTCTCTCTTGTGAGAAAGGCCGTTTCCAAAGTTGGAGCCACCTAATCCTCCATGTGTCTCGTCGATTGTTTGGCATAGGATGTGTGGGTAGATCATTCATCCATCTATCTCTGCATCCAGGTTCGCCTCCACTATTGTTTCGGGTTGATGAAAGATCCACGATGAAGGCCCGTTGTTGGCCATTTATAATAAAATCAAGGCCGCTTGCTCGAGGAGAGGTAATGACTCGACAAAGTTCCTCCTCTTCGATGGTGTGTGGTCTTTATGGGTAGCCGGATCGGCTAGGTGCCTTGCCTTATGGGCATGACGTACCAGTTCCTAATTTTTTTTTCAAAAATTAAATGGGCAATTATCTTCTTCTTAATCGATGGATATACCCACCAATCCCAAATGAAAAGAACGAAGGAAGAAATCCATGGTGTGGTTTCATCACAAAAAGCTTACATGCCCATGGATAGAAAGGATATAATTATTTGATGTTGTTCTTGACCGGTGCCGCCATCGTCGGCATCATGCTACCTCATTTACCTCGCAGGGTAACTTGTACAACTAAACTCCATAGAAATTGGTTAGAATTTCCTGAAAAAAAAAACAGATTAGAGTTCATTTCAAAAATCCATTTTTTAAAAAAGATTTCATTTAAACAAATTAGAAATTGACTAGAATTTGTACAGGTCACCTACAAATTAAGTGTTGTGTGCACATGCACAAAACGAGTGTAACAGTGTTGGCATTTTTTTTCTAGACTAGAACTTTGAAATTTTTAGAAGCCTCAGTTCAAATAAATTTGTTTGGCACAGAACCAGTGTAACAGCGTTGGCCTTTTTTTCTCGTTCTAGACGAGAACTTTTGAAAAATTTAGAAGCTTCAATTCAAATAATATAGACCCCGCACTTTTTTTAAAATAATATCGAACGGAGGAGTAATTAAGAACCAGCAAAAGAATACGAGCAGTGATAGACAAGGCAGCATTTTAACAGATGTTATTTATTTATTTTTAATCTGAGCATTTTAACAGATGTGTTGAACAAAAAGGAAAATAAAGCCGATGCAACAGATGGAAAACAAAAGAGGAAAGCAATGCGAGACATGTATTTCTTAGATGGGCCGGGCTCTGTTTATTCTCCAGCGCAACTTCACGGGCCGACCCACGAGGCCTTCTCGTCTCCCACCGGAAGCGCTGCGCTGCAGCGTTGCTTGCCACACATTAGTCCCACCTCGGAAGTTTACAGGGAGCAGAACCAGTTTATAAGGCGGGGTGCTGCAAATGATAGCATGACCTTACTTGAACAGGATCTGTTCTATAGGCTAATACCGCTGCATCCTTTACCAATAAGGAGGCAAGCACTTCAGTCTGGTTGATGCACTCTGACAAGTGGGCCAGAGCGTGATTAACGGCCAGGAATGCATCTGATGGATGGATTCGACGGCTGTAGTGTAGATGATCGTTCCTGCCATGGGTGGCCCCAGTGGTTGTCTGACAGACACAAAAAATTCTTTTTATTTTTTTTGCCTACAGAATTTCCTTCTATGTATTATCAGAAATAATCTGCAGTTATATTTTCGAACTTCTTTAGCCACATAATGTATTTATCCAGTGGTTGTCTGACAGACACAAAAAATTCTTTTTATTTTTTTTGCCTACAGAATTTCCTTCTATGTATTATCAGAAATAATCTGCAGTTATATTTTCGAACTTCTTTAGCCACATAATGTATTTATCCAGTGGTTGTCTGACAGACACAAAAAATTCTTTTTAATTTTTTTGCCTACAGAATTTCCTTCTATGTATTATCAGAAATAATCTGCAGTTATATTTTCGAACTTCTTTAGCCACATAATGTATTTATGTTGTCTGACAGACACAAAAAATTCTTTTTATTTTTTTTGCCTACAGAATTTCCTTCTATGTATTATCAGAAATAATCTGCAGTTATATTTTCGAACTTCTTTAGCCACATAATGTATTTATATAGTCATACATCTGAATCATTTTTGAGCTTCTCCAACCACATAATCTATTTGCAATCATATAGCTGAAGTTATCAGTGATTCACTTCGTGATACAGCAAGGACTGTCGGTAGAGCCAGACAAGTGGTTCATGAATCATGATACAGCAAGAACAGTCAGTACAGCCAGGTTCCTTCTAGTATATATCATAGACTTAAAGATGTGTGTTGAGTGTGATAGTTGCCCCAGAAAAATAAAACACAGCGAGTTTAACCATCACACTGACATCATTATCTCTTTGCACGACAGACTCTCAAGAAACCCGGCGAACTGGCTTACAGCACCCACCATCATCAGTATTACATATGAATATACGATACCACCATCGGCGATCGGTCGACGCCAAACTTTGTTTGAGCATTCACCACTTCCTCCTCCTCCATCACCTCATCACTCCCACCGTCGTCAAGGTTCAGATATACCATCTGCATTTCAAGGTTTGTGATCAGTCGGTCCAAAATAGTCCTAGTACAGGTCTTTCCTGAAGAATGACGCAATCATGCAGCAGCAGTATACTTAATGGTTTATCTAAACTGATAAAATGGCACTCACATCCAAATGCAACTTCACCAGTCGGGGCGCAACATCCAAGCAGCGGGCAAGTTGAAGAATTCCATTATGGGCATTTGGTTGTCCAGAGAAGACAATTAATTGACAAGTCATATGGCTCAAATGCATAAACGTGCCATGTGGTGGTGTTGTCAGATTCTGCAACTCAAACATGACAAGGGCAAATAAGATGAGTTTAAAACCCAGTTTCAATCAAGAACTATAATGTACGCAAGCAAGAATGAATGAATAAATAAATACACCAGGTAACCTGCTCATATCCATGTATATAAGCTTGCACAATTAGTATCTTCACTGGCAAAATGCTTGGAACTAAAGTGAATACAGGGGCCAGTCCATTGCTGCCTCTGAACATTATCGTAGCCTTCTCTAATTTGGAGCACCCATGAAGTACTATAGGGATCTCTTGTCCTTCCTACTAAAAATGAGCAAAGATCGGCAGCATGAAACTCAACCATCTCAACATTCATTCTGTCAATTAGTAAATGTCGAAGTTTGTCAAGTTAGCGTGGTATACTTAATCCATATATACCTGAGTGTGGCTTTATAGAAACAGCAGCGAGAAACAAGAACTACACACAAGATCTGCCTTGAACACCCAAGGCCTCAAGACGAAAGTGATGAACATGAACTTCTTCGGATGGCGAATAAGTTTCTTCGGGTCAAAAGATATGATCTTTGCTTTGTTTTTGATGAAGCAGCAAAGCCAATCCAGCTGTCAAGATGATCAAAGTCCTCTTTGTGCAAGCCACACCTGATGCATAACTTATCAATACCTATCACACTATGCCTCAAGGAACTTAGCTCGTTTTATTTGAGAAAATCATCAATGGATTGTTCATCAGTGTGATAATCCAGATCACTGGGGCCATAAAAACACAGATTACAGTGGAACGTCCAGAGCATTTTCCAACTTCAACAGGTTGAATCTCCTGTGACAAGAAAGAGCCTGAATTTTTAGTCGGGCTGAACTTTAACTAAAACTAACTGGTAGGCAAGCGATAGCCACTAATCACTCAAATCAAAACACACAATGACCTGAAACTACGTGCAAGAGAAATCAGACCAGATGCAGATTGCAACTTTTTCTAGTGTAGTTTCAATGGGTGTTTTGTAGTGGTGCCAAGTACACGTGGAGTGTAGTCTATTGTTCATTTCGGTGCAATCCTGTTACTACTTTCACTTTATCATTAATGTACTTCTTGGATTTTGCAACTTAGCAGTAGGGGTTGCGTGCCCGACCTTGTTCATTTGGGCTATATGGGAAACGAGGAATGAAGCATGTTTTTGAGGTACTCTTCCAAGGGATCCTACTATGAATCCATGAGCTGGCTTCTTGAAGAACCAACACAGGAAGCAGCCCGGCAAGCTGTCCCCGGTGGCGTCTGAAGATTTCTCTAGCCAGCACGGCTGCAGTAGGCCGGTGGTCAGAAGACCGGAAGCAGGCTGAGGGCGTCACCGCGTCAGGATGTATGTATGTCATGTCTGCAGTGTCCTGATGAAGCCTTTAGTTTGCTAGTTTTCTTGGTGTCAATTTTTTTTGGGCCGTGCGTCTGGCGTTGTCAGTTCACGGCTTGTGCAGTCTGATTTGAATAATAAAACCCGAATGTGGTGTTACCGTCTTACCGAAGCCGAAACGATTTCAGTAACAAAATTAGGTGGCAGTTGCGCCTTTTATCCAAAGAAGAAGTCTGTGGTGTAGAGGCTCATTCGGCAGCAAGTAACTCTAACGATTTTCCTTTCTCCAACAACTCAAGCAAGTCTAGCAAACAACTTGAGCAATAAGCCTTAAAAGTGAGGCTCACTGAAAAAGTAAAGACATGGATTGGACCATAATCTAAGCTCCATGCCCCTGCCCCAGGCAACAAACCCCATAAAACACAATTATTTTTAATTTATTACTTTTCCCGAGAGGTACAGATCCGTGGGGAACGCCACAGGAATCACATCAAGGACTAATTTTCACGCACTGATTGGAATGGATCCTCAGGGTAACAGTGAAATGCTTAAGCAAATTTTTTTTTTCCCCTGCTGTGGTTCAAGGAGAAGAAAGAGAAAAGAGGGACTCGCGGAATGGTGGTTACCCTGAAAGGAAGGCTCGTCGCCGACGCCGTGGCGGTGCTCCGCCGCTGCGGCGTCCGTGGGCTGCAGGGAGGGAGGAGCGGCGGGTTAAGGGGGAAGGATCTCGCAGTCGATCGATCTGCTTGTTTGCTGACCTAGAGGAGGGAGCGGGAGGAGGAGGAGAGCTACTTCGCCGTCATCTTCTCCTGCTCCGGCCATTGCTGCTGTAAGATCGGCGGAGCTCCGTGGAGCAATTAGTGAAGTCGAAAAAGGAAAGCAATGGGAGAGACAGATGGGCTGGATTCCGTTTATTCTCCAGCCCAACTTTACGGGCCGAGGCCCACACGAGCCCTTCTCATCCCTCGCCAGGGGGAGGCGCTGCGCTGCAGCGTTACATCCCAGACATTAGTCCCACCTCGGAAGTTTACCGGGGGCGGAACCGGTTTATAAGGCGCGGCGCTGCGAATTATTGCACGACCTTACTTGAACAGGATCTGTTCTATAGGCTCGTACCGCTGCATCCTTTACCAATAAGGAGGCAAGCACTTCAGTCTGGTTGATGCATTCTGACCACTGGGCCAGAGCGTGATTAACGGCCAGGATGCATCTGATGGATGGATCCGACGGCTGTAGAGGATCGTTCCTGCCTGGCAAGCCTGTGCAGGGTGGCCCAGTGGTTGTCTGACAGACAAAAAAATCTTTTTTATTTTCTTTCTTGTGTGCAACATTTTTCTTCTTACCAACGTAGTCACCTTCAAAACCATCTACAAATAATCTGCAGTTTCATTTTCGAACTTCTTTACCCACGTAATCTAGCTCATTTTCCTTACAGAATCTATGTTTTGAAGCACCTACAAACAATCTGCAGTTATGTATTTTTAACTTCTTTAGCCGCATAATCTATTTGTAGTCAGAGGGTGTTTGTAGTCACAAATCTGATTCATTTTTTAGCTTCTCCAACCACAGAATCTTTTTGCAATCACACAGCTCCGATTCACTTTTTGCAACGGCAGTCAGTACAGCCAGACAAATGGTTCACCAGTGCTCCTTCTATATATCAGACTTAAGATGTGTGTTTAGTGTGATCCTTGCCCCAGAAGAATAAAACACAGCCAGTTTAACCATCACATTGACATCATTATCTCTTTGCACGACAGGCTCTCAAGAACCCAGCGAACTGGCTTACGGGACCCGCCATCATCAGTATTACATGATGCCTCCATCGGCACTCGATTGACCCCAATCGACCCCAAACTTTGTTTGAGCATTCATCACTCAAGTTCTTTCAGCAGTCAGTAGTAGCTTCAGCGGCACCTGACAGGGACAAATAATGACCTCTTGTAAGCAAAAAGAAAAAAGAAAAAAAAGATGGCATGGTCACAGCACATAGTACACAGATGGGGACAGTCAAAGGATCGGCTTACTCACTCACTGTGAAGGGGCACCTGAGACTCTGATCACCTTATATGGAAGCGCTCCGAGGTAGCTGTGCCCATCTGCTGACCTCCCGGGCAGCACACCCGACGCCATGATCCTGGATGGGAAACATACTGGCCGCAACCCTTGGCTGTAAGATACAGCACCCCAGCTTGACCTGAGCAATGTAGCACCGAAACACGCTCATGTGGACCGTCTTGAGATGATCATGGTGACGCATATGGGAGCCTTCCATCACTCCCAACGTCGTCAAGGTTCAGATATACCATCTACATTTCAAAGTTTGCGATCAATCGGAGCAAGTAGTCCAAGCACAGGTCTTTCCTGAAGAATGATGCAATCATGCAGCATCATTATACTTGAGATCCATGTATTTGTTTATCTAAACTAATAAAATGGCACTCACATCCAAATGCAACGTCTCCAGTCGGGGTGCAACACCCAAGCAGCGGGCAAGCTGAAGAACTTCATTATCAACATTTGGCTGTCTAGAGAAGACACTTAATTGGACAACTCAGATGCCTCGAATGCATAAACATGCCATGTGGTTTCGTTGTCAGCTTCTGCAACTGAAACATGACAAGGACAAATAACATGACACTAAAACCAGTTTCAGGACTATAATGTACGCAAACAAGAATGAATAAATAAATAAACACCAGCTAACCTATTCATATCCATGCATATAAGATTGCACATTTAGTATCATCACTGGCAAAATGATTGGAACTAATTGTAGCCTTCGCTGCCAGAAACAGTGAGTGAATACACAGGCCAGTCCTTTGCTGCCTTTAAACATTACTGTAGCCTTCACTAATTTTGAGCAACCATGAAGTGTTTAGGAATCTCGTCTTTCGTACTCAAAATGAGCAAGATCAGCAACATGAAACTCAACTATCTCGACATTCATTCTGTCAATTAGTAAATGTTGAAGCTCGTCAAGTTGGTGTGGTATGCTTAAATTAGTTACTCCCTCAAACCCATATTATTTGTCACTGCTTTAGTACAACTTTCCTAGCAAGCCTGGAAAGTTTGCTCGTCAACCATCTCGACACCAAATTACTCTCTGATCTCTATGTCCTCAAGTGCCGAACAGTTTGCTAGCAAGCCTGGAAAGTCTTCAGATATCTGAACACATTCCAGATTAAGTCTTCTGAATATTGTAAAGCCACATATACCGGGTGTGGCTTTATAGAAACAGCAGCGAGAGACAAGGACTGCACAGAAGAGCTGCCTTGAACACCCAAGGCCTCAAGAGGAAAGTGATGAACTTCTTCGGATGGCGAATAAGTTTTCTTCAGACCAAAAGCTATGATCTTTGTTTTCGATGAAGCGGCAAAGTGAATCCACCTGTCAAGATTATAAAAGTCCTCTTTGTGCAAGCCACAACTGATGCAGAACTTATCGATCCCTATCCCACTATGCCACTGAATAGGCCAATTTACAGCCTTAATGAACTTAGGTCGTTTTATTTTGAGAAGATCATCAATGGATCATTCATCAGTTGTAAATCCAGATCACTTGGGCCATAAAAACACAGATTACAGTGGAATGTCCAGAGCATTTTCCAACTCATCGAAACAACGCTTGTCCTCACAGCCTCTTCAAGTGGAAGCAGTGACATCACAACAGGTTGAAACTCATGTGACAGCAAAGGGCCTGGATATTTAGTCAGGTTCAATTTTAACTAAAACTAACTGGTAGACGAGTAATAGCCACTAATTACTCAAATCAAAACACACAATGACCTGAAAGTGCACAAAAGAGAAATCAAACCAGATGCAAATTGTAACTTTTTGTAGTGTAGTTTCAATGGGTGTTTTGCAGTCTTCTTTGCAACAATTTAGTGGTGCCAAGTACACATGGAGTGCAGTCTATTGTCCATTTCGGCGTAATTCTGTTACTGCTTTCACTTATCGTTAGTGTACCTCTTGGATTTTTGCAATTTGGCAGTAGGGGTTGCGTGCCTGACCTTGTCCATTTGGGCTATTTGGAAAACGGGGAATGAAGCATGTTTTTGAGGTATTCTTCCTAGGGGTCCTACTACTGTGGCTTTTCCAATCTGTCTGACCGATGAAATTATGAGCTGGCTTCCAGAAGAACGAACACAAGAAACACATTCGACAAAGGAAAATCGTTGAATTACTTCCTGTAGTAGGCCGGTGGTCAGAAGACCGGAAGAAAGGTGCCAGTCTGTGGTGTCCTGATGAAGCCTTTAGTTTTGCTACTAGTTTTCTCAGTGTCAATTCTTAGTTGTGCTTCTGGCCGTTCCAACGCTGTTGTTAGGCCGCGGCTTGTGGAGCCTGGTTTGCATTGTGGAACCTGTGGTACCGAAATCGAAACAATTTCAGTAACGAAATTAGGTGGCCGTTGCGCCTTTTATCCAAGGAAGAAGTGTGTAGTGTATACGCTCATTCGGCAGCAAGTAATTCAATTATTTTCCTTTCTCTAGCAACTCAAGCAAGCCGATACCCTCCCTGTTGGTGTAGCAAACAACTTGAGCAATAAACCTTAAAACTGAGGCTCACTGAAAAAGTAAAAGACATGGATTGGGCCATAACCTAAGCTCCCTGCCCCTGCCCCAGGCAACAACCCCATAAAACACCAGATTTTTTTTGTTTGCCCCAAAGGTTCAGATCCGTGGGGAACACCCCAGGAATCACATCAAAAGACTAATTTTCACGCAGTGGTTGGATCTTAGGGTAATAATATTATTTCCCCCTCCTGTCATGTGAGGAGAAGAATGTGAAGAGAGCGACCGGCGGAATGGCAGTTACCCAGGAAGGTTCTCCATCCGGAAGGACGGCTCGTCGCCGACGCCGTGGTGGTGCTCCGCCGCCGCGTCGCCCATGGGCTGCAGGGAGGGAGGAACGGCAGGTCAAGGGGGAAGGGATTTCGCACTTGACCGATTTACTCAGGAACGCCCATACTGCTGCTTACTTGCTGGGCTAGGGAGGGGGAGGAGCTACTTCGTCGTCATCTTCTCCTGCTCCGGCCATTGCTGCTGCAAGATCGGCGGAGCTCCCTGGAGTCCAGACGAGACGACGGCTGTTTCTTAGATGGGCTGGGCTCCGTTCATTCTCCAGCCCAGCTTCACGGGCCGAGACCCACACGAGCCCTTCTCATCCCCCAGGCGCTGCGCTGCGCTTCAGCGTTGCTTGCCATACATTAGTCCCACCTCGGAAGTTTACAGCGCGCCGAACCGGTTTATAATGTGGGGCGCTGCGAATGGTTGCACGACCTTACTTGAACAGGATCTGTTCTATAGGCTCGTACCGCTGCATCCTTTACCAATAAGGAGGCAAGCACTTCAATCTGGTTGATGCATTCTGACCACTGGGCCAGAGCGTGATTAACGGCCAGGGTTCATCTTGATGGATGGATCATACGGCTGTAGATGATCGTTCCTGCCTGGCTGACGCCTGAACAGGGTGGCCCAGTGGTTGTCTGACAGACACAATTCTTTTTATTTTTTTGCCTGTACTAACGGCACCTTTTCCACGCCTGAACAGGGTGGCCCAGTGGTTGTCTGACAGACATAAAATTCTTTTTATTTTTTTGCCTGTACTAACGGCACCTTTTCCATTTCTTACCTACAAAATATTCGTCTAAAAGACTTTCTTACCTACAGAATATTGGTCTAAAAGATCTACAAATAAATCTGCATCTTCATTTGGGACTTCTTTAACCATTGGTAATCATATAACCTAGTCGTAATCATATAGACAGACATAAAATTCTTTTTATTTTTTTGCCTGTACTAACGGCACCTTTTCCATTTCTTACCTACAAAATATTCGTCTAAAAGACTTTCTTACCTACAGAATATTGGTCTAAAAGATCTACAAATAAATCTGCATCTTCATTTGGGACTTCTTTAACCATTGGTAATCATATAACCTAGTCGTAATCATATAGACAGACATAAAATTCTTTTTATTTTTTTGCCTGTACTAACGGCACCTTTTCCATTTCTTACCTACAAAATATTCGTCTAAAAGACTTTCTTACCTACAGAATATTGGTCTAAAAGATCTACAAATAAATCTGCATCTTCATTTGGGACTTCTTTAACCATTGGTAATCATATAACCTAGTCGTAATCATATATCTGAAATCATCAAACAAACAAACCAAAATGGTCGCCGGTCCCGGAACAATTCAATTCAACAAGATCAATAACTAAAACTGCGACAAACCATTGGTAAAGCAGCAAACGATCCTGATGAACGTTTCAAACTTGAAAACAACAAAAATAATGTTTGCTTGCTTGATTTCTTCTGTGAATCTTTAGACTCTAAACCAATACAAAACTGAGCTGGGATGAAGCTGGCAGCCTGGGCTGCCTGGTTGAGATTCTTCTCCTTTTCGACAAGTTGCGGCATGCAATAATTCACACGATAAACAAACAAATGTGATGCATAATGATTCTTCCATTCAATCAGTGCATCAATAAACTCGACAGGGGCTCCCCTGCTGTTCAGGGTCAAACACAAATTCCATCACGATTTCACTCCAGGCGACAAAGGCTCTAGACTCGCCTGACGGTCACGGAGCCTTCAAGTTCTACATCTCACTAAAAGAACAGAAAAAAAATCTCGCTTCTAATGCTCGACCAGCAAGATCATTTGCTTCAAAGCAAGGAGACATTGCTGGGAGGAAGAACTAGATGTTCGGAGGCGACACCACAGAACCTCTCCTCATTCCAAGGCCAACTGGGGATAACTGAGCTAGAGATTCAACCATCAGCGGTACAGCGAAGGAGGGACTGGGGCTGGGACTGGTGCGGCGATTTCCCTCTCTGCAGGTTTCTTTGCCGACAAAATCCTGGTACAAGATGATAAATAGATCCATCAAATTTCATGCATAGAGCAGTAGGGTAAAGTAAGTGCTGAGTTGTATCAGGAAATGCACGACTCACTTCTGGCGGTTGTAGAGCTTTCAGCGTTTCTTCTTACAACTGTCCAGACGCAGCTTCAGCTGCAGAGATAAGAATCGATCAGCTCGAATTCAAACAGTGAAAGACAGGCCAGTGGAGCAAAACTATGACGATCAGGCAATCTTGCATGAGGCCTGTGTTTGGTTTTCTTTGGACGATACTTTTGGAGTATGGAAAACTATAAGTTGGTAGCTGGAATGTTTGTTTCAAATCATCTGTCATCCTGTGGGATGGTAAAAACTAGTTTTGCCAAAATCAATCTTGTAAATCTGGAGGCATGTGGAAATCAAATTCTTTGCTAACAGGTCATGATATCGGAAAAACACCCAAGAACTGCTTATCATGCAAAGTAGGGGTAATAAGACCCAAGAACCTCATGCAAAGATTTGGTGGTGTAATCACGTTCAAAGATCAGATGAACATACCTTATTTATGTACTTCAGTTGCTGAAGCACTTCAGCGGTACCCAATTCCTACAATGGACAGGATAATCTAGATGTCAGTTTTCTATTGTGCTTTTAATTATTACTGAATGGTGCAAAAACTATTACAGAGTGGTTTCAACACGACTTCAAATAGATGCATGCATGAAAATAATGAAATATACTTGCACATGCTTAATACATCCAAAAGATTGAACAACGGAGGTCAAGAAATAATATAAACATAACCAACCATCATTTGTGAAGAGCTTGACTAGCCGAATGCAGTCAACATGTAAAGTGTATGGTTATGACATAAAGCAAGACAACCATGTACATCCCACAAGGGCACACAAAAAAGAGGCAACTATATAACAGAAACAAACCTGCGGAACAGCACAATCAGCACGAATTGGATCCCAAAGAACTGAACATGAACAATCCCAATCGCTCGACTGAACAACAAAAAGTGGTGCCCTGCAAACATTCCCATGGGGTAATGAAAACATGAATGCATATCTTAACGATATTACCTCCGTTCCTAATTATAAGATGTTTTGGATATTTCAATATGGACTAGATACAGACTGAAATGAGTGAACAAACACACTAAAACGCGTCTACATACATCCGATTCAGAAAAAGTTAGAACATCTTATAACTGGGAAAGGAGAGAGTAGATGTTAACAAAAACACAGAAAACAGAAGAGCCTTCTAACACAACAAGAGGGTAAACCAAGCCCTCATGGACCAATCCATAAGTGACAGAAACATTGAAAGAAATTAGGGTGACCTGTGTTACCTCCGCCACTTGCCGCAAATAGCACCTGTGTCCAAGACTTCTTGGCACTGAATCCAGTTACCAATGCTGGTTTTCTTGTCCTCACGCCTTAGTGACAACTGCAACTAAAGCACAGAATGTCAAAATGCATGGCTGAAAATAATCAATAAGGAAATCTTTTTATCAATTATCATTAAACAGGTCCAGAGTGTGCGGAGACCTACACTCAGATTTGGCATTTCAGTGGCATCAAGTTCAGCAGGTTCAACAAAATAGTCATCACTGCTGCATAGATGGAGTTACTATTAGAAATTTTATTTGATAATGCAAAGTTGCAAGAAGAAACAATAAATATACAACTGAAGTAGGGCATACAATTTAAATGCAATTTTAGGATTTACAGTCTTGGTTATTGTTTATTTATATATATCATGGAATTTTAGTAAACAAAAGATAAAGTTGGAGAATCTTGACTGGACCAACAGCCTTTCATTAGATGATGCTTAGTACCCATGGGAAAGATAACACTTCCCACGTAAATCACAATTTTTCATGAATCGAAATTGCTCCTCAAGTTGAAGCTGCTACTCCTGTCCCAGTAGCAATGACAGGCTTAAAGTAAAATTTGATCAAGAGTGAGCATACCCAGAAATTGGACCGGACCATTCTGGAACTTCTGCTTGGAAGTCTCTACCAATCCTTACTTGAGTTTCATATGGTTCAGCATTCGTCAACATATCTCCTTTTGAGCCAAGAACTTGGAGAGGTCTTTGAATATGCTTGGCTGATCCTTTTGTACTCGACAACATCTCACGCTGCCTCTTAGGTTTCTTCCTTGAACAATCCAGGCAATACCAATCATTATCTGGTATTTTCTTGATGCGACGGTGGCAGCAAAGCAAGTGGAATGCTTCTTCACAACGATCACATATTAACATGCGGCATGGATCTTCAAAAGACCCACAACTCTTGCATGCAAATAAAGTGTTGCTTTCATTATCATCATGGGTTAATGTAGTTGATGTGCTGCTGAGCTCTGATTTTTCGATGAGAACTATATCCCTTTCGAGCAAGGATATGCAAACCTCCCTTGATGTTAACTCCATAAGTGATTCTGTATCAGACTCCCTGGAATCCTCTATCTTGTGCTTTATATAAGATGGCCTGCTTGATATGGATATTGACTTCCTATCATCCACAGTAGAAAGTGACACCGATGAGTTTTTCCAAGAACTTCTCTTAGAAGCTTCTGCGGTATCTTTATATTTTTTTGTATATTCAACAATGCTTGTTTCAGATTTTAAAACTTCTCCATCTGAAGGAACAATAAGTGCTTTCCCAAATTTTTGGACCGGGGGCGAAATATCTTCAAAAGTTGCAGAACTTCTGGTTGTACTTTTCCTCGCATTTCCATCTGTTGTACTCTTGATCGCATTTCTGTTTGTACTCCTACTCTTATTTCCATTTGCATTTGTCGGAACAAAATCACATTTCTGGTCCGTCCTCCTCCGTTTATACAAATGGTGATCATCTTCTGAAGTAGGAACAAAACAAACACCATCGACAACTGGCGAACTCGAGCTTGAGGATAAATCCAAAAAATTTACTGATGACTTTGATTTCTCCTTCTGACATAAAAAGGTGTTCTTCATAGATTTTAAAGTCATATATTCTCCCGTAAAAAGAATGAGACCGTCTCTACCACAGTCTTGGACACAAAAATGTTTGGGCCAAGGAACTCAGTAGTAGAATTGGATATAGAGAGGCTGCAAGAGCCTAGTTCTTAACAAGCACAACTTCAAATATCCTTGGGCATAAAACAAATTTGAAACCTTCCCTCCTGCGGCGCCCCACAAGCTCTTCAATAAGGATAAGGAAGCATTAAATCATTTTTTTCAAGGAAAATATTGTATCACTATAAAGTCGAAAGATGTAATAAAATAGTCACAACATTTTGACTTGGTACACCATGTAGCTAGAAGACCGGCGAAGTAACCACAACAAGAGAGATCAATTTGATGAAGACAAAGAGAAAATCTAACCAATTTCATGAGGAGTACGAGGAATTGGATATTTCCACCTTGCATTTTTTTAGCAACTCATACTATTGCCCTCTAGAAGAATCCCAAGCTTCTCTCATGGTCCTAACTATTGCAGTTTTATAGGATTTAATTAACTAGAAGATTACCGTTTGTCAACCAACGATTTGCAAGGACATATTTCTTGGGCTTATGACTGAAGTAGAAGTAGAAAACAAACATAATACGCTAGAAAAGCCCCTTGACTCTTTTCTAGTTTCATTTGCCCCCCTCTCGAATCCGTAAAAGCCTTACCAATTATGCGGATACTACTAGCACGCGCCTCGGTGAACATAGTGTATAACAAATATGTCGGTAAATAGACATTGGATTTCCAAAGAGTAGACAATGGCAAGACGATGTTTGATGACGGAGTTGGGCCGAATCCTATATTTCTAGGAGCCCTTGCTCGGGTGCTCCTCCCGGTGCATTAAATCGACATAACACAACCGACGAGGAAACTCACCAAGGCTTCATCAGTGTCTCCAACCACCCGCCATGGCCGGTTTGGACACCCTTGCCACGGTGACCATACAACCCCGCTCATGACCTTGTGTCATGTTTCTATTTTGTTACCCCATGGTTCCTTTATACTCCCTCTATCCCAAAATAAGTGTCTGAATTTCAGGACAAATTTGTACTAAAGTTAGAACAAAGTTGAGACACTTATTTTGGCACGGAGGGAGTACATTATAGGTCCAATTACAGGTGTTTGACTCCAACACCTTATGATCCGCTGATAACAAGGCCAACTATAATCCTATACACATATTTGACACAAATTCAAATGTACAAGTTTCGAAGCAATTCGAGTGGTCGGGACACGACCTGGGCACGCCATTGTGCGACGGATAAATCTGAGGCACGGGCCACACAGGCGCATCTTGCGGCGTAGATCTAGGGTTCCTTATTCAAGGGGAGCCTATAGAAAGATCTTGCCTTCCCCGCAGGCCGGTGACCGGATCGACAAACATTGCGATTACCCAAGTTACAAAATTTCCCCATCCCTTTGTTATCCCCCCAATAGCATGGGTTCCCCTCTCCACACCTAGATATTTCTTCCCCAAATTGGGTGGAGACCCCCACCTCCACGATTCCAACACAGCCATCAACAACAAAGTTTCCCAGTCCGACAGCCAGCTAGCTCTGCCACCAGCTCTAGCCCACAGCATCACCGGGCAAGCTGTAAATCCGAATCTAAACAGGAGCCGGACCACAAGAACGGATCTGTCCGAATCCGGAGCAAATCGCAGGGAGGAGGAAGAGGACGGAGAAGGGAGGTTACCTGAGACTCCTCGGCGGCGTATCCGTGATGAGAACCGGAAGGTAAAGCGGCGGAGGTGGAAGATATACCGGGAGATTATAGTAGTGAGGCAATAAAAGAAGTATTAATCTTCAAGCGGCAAGAGTACCTCCCGTCTTCTCCTCTTCTGCAGAGTGAAATGAACGGTGTGGTTACTCGCAATGGGGGGAACAAAGAAATGAGCTGGGGAAGATGAACCAACATGGATCCGGCGGAAGATACTCTGGAATCGGCGGCCACGGCACCAGCCGCTGCTCGCGCAATCTAGCGGAGGGGATATTATATATCTAGGGAAGGCACTGTGCTCTGCCACGCCACCCCCATGGCGTGTCTCAAGAACAAGAAGAGCTTTCCCACCGTGGATACTCTTTAAAAACATAGATTTTTCTTCAAGAAATTTTTAACATGATAATGGAATTTTTCTTTTGTTTAGCCTATGTATCCGTAGGAGGCACACACACGGAAAAAGATGAATTTGCCACCCACAAATTGATTAGATTTGGTTTCTCACCTTTGTGTTCTGCTTTGCCCCCTGTAAACTCAGCCTTCCTCGATGTCTCTTGTGTCGAATCGGGGCCAAATTCACCTAGCGGGGGCCTAGGTTGATCGTCGAGGAAGAATGGAGAGCAATTAGGTTGTGAAGAGTGGGTCAACGGCCGTGCGACAGGAATAAAGATGTGGTGATGGAGCTGTCGGCACGCCGCCGGAGATTTGGGAGGGGGAGGGGGTCGAGAATGGTGGGGCTAGGTTTACTAGTGCATAAGTATATATAGTTGGTGTGTTTGTGATGTTAAGATTGAGATCTAGATCTAAGGAATTGGGATCCTCTAACCCATATGACCCCTGACTTCAGCATGGGCATGTGGGCCAAGCAACTGCTTTCGGGTCCAAAGGCTACAGAAAAAATCACTAGCACCAAAAAGAAGTCGGCATGTGGGCGAAGCAACTACATCCTGGACTACGGAAAAAGTCCACTAATTGGAAGGAAAAAAATCAACGTGCGGGCCAAACAACTACTTCCAGAGCAAGGGCTACAAAAAAGTTCATTGCTTCAAAGAAAAAAAAAGTCGGCATGTGGGCCAAGCAATTGCTTCCGGAGCCAAGGGCTATCAAAAAGTTCACTGGTTGGAAGAAAGAAAAAGTCGACATGCGGGCCAAGCAACTGCTTCCCGAGCCAAGGGCTGCCGAAAAGTTCACTGGTTGGAAGAAAAAAAATCATCATGCGGGCCAAGGGGTACGGAAAAATTCACTGGTTGGAAGAAAAGAAAAATTCGGGCCAAGCAACTGCTTCCAAAGCCAAGGGCTACGGAAAGTACACTAAGAAAAAGAGGCGGTATGTGTGCCAAGCAAAAAGTTCACTGGTTGAAAGAAAAAAAACAGCATGCAGGCCAAGTAACTATTTCCGGAGCCAAAGGCTACGGAAAAGTTCACTGGTTGCAAGAAAAAAAGATGGCATGTGGGCCAAGCAACTGCTTCCGAAGCCGAGGGCTACCCAAAAATTGACTAGTCGCAAGAAAAAAGTCAACAGGTGGGTCAAGCATCTGCTTGCGGAGCCAAGGGTTACAGAAAAGTTTACTAGTTGCAAGAAAAAAAAAAGTCGGTATGTGGGTCGAGCAACTGCTTCCGATCCAAGGGCTATGAAAAAAATCAGTAGTTGCACCAAAAAAATCATTGATTTGACATATAGCTTCTCCATGACAAAATTGGTTTGTTTGTTTTGAGTTGGGATTAATGACCACTAAACTATAGAAGTTGACGGCATTGATACAATAGTATATAGAATGCCACAAAAAATCATATCCAAATTCTATCCACAATTCGATGAATTTTAAAAGACAAAGTTCGCTTAAAAATAGAAAAAAAAATTGACAAAATTCATACAACACGCATATACCATGTCAAAATTTCACATCAAATTCAGACCACACCTCAAGAAACTAAAAAGACAAATTCCACCATGTAGTTCAAACATAATACTACTAACTCATATTGCCAGGTACACTATTACCCAAGAAAAAGAGTGACCAAATGACACAAGGGCCCGGACCCTACACGTCAGTGACACAATATCATGTCATTTGTTAAATCCAAACAAAGACATGTCATTTGGTCAAAGGTTCTCGTGTCTTGGCCCAAGAATAGGTGATTTTAAACACATATTATAATGGAGCCAAAACACAAGAAAGACTACTCAATCATCATTAAACCTAATGCTATGACACGCACCATAGTCATACTTACATGTACTCCCTCCGTCCCATAATATAAGAGCATTTTTAAATTAGTGTAGTGTCAAAAACGCTCTTATATTATGAAACAGAGGGAGTAGATGCCAATCCATGCACTAGGAGACGAAGTGCAAGTGGACACAAAAGCCAATGGAGAAGCGGAAGAAATTACAGCAGTGGAAACTGAGTTCAGGGAAACTAGTTCAAAGAGGGTAAAAGGTGCAAGCGATCAGGTGGATCGGAAGAAGCAGGGAATAAAAAGAACTACTAGGATGTGAAATAGGCAGCAAATAAATTAGGAGATCGATACAGAAAGGAAAAAAGCAGCCCCCGCGGAAACAGAGCTGATGGCGGGCAAGGTAAGGAAAATAAGGCAAACAGGCTCCTTAAATTAAGGCATAAATCCGGGTGGCTTGAACTGCAAGTTAATCTACTACTCCCTCTGTTTCTAAATATAAGTCTTTGTAGAGATTACACTATGAACCACATACGGATGTATCTAGATGCATTTTAGAATATAGATTCACTCATTTTGCTTCGTATGTGGTCTATAGTGAAATTTCTCCAAAAACTTATATTTAGGAACGGAGGGAGTATAAATAAGGCGATTAATGCACCTATTGTGTGCAAATCCCTCATGGAAAAGACATTATCAAAAAGAAGAAAGAAAAAAAATGGATAAATGACTTCTAACACGCTACCGCTTCGACGACCTAGTGACTTCTAACTTCACTCTCATTGTCTGACTTTTTAGAACAAAAAGACACCCAAAACACATCTTAGATCTGATAACAAACAAGAAAAACAATAACTTGGACACAATCGTACTACACTTCTTCTGCTTAGACTATTGATGTCTTGGTGGATTGTCCAGCCCTCTCTACCGGCTCTTAACTCTTATTCTCTTGCATGAAAGATAATATAGTACTACTCCCTTCGATCCATATTAATTGTTGCTTATTTAATACAAAGTTGTACTAAATCAACAACTATTAATATGGATCAGAGGAAATACTAAATCAGCGAGAATTAATATGGATCGGAGGAAATACTAAATCAGCGACCAATAATATGAATCGGAGGAAGTATTAAAGCCTAAATGTAAGTTTAGACCCAAGCAACACAATACTCTCTCCGTTCCTTTATAAGGTGTATTTTATTTATATAAAATTTCATAATATAATATGCATTGTTCAAGTTTCTCATAATCCCTTTTTAGCCCTTTAAAAGGAAAGTATCTCTCTCCCGATTCTCTGTATCTCTTGTAGGGAAAGAAGAAAAGTATCTCTCTCCCGATTGCAGGTATCTTTTACTTTCCTGTACTAAATGATTTCATTGCCACTAACCAACAAATTTGCCAAGGGTAATTTCATCCTAACTTCTCTATAATTATGTGCCTTGATCACCGTGCCGAAAATAATACACCTTACATAAAGGAACCAATGAAGCATCAATTAAAATAGTTGCAACCTGGATCCACGTCTAAAACCCGATGGAGCCTGGATGTCAGGCATATACGAGGAATGACATTGTCGCAATCTTAGGGTACCCGCTCCGCATGACATCTGACCTTCCACTAGGCAAAGTGCGCGCGAGTAAGTCATAAGAAGAATCCTGACCATCATCATTGTCGGGGAGTGCTCAAAGAAAACGATGAGAAAGTAAAGTTGAGTTAAATGTGAACGCGACAACTAGACATCATGTCCATCCGACAAAGATTGGATCTGATGTTTGACGCCTGACATATAGGAGAAGGCGATTCATCCGGATCCGGCATGCGACAAAGTCGCAATTTGCAGATCTAATTGACTTTCTTGGAGAGAAAGAGAGACTTTCTTGGGGAAAGAGAGAAAGAGAGAAAGAGAGAGAGAGATCATCTAATTGGCAAAATCTAGTGAAATTTGAGACCAGACATGTGCATTCATGGAACAAAACAGATCGAAGCAAACAAATCTAGTGAAATTTGAGACCAGACATGCTAGTTTGGCTCATACCTCAATTGAACTCGTAATTGTAGATTGGCTTTGCATCAACGAGGGTTTGCCCTTCCTCCAACTGCCGATGAGATATGCACGGATTGGTGGTGCTCTTGACCTGCCGTGTATTTATAGGCAAGCATTGGGTGGCTATTTTCTGCTTAAGCCCTAGAAACCAGCATTGGGCCAATATGTATAGTAGTATCTTTTGCCCTTTTGCTGGACTCTAAAACTTATTTGGCAGCACGTACCTAGATAGGACTCTTTCTTTCCTCTCCTTTTTTTATTCTTTTTTTGCGACGACCTAGATAGGACTCTCGCAAGAGTTCGTTTGCTAAACTACTATAGGAGTCCTGCGGAGCTACGATTGCCTCATTTACCTTTTTTTCGGATTCCTTCACATATAAATTGGAAGTAAAGTACAACATACTCCCTCTGTTTTTAAATATTTGTCTTTTTAGAGATTTCAAATGAACTACCACATACGGATGTATATAGACATATTTTAGAGTGTAGATTCACTCATTTTGCTCCGTATGTAGTCACTTGTTGAAATCTCTAGAAAGACAAATATTTAGGAACGGAGGAAGTAAGTCCTAAAACTATTTGAGGGGTGTCAAGTCAGGGCATCTCCAACACTGACTCATAAAACGGACATAGCATTTGTCCGCGGACGCGTTCGGGCCCGTCCGTGGACAATGATACGGGAGTCACCCATCCAACGCTCGTCGCAAGCGTATGCCCGCAATACAAATAAACCTCAGACACATTTTTTTGCGAGGGTAAAGAGTTTTATTCCATAAGAATAGGGTTACAATTGAGAGGCAAAAGTTCCTCTATACACGGTGGTCCACGATGTAGCCATACCGCAGTCACACTCTCAATACGACTATACAAAACCAATCGATCTGCTACCCTATTTTGCTCATGCTTAATTTTCTGTGGAATAAACTCATGAAGTACCATAAGATGCTTGATCTCAGCTACCAAATGTCCATATGCCGACCGGGACAAGCTATCACCGTACGATAAACCGGACACAATTCATGCAAAGACGACGGAATTCATTCAACCAGACATAAGTTTGATATATTTTTTACATAAACCGGACGATATTTCCTACTGCTCGCAGCGGCCCTTGGCTGGCGACGGCGACGGTCTCGTTGAGAGACCACTCCTCGTCGAGGCAACATAGTCACTGTGGCCGCCGGCCAGAGCTTCGCGAGATCGAGGTTTGCGCGGACCCAGGCCAACACCCAGTTGGACTTCATGAACCCGAGTGGCGCGTCGCTGTGCACCGAACCCACCGCGCCGCCTCCTTGGTCGTCCTCTCCTCGGCCGCCATGATGCTCCGCGACGACGAGTAGCTGTGTTGTTGCGACAACCGAGGTAGTGGAGGAGGCGCCTCGCGCCATCGCGATCGCTGGTGGTACCTCCTTCTTCGTGGCCTTGCCGCGCCAGACATGGCGCATTGGCGACGCTGGCTAGTCGATGTGGCCGTACCGGCGGTGCGGCGGCAACGTTGGATCCTCCTTCATTCGACATCCGATTTGGATTTAGAAGCTGCACGTGGGCGGGGGCGGAGGAATGTTGGCTCTGCCTTCACGCGCCGGAGAGGCGGCGATGCTGACTCCTCCTTGATGTGGGTTCGCGGCGGCGGCGGACCATGGTCATGGAGCGGCCGCTTGTCATGAGCTCCATTTGCCACTCGTACTCATTGTCTATGACTGCCGCCTTTGCGAGGAGGGCCGGCTCCTCCTCCTCATCACCTGAGGAGACGATGATCTTCTCCTTCTCAGAGGATCCGATCGTCCTGGAGGTCGAGGGCCCTGGAGAATGCCGGCGGCACGCCAAGATCCGAACTCGGAAGGAGACCCGGAGTCGCCGCCTATCAACACAGAGAACCACGACTTCGGCATGGTGCAGTGTGATGTGAATGCTGTGGTGTGGACACCGCCGTGGGGATCAATGTTTCACTGTTTTGGGACGGAGGGCCGAGCGTGGCAAAAAGGAATCAGATTGTGCTATTCTTTCAAACAGGGTTCATTCTATGCTGAAGTTGCCATAAAGGTCAAAACAATGATTTTGTCGCCCCAGTTACAAAGCTGGCCATCTGGGCCATGCCAGCTGGGTCGGCCCGTTGACACGCCAGCATGACACGGGTCAGGCACAACACATGCTAAGTGGGCCGTGCCCCGGCTGCTAGGCAGGGCACGCGGGAAGACACGACACGACTCACTTATCTTTTTATCCTTATCCTTATTATTTTATATATATATATATATATATATATATATATATATATATATATAGAGAGAGAGAGAGAGAGAGAGAGAGAGAGAGACATATGTGTGTGTTGTGAAAGTGGCCCAAAAAACTGCCTAGTAGGCCGGACAACACCTGGACTGGTGTGTCAGCCGATTAGCTAAGTGGTCGTGCACGTGGACCGACACGTCACGGTCCGTTTACTAATCGTGCCCTTGTGCGTCGTGCCGTACCAGGCACGATTAGTACTGTAGGATGTGCCGGGCCGGCCCATTTGGCCAGCTATGCCCAATTATTCTCTCAATATCAAAAGGGAGGCGTTTCCTATTTGGCGCCCGTTAATGTGTTAAACGCAAAGCGGCGCACACCTTCCCTACGAGCTGGGCCGGCCCATTTAGTTTTCCTTTTTCCCGGTAAAACAGAGCGAGTCCCGTCGTGCGTTCGCGGTGATTCGATCCCGCGACGCTGTACCATATAGCCTGTGCTAACCACTCGCCCACACCGCTTCTTGTCGTATTTCTTACTTTCTCCTTCTTTTCTTCTTACTTGTCTGATTGTTTTTTTTCCTTTTCCTTTCTTTTCTCTTTTTTTTTCTTAAATCCGTGGACTTTATCAAAATCCGTGAACTTTTTTCAAGTCATTGAGTTTTGTTTTTCAAAACTAATAAAAAAATTCAAATTTGTGAAATTTTTCTGGAATTGATGAACTTTTTCCAAATTCAGTGAACTTTTTTCAATTCGACGAACTTCTTTTCAAATTCGGTGAACTTTTCATCAAATTTGATGAACTTTTCTCAAATTCAATGAACTTTTTTCAAAATAGATGAACTTTTTTCGAAAATTGATGAACTTTTTTCAGTTTTGTGAAAAAAATCAAAATTGATGAATTTGTTTCATTTTTTCATGAACTTTTTTCATTTCCTTGTAACTATTTTTTTAAGAGATGAACGTTTTTCAAATTCAATAAACTTTCCTTGAATAGGGGCAACGTTTTTTGCAAGTTCCGAAATCTGTGAAGTTTCATTTTTTTAAAGAAACTCATGTATGGGTAGGTAGTTTTTAAAGTGTTCGAGCTGCATTCAATCACTAGTAACGACATGGCGTAGCGGTTAGCCGAACGACTGTAGATAGCGAAGGGTGCGAGTTTGATTCCTAGCGGGAGCATAATTTTTTGAATTCTATTCGAGATTTAGCTTCTGACTGGGCTTCGAAAGAGCAGCCCACTAAGCTTCCCTGTAGGCGCCAGGTATGGTAACCGGCGCAGAAGGCACCCGTTAGGAGCTCCCCAAAAGGGAACGTTTCCTTCTGGACGGACGAACATTGGGCCGGTTGCGTCGAGATAGCGCATCACACGCGCACATCGTTCGGGAGGAACAACTAGCCATGTGCTCAAGCCAGGCCCACCTTATTTCTCGGCTCCTTATCTTTTCTTTGGAGCTCTCTCGTCCACCCTCTTTTCTTTGCATCGAGAGCACAACTCCATTGCTCCCCTAAGCGCTGCTATGAGGGGTGGTCACCGCAGGGCGACGAGGACGGGTGTCAGTGTCAAAACCGGCCGATCTCGGGTAGGGGGTCCCGAACTATGCGTCTGAGGATCGAAGTTAACAGGATACAGGGGACACGTTGTTTACCCAGGTTCGGGACCTCTTAATGGAGGTAATACCCTACTTCCTGCTTGATTGACTTTGATGAGTATGGGGGTTACAAGAGTTGATCTACCTCGAGATCGTAATGGCTAAACCCTAGATGTCTAGCCTGTATGATTGTGATTGCCTCTACGGACTAAACCCTCCGGTTTATATAGACACCGGAGGGGCCTAGGGTTGTACAGAGTCGGTTTACAGAGAAAGGAAACCACACATCCGGGCGTCAAGCTTGCCCTCCACGCAAAGGAGAGTCCCATCCGAACACGGGGAAGGCCTTCTACCTTGTATCTTCACGGCCCATCAGTCCGACCCATATCGCATAGCCCGGACACCCGAGGACCCCATAGTCCAGGAGTCCCTCAGTAGCCCCTGAACCAGTCTTTCGATGACGATGTGTTCGGTACGCAGATTGTCTTCGGCATTGCAAGGCGGGTTCCTCCTCCAAATACTTTGAAACAGTCTTCTGAGCAAGAGAGTTGTATCCGGCTCTGTATAACAGTTACAACTCTCAACCACAAGGGCACAATACTTAATCAAAATAAGGCATGTCTACTGACAGCTTTTTCAGCGAAACGTTACGTCTGGCCCCTTTATTATTTCGAACCGTTTTTCGGCCTCCCGCTTTGCGTTTCGAGACACAGCCTCCACTGACACGTCTTTTCAAAGCAGAGATTGTGTCCCCTTATTGCGGGATTCTCATCAATACGGGTCTGGGTAATCTAACCGTGCCGTTCGCACGACCCCTTGGGAACAGGCGAGTATTAAGGCTAGAGGGGGGCGTTTGATATCCACAACCTATATAAACGGATAGAGATCCCTTCCTTTCACCCCACGCCTTCTTTCTCCCTCAGCATTCCCATCCTCAAGCTCCAGCACCCAAGTTCCGATCTTCCCCACCGCCACCAGCCTTTCCAGCCATGTCCGGATCCGGTTCTCAAGGCAAGTGGGTGGGCTCCTCCATGACGGAGAACAACGTCAAGGGGCTCCGGGAGGCGGGGTACCTGAGTGCGGACGTTGCGCACAGGATCCCTGCCAAGAAGAAGGTCATACCCACCCCGGAGCCTGGCGAAAGGGTGTTTTTTATCCCCCACTTCCTCCGCAGACTAGGGTTTCCCCTCCATCCCTTTGTCCGCGGTCTCATGTTCTATTACGGGCTAGATTTCCACGATCTAGCCCCGAATTCCTTTCTCCACATCTCGGCGTTCATCGTTATGTGCGAAGCGCTCCTCCGCACCCCCCACACTTCGGCCTATGGCTCAAGGTCTTCAACGTGAAGCCGAAGGTGGTCGACGGGCAGCACACGGACTGCGGCAACGCCATGGTGAGCAAGCTCCCCAACGTTACCTGGCCCAAAGGGGTCTTTGTGGAGATGGTCAAGATATGGCAGCAGGAGTGGTTCTACATCACCGAACCTCGCGGCGCCAACTGGGCGGCCAGTCCTGGTGAAAGTGCAAGTATCACTTAGATTATATTTTGGTGTGATGACAATGTGGTTAGTGGAACTAATGTTGGTTGCTAAAGTTTATCTCAGGACTTTGGTTCCAAGGTGTCCATTGATGGAGGTGTGCGACCCCCCAGTCCAAAAAGATCAAAGGCGTGGTTACCGGCGACTCGAAGGTTTTTCGTTTTGGTTTGATTTGAGTCGTAGGTAAAACCGCACTATCAAGAGGGGTCTTCGTGGATTTAGTGTCGTGTGGGAATGCCTCCAAGACAGATACACCAGCCCTCCTACACCTCCTCAGATATTCCACTTATTGTGTGCTTTTCTGTGGTGTCCTGTGATGCTTCATCAGAAATCTTTTGGACACCCCGTGTGCACGGGGTCTCTGACCCCCGTGCGCACGGGGTAGTCAGAATATTTCGGGACACCCCGTGCGCACGGGGTCTCTGACCCCCGTGCGCACGGGGTACCTCGAAACTCACTGGACACCCCGTGCGCACGGGGCTGACTTGGCCCGTGCGCACGGGGTCCAACGGGCAGAAATCCCCTCCCGGCCAAGAACACTATATAAGCCCCCTTCTTCCTCCTCCATCCCTTAACCCTAATGTCTTGTTGAGCTCCTCCATTGCTACACCCCATTTTGCTCACTACTCTCAATCCCTCCACCCAATATTGTTGAAACTTTGGGGATTGGGAGAGCAAGACCCGATCTACACTTTGACCAAACCAAATCGCGTTCCCCGCAACATTCATCCACCATGACTTGTTACTCTCGGAGCTTGGGCTCCTAGGCGGTTAGAGGTTCCTCCGGAAGCTTCGTTGCTTGTGGTGTGCTCCGGAGAAGTTTGTAAAGGTGTGGTGGTCGCCTTCAAGACCAACCCCGAGTGATTCGAGGCTCATCCGTTGGGGGTGACTCGAAGGAGATTACGGTGAGCCTTCGGTGGCGTTTCGCAAGCTTTGGCTCCGGCACCGCTCCAAACGGAGAGTAGCTCTTCCCCAAGGAAGAGTGAACTTCGGGATAAAATCCGCGTCCTCGTCTCACTTGTGGTTAATCCTTTCCCGCACTTTACTTAGCCTTGTATGCTTGTTGGCTTGCTAATTAGTTTGTTGCCTAGCATATTTAGCTTAGAGCTTGCTTGTCATATAGGTTGTGTTCACCTAGTTGCATATCTAGTGAACCCTTTTTATCCGCTAAGCCTTAAAATTAACAAGAAAGAGTAAAATTTGTAGTCTCCTATTCACCCCCCCTCTAGTCGACCATATCGATCCTTTTAATTGGTATGAGAGCCTCGTGCTCTAATATAAGGTTTTACAACCTTAGAGGATATGGTCGATCTAGGGAATGAGGGAGGTGACGCACCACTTGCGGAGGATGGTCAAAACCTACCCCCCGCGGCGGCCGGCGCACTTGTTGCTTCGGCTGTTGCTCCCGTCGCCCCCATTAACCCGGGGGCCCCGTTGACCGTGGCCGATATTCTTTCAATGTTTGCGGACCTCAAAACTGCTATGTTGAAAGAAGTTCGCTCCTCGGTCAAGGAGGAAGTTGATGCTCGCTTAAAGCCCTCGACATCCGCCTCAAACTCATTTGATCCAAATGCGGTTCATGATGCGGATGATTCGAGAGAACCTCTTGCATCCCCGGCTCGCACTCAAGTTCCCAAGTACAATGCCGTGGAACACTTTTACTCACCACAACCCTTGCAGCACCCTCACATTAATCCTGTGGGGCCTCCGCCCCCTTTGAAAGCTAACGCGTTTGCTAAGTGGAAGCTAGATATGGAGTCTCATATTCGCAGTGCATCTACACAACTATGGTGGATTGTGGTCAACGGTTTCAACCCCAAGGATCCCATGAATCTCACTCCAAGAGAAGCCGTTGATGATCAACTCAATGCTACCGCCCACAACATGTTGCGCACCGCGGTGACCGATGACTATAGTGACTCCATTGCTCTACTCAAGACTGCCAAGGAAATTTGGGATTGCCTTGAGGAGGCCCTCGAAGGTGATGAAGCAATTCGAAGATCTCGGTTGGCTTTGCTCAAGCAAGAAGTCAACCTATTTGTGAGAAATGAGGGTGAGTCCGCGGAAGAGGTATATCGAAGGTTGAAGTCTCTTGTGCTCAATTTGAGAACCTTTGGGTGCACTTGGGCAAATGATGATTTCATTAAGGACAAGTTCATTGATGCTATGGTTCTCACGGAACATACCATGGTGATGATGATACATCAACGCCCGGACTATCAAAAGTTGACCGCGGCACAAGTTGTATCCACTTTCTCAACTCATGTTCTTTTGGAGACCAAGTCCAAGAAGACCTTTGCCATAGCTCAAGCCACCAAGAACTAAAATCTTGCATTGAAGGCCAAGAAAGTAGTTGCCCAACCCTCAAGGGATGAAGAAGTTGTTGAAGAGACTTGTGAGGAAGATGTTGACACCTCATGCCCGGCAAATGACTTTGCGGAAGACTTGGCTCTCTTGGTCAAGAAATATTCCGGGACCATGGCAAACAAAGGGAAGAATCTGCAAGGAAGATCGTTTGGACGAAGAAAATGCTACAATTGTGATAGCCCAAGACATTTTGTGCACGATTGTCCTTATGAGAGACGTGAAGACAAGTCCGAGAAGCTTGTGCTCAAGAAGAAGAAGTTCACCAAGTTTTCCAGGAGGAAAGATGACAAGGCTCTTGTTCATGAGGAGTACATGCCCGGAGATGAAGATGACGGTGATGATGATCATGTGGGCACGGCCGCCATTGCCATGCATGCCACTACCTCCTCCTCCACCACCGGTCTCTTCGACTCTCCCAACGAGGACAAGCCGTTCACTCATCATTGCCTCATGGCCAAAGAGGTAAAAACAAAGTCCAAATCTCTAAAACCCTTCATCCACACTCCCAATGTTTCATGTGAGATAGTGGAGGATGAGTGTGATGATGGTGTGGATAATGATGAGGAATCCTTGATGGCTTTCATGAAAACTCTTCATGGTGAAGCTCGTGCTCGTTTTAGCGATCTCCTTAAATCACTCGCCGAACGCGATGATTTTATCGAGAACGTTGAAAACCTCCTCATAGAGGAAAAAGAGAGAGTCGAACTCCTTGAGCACGAGCTACATGAAGAGAGTGTCATGAGAGCATCACTTGAGGAAGCCTTGTCTTCTCATAAAATTGACTTTGTTAAAACCGATGATGCGTTGCAACTTGCTCTTGAGAACAAAGATGCCCTTAAAGTAAGGGTTGAAAAGCTTCTAGTTGATCACACGAGACTTGTTGAGGAACATGAGCTCCTTGTGACTAGTTCCAAGGTTGTCAAAGGTGACCTCATTGCCCTCACCGAGTCTTATGCTCAACTTAAAGCTACAACCATTAAGGCTCTTACTTCCGTCCCTCATATTGATTTAAATGATGAATCTTGTACGGCTAACTTTGCTCATGATTGCACCTCTCTCCAAGAGGAGAATAAGAAGTTAAAAGCCCAAATTGAGAAAGGGCTTGTGTCGTGCATTCAAGGGGAGAAAAACCTCAATGACCTCTTGAGCAACCAAAAGGAGTGTGTTGCCAAGGAGGGAATTGGGTTTGACCCCTCTTCTAAGAAGAAGAAGACCAAGAAGAAGAGCCACAAGAAGAAGATCGGTCCTACTCCTCCTCCCCAACAAAGGATAGCATTTGTTCATGAAGGACACAAGGAGAAGGAGAAGGAAAAAGGGAATGTTGGGGATGGCAAGGTCACTAGGGACAAGGCCATTCCCAAAGAGTTTGCCGGCAAGAACAACCCATCTTATGTCCTCATGAGAGGAGATGATGGTTATACCTTTGCTAAATTTGTTGGCACTAACTATGATGATTATGCTTGGACTATTTGGGTTCCTAAGACCCTTGTTGCTAACTCTCTAGGACCCATTGAAAAATGGGGACCTAAAATCAAAGCTTGATTCTTGTAGGACTATACCTCCGGTGGAACACAATGGGTGATCGATAGTGGTTGCACCAATCATATGACCGGAGAGAGGGAGATGCTTGTGGAGTTCATTGATTCGCTCAAGGCCACTTCAAACATCTCTTTTGGTGACAATAGCAAGGGCAAGGTATTGGGTTTGGGCAAGGTGGTAATCTCTAGTGATGCATCACTTAAGAATGTCATGCTTGTTCAATCCCTTCACTACAATTTACTTTCTACGATTCAATTGGCACGTGCCGGTTATGATTCTCATTTCGGTGAATTTCATGTGACCGTCTTTAAGAGAAGCAATCTCAAAGTGGTCTTTGTTGGGCATGTTGAAGACAACCTTTACGTGGTTGATTTCTCAAATGAGAAAACTTATCTTGCAACATGTCTAATGGCCAAGGCCGACGTGGGGTGGCTTTGGCACCGTCGGCTAGCACACGTTGGCATGAGAAATTTACAAGCTCTCTTAAAGGGGGAGCACATCCTTGGACTAACCAATGTGTCTTTTGCCAAAGATCGTCCTTGTAGTGCTTGCATTGCCGGAAAACTTCATGAAAAAGCTCATAAGGTGACGACTATCATTACCACTTTGAGGCCTCTCGAGCTCATTCACCTGGATCTCTTTGGGCCTCCATCTTATGATAGTTTGGGAGGGAGGAGGTATTGCCTTGTCATTGTCGATGACTATACAAGATATACATGGGTGTTCTTTCTCAAGACTAAAGATGAAACTCAAGACACCTTCATCAACTTTGCCAAAGAAGCTCAACGTCAACATAATTGTGAGATCAAGGCAATTCGAAGTGACAACGGCACCGAGTTCAAAAATTACACTATGAACGAGTTCTTGAGCGATGAGGGGATCAAGCATCAATATGCCGCGCCATACACT
Source organism: Aegilops tauschii subsp. strangulata (assembly GCF_002575655.3). Taxonomy (NCBI): domain Eukaryota; kingdom Viridiplantae; phylum Streptophyta; class Magnoliopsida; order Poales; family Poaceae; genus Aegilops; species Aegilops tauschii. The sequence goes on from NC_053041.3 coordinate 598,852,091, forward strand.
CCCGAACAAAATGGTGTTGCGGAAAGGAAGAACCGGACTCTCATTGAGATGGCAAGGACCATGCTTGACGAGTACAAGTCTCCATACAAGCTTTGGGCCGAAGCCATCAACACCGCATGCCATGCTACAAACCGGCTTTATCTTCGTATGCTCAAGAACAAGACTCCCTACGAACTCCTAATCGGGAGAAAGCCTAACATCAAATACTTTCGAGTATTCGATTGTAAGTGTTTCATTCTAAATAATAAATCCTGTTTAGCTAAGTTTGCGCCTAAAACTTATGAGGGCATATTTGTTGGATATGCATCAAACTCTCATGCTTACCGTGTTCTCAACAAATCCACCGGATGTATTGAGGAAACGGTAAATGTGGAGTTTGATGAAGATAACGGTTCCCGTGCGGAGCAAATTTTTCCTAGTGTTGTAGGTGATGAGGCTCCTTCACAAGCTATAAGGACTATGGGGATAGGCCACATTCGTCCACAAGAAACACCCCAAGTCCAAGTAGAAGAAGAAGGAGTAAGAGCCCCTCTTGTGGATTCTCCACAAGGGAAGTCATCACCGCCACCACAAGGTCAAGATGCTATGGGAAATCATGAACCTATCCAAGAACAAGATCAAGTCCCTCATGTTCCTGAGCAAGATCAAGGGCAAGCTCAACCAAATGGCGAAGAACCAATCCGTGAGGCCCAAGGTCAAGCTCTTGATCAAGATCAAGATCAATCCCAACCTCAAGTGTCTTCCACATCATCACCTCCAAGTGATCAAGAACTAGAGGTTGTGAAGAGAAGGGTGTCTCCAAGGTTAAAGCATTCTCAAGGCCAAGCTTCTTCCACAAGTTCAAAACCAAGTGAAGAAGAGCTTACCCTCAAAGTGCAAAAAGCGGCCGCCTAGTTAAAGCATCTTCAACATCTCACCGACAACATTTATGGAAGCATCAACAAAGGGGTAACTACTCGTAGACGTTTGGCAAACTTTTGTGAACATCACTCGTTTGTCTCTTGTGTTGAGCCCCTTAACGTTGAAGATGCACTTGACGACCCGGATTGGGTAAATGCCATGCATGAAGAACTCAACAACTTCACCCGCAACAAAGTATGGACTCTTGTGAAGAGACCCAAAGAACATCATAATGTCATTGGAACAAAGTGGATCTTTAAGAACAAACAAGATGAGCATGGACAAGTCACTAGAAACAATGTAAGGTTAGTGGCACAAGGGTTCACCCAAGTTGAAGGTTTGGACTTTGGTGAAACCTTTGCCCCCGTTGCCCGTCTTGAGTCCATTCGTATCTTGCTTGCATATGCTTCACATCATGATTTTAAATTGTATCAAATGGATGTGAAGAGTGCATTTCTTAATGGTCCTCTTAAGGAGTTGGTGTATGTCAAACAACCTCCCGGTTTCGAAGATCCCGATCACCCCTCTCACGTTTATGAACTCCATAAGGCGCTCTATGGACTTAAACAAGCACCTCGTGCTTGGTATGATCACCTTACGGCGTTCTTAAGCGAGAAGGGGTTCCAGATCGGGTTAATAGATTCCACTCTCTTCACGAAGAGGGTAAAAGGAGAATTGTTTGTGTGCCAAATATATGTTGATGATATTATTTTTGGTTCCACTAACCATGCTATTAACGTTGAGTTTGAGAATCTTATGACCAAGGAATTTGCTATGAGCATGATGGGAGAGTTGAAGTTTTTCCTCGGATTTCAAGTGAAGCAATTGAGAGGAGGAACCTTCATCAACCAAGCACTTTATATTCAAGACATGCTCAAGAGGTTCAAAATTCAAGATGTCAAGCCCATGAAGACGCCCATGCCCACAAATGGCCAACTTAATCTTGATCCCAATGGTAAAGATGTGGATCAAAAGGTATATCGCTCTATGATCGGTTCTTTGCTTTACCTTTGTGCATCTAGGCCGGATATTATGTTGAGTGTGTGTATGTGTGCAAGATTTCAATCCGTTCCCAAGGAGAGCCATTTTTCAGCAGTGAAAAGAATCCTTCGATATTTGGTTCATACCCCAAACTTGGGCCTTTGGTATCCCAAAGGAGCAACTTTCAAGTTATTGGGATATTCGGATTCGGATTGGGCCGGAGACAAGGTAGACCGCAAGTCCACTTCCGGGTCATGTCAATTCCTAGGGAGGTCATTGGTAAGTTGGTCTTCAAAGAAGCAGAATTGTGTGTCCCTTTCAACCGCCGAGGCCGAGTACATTGCCGCAGGTAGTTGTTGTGCACAATTATTATGGATGAGGCAAACTTTGATGGATTATGGTGTCAAATGTGACAAAGTGCCTCTATTTTGTGACAATGAAAGTGCAATCAAGATCGCCGACAATCCAGTGCAACATAGCCGAACCAAACATATTGAGATTCGTCATCACTTCATTCGAGATCATGTAGCCAAGGGAGACATTGATTTATTCCATGTCAACACCGAGAAGCAACTTGCCGACATTTTCACCAAGCCACTTGATGAAGCAAGATTCCGCGAGTTAAGGCATGAGCTGAATATCGTGGATATAAGTAACTTGGATTGAGGTTCTTGCCTACACACACATACTCTACTAGTATCTTGTTTTAGATGTAGGCACCTAAGTAGGGGGAGCTAGCTCAACTAATGAGCTATCTTATCCTACTAGTGCATAAATTGAACAAAATCTTTCACATTAGCCATTTGAAGATGGCATTTGTGCTTCAAAGATGAGTATTGGTCTTGGGCCCAAGGTTCATATCTTCGCGGTGCCATACCAAACAAACTCAAACATGGTGGCTTCGGCCACCGCCCTCCGTTGGAGGTTGGATCTTTTTTTTCTTTTTTTTTGTGTGTGGTTCTTCTTGTCCTTGTGTTCGTGTTTCGGTGTGTGTGTGTTTCTCGATTCTCTTCCAGTGCAAGTGCTACACATACTCCTTTCTAGTAGTGTTGGATTTCTTCTGTGACGTGTTCAGAAGTGAGGCGGGAATGCTCTTTGGGGTCTTGGTAAGAATTTGCATTCAGCCATAACCCAACAAGCTTCTTCCTGTCAAAATCCTCTGGATACCCCGTGCCCACGGCCCTTGTACCGTGCGCACGGGGACCCCGTGCCCACGGCCCTTGTACCGTGCGCACGGGGCCTCCGTGCGCACGGGGCCTTTAGCCCGTGCGCACGGGGTCTGCGGTTTTTGGCCATGAAGAGGTGGGACGTGGGGGGGGGGGGGGGTTGGGGTTCTTTCCCACCGAGTCGCCCCCTCCACGCCCCAGATCGCCTCCAGGCCGCCGCCGTCGCCTCCTTGTCGCCGGTGCTCCTCCGTGCGCCGTGGGACTTCGCTGCTCCGTGGAGATCTCCCGGGATGGGGTCCACCTCTGGTATCCCCCTCCCCTTGTCCTTCTTTTTCCTCCTTGGATCCTTATTAGTCTAGGGTTTCCTCCTCTACTAGTCTAGGCCAGTCGTTCCCTTGTGGTAGACTAGAATCAGATGGGCATTACTGTGGCGATTCTCCCTGCCGCACTCACTCCCGGATCTCGATCTGGAAGTGGTTGCCGCTGGGCGAACCCCGTGTCCACGGGCCTTGTACCGTGCGCACGGGACCCCCGTGTCCACGGTGGTCAGACCCCCGTGTGCATGGGGTACACAGTGGTGCCAGTCCCGTTTCTTCTCTGTCTTCCATTCCTCGCCAGCTTCTCGAGCACTTGTACTTATTTGTGTCTCTCGTGTTTGTTGGGTTTTGTTGCTGTTGTGTTTCAGACTCTGCTGACAAGAGGTCCGAGCTCCGTCGCAAGCGCACCAAGGCAGGTTCCAGGGAATTCACTTTGGCTCTTCGTCAGCCGTCCGAAAGAATTGGTCAGGGCTCTGAGCTGGGCCGTGTTCGCCGTGCCGCCTCCAAGCAGCCAGTGATTGAAGCCTCCGAGGATTCAGAAGAGGAGTATGATTCGCAGGAAGATGCTCACTATGAGAACCCCGCAGATGCAGAGATAGAAGATGAGGATGATTCTGCTGATGATGTTGATGAGGAGGAAGGAGAGGAACATGTGCTCCCAGGAGGTCGGAATGTCAATAATCTACCTCTCTCTAAGTGGACCAAGCCAGAGCTTTGGGCTCGCAGGCAGGATTTCCCCTATGTGCCAAACACTGATGCAGGGGTTGACCCAAGATTCAAGAGTGATTTTCAACACCGTGTGCTCTCTGAGCTGATCATGACCAAGAAAAACAAGTTTGCCCCCCACAAGCAAATCAATGTGGAGGCTCTTCGGGACAATGATCATATCTATCCCGGTGTGTATAATGCTCTTGGGAGGCTTGGCTTGATCCCGTTCGTCGCCTTCCACCATCCGTTCAGTGAAGATCTTGTGATGCAGTTCTTTGCCACCGTATACTTCCACAGTGATGAGGCTCGCACTATGACTTGGATGTCTGGCACATATGAGTGTGAGGCCTCCATGGCCAAGTTCTCTGACATCATTCCGTATCGGTTCTTTGCTGAGGAGCATCCTGAGTATGGCCGTGCTCGGGAGACAGGTAGAGACAAGGATGAGATTGCTTTTGCTTACAAGCCAGACAAGGCCTTCACCACCGGTTCTATCAAACATTTGAAGCCAACCTATGATACTATGCGTCCCATTCTTAGGTACACGCTTAATCCTAAGACCGGGGACTCTCACAATCTGAGGAGCTCCATGTTGGACATCTTTGTCTACCTTCATGACAAGAAGAAAGTGGATGTTCTGGACTTCATGTTCTTTGAGATCAGGCAGTGTGTTCAGGAGAACAAGTCATGCATCTATGCTCCGTTCATCCAAGCTTTGATTGAGTCTGTCTGTCCCGCCAGGTACATTGCCAAGTACCGCACCTCCTTTCCGAAGCATGATGCCAACTGGCTTCCGGCTGCTCCTCCACCATATGTGCCTCCCAAGAAGGGGCGCAACCCCAGGCCTGAGGATCGTGCTACCTACACTGAGGGATGTTCATACTATGTGCGGATTCCGTGTAGCAAAGGGAAGCAGGTTGCTACTGATGCCAGTTTCACCAGAGAGGAGAAGAAGTCTCTTCTGAAGACCGTGAGCAACATGTTCAAAATGTGTCAGTCCATTCAGCGCCGTCAGGTCAAGGAGATCAACAAGGGCAAGCTGGTGAGGCGTCAGAAGAAGGCTGAGCGTGCTGCAGCTGGTGAGGAGGTTGGTCCAGGGTCCGAGGACATCGACAGTGTGGCCACAGCTCGTTCTTTTCCCTTGGAGGGATGACACTTTGATGATGATGATGATGCTTCGAGCGCACCTCCTCTTGTCTAGAGTCTCGTTAGCATCGCCTTTTCCCTTTTTGTTGTCTTGATGACAAAGGGGGAGAAGTGTTCTATTAGGGGCGTTTGCAGTTGGTTTCAGTTGGGTGAGATCTCAAGGCCTCGTTTGTTTTGGTTGTGTTTATTTGGCTTGACATACTCTTATTTACTTGCTTTCGCGGTGTGGTCGTGAGCTACCTAGTCTATGTGAGAGACTATCTACTTTATGGAATTTATCTATGCTTATGTTGATATATCTTGTGGAGTATGTTCAAGCTTCTATAGGTTAGTCTCACGTTTTCTGCTCACCACACATGCATGTGATCTAGGCACCGTGTTGGGTATTATTATGTTGATCGCATGCCTTGACAATGTGGATCTAGGGGAGCCTCATATGTGTGTGCTTGATGCATAATCAAGCAATTTTTTCCTTGCACATATATAGGGGGAGCTCCTTTGATCAACTATTGTCGCATGGCTGTTTACTTAAGTTGTATCCTGTATGCCATGTCCTAACCATATTGTCATCAATGCACCAAAAAGGGGGAGATTGAAAGTGCAAGTATCACTTAGATTATATTTTGGTGTGATGACAATGTGGTTAGTGGAACTAATGTTGGTTGCTAAAGTTTATCTCAGGACTTTGGTTCCAAGGTGTCCATTGATGGAAGTGTGCGACCCCCCAGTCCAAAAAGATCAAAGGCGTGGTTACCGGTGACTCAAAGGTTTTTCGTTTTGGTTCGATTTGAGTCATAGGTAAAACCGCACTATTAAGAGGGGTCTTCGTGGATTTAGTGTCGTGTGGGAATGCCTCCAAGACAGATACACCAGCCCTCCTACACCTCCTCAGATATTCCACTTATTGTGTGCTTTGCCGTGGTGTCTTGTGATGCTTCATCAGAAATCTTCTGGACACCCCGTGTGCACGGGGTCTCTGACCCCCGTGCGCACGGGGTAGTCAGAATATTTCGGGACACCCCGTGCGCACGGGGTCTCTGACCCCCGTGCGCACGGGGTACCTCGAAACTCACTGGACACCCCGTGCGCACGGGGCTGACTTGTCCCGTGCGCACGGGGTCCAACGGGCAGAAATCCCCTCCCGGCCAAGAACACTATATAAGCCCCCTTCTTCCTCCTCCATCCCTTAACCCTAATGTCTTGTTGAGCTCCTCCATTGCTACACCCCATTTTGCTCACTACTCTCAATCCCTCCACCCAATCTTGTTGAAACTTTGGGGATTGGGAGAGCAAGACCCGATCTACACTTTGACCAAACCAAATCGCGTTCCCCGCAACATTCATCCACCATGACTTGTTACTCTTGGAGCTTGGGCTCCTAGGCAGTTAGAGGTTCCTCCGGAAGCTTCCTTGCTTGTGGTGTGCTCCGGAGAAGTTTGTAAAGGTGTGGTGGTCGCCTTCAAGAACAACCCCGAGTGATTCGAGGCTCATCCGTTGGGGGTGACTCGAAGGAGATTACGGTGAGCCTTCGGTGGCGTTCCGCAAGCTTTGGCTCCGGCACCGCTCCAAATGGATAGTAGCTCTTCCCCAAGGAAGAGTGAACTTCGGGATAAAATCCGCGTCCTCGTCTCACTTGTGGTTAATCCTTTCCTGCACTTTACTTAGCCTTGTATGCTTGTTAGCTTGCTAATTAGTTTGTTGCCTAGCATATTTAGCTTAGAGCTTGCTTGTCATATAGGTTGTGTTCACCTAGTTGCATATCTAGTGAACCCTTTTTATCCGCTAAGCCTTAAAATTGACAAGAAAGAGTAAAATTTGTAGTCTCCTATTCACCCCCCTCTAGTCGACCGTATCGATCCTTTCACCTGGGTTTAGGTCCGGACCCCCAATGCGGCTCGAGTCGTGGACCAACAAGGGTCTAGACTTGGGGTCAACTGATGAAGTGATGATGCTGCAAAAGCGCATCAAGAATATTATTGAAAAGAACACCAGGCTCACTTATGTGATCCAGATGATGCTGTTCCGCCGGATCCTTCCCTGCCAGCGCCGGCCTCTCCACATGTGGGAGTTCAATCCGGAAGGACCGCGGACCCTGCAGCAATTCTTCGGCATGACGCACGGAGAGATCTGGAAGCTGCTCTTCAAGGCCCAGAAGACATGGCCGAAGACGACCAACGACATCGGCCTCGAATGCGATCATCCAGCCACCAAGGTAAGTGTTCAGTCTCCGAACATAACTCAGTTCACAAATTAAAGGGGTATGCTGAAACTCCCATCCTTTAATCAGGGCTGGACAAAGAAGGCGGAGTGGATCAAGTGTCCGGCTCTGCTGCCCGAAGACCCAGTTGATCCTCTGCTAACGAGGATGCTGGTCCCGACGCCGTACCAGGCGCCGGAGAAAAAGGCCAAGAAGAAGGGCAAGGAGGCCAAAAGTGGCCTCTGCCGTAAAGGTACTTCGGACGCTATGTCCGAAGAGACCAAGGCTCACTCCTCCCACGAGGGAGATGAAGACGAGGAGGAGGAAGATGAAGAAAGCAATTCTTCCCCAAAGGGGAGGAAGAAGAAAAGGGCGGCCTCCGCAGATCCAGAGGCGGAGGCGTCCAAAAGGGGGAAGATATCCCTCTCGGATGGCTTGGATTTGGATGCCGAAGCCATCCCCAAGCGGCGCCTTAGGGCAAAGCCCCTGGCCGAATCGTAAGTATGTAAGAATGCTTTACATACATCTGATCTCTTACAAGTTGTAGGATAACATGTTACTTGTTTCAGTCCGGCCCGTGGTCTCCCCCAGCAATCTTCATCTTCGGGGAAGTCTCTAGCGCCGGAGATGGTGGAGAGCGAGACGCCCCCGCGAACCTCTCTGCCACCCACCACGGATGACACCGAGGTGTTATCCCAAAGGACCTCTTCGGGCCACGAAGAGGTGCGGGAGGCCGACAAGACTGCGCCAGAGGGTAATGCCTCGGCTGCCGAGAACATGGGGGGTGCAACCCCCATGGAGACCGACGACGGGGGCCCTGACCAGGCCGGCCCCCAGCCGAACACCGTTCCGGAGACCAATGTGGCTCCGGAATCGAGCGAGCAACCCCCTTTAAAGGAAGGGGGAGCGCCTACTCCGACGGCGGCCTCCACTAATCCGGAGGCGCTGAACCCTCTGATGGACGCACTGCAACGTGCTTCCGCCATGGAGGAGCACCGTACCCCGATGGGTACGGTGGTTGAGAAGGTTCAGTCCGCCAAAAGCGGGCTGAACGAAGCCTTCACCAGCCTACTAAAAGGCTTCTGAAGGAAATATGCCCTAGAGGCAATAATAAAGTTGTTATTTATATTTCCTTATATCATGATAAATGTTTATTATTCACGCTAGAATTGTATTAACTGGAAACTTAGTACATGTGTGAATACATAGACAAAACAGAGTGTCCCTAGTATGCCTCTACTTGAATAGCTCATTAATCAAAGATGGTTAAGTTTCCTAGCCATAGACATGAGTTGTCATTTGATGAATGGGATCACATCATTAGAGAATGATGTGATGGACAAGACCCATCCGTTAGCTTATCATATTGATCGTTCAGTTTTATTGCTACTGCTTTCTTCATGACTTATACATGTTCCTCTAACTATGAAATTATGCAACTCCCGAATACTGGAGGAACACTTAGTGTGCTATCAAACGTCACAACGTAACTGGGTGATTATAAAGATGCTCTACAGGTGTCTCCGATGGTGTTTGTTGGGTTGGCATAGATCGAGATTAGGATTTGTCACTCCGTGTTTCGGGGAGGTATCTCTGGGCCCTCTCGGTAATGCACATCACTATAAGCCTTGCAAGCAATGTGACTAATGAGTTAGTTGCGGGATGATGCATTACGGAACGAGTAAAGAGACTTGCCGGTAATGAGATTGAACTAGGTATGATGATACCGATAATCGAATCTCGGGCAAGTAACATACCGATGACAAAGGGAACAACGTATGTTGTTATGCGGTTTGACCGATAAAGATCTTCGTAGAATATGTAGGAGCCAATATGAGCATCCAGGTTCCGCTATTGGTCATTGACCGGAGATATGTCTCGGTCATGTCTACATAGTTCTCAAACCCGTAGGGTCCGCACGCTTAACGTTCGACGACGATTTGTATTATGAGTTTATGTGATTTGATGACCGAAGGTTGTTCAGAGTCCCGGATGAGATCACGGACGTGATGAGGAGTCTCGAAATGGTCGAGACATAAATATTGATATATTGGAAGGTTATATTCGGACACGGGAATGGTTCCGAAGTGTATCGGGTATTTTTCGGAGTACCGGGAGGTTACCGGAACCCCCCGGGGGGTTAATGGGCCTTCATGGGCCCTAGTGGAAGAGAGGAGGCAGCAGCCAGGTGGAGGCGTGCACCCCCCCTAGCCCAAACCGAATTGGACTAGGGTTGGGGGGGGGGGCTTTCCTTTCTCTCCTCCTCCTCTTTCCCCCTTCTTGTAGGAATAGGAAAGGGGGATTCCTACTTGGAGTAGGACTCCCCCCTTGGGCGCGCCACACCTTGGCCGGCCTCCTCCTTCCTCCCCCCTTTATATACGTGGGAGGGGGGCACCCCAAAGGCACATCAAAGTTTCTCTTAGCCGTGTGCGGTGCCCCCCTCCACGGTTACACACCTCGGTCATATCGTCATAATGCTTAGGCAAAGCCCTGCGCCGGTAACTTCATCGTCCCCGTTGCCACGCCATCGTGCTGACGAAAATCTCCCTCGGCCTCAACTGGATCAAGAGTGCGAGGGACATCATCGAGCTGAACGTGTGCTGAACACGGAGGTGCCGTACGTTCGGTGCTGAGATCGGTCGGATCGTGAAGACGTACGACTACATCAACCGCGTTGATAAAACACTTTCGCTTTTGGTCTACGAGGGTACGTGGACACACTCTCCCTGCTCATTGCTATGCTTCTCCTAGATAGATCTTACGTGATCGTAGGATTTTTTTTGAAATACTACGTTCCCCAACAGTGGTATCAGAGCCAGGTCTATGCGTAGATGTTATATGCACGAGTAGAACACAAAGAGTTGTGGGCGATAATAGTCATACTGCTTACTAGCATGTCATACTTAGATTCGGCGGTATTGTTGGATGAAGCGGCCCTGACCTACATTACATGACCGCGTTCATGAGACTGGTTCTACCGACGTGCTTCGCACACAGGTGGCTAGTGGGTGTCTATTTCTCCAGCTTTAGTTGAATCGAGTGTGGCTATGCCCGGTCCTTGTTGAAGGTTAAAACAGCACACTTGACGAAAAATCGTTGTGGTTTTGATGCGTAGGTAAGAACGGTTCTTGCTAAACCCATAGCAGCCACGTAAAACTTCCAACAACAAAGTAGAGGACGTCTAACTTGTTTTTTCAGGGCATGTTATGATGTGATATGGTCAAGACGTGATGATATATAAATTGTTGTATGAGATGATCATGTTTTGTAACAGAGTTATCGGCAACTAGAAGGAGCCATATGGTTGTCGCTTTATTGTATGCAATGCAATCGCCATGTAATTGTTTTTACTTTATCACTAAGCGGTAGCGATAGTCTTAGAAACAATAGTTGGCGAGACGACAACGATGCTACGATGGAGATCATGACGATGCTTCGGTGATGGAGATCATGAGCACAAGATGATGATGGCCATATCATGTCACATATTTTGATTGCATGTGATGTTTATCCTTTATGCATCTTATTTTGCTTAGTTTGGCGGTAGCATTATAAGATGATCTCTTACTAAATTTCAAGGTATAAGTGTTCTCCCTGAGTATGCACCGTTGCTATAGTTCGTCGTGCCGAGACACCACGTGATGATCGGGTGTGATAAGCTCTACGTTCACATACAACGGGTGCAAGCCAGTTTTGCACACGCAGAATACTCGGGTTAAACTTGACGAGCCTAGTATATACAGATATGGCCTCGGAACACTGAGATCGAAAGGTCGAGCATGAATCATATAGTAGATATGGTCAACATAGTGATGTTCACCATTGAAAACTACTACATCTCACGTGATGATCGGACATGGTTTAGTTGATATGGATCACGTGATCATTTAGATGACTAGAGGGATGTCTATCTAAGTGGGAGTTCTTAAGTAATATGATTAATTGAACTTTAATTTATCATGAACTTAGTCCTCATAGTATTTGCATATCTATGTTGTAGATCAATAGCTTGCGATGTAGCTCCCCGTTTATTTATGATATGTTCCTAGAGAAAACTAAGTTTGAAGATGATAGTAGCAATGATGCGGACTTGGTCCGTGATCTGAGGATTATCCTCATTGCTGCACAGAAGAATTACGTCCTGGAAGCACTGCTAGGTGCAAGACCCGCTGCAGGAGCAACACCAGACGTTGTGAACGTCTGGCGGAGCAAAGCTGATGACTACTTGATAGTTCAGTGTGCCATGCTTTACGGATTAGAACCGGGACTTCAACGACGTTTTGAACGTCATGGAGCATATGAGATGTTCCAGGATTTGAAGTTAATATTTCAAGCAAATGCCCGGATTGAGAGATATGAAGTCTCCAATAAGTTCTACAGCTGCAAAATGGAGGAGAATAGTTCTGTCAGTGAACATATACTCAGAATGTCTGTGTACCACAACCACTTGACTGAACTGGGAGTTAATATTCCTGATGATAGTGTCATTGACAGAGTTCTTCAATCACTGCCACCAAGCTACAAAAGCTTCGTGATGAACTATAATATGCAAGGGATGAACAAGGCTATTCCCGAGCTCTTTGCGATGCTAAATGCTGCGGAGGTAGAAATCAAGAAGGAGCATCAAGTGTTGATGGTCAACAAGACCACTAGTTTCAAGAAAAAGGGTAAGGGGAAGAAGGGGAACTTCAAGAAGAACGGCAAGCAAGTTGCTGTTCAAGTGAAGAAGCCCAAGTCTGGACCTAAGCCTGAAACTGAGTGCTTCTACTGCAAAGGGACTGGTCACTGGAAGCGGAACTGCCCCAAGTATACGGTGGATAAGAAGGATGGCAAAGTGAAAGGTATATTTGATATACATGTTATTGATGTGTACCTTACTAATGCTCGCAGTAGTGCCTGGGTATTTGATACTGGTTCTGTTGCTCATATTTGCAACTCGAAACAGGGACTACGGATTAAGCAAAGATTGGCTAAGGACGAGGTGACAATGCGCGTGGGAAATGGTTCCAAAGTCGATGTGATCGCCGTCGGCACGCTACCTCTACATCTACCTTTGGGATTAGTTTTAGACGTGAATAATTGTTATTTGGTGCCAGCGTTACGCATGAACATTATATCTGGATATTGTTTGATGTGAGACGGTTATTCATTTAAATCAGAGAATAATGGTTGTTCTTTTTATATGAGTAATATCTTTTATGGTCATGCACCCTTGATTAGTGGTCTATTTTTTCTAAATCTCGATAGTAGTGATACACATATTCATAGTATTGAAGCCAAAAGATATAAGTTTAATAATGATAGTGCAACTTATTTGTGGCATGCCGTTTGGGTCATATTGGTGTAAAACGCATGAAGAAACTCCATGATGATGGGCTTTTGGAATCACTTGATTATGAATCACTTGATGCTTGCAAACCATGCCTCATGGGCAAGATGACTAAGACTCCGCTCTCCGGAAAAATGTAGCGAGCAACAGACTTGATGGAAATAATACATACCGATGTATGCAGTCCGATGAGTGTTGAGGCTCGCAGTGGGTATCGTTGTTTTCGGACCTTCATAGATGATTTGAGCAGATATGGGTATATCTACTTGATGAAACATAAGTCTGAAACATTTGAAAAGTTCAAAGAATTTCAGAGTGAAGTGGAAAATCATCGTAACAAGAAAATAAAGTTTCTACGATCTGATCGTGGAGGAGAATATTTGAGTTACGAGTTTGGTCTTCATTTGAAACAATGCGGAATAGTTTCGCAGCTCACGCCACCCGGAACACCACAGCATAATGGTGTGTCCGAACGTCGTAACCGCACTTTATTAGATATGGTGCGATCTATGATGTCTCTTACTGATTTACCGCTATCGTTTTGGGGTTATGCTTTAGAGACGACTGCATTCACGTTAAATGGGGCACCATCTAAATCCGTTGAGACGACGCCATATGAACTGTGGTTTGGCAAGAAACCAGAGTTGTCATTTCTTAAAGTTTGGGGCTGGGATGCTTATGTGAAAAAGCTTCAACCTGATAAGCTCGAACCCAAATCAGAGAAATGTGACTTCATAGGATACCCAAAGTGGGTACACCTTCTATCACAGATCCAAAGGCAAGATATTCGTTGCTAAGAATGGATCCTTTCTAGAGAAGGAGTTTATCTCGAAAGAAATGAGTGGGAGGAAAGTAGAACTTGATGAGATAATTGTACCTGCTCCCTTATTGGAAAGTAGTTGATCACAGAAATCAGTTCCAGTGATTCCTACACCAATTAGTGAGAAAGCTAATGATGATGATCATGAAACTTCAGATCAAGTTACTACCGAACCTCATAGGTCAACCAGAGTAAGATCCGCACCAGAGTGGTACGGTAATCCTATTCTGGAGGTCATGTTACTTGACCATGACGAACCTACGAACTATGAGGAAGCGATGATGAGCCCAGATTCCGCGAAATGGCTTGAGGCCATGAAATCTGAGATGGGATCCATGTATGAGAAGAAAGTGTGGACTTTGGTTGACTTTCCTGATGATCGGCAAGCCATAGAGAATAAATGGATCTTCAAGAAGAAGATTGACGCAGACGGTAATGTTCCTGTCTACAAAGCTCGACTTGTTGTGAAAGGTTTTCGACAAGTTCAAGGAGTTGACTACAACGAGACTTTCTCACCCGTAGTGATGCTTAAGTCCGTCCGAATCATGTTAGCAATTGCCGCATTTTATGAAATTTGGCAAATGGATGTCAAAACTGCATTCCTGAATGGATTTCTGGAAGAAGAGTTGTATATGATGCAACCAGAAGGTTTTATCGATCCAAAGGATGCTAACAAAATGAGCAAGCTCCAGCGATCCATCTATGGATTGGTGCAAGCATCTCGGAGTTGGAATATACGCCTTGATGAGTTGATCAAAGCATATAGTTTTATACAGACTTGCGGTGAAGCCTGTATTTACAAGAAAGTGAGTGGGAGCACTACAGCCTTTCTGATAAGTATATGTGAATGACATATTATTGATCGGAAATGATGTAGAATTTTCTGGAAAGCATAATGGAGTATTTGAAAGGATTTTTTCAAAGAAATACCTCAGTGAAGTTGCTTACATATTGAGCATCAAGATCTATAGAGATAGATCAAGATGCTTGATAAACTTTTTTCAATGAGTACATATCTTGACAAGATTTTGAAGTAGTTCAAAATGGAACAATCAAAGAAGGAGTTCTTGCATGTGCTGCAAGGTGTGAAGTTGTGTAAATACTCAAAACCCAACCACGGCAGAAAATAGAAAGAGGATGAAAAATCATTCCCTATGCATTAGTCATAGGTTCTATAAAGTATGATATGCTATGTACCAGATCTATTGTGTACCTCACCATGAGTTTAGCAAGAGGGTTCAATAGTGATCCAGGAGTGGATCACTGGACAATGGTCAAAATTATCCTTAGTGGAATAAGGAAATATTTCTCGATTATGGAGGTGATAAAGAGTTCGTCGTAAAGAATTACGTCGATACATGCTTTGACACCGATCTAGATGACTCTTAGTCTTGATCTAGATACATAATGAAAGTGGGAGAAATTAGCTAGAGTAGCTCCATGCAGAGTATTGTAGACATAGAAAATTTGCAAAATACATACGGCTCTGAATGTGGCAGACCCGTTGACTAAATACATACGATTCTCACAAACAAAACATGATCACACCTTATTACTCTTGGGTGTTAATCACATAGCGATGTGAAATAGATTATTGACTCTAGTAAACCCTTTGAGTGTTGGTCACATGGCGATGTGAGCTATGGGTATTAATCACATAAAGATGTGAACTATTGGTGTTAAATCACATGGCGATGTGAACTAGATTATTGACTCTAGTGCAAGTGGGAGACTGAAGGAAATATGCCGTAGAGGAAATGATAAAGTTGTTATTTATATTTCCTTATATCATGATAAATGTTTATTATTCATGCTAGAATTGTATTAACCGGAAACTTAGTATGTGTGAATACATAGACAAAACAGAGTGTCCCTAGTGTGCCTCTACTTGACTAGCTTGTTAATCAAAGATCGTTAAGTTTCCTAGCCATAGACATGAGTTGTCATTTGATTAATGGGATCACATCATTAGAGAATGATGTGATGGACAAGACCCATCCATTAGCTTAGCATATTGATCATTCAGTTTTATTGCTACTGCTTTCTTCATGACTTATACATGTTCCTCTAACTATGAGATTATGCAACTCCCGAATACCGGAGGAACACTTAGTGTGCTATCAAACGTCACAACGTAACCGGGTGATTATAAAGATGCTCTACAATTGTCTCCGATGGTGTTTATTGGGTTGGCATAGATCGAGATTAGGATTTGTCACTCCGTGTTTCGGAGAGGTATCTCTGGGCCCTCTCGGTAATGCACAACACTATAAGCCTTGCAAGCAATGTGACTAATGAGTTAGTTGCGGGATGATGCATTATGGAACGAGTAAAGAGACTTCCGGTAACGAGATTGAACTAGGTATGATGATACCGACGATCGAATCTCGGGCAAGTAACATACCGATGACAAAGGGAACAACGTATGTTGTTATGAGGTTTGACCGATAAAGATCTTCATACAATATGTAGGACAAAATATGAGCATCCAGGTTCCGCTATTGTTTATTGACCGGAGATATGTCTCAGTCATGTCTACATAGTTCTCGAACCCGTAGGGTCCGCACGCTTAACGTTCGATGACGATTTGTATTATGAGTTTATGTGATTTGATGACCGAGGGTTGTTCGGAGTCCCGGATGATATCACGGACGTGACGAGGAGTCTCTAATGGTCGATACATAAAGATTGATATATTGGAAGGTTATATTCGAACACCGGAATGGTTCCGAAGTGTATCGGGTATTTTTCGGAGTACCGGGAGGTTACCGGAACCCCCCGGGGGGTTAATGGGCCTTCATGGGCCCTAGTGGAAGAGAGGAGGCAGCAGCCAGGTGGAGGCGCACGCCGCCCAAGCCCAAACCGAATTGGACTAGGGTTGGGGGGCGGCCCACCTTTCCTTTCTCTCCTCCTCCTCTTCCCCCCTTCTCCTTGTAGGAATAGGAAAGGGGGGGGGGCGAATTCTACTTGGAGTAGGACTCCCCCCTTGGGTGCGCCACACCTTGGCTGGCCTCCTCCTCCCTCCCCCCTTTATATACGTGGGAGGGGGGCACCCCAAAGGCACATCAAAGTTTCTCTTAGCCGTGTGCGGTGCCCCCCTCCACGGTTACACACCTCGGTCATATCATCATAATGCTTAGGCGAAGCCCTGTGCCGGTAACTTCATCGTCACCGTCGCCACGCCATCGTGCTGACGAACCTCTCCCTCGGCCTCAACTGGATCAAGAGTACGAGGGACGTCATCGAGCTGAACATGTGCTGAACACGGAGGTGCCGTACGTTCGGTGCTGAGATCGGTCGGATCGTGAAGACGTACGACTACATCAACCGCGTTGATAAAACGCTTCCGCTTTCGGTCTACGAGGGTACATGGACACACTCTCCCCGCTCATTGCTATGCTTCTCCTAGATAGATCTTGCATGATCGTAGGATTTTTTTTTTGAAAACTACATTCCCCAACAGCTTCGAGGTATGAGATGTAATATTTTTAGTTGCTTTTCATATGGAAAACATGCCTGTGTATAGATAGTAGCCCCTGAGACTCTATTCGGCTTGAAAGGCCGAATAGAGGATCAAGTGATATTCGCAGGAGATAACATACTTGTCTATTATGATAAAACAGGCTTCGCTGTTAGCGGCAACCGCCAAAGCCGCCGAAGTATCCGAACTCAAGTGGAAACTGGAGCTGGCCGATGAGGATCTCGTCCGCATCAACAAGCGGTTCGATGAGGTGCAAGGTATGTTTTTGAGAAAGTTTTTACACACCTGAAGTAATATACCCATGCGGAGTCTAAGCTCTTGCAGGTAGTGCGGCCGAGGTCGAGACCCTGAGGGGCGACCTCTCCCGAGCCAAGGAGCAGGCACGGGTGAGCCAAGCAGCCGCTGACAAGGCGGCCGCAGATTTGAAGGTTGTCGGGGGGATGAACCCCGGGCAGGCAACGAAACCCGAATCCTTTTCAAAAACAATGGGGCCAGCATCGCCCCTCAAGCCGGCTTGTGCTTGGCCGGGTCGCTCAACCCGGCCAAGCCCATCGACCGACCAAACTCCTCAACCCGGCCGTACTCCTCAACCCGGCCCCAACGACCAGCTCAAGGCGGGCGAATGATACGTCTCCGTCGTATCTATAATTTTTGATTATTCCATGCCAATATTCTACAACTTTTACATACTTTTGGCAACTTTTTATACTATTTTTGGGACTAACATATTGATCCAGTGCCCAGTGCCAGTTCTTGTTTGTTGCATGTTTTTTGTTTCGCAGAAAACCCATATCAAACGGAGTCCAAACGGGATAAAAACTGACGGAGATTTTTTTGGAATATTTATGATTTTTGGGAAGAAGAATCAACGCGAGACGATGCCCGAGGGAGCCACGAGGCAGGGGGCGCGCCCTGGGCCCTCATGGCCACCCCGTAAGGCGGTTGGTGCCCTTCTTTCGCCACAAGAAAGCTAATATCCGGATAGAGATTGTGTCCAAATTTCAACCCAATCGGAGTTACGGATCTCCGGGAATATAAGAAACGGTGAAAGGCCAGAATCTGGAACGCAGAAACAGAGAGAGACAGAGAGACAGATCCAATCTCGGAGGGGCTCTCGCCCCTCCCATGCCATGGAAGCCAAGGACCAGAGGGGAAACCCTTCTCCCATCTAGGGAGAAGGTCAAGGAAGAAGAAGAAGGAGGGGGTCTCTCCCCCTCGCTTCCGGTGGCGCCGAAACGCCGCTGGGGCCATCATCATCACCGCAATCTACACCAACACCTCCGTCATCTTCACCAACATCTTCATCACCTTCCCCCATCTATCTATAGCGGTCCACTCTCCCGCAACCTGCTGTACCCTCTACTTGAACATGGTGCTTTATGCTTCATATTATTATCCAATGATGTGTTGCCATCCTATGATGTCTGAGTAGATTTTCGTTGTCCTATCGGTAATTGGTGAATTGCTATGATTGGTTTAATTTGCTTGTGGTTATGTTGCTGCCCTTTGGTGCCCATCATATGAGCGCGCGCGTGGATCACACCATAGGGTTAGTTGTATGTTGATAGGACTATGTATTGGAGGGCAAGAGTGACATAAGCTTCAACCTAGCATAGAAATTGATGCATACGTGATTGAAGGGGGGCCAATATATCTTAATGCTATGGTTGGGTTTTACCTTAATGAACGTTAGTAGTTGTGGATGCTTGCTAATAGTTCCAATCATAAGTGCATAGAATTCCAAGTCAGGGATGACATGCTAGCAGTGGCCTCTCCCACATAAAACTTGCTATCAGTCTAGTAAAGTAGTCAATTGCTTAGGGACAATTTCACAACTCCTACCACCACTTTTCCACACTTGCTATACTAACTTTATTGCTTCTTTACCTAAACAACCCCTAGCTTTTATTTACATGCTCTTTATATTCTTGCAAACCTATCCAACAACACCTACACAGTACTTCTAGTTTCATACTTGTTTTAGGTAAAGCGAACGTTAAGTGTGCGTAGAGTTGTATCGGTGGTCGATAGAACTTGAGGGAATATTTGTTCTACCTTTAGCTCCTCGTTGGGTTCGACACTCTTACTTATCGAAAGAGGCTACAATTGATCCCTTATACTTGTGGGTTATCAGCGAACCCGGCACACCAAGACTTCTCCAACAAGCCAGCTCCCCTTTGGCGTATTCCCCAACCCGGCCTTTGGTCAGCTCCCGTCCCATCCAGGCCGTACGACGGGATGAGTCTCCATCCACCGATGACCGAGGCAACAGTGCCCCGCCCATGCCTTTGGTCAGCCGGAGCGTGGTAACAGTGCCCCAACTACCCGCTGACCAGGGCCTGCGTGGCAACAAGTCACTGCTGACGCCAGCAAGCGGCGACTTGACGAAGCGTCACTGTACCCGACTCAACCCGGCCACTCCCTGACGATCGACAAGACAGCAAACAGTGCCCCTAGGCACGCGGAGCCCGTGCCCGGATAACCCGGCGAGCCCTGACATCCGGCGGGTCCCAGCACCGGCTTCCCGGACGATGACAACCCGGCCCCACGGCCTTGTAACATTACCATTGTACCCCTGGGGGGTTGGTCTATAAAACCCCCCAGGAGCCCTCATGCACACGGGCAAGCAAGTAGACAATAGAGAGAACCACTGCAAGCAACACCCACACCCGAGGAGAGGGAGCAGCCTAAGCCCTGGTCTGCCCTCCTTCTTCTTCATACATCTCTAGGAGCAACTCTGTACTGTCGCATATCAACCACACTCGGCAGGACTAGGGGTGTTATCTCTCCGGAGAGCCCCGAACCTGGGTATGTCTTGCGTCCCACGCTCGCTCATGCCGACCTCGCCTCTGGAGCCCACCAGTGCCCTCGAGCCTCCTCCTATCTTTAGCCATCCCTTGGCATCTGCCGTGCGCCCACCACGATAGTTGGCGCCCACCGTGGGGCAGCTCGAGGTCCTGGCCGGGAGCATGCTCCAGACGGGGCTCCCCTCCGACTCCGACGAGCCCGTCATGCTGGCGGACGACATCATTGACGCGCTCGCCGCCTCCTTCGCTGCGCTACGCATCTCCGATGCACCCGCGGCCGACGAGTACCCCAGCGAGGTACTTGACTTTTCCGACTCCCCTCTCTACCTCGGCGGCAGCACTCCCGCTGGGGCAATGGACCTCTACGTGGAGGTCTTCGTCACCGACACCGGCGCCTCTTCCTCATCGAGCGCAGCGAGGAAGGCCGTCGAAGCCAAGACCGCAGCGGATTAGGCCGGCTTGCCCAACACGTTGCGCGCCACGATGCAGAGTCTTCGCGTCCCCATCGGCACCGACATCGACGCCTCCAACATCGCCGAGGCCCGGACTCGGCTCGAGGAGGACCGCCAGCGCCTGCTGGACCTGACCGAGACGCTCGCCGCCATGCAGCGTCGCCTGGACTCCGCTCAGCTGGAGCGCAATGCTGCCTACGGCTTCACGCCTACCACGGCCGAGCCAAGTTGGGTCGCCGATGTGCATGCCCGGGGCGGCGCGATCGGCCGCGCCTTCGGCGCCATCCCGCCCGTCTACGAGACACCCGTGAAGAACATGCGCGCTGCCCAGGCGACCGCAGTCGGCCTGGATCAGCTCATGGGCGATGAGCTGAAGGACCGCCTCAAGCGGGTGAACGACCTCCTCGACGCGGCAAACGCGCAACAGTACCGCCTCAACCAACTCGCCAAGCCGGCGGGATCCGGCTCCGCCCGCGCCGATGGACTCGGCGATCATCAGCACACGGCATCTTCGCCACCCAGCGAGGCGCACTCCGGCCGCACCCGGACCCGGCGCAACCCCGCGCCGACGACCGCTGGTGGCTTAGCCGACGAGCCGGCCCTGGAAGACCGGCGCAGACCCGACCAACCCGGCCGATGTCCGGCTTCTGTCGACCCGGCCCCGCGTGGCGCGGTCGCCACCCGGCTGGGCGCGCGTGCCATCGACAACACCGACGCCCGCCACGGCCTCGACTGAATCGTCCTCTCCCAGGAGCTGGAGGAGAGCGGCCCCGTCGGGCCGGCTTGTTTTGGACCACGCATCCGGGACGAGCCCTTTACCAAAGGGTTCACGCTCCCCTGCGACACCCCCAAGTACAACGGCACCGTCAAGCCGAAGGACTGGCTCACCGACTACACCACCGCCATCGGCATCGCCGGCGGCAACCACCGTCTCGCCGTATGTTACGCACCGCTCACGCTCCAAGGGTCGGCCCGCACCTGGTGAACAGCCTGCCAGTGGGCAGCATCAACACGTGGGTCGACTTCGAGCAAGCTTTCGTCCGCAACTTCACCGGGACCTACCGGCGACCCGGCCGTCCCAGCCAGCTCGCCATGTGCGTGCAGGGACCGGCAGAAACCGGCCGCGAGTATCTCGCACGCTGGACCGAGCTCCGGAACAGCTGCGACGGCGTCCACGAAGTCCAATCAATCCAGTACTTCGTCAACGGGTGCCGAGATGGCACCCTCCTCAAGCACAAGGTCTTGCGCTTCGAGCCGGCCACCATGGCCCCGCTCATGGTGACGACGGACAAGTACGCCAACGCGAACTCCGCCATGAAGATCCAGGTGGCACTGGATGAAGCCGGCAAAGCAAAGCCGGTTCCCCCTCCGAAGCCGGCCGACGAAGGCAGCCGGCAGCAGCACAACCAGCAGAACAACAAGCACAAGGCCGACCAGCCGGCCCAGCGCTACGACAACCGGCTCGTCGCGGCCACCGAGCAGGCGCCCGCGACCGACCCGGCCGCCAAGCGCCGGTAGACCGGCAAGACGACGTGGCAACCCGCCATGAGTTTCGAGGACATGCTCGACGCTCCCTGCAAGCATCACAGTGGCACGAGGCCATCCACGCATACGCTTCGGCAATGCGCCATCACCAAGCGCATCATGAGGGGCGACATCCCGCCTCCTCCGGCACCGGTTCCGGGAGCGGGGCAGCCGCCTCCACCCCCTCCGCCGCCTCCGGTTGGCGGCGCGATGCGCGACGACGCCTACCCGGCCCAGAATGCGACCTACGTTGTCTTCACCAGCCTCGGCGACGACAAGCGCAGCGAGCGCCTCCTTCAGCAAGAGGTGAACACCGTCATCCCGGCCAAGCCAGAGTACATGAAGTGGTCGGAACGCCCGGTCACATGGACCCGGGAAGACCACCCGGCCATTATGCCGAACCCGGGTGGCTACTCCCTCGTCCTCAACCCCACCATCGTCGCACCTCGGCGCACATGCAAGTTTTCCCAAGTCCTCATCGACGGCGGCAACAGCATCAACATCCTCTACCGCGACACCATGACCAAGCTCGGCCTCGAGGCCAATGACCTGGAACCGACCTGGACGATCTTCGGCATCGTTTCCGGCCTTTCCTGCTCCCCAATCGGCCAGATCCGGCTCGACGTCCTGTTTGGCGACAACAACCACTTCCGACGCGAGCCGATCTGGTTCGAGGTGGTGGACCTGTCCAGCGCGTATCATGCGCTGCTGGGCCGGCCCGCGCTCGCCAAGTTCATGGCGGTCCCCCACTATGCTTACCTGAAGATGAAACTGCCGGGTCCGAAGGGCCTCATCACCGTCGCCGGCGACTACCGCATGTCCTTGGAGTGCGCCCGAGACGGCGCCAAGCTGGCCGAGTCGCTGGTCATAGCCGAGGAGCGGCGCCAGCTCGACCGGATCGTCGCCCTAGCCGGCTGACGAGGCCTCTTTCAAGCCCTCCAAGGAGACCAAGAATGTGAAGCTGAACCCGAAAGACCCTAGCTGCAGCAAGTACGTTCTCGTATGCACCCGCCACGACAGCAAATAGGAAGGCGAGCTCGTCGACTTCTTCCGTGAGAATCGGGATATTTTTGCATGGAACCGAAAAGACATGCCAGGTATCCCGAGGAAGTACGCCGAGCACAAACTCCACGTCCGCAAGGACGCCAAGCCTGTCCGTCAACCCCTGCGACGTTTCTCCGAAGAGAATAGAAGAACCATTGGTGAAGAGGTCGCCAAGCCTTTGGCGGCCGGCTTCATCATGGAAGTGTTTCACCCCGAGTGGCTGGCCAACCCAGTCCTCGTCCTAAAGAAGAACAAGACCTGGCACATGTGTATCGACTACACCAGCCTGAACAAGGCCTGTCCCAAGGATCTGTTCGCCCTCCCGCGGATCGACCAAGTCATTGACTCTACTGCCAGGTGTGAGCTCCTGTCCTTTCTGGATGCTTACTCCGGCTATCATCAGATAAAGCTGGACCCGGCCGACGCCCTGAAGACGTCCTTCATCACACCCTTTGGGGCGTATTGCTACATCACCATGTCGTTTGGCCTGAAGAACGCCGGCGCCACCTTCCAGCGCTGCATGCAGAAATGCTTGCTGCCACAACTCGGCCGCAACATCCACGTTTACGTGGACGACATCGTGGTGAGGACCAGGCAGCACCTCACGCTCCTCGACGACCTGACGGAAACATTCGCCAACCTGCGCGAATACAAAGTCAAGCTCAACCTGGAGAAGTGCGTTTTCGGCGTCCCGGCCGACTTGGCTTCCTCGTCTCGGAGCGCGACATTGAGGCAAACCCGGAGAAGATCAAGGCCATTGAGCGCATGTGCAAGCCGGCTCGGCTGCGCGATGTCCAGAAGTTCACCGGCTGCTTGGCCTCGGTCAGCCGGTTTCTCAGCCGGCTGGGCGAGAGGGCCTTGCCCCTGTATCAGCTGATGAAGAAGACGACGCCGTTCGAATGGAATGACCAGGCGGACGAAACTTTTAGGGACCTCAAGCGAATGCTCTCCACCGCACCTGTCCTGGCCGCAACAGCCGTGAAGGAGCTGCTGTTGCTCTACATTGCCGCCACCTTGCGGTCGGTCAGCATGGTCATGGTGGTCGAGCGACCAGAGAAGGGCAAGATCCAAGCCGTCCAGCGCCCAGTCTACTACCTGAGCGAGGTGCTCTCCGCCTCCAAGCAGAACTACCCACACTACCAGAAGATGTGTTACGGCGTGTACTTCACCGCCAAGAAATTGAAGAAGTACTTCCAAGAGCATGTTGTTACCGTGGTCAGCACGGCCCCCCTCGGCGAGATCATTGGGTGCCGGGACACTTCTGGTCGGGTCGCCAAGTGGGCGCTCGAGCTAGCCGGCCACACCATCCTCTACGAGCCTCGCACTACGATCAAGTCTCAAGATCTGGCCGACTTCCTCGTCGACTGGACCAAGACCCAGTACCTACCGCCACCGCCGGACTCGACGCACTGGCGCATGCACTTCGACGGCTCGAAGATGCAACTTGGCCTGGGGGCCGGCATTGTGCTGTCCTCCCCGAAGGGCGACCGGCTCCGATACGCGCTCCAACAACGTCGCCGAGTACGAAGCCCTTGTGCATGGCCTCCGGCTTGCCAAGGAACTCGGCATCCGGCGCATCCTATGCTACGGCGACTCGGATCTGGTGGTGCAGTAGTGCTCCGACGAGTGGGACGCCCGTGACCCCAACATGGCAAGCTATCGCTTCCTCGTCCAGAAGCTATGCGAATTCTTCGTGGGCCGCGAGTTCCTCCATGTCTCGTGCGCAGAAAATGAGGCGGCCGACACGCTCGCCAAGATCGCCTCGTCCCGGCAGTCCATCCCACCCGGCGTCTCCCTCGAGCACCTACACAAGCCGTCCGTCAAGCCGTCTCCGAACTCCGAGTCCATCTACATCCCGGACAACCCGGCTGTTGGGGAACGTAGTAATTTCAAAAAAATTCTATGCACACGCAAGATCATGGTGATGCATAGCAACGAGAGGGGAGAGTGTTGTCCACGTACCCTCGTAGACCGAAAGCGGAAGCGTTAGCACAACGCGGTTGATGTAGTCGTATGTCTTCACGATCCGACCGATCCAAGTACCAAACGTACGGCACCTCCGAGTTCAGCACACGTTCAGCTCGATGACGTCCCTCGAACTCCGATCCAGCCAAGCTTTGAGGGAGAGTTCCGTCAGCACGACGGCGTGGTGACGATGATGATGTTCTACCGACGCAGGGCTTCGCCTAAGCACCGCTACGATATTATCGAGGTGGACTATGGTGGAGGGGGGCACCGCACATGGCTAAGAGATCAAGAGATCAATTGTTATGTCTTTGGGGTGCCCCCTGCCCCCGTATATAAAGGAGCAAGGGGGGAGGCGGCCGGCCTAGGAGGAGGGCGCGCCAAGGGGGGAGTCCTACTCCCACCGGGAGTAGGACTCCTCCTTTCCTTGTTGGAGTAGGAGAAGGGAAGGGAGAAGGAGAAGGAAGGAAGGGGGCGCCCCCCCTCCCTAGTCCAATTCGGACTAGTCCATGGGGAGGGGTGCGGCCACCCTTTGGGGCCTTTCTCTCCTTTCCCGTATGGCCCATTAAGGCCCAATACGAATTCCCGTAACTCTCGGGTACTCCGAAAAATACCCGAATCACTCGGAACCATTCTGATGTCCGAATATAGTCGTCCAATATATCGATCTTTACGTCTCGACCATTTCGAGACTCCTCCTCATGTACCTGATCTCATCCGGGACTCCGAACTCCTTCGGTACATCAAAACACATAAACTCATAATATAACCGTCATCTAACATTAAGCGTGCGGACCCTACGGGTTCGAGAACTATGTAGACATGACCGAGACACGTCTCCGGTCAATAACCAATAGCGGAACCTGGATGCTCATATTGGCTCCCACATATTCTACAAAGATCTTTATCGGTCAAACCGCATAACAACATACGTTGTTCCCTTTGTCATCGGTATGTTACTTTCCCGAGATTCGATCGTCGGTATCTCAATACCTAGTTCAATCTCGTTACCGGCAAGTCTCTTTACTCGGTCCGTAATACATCATCCCACAACTAACTCATTAGTTGCTATGCTTGCAAGGCTTTAAGTGATGTGCATTACCAAGTGGGCCCAGAGATACCTCTCCGACAATCGGAGTGACAAATCCTAATCTCGAAATACGCCAACCCAACAAGTACCTTCGGAGACACCTGTAGAGCACCTTTATAATCACCCAGTTACGTTGTGACGTTTGGTAGCACACAAAGTGTTCCTCCGGTAAACGGGAGTTGCATAATCTCATAGTCATAGGAACATGTATAAGTCATGAAGAAAGCATTAGCAACATACTAGACGATCGTGTGCTAAGCTAACGGAATGGGTCAAGTCAATCACATCATTCTCCTAATGATGTGATCCCATTAATCAAATGACAACTCATGTCAATGGCTAGGAAACATAACCATCTTTGATCAACGAGCTAGTCAAGTAGAGGCATACTAGTGACACTCTGTTTGTCTATGTATTCACACATGTACCATGTTTCCGGTTAATACAATTCTAGCATGAATAATAAACATTTATCATGATATAAGGAAATAAATAATAACTTTATTATTGCCTCTAGGGCATATTTCCTTCACTGGCCGCATCTCAACCCGGCCCGGGGACTACCAAACCCGGCCCGGGGACTGCCGAGCCCGACCAAGGGACTGCCGAACCCAGCCCGGGGACTGAAGCTGTCGACCCGGCCGCCGTCATCCTCGACCCGGCCGCCGCCATCCCCAACCCGGGGGCTGCCGCTCCGGAACCCGCCTTGGTGGCCGTCTTCGCTGTGGTAACGGCCGCATCTTGGGCCCTGCCCATCTCGGAGTTTCTGGAGAACGGGGTACTCCCCATGGACGAGACCGAGGCCCGAGAGGTGCAACGCCGGGCGTCTGCCTACAGCATCATCAACAACAAGCTCGTCAGGCGCGGCTCCACCGGCGTGTTCCAGCGCTGTGTCGAACAGGACCAGGGCGTTGAGATCCTCCTCGACATACACCAGGGCGAATGCGGCCACCACGCCGCCTCGCCGTCCCTGGTGGCCAAAGCTTTCCGCCTTGGTTTCTACTGGCCCATGGCCCTCCTAGACACCGAGTTACTCGTCCTCAAGTGCGAGGGATGCCAGCGCTTCAGCAAGCGCAACCACCAGCCGGCCTCAGCACTCCGAACCATCCCGATCGCCTGGCCCTTCGCGGTCTGGGGACTCGACATGGTGGGGCCGTTCAAGACCGCTCGAGGTGGCATGACACATTTGCTGGTGGCGGTGGACAAGTTCACCAAATAGATCGAAGCAAAGCCAATCAAGAAGCTAGACAGGCCGACGGCCGTCCGGTTCATCAAACACATCACGGTACGTTATGGCATGCCAAACAACATCATCACGGACAACGACACCAACTTCGCCAAGGGCGCGCTCGACCTGGCGTCCGTTGCACACCCGCAGTCCAACGGCCAGGTCGAGTGGGCCAACGGCCTCATCCTATCCGGCATCAAGCCGTGGCTCGTCGAGCCGCTCATCCGCTCACCCGACAGCTGGCTCGACGAGTTGCCGGCCGTCCTCTGGAGCCTCCGCACCACGCCAAACCGGTCGACCGGGTTCACCCCATTCTTCCTTGTCTGCGGAGCCAAAGCCGTCATCCCAACCGACATCGAGTTCGACTCGTCGCCCGTCACGATGTACACTGAAGCCGAAGCCAAAGAAGCCCGTGAAGACGGCATCGACCTGCTCGAAGAAGCACATCTCCTGGCGCTCAGCCATCTACCAGCAAGGCCTGAGGCACTACCATAGCAAGAAGATCAAGCCCCTCGCTTTTTCGCGAGGGAAACCTCGTCCTCCGACTCGTCCAAGAGCAAGCCGGTCAGCACAAGCTGACCCCTCCATGGTGTTGGGGAACGTAGCAGAAATTCAAAATTTTCTACGCATCACCAAGATCAATCTATGGAGTAATCTAGCAACGAGGGGAAGGGGAGTGCATCTACATACCATCGTAGATCGCGATGCGGAAGCGTTGCAAGAACGCGGATGAAGGAGTCGGACTCGTAGCGATTCAGATCGCGGTTGATTCCGATCTAAGCACCGAAGAACGGTGCCTCCGCGTTCAACACACGTGCAGCCCGGTGACGTCTCCCACGCCTGGATCCAGCAAGGAGAGAGGGAGAGGTTGGGGAAGACTCCATCCAGCAGCAGCACGACGGCGTGGTGGTGATGGAGGAGCGTGGCAATCCCGCAGGGCTTCGCCAAGCACCGCGGGAGAGGAGGAGGAGGGAGAGGGGTATGGCTGCGCCGAAAGAGAGACGTTCTCATGTGTCTTGGGCAGCCCAAACCTCAACTATATATAGGGGGGAGGGGGCTGCGCCCCCCTCTAGGGTTCCCACCCCAAGAGGAGGCGGCCAGCCCCAGATCCCATCCAAGGGGGGCGGCCAAGGGGAGGAGAGGGGGGGCGCCACTAGGGTGGGCCTCAAGGCCCATCTGGACCTAGGGTTTGCCCCCTCCCACTCTCCCATGCGCTTGGGCCTTGGTGGGGGGGCGCACCAGCCCACCTGGGGCTGGTCCCCTCCTACACTTGGCCCACGCAGCCTTCTGAGGCTGGTGGCCCCACTTGGTGGACCCCCGGGACCCTCCCGGTGGTCCCGGTACATTACCGATATCACCCGAAACTTTTCCGGTGACCAAAACAGGACTTCCCATATATAAATCTTTACCTCCGGACCATTCCGGAACTCCTCGTGACGTCCGGGATCTCATCCGGGACTCCGAACAACATTCGGTAACCACGTACATACTTTCCCTATAACCCTAGCGTCATCGAACCTTAAGTGTGTAGACCCTACGGGTTCGAGAACCATGCAGACATGACCGAGACGTTCTCCGGTCAATAACCAACAGCGGGATCTGGATACCCATGTTGGCTCCCACATGTTCCACGATGATCTCATCGGATGAACCACGATGTCAGGGATTCAATCAATCCCGTATGCAATTCCCTTTGTCTATCGGTATGTTACTTGCCCGAGATTCGATCGTCGGTATCCCGATACCTTGTTCAATCTCGTTACCGGCAAGTCTCTTTACTCGTTCCGTAACTCACATCATCCCATGATCAACTCCTTGGTCACATTGTGCACATTATGATGATGTCCTACTGAGTGGGCCCAGAGATACCTCTCCGTTTACACGGAGTGACAAATCCCAGTCTCGATTCGTGCCAACCCAACAGACACTTTCGGAGATACCTGTAGTGTACCTTTATAGCCACCCAGTTACGTTGTGACGTTTGGTACACCCAAAGCATTCCTACGGTATCCGGGAGTTGCACAATCTCATGGTCTAAGGAAATGATACTTGACATTAGAAAAGCTCTGAGCAAACGAACTACACGATCTTGTGCTAGGCTTAGGATTGGGTCTCGTCCATCACATCATTCTCCTAATGATGTGATCCCGTTATCAACGACATCCAATGTCCATGGTCAGGAAACCGTAACCATCTATTGATCAACGAGCTAGTCTCCTAGAGGCTTACTAGAGACATGGTGTTGTCTATGTATCCACACATGTATCTGAGTTTCCTATCAATACAATTCTAGCATGGATAATAAACGATTATCATGAAAAAGGAAATATAATAATAACCAATTTATCATTGCCTCTAGGGCATATTTCCAACAGTCTCCCACTTGCACTAGAGTCAATAATCTAGTTCACATCACCATGTGATTAACACTCACAGGTCACATCACCATGCGACCAACACCCAAGAGTTTACTAGAGTCAACAATCTAGTTCACATCTCTATGTGATTAACACTCAATGAGTTCTGGTTTGATCATGTTATGCTAGTGAGAGAGGTTATTAGTCAACGGGTCTGAACCTTTCAGATCCGTGCGTGCTTTACGAATATTTATGTCATCTTGTGGATGCTACCACGCGCTATTTGGAGCCATTTCAAATAACTGCTCTACTATACGAATCCGGTTTACTACTCAGAGTCATCTGGATTAGTGTCAAAGTTCGCATCGACGTAACCCTTTACGACGAACTCCTTTTCACCTCCATAATCGAGAAAATCCTTAGTCCACTAGATACTAAGGATAAGTTCGACCGCTGTCATGTGATCCATTCCCGGATCACTATTGTACCCCTTGACCAACTCATGGCAAGGCACACTTCATGTGCGGTACACAGCATAGCATACTGTAGAGCCTACGTCTAAAGCATAGGGGACGACCTTCGTCCTTTCTCTCTCTTCTGCTGTGGTCAGGTCTTGAGTCTTACTCAATACTCACACCTTGTAACACAGCCAAGAACTCCTTCTTTGCTGATCTATTTTGAACTCTTTCAAAATCATGTCAAGGTGTGCGTTCTTTGAAAGTATCATCGGGCGTCTTGATCTATCTCTATAGATCTTGATGCCCAATATGTAAGCAGCTTTTATACAGGTCTTCCTTTGAAAAACTCCTTTCAAACAACCCTTTATGCTTTCCAGAAATTTTACATCATTTCGGATCAACAATATGTCATTCACATATACTTATCAGAAATGTTGTAGCGCTCCCACTCACTTTATTGTAAATACAAGTTTCTAACAAACTTTGTATAAACCCAAAAACTTTGATCACTCCATCAAAGTGTATATTCTGACTCCGAGATGCTTGCTCTAGTCCATGGAAGGATCGCTGGAGCTAGCATACCTTTTAGCATCCTTAGGATCGACAAAACCTTTCTGATTGTATCACATACAACCTTTCCTTACGAAAACTGGTAAGGAAACTTGTTTTGGCATCCATCTGCCAGATTTCATAAATGCAGCTAATGCTAACATGATTCCGACGGACTTAAGCATCGCTACGGATGAGAGAATCTCATCGTAGTCAACTCCTTGAACTTGTGGAAATACTCTTTGCCACAAGTCGAGCTTCATAGACGGTAACATTACCGTCCACGTCCATCAAAGATCCATTTATCTCGGATTTCATGGCTTCTAACCATTTGTCGGAATATGGGCCCACCATCGCTTCTCCATAGCTCGTAGGTTCAGTATTGTCCAACAACATGATATCTCAGACAGGATCACGTACCACTCTGAAGTAGCACGCATCCTCGTCGTCCTACGAGGTTTGGTGGTGACTTGATCCGAAGTTTCATGATCACTATCATAAGCTTCCACTTCAATTGGTGTAGGTGCCACAGGAACAACTTCTTGTGCCCTGCTACACACTAGTTGAAGTGACGGTTCAATAACCTTATCAAGTCTCCACCATCCTCCCACTCAATTCTTTCGAGAGAAACTCTTCCTCGAGAAAGGACCTGTTTCTAGAAGCAATTACTTTTGCTTCCAGATCTGAAATAGGAGGTCTACCCAACTGTTTTGGGTATTCTATGAAGATGCATTTATCCGCTTTGGGTTCGAGCTTATCAGCCTGAAACTTTTTCACATAAGCATCGCAGCCCCAAACTTTTAAGAAACGACAACTTAGGTTTCTCTAAACGGTGTCGTCTCAACGGAAATGCGTGGTGCCCCCTTTTAAAGTGAATGCGGTTGTCTCTAATGCCTAACCCATAAACGATAGTGGTAATTCGATAAGAGACATCATGGTATGCACCATATCCAATAGGGTGCATTTATGATGTTCGGACACACCATCACACTATGGTGTTCCAGGCGGTATTAATTGTGAAACACTTTCCACAATGTCTTAATTGTGTGCCAAACTCGTAACTCAGATACTCATCTCTATGATCATATCACAGACATTTATCCTCTTGTCACGACGATCTTCAACTTCACTCTGAAATTACTTGAACCTTTCAATAATTCAGACTTGTGCTTCATCAAGTAAATACACTCAGCATCTACTCAAATCATCTGTGAAGTAAGAACATAACGATATCCACTGCATGCCTCAGCACTCATTGGATTGCATACATCAAAATGTATCACTTCCAACAAGTTGCTCTCTTGTTCCATCTTACTGAAAACGAGGCCTTTCAGTCATCTTGCCCATGTGGTATGATTTGCATGTCTCAAGTGATTCAAAATCAAGTGAGTCCAAACGATCCATCTGCATGGAGTTTCTTCATGCATATATACCAATAGACATGGTTCGCATGTCTCATTCTTTTCAAAAACGAGTGAGTCCAAAGATCCATCTACATGGAGCTTCTTCATGTGTTCTATACCAATATGACTCAAGTGGCAGTGCCACAAGTGTGTGGTACTATCATTACTATCTTATATCTTTTGGCACGAACATGTGTATCACTACGATCGAGATTCATTTTAGGTGCAAGACCATTGAAGTATTATTCAAATAAACAGAGTAACCATTATTCTCCTTAGATGAATAACCGTATTGCGATAAACATAATCCAATCATGCTCAACGCAAACACCAAATCTCGATGGTAGAGGGAGCATGCGATGCTTGATCACATCAACCTTGGAAACACTTCCAACACATATCGTCATCTCACCTTTAGCTAGTCTCCATTTATTCCGCAGCTTTTATTTCGAGTTACTAACACTTAGCAACCAAACCGGTATCTAATACCCTGGTGCTGCTAGGAGTACTAGTAAAGTACACATTCATATAACGTATATCCAATATACTTCTGTCGACCTTGCCTGCCTTCTCATCTACCAAGTATCTAGGGTAGTACTGCTTCAGTGACCGTTCCCCTCATTACAGAAGCACTTAGTCTCGGGTTTGGGTTCAACCTTGGGATTCTTCACTAGAGCAGCAAACGATTTGCTGTTTCATGAGGTATCCCTTTTGCCCTTGCCCTTCTAGAAACTAGTGGTTTTACTAACCATCAACAATTGATGCTCCTTCTTGATTTCTACTTTCGCGGTGTCAAACATCGCGAATAGCTCAAGGATCATCATAACTATCCCTGATATGTTATAGTTCATCACGAAGCTCTACTAGCTTGGTGGCAGTGACTATGGAGAACCATCACCATCTCATTTGGGAGATTAACTCCCACTCGATTCAAGCGATTGTGGTACTCAGACAATCTGAGCACATGCTCAACGATTGAGCTTTTCTCCCTTAGTTTGCAGGCTTAAGAAACTTGTCAGAGGTCTCATACCTCTTGACGTGGGCACTAGTCCGAAATCCCAATTTCAGTCTTCGGAACATCTCATATGTTCTGCGACGTTTCAAAAACCGTCTTTGGTGCCACAATTCTAAACCGTTAGCATTACGCACTGAACTATCACGTAGTCATCAAAACGTGTATGTCAGATGTTTCGCAACATCTACAGACGACGCTGAGGTTCAGCACACCGAGCGGTGCATTAAGGACATAAGCCTTCTGTGCAGCAATGAGGACAATCCTTAGTTTACGGACCCAGTCCGCATAATTGCTACTACCAACTTTCAACTAGATTTTCTCTAGGAACGTATCTTAAACAGTAGAACTAAAGCGTATGACATAATTTGCAAAGATCTTTTGACTATGTTCATGATAATTAAGTTCATCTGATTAATGAACTCCCACTCAGATAGACATCCCTCTAGTCATCTAACTGATACATGATCCGAGTCAAACTAGGCCGTGTCCGATCATCACGTGAGACGGACTAGTCATCATCGGTGAACATCTCCATGTTGATCGCATCTACTATATGACTCATGTTCGACCTTTCGATCTCTTGTGTTCCGAGGCCATGTCTGTACATGCTAGGCTCGTCAAGTCAACCTAAGTGTTTCGCATGTGTTCCGAGGCCATGTCTGTACATGCTAGGCTCGTCAACACCCGTTGTATTCGAACGTTAGAATCTATCACACCCGATCATCACGTGGTGCTTCGAAACAACGAGCCTTCGCAACAGTGCACAGTTAGGGGGAACACGTCTCTTGAAATTTTAGTGAGGGATCATCTTACTTACTACCGTCGTTCTAAGCAAATAAGATGCATAACATGATAAACATCACATGCAATCAAATAGTGACATGATATGGCCAATATCATCTTGCTCCTTTGATCTCCATCTTCGGGGCACCATGATCATCTTCGTCACCGGCATGACACCATGATCTCCATCATCATGATCTCCATCATTGTGTCTTTATGAAGTTGTCACGCCAACGATTACTTCTACTTCTATGGCTAACGTGCTTAGACATAAAATAAAGTAATTTACATGGCGTTATTCAATGACACGCAGGTCATACAAAAAATAAAGACAACTCCTATGGCTCCTGCCGGTTGTCATACTCATCGACATGCAAGTCGTGATCCCTATTACAAGAATATGATCAATCTCATACATCACATATATCATTCATCATATCTTCTGGCCATATCACATCACATAGCACATGCTGCAAAAACAAGTTAGACGTCCTCTAATTGTTGTTGCAAGTTTTTACGTGGCATGTATAGGTTTCTAGCAAGAACGTTTCTTACCTACGTAAAACCACAACGTGATATGCCAATTTCTATTTACCCTTCATAAGGACCCTTTTCATCGAATCCGTTCCGACTAAAGTGGGAGAGACAGACACCCGCTAGCCACCTTATGCAACTAGTGCATGTCAGTCGGTGGAACCTATCTCACGTAAGCGTACGTGTAAGGTCGGTCCGGGCCGCTTCATCCCACAATGCCGCCGAAACAAGATAAGACTAGTAGCGGCAATAAGAATTGACAACATCGACGCCCACAACTACTTTGTGTTCTACTCGTGCATAGAAACTATGCATAGACCTAGCTCATGATGCCACTGTTGGGGAACGTAGCAGAAATTCAAAATTTTCTACGCATCACCAAGATCAATCTATGGAGTAATCTAGCAACGAGGGGAAGGGGAGTGCATCTACATACCATCGTAGATCGCGATGCGGAAGCGTTGCAAGAACGCGGATGAAGGAGTCGGACTCGTAGCGATTCAGATCGCGGTTGATTCCGATCTAAGCACCGAAGAACGGTGCCTCCGCGTTCAACACACGTGCAGCCCGGTGACGTCTCCCACGCCTTGATCCAGCAAGGAGAGAGGGAGAGATTGGGGAAGACTCCATCCAGCAGCAGCACGACGGCATGGTGGTGATGGAGGAGCGTGGCAATCCCGCAGGGCTTCGCCAAGCACCGCGGGAGAGGAGGAGGAGGGAGAGGGGTATGGCTGCGCCGAAAGAGAGACGTTCTCATGTGTCTTGGGCAGCCCAAACCTCAACTATATATAGGGGGGGAGGGGGCTGCGCCCCCCTCTAGGGTTCCCACCCCAAGAGGAGGCGGCCAGCCCTAGATCCCATCCAAGGGGGGCGGCCAAGGGGAGGAGACGGGGGGCGCCATTAGGGTGGGCCTCAAGGCCCATCTGGACCTAGGGTTTGCCCCCTCCCACTCTCCCATGCGCTTGGGCCTTGGTGGGGGGGGCGCACCAGCCCACCTGGGGCTGGTCCCCTCCCACACTTGGCCCACGCAGCCTTCTGAGGCTGGTGGCCCCACTTGGTGGACCCCCGGGACCCTCCCGGTGGTCCCGGTACATTACCGATATCACCCGAAACTTTTCCGATGACCAAAACAGGACTTCCCATATATAAATCTTTACCTCCGGACCATTCCGGAACTCCTCGTGACGTCCGGGATCTCATCCGGGACTCCGAACAACATTCGGTAACCACGTATATACTTTCCCTATAAGCCTAGCGTCATCGAACCTTAAGTGTGTAGACCCTATGGGTTCGGGAACCATGCAGACATGACCGAGACGTTCTCCGGTCAATAACCAACAGCGGGATCTGGATACCCATGTTGGCTCCCACATGTTCCACGATGATCTCATCGGATGAACCACGATGTCGGGGATTCAATCAATCCCGTATGCAATTCCCTTTGTCTATCGGTATGTTACTTGCCCGAGATTCGATCGTCGGTATCCCGATACCTTGTTCAATCTCGTTACCGGCAAGTCTCTTTACTCGTTCCGTAACTCACATCATCCCGTGATCAACTCCTTGGTCACATTGTGCACATTATGATGATGTCCTACCGAGTGGGCCCAGAGATACCTCTCCGTTTACACGGAGTGACAAATCCCAGTCTCGATTCGTGCCAACCCAACAGACACTTTCGGAGATACCTGTAGTGTACCTTTATAGCCACCCAGTTACGTTGTTACGTTTGGTACACCCAAAGCATTCCTACGGTATCCGGGAGTTGCACAATCTCATGGTCTAAGGAAATGATACTTGACATTAGAAAAGCTCTGAGCAAACGAACTACACGATCTTGTGCTAGGCTTAGGATTGGGTCTCGTCCATCACATCATTCTCCTAATGATGTGATCCCGTTATCAACGACATCCAATGTCCATGGTCAGGAAACCGTAACCATCTATTGATCAACGAGCTAGTCTCCTAGAGGCTTACTAGGGACATGGTGTTGTCTATGTATCCACACATGTATCTGAGTTTCCTATCAATACAATTCTAGCATGGATAATAAACGATTATCATGAACAAGGAAATATAATAATAACCAATTTATTATTGCCTCTAGGGCATATTTCCAACACATGGGAGGGCCCATTCATCGTCAACAAGGCCTTGTGCGACCGCAACGCCTACTACCTCATCGACGCCCGCAAGCCAAACAAGCGCAAGAGAGACACCGCCGGCGAAGAAACAACCCGGCCATGGAACGCGGAACTCCTCCGCCCGTTTTACAGTTAGTTGTGTGCACGTATGTATCGCTGCCTTTTGTAATCATATGGAAACTACGAAGTCCCCGAACGACGCTCGGGGGCTGCCCTGTTCCGACCAAGCTGTTCGTGTCTCCTACTTTTGTGCATTACCAACCCGGCCACCGGTTCGACTCGCTCGACCCGGGGGCTCGGGGGCTGGCCGGCTTAGTCACCACCCGCCTCCTGCCTTACTGTTTCCTGACGCGTTAAGGTTGTCGCGGTCCCCCACTTCGCCCTAGGCCACAGAACCGGCTTCGGCTGTCAGCTGGCAAGCACAACGGGTCAAAGCACCAGCGCGCCACGAACACTAAGTCAAGGACCGCCGGGTTACCCAACCCGGCCCCGCCACTTTTTAATACCCGGACGACCGGCTGCTCGCCAACCAGCTTCGCCGGATCGCCGCCAGCTGGCCCAGTGGGTGTTTTGCTCGCGCTCAACGTTTCGAAGGCCTAAGTACCGCGCGCTCCTCTCAAAGGCCGAACTCCTTGTCACGGACTAGAGCCTCGGCCGTCAGACTCACATAGGGGGGGCGAGAGGGGAAAGTCACAAGAAAACGGCTCAAAAGATGAACAAAAAAGGCGCAAACATTCACGAAATTTACACATCACAAGTTCAAATTTAAATAGGCCCAATGCCAGAATTCATTACACCCAAAGCACCCCTAGTGGGTGGGTGGACCTGCTACCTAACAGAGAATTATACTAAGTCAAAGCAGGGCAGCCTCAGGCATCTCCAGCGTCGGGTCGCGCGACAGATGGCTCCCCCTCGGTGGCCTCCGGGTTCGCCGAAGTGTCGATGTCCTCCTCAACACCCGCATCACGGTGGACACCCGTCTCCTCGGAGCTGCCCTCCGGGTCATCCAGAAGCAGGCCGTAGTCATCGACAGGCACGACTCCACCATCCTCCACCCGCTCCGGCCGAAACTCGTCAAGGAAGGCGAACCCGGCGATGTAACTGGCCCGAGCAGCGATCCGTCCGGCCTCCGCCTGCAGCTGGCTCTCCGAGCCGGCTCGCTGGCCCATCAACGCATCCAGCAACAGGTCCGGATGCCAAGACATTGCAAACCGGAGCGCCATCTCAGCACCAGCACGAGCGGCAGAAACGCGCCAGTCGTGGAGCCGATCCGGTCCCGCCTCCAACCACCGCGCCAGCCGCGTGAAGCTTTTTGGCGCAACGGAGCCCGACCATAGGGCCGCCGTCATTGTCGCGCCAGCCTCAGAGAGCCGCCCCATCTGCTCGCTCAAGACTCACAGACGAGCCTCGGTGGCGGTCACGATCTCCGCGAAGGTCCAAGCTACCCGCGGGTCTGTCCCGGAGCCGACGACTCCCAGCGGGTCGCGCTAAAAGCGGACGGCTTCCTCCGCCAGCTGGCGCGTCTCCGGGAAGGACCCTACTAGAAAGCGAAGTGAATCAGAAAAAATCACCAAGGACAAGAAGCCGGGTTCCCAACCCGGCAGAACCCAACAAAGACACTTACTGGAGAAGGACTCTTCCAGGTACTGCGCTTCGAGCAACGTACCGCGCCGCTCCCGGGCAATGGTGTGGTCATGCTCCTGCAGCGCCTTCTCCAGGTCGGCGACCTTGGCAAGGGCTGCCTTCAACTCGGTGTCCTTGGCCTCGGTCGTCTTCTCGGCCTCCTCGCGGCGACGGGTTTCCCCCTGACGGGTCTCCTCCGCCGCAGCTACCAGACCCTTGAGGTGCTCCACCTCGGCCTGGAGCTGGCCCTTATCGTTGGCCAGCTTGCCGCATTGCTGGTCGGCCTCGGCAAGGGCCTGTTGCGCCTCCACAACCTTGGCGGCCTCCGCCTTGAGGCGTTCCACCTTGGCCTCGAGACGGCTCTTGTCGCTCGCCAGCTGCTCCTGCAGCCGGCTGGCTTCATCAAGCGCCTGGCGGGCTCCCATCGCCGCCGCCTTCGCCTCCATGATACGTCTCCAACGTATCTATAATTTTTAATTGTTCCATGCTATTATATTATCTGTTTTGGATGTTTGATGGGCTTTATCATACACTTTTATATTATTTTTGGGACTAACCTATTAACCGGAGGCCCAGCCCAGATTGCTGTTTTTTTGCCTATTTCAGTGTTTCGCAAAAAAGGAATATCAAACGGAGTCCAAACGGAATGAAACCTTCGGGAACGTGATTTTCAGAACAAACGTGATCAAGAGGACTTGGAATGGACGTCAAGAAATCAACGAGGAGGCCGCGAGGCAGGGAGGCGCGCCTGCCCCCTGGGAGCGCCCCCACCCTCGTGGGCCCCTCGTAGCTCCACCGACCTACTTCTTCCTCCTATGTATACCTACGTACCCCGAAAACATCCAGGAGCACCACAAAACCCTATTTCCACTGCCGCAACCTTCTGTACCCATGAGATCCCATCTTGGGGCCTTTTCCGGCGCTCTGCCGGAGGGGCATTGATCATGGAGGGCTGCTACATCAACACCATAGCCTCTCCGATGATGTGTGAGTAGTTTACCTCAGACCTTCGGGTCCATAGTTATTAGCTAGATGGCTTCTTCTCTCTCTTTGGACCTCAATACAAAGTTCTCATCGATTCTCTTGGAGATCTATTCGATGTAATCTTCTTTTGCGGTGTGTTTGTCGAGATCCGATGAATTGTGGGTTTATGATCAAAATTATCTATAAGCAATATTTGAATCTCCTCTGAATTCTTTTATGTATGATTGGTTATCTTTGCAAGTCTCTTCGAATTATTAGTTTGGTTTGGCCTACTAGATTGATCTTTCTTGCAATGGGAGAAGTGCTTAGCTTTGGGTTCAATCTTGCGGTGCTCGATCCCAGTGACAGAAAGGGAAACGACACGTATTGTATTTTTGCCATCGAGGATAAAAAGATGGGGTTTATATGGACGGGAACTTGGTGCTCTCGGGTTCTGGCGCACCCTATATGCGCCAAAAAATTTAGTAATTCAAAAAAAGTTCAAAAATATATAAATCTTTTTTGGAATCAAACATGATTAGGTATTGTGCTCGTATAAAAAGTTTGGACAAGAAATGATTCACTTTGACTTCAGGGAAAAAAAGAGAAGTTTATGATGATAATATAGCGTGTATAGTACTTGTATATAGCGTTTTTTGCCGAATCTTCGACCCAGGATACAACAAAAGTCTTTCTCTGACGAATCTTTTTATATGACTACAATATTTGATCATGTTTGATACCAAAGAAGTTTCGGGATTTTTTGAACTTTTTTTGAATTACTAATTTTTTTTGCATATAGGGTGCGCTGGTACCCAGGTTCTCCTTTGTATTTTCCGGGTTTATATCATATTGCTTGAGTTTATCCCTCTACATCATGTCATTTTGCTTAAAGCGTTACTCCGTTCTTATGAACTTAATACTCTAGATGCAAGCTGGATAGCGGTCGATGTGTGGAGTAATAGTAGTAGATGCAGGCAGGAGTCGGTCTACTTGTCGCGGACGTGATGCCTATATACATGATCATGCCTAGATATTCTCATAACTATGCTCAATTCTATCAATTGCTCGATAGTAATTTGTTCACCCACTGTAATACTTATGCTATATTGAGAGAAGCCACTAGTGAAACCTATGGCCCCCGGGTCTATTTTCCATCATATAAGTTTTTGATCTACTTTATTTTGCTCTCTTTACTTTTAGTCTTTATCATAAAAATACCAAAAAATATTATCTTATCATCTCTATCAGATCTCACTTTTGCAAGTGGTCGTGAAGGGATTGACAACCCCTTTATCGCGTTGGTTGCAAGGTTCTTATTTGTTTGTGTAGGTACGAGGGACTTGAGCGTGGCCTCCTACTGGATTGATACCTTGGTTCTCAAAAACTGAAGGAAATACTTACGCTACTTTGCTGCATCACTCTTTCCTCTTTAAGGGAAAACCAACGCTATGCTCAAGAGGTAGCACTCCACCACCTCGGCCCCAAGCCGGCCCGCATCCGCAACAAGCCGGTCGTAATGGAAGCCGGCTTGGATCAGCCGGGTTCTCCAAGACAGCACCTCGGCTGCCAAAGAGAGATTCAAAACCAAAGTACCAGTTTAAGATTCGACCCAACTGCTACACAGTTGGCCCGAATCTCGGGGGCTACACCCATTGGGTGCGCTAGCGCGCCCCCACTAGAAAAGAGCACGCGAAAGAAGAATACCTGCCGCAATGCGGAGCTCCTCCTCCTTGGCGGCGAGCTGCTCCTTGAGCTCCCGGTGCTTGTCCAGGAGCCGGTTGAAGACGCTGACGCGGTAGGAGTCCAGTTGCTGCAAGCGGCAACGATCAGCACAAGGCAGCAGTTTAAGATTCGACCCAACTGCTACACAGTTGGCCCGAATCTCGAGGGCTACAACCAGTGGGTGCGCAAGCGCGCTCCCACACGGAAGAAGCAACCAGAAGAAAAAACAGACAAGAGAAAACTTACGTGCACGGCGCGCTCCAGCTCCCGCGTCTGCTCCAGCTCGGCCTGGGCAAAGGCCTGGATCCTGTCTGTGCGTCCTCGCAGGCGCCGACTCACGGTGGCCATCGCCGCCTCCTCCTGGGTCTGGGGCCCGTAGACCTCGCCGGACACGCCCCGAGCCGGCTGCGACCCGGTGGCCCGGCGACCCCCCAGCCTGAGCACCAGGGCTTGCTCTCCGCTGACCGCCTCCTCGGCGGTCGGCGCCTTCTCCGACGCTCTCGCCGACACCTCGTACGGCGCCCTCTCCTGCACCATCGCCGGCTCGGCGGCCGAGTCAGCCTGCGGTGCCTCGCTCGTCGACGCTCGAGGCGCCCCCTCCGGCGCCGTCCGTGGCGCTCCCTCCAAGACGGCGTCGTCGCCGCCTCCATCGGTCCCCGCCCGCTCGACCACGTTGGTCCGTGGCGGGGTGTCGTCCCCAACAACCACCACCTCCCGGTCGAGGTCCATCACGTCCGCACGGCTTCTTTGGCGGCGCTCCCCCTCCGACGACGGCTCGAAGACCGTCGCCGCCACCACCGTCCCCACCGGCATCTCCGGCCATGCCGGCTCCTCGCCGGCTCGCGCCCACGTCGCCACGGCATTAACCCAGGCCTGGGTCGATGCCGCCTCCAACTCGGCCTCGGCCCGATTCCGGTCCCGCCAGGCCAGGCCTTCGGTGTCGGCCGAGTCCAGGCCGAGATCTGGATCCACCGGCTCCTCCTCCTCGTCGCCGGCACTTGTCCGGGTCCTCCGGAACGCGGTGCCCTCGACGGACGCAGCATCATCCGCCGCCAGCGCTAATGAGATCGGCGACCTGAAGCTCAAAGCAAAGTCAACACATGAAAACCAAGCAGAGCCGCTCGGCCACTTGGACACAAGCAAGAAAGGGACTTACCCGGGAACCACCGGATGGCGGGCCTCGTCGGCCTCTCCTGCGGAGCGCCGCGCCTCCTCTTGGCTGGCGGTTTCACGCCCCCGGCCGGGTTCGCCACGGGCTTCACGGCCGGGCCCGCGGCGCGACGTTGTCCTTCTCGTGCGGCCGGCTCACCGCTGGCGCCCCCGCGACGACCCGGCTCCAGCCGCACCGCCGCCTCCTCCGCCCAGCGCCACTACGTCAAACGACTTGCGTCAGCACCCCCAGCGCCGCCTCACACCCAGCAACTTAAGAAATACAGAAGACAAAGCTTACCCATATGATGCCCCGCGCCGACATCAGTGGCCGCCTCCTCGCCTCCGCCGTGGGTTGCGGGTTCCTCCGAGACGGCCCGCGCCACCTGCATCGGCGCCCAGTCGTAAGGATGCCGGATGGCATTCAGAAGCACCTCCCGCGTCGCGTCGGGGTGAACAAGAAGATGGGCGGCAGCAAAGTATGGGGACGAGGGACTCACCACGGGTGCCGGGTTCGCCTGGCTGTACGGAGGTTTCCCGAACTCCCAGTCGTTCCGCAGGTTGGCCTTGGAGATGTCGTTGACCCGGCGGGTGACCTGATCCGCCCCCAGCCGCAAGTTCGACATGCGGTCGGGGTCCTGAAGACCGGTCATCTGACCGATGAGGTGTCTGTACTGATGCAGCGGCAGCACTCGGCGCCTGATGAAGGCGGTGATGAGGTCGGTGCCGATGAGCCCTTCCTGCGCCTTCATCTCCAACACCCGCTGGCAGAGGTTGAGGACCTCCTACGACGGGTGCTTGGGGTAATAACCCCAGTTCTGCTTCCCCCACGGCGGCGAGTTGACGAAGGGCGGCAAGTTGATATGGTCCGCGCCGAGATTGCGGACGTAGAAGAAGGAGTTCTGCCATTTCTTGGCAGAATCCTCCAGCGGCATCTTGGGGCAGTCAGCGCCCGACCGCTTGGTGATGACGGCGGCCCCGCAGTCGGACATCTCCCCGCCCCTCGGCCCCTGCTGCTTCAAGGAGAAGAAGTGCACCCAGAGATTGATCGAAGGCTCGACCCCCAAGTACCCCTCACAGAGGGAGACAAAGACCGAAAGCTGCACGATGGCGCCGGCGCCAAGATGATGGGGCTAGAGCCCGAAGAACTCCAGGAAGTCGAGGAAGAAGGTGCTCGCGGGAAGGCCGAACCCGCGCTTGAAGTGCGGGTAAAAAACCACGCGCTTCGTACCCTCGGGCCGCGTCTCCCACTCGCCCTGTGGCAAGCGCACGGCAACCCCTGTCTCCCCCGGCAAGCGCTTGGTGGTGCGGAGGTAGGTGATGTCGTCCATGGTGACGGTCGAGCCCATCCATGAGCCCGACGGCAGCGCCATCGACGAAGACGAAGAAAAGGAAGGAAGAAGAACGGCGATGAAGCTCTGCTCGAAGCGGTGGGCGTCGCAGCACGCGGCGGTCGCAACAAGCAGAAGGAGGATGAAGAGGCAGGGGAGTGCGAGCGAGAATGGTTTCCGCCGCTCCCCTCCCCCAATTTATAAACCACAGTTCGAACGTGGGGAAGTGGGATCCTTTGCGCTCGCCCGTCCCACTTCCCCGCAATAACTGCGCACGTACGCGCACAATAACTGCCCGGAGAAGGGCAACCGACTTGCGGATGCCGCAATAAATCTGCGCGCGTGGGTCGAGGGTGCGCGGCGGCGGGCCCCAGCGCGTCGCCCCGTCTCATCACGCGCGTGGCCTGTCAGGCCCCTCCGGCTCCCGGGCACCACGTGGAGCCCGCGCGAAGCCCAAAAGA
The DNA here is from genome assembly GCF_002575655.3 of Aegilops tauschii subsp. strangulata. Classification (NCBI taxonomy): domain Eukaryota; kingdom Viridiplantae; phylum Streptophyta; class Magnoliopsida; order Poales; family Poaceae; genus Aegilops; species Aegilops tauschii. Next base: position 598,895,741 of record NC_053041.3, read on the forward strand.
TTGCCTCGAGATTCGATGGACCCTTTGGTTTCCCGCCCCAGCCGGGGTGCCGCGATCCGGCTTTCGGTCGGCACACAGTGGGTGTTTCCGGACCCGACGGTCACAAAATGCGCCTCCTCAGAAGGGGGGAAACTGCGAAGGCCCTCCCATCCGAAGACGGCGGACCTTCGCAGCTTCGGGGAGTACTGTAGGGGGGATGAACCCCGGGTAGGCAACGGAACCCGGATCCTTTTCAAAAACAACGGGCCCAGCATCGCCCCTCAAGCCAGCTCGTGCTTGGCCGGGTCGCTCAACCCGGCCAAGCCCCTCGACCCGGCCAAACTCCTCAACCCAGCCCCAACGACCACCTCAAGGCAGCCGAACCTAGCACACCAAGACTTCTCCAACAAACCAGCTCCCCTTTGGCGTGTTCCCCAACTCGGCCTCGGGTCAGCTCCCATCCCATCCAGGCCGTACGATGGGACGAGTCTCCATCCACTGATGACCGAGGCAACAGTGCCCCGCCCATGCCTCTGGTCAGCCGGAGCGTGGCAACAGTGCCCCACCTACCCGCTGACCAGGGCCTGCGTGGCAACAGTGCGCCCATCGTCACTGCTGACGCCAGCAAGCGGCGACCTGATGGAGCATCACTGTACCCGACTCAACCCGGCCACTCCCTGACGATCGACAAGACGGCGAACAGTGCCCCTAGGTACGTGAGGCCCGCGCCCGGAGAACCCGGCGAGCCCTGACACCCGGCGGGTCCCAGCACCGGCTTCCCGGACGATGACAACCTGGCCCCACGGCCTTGTAACATTACCATTGTACCCCTGGGGGGTTGGTCTATAAAACCCCCCAGGAGCCCTCATGCACACGGGCAAGCAAGTAGACAATAGAGAGAACCACTGCAAGCAACACCCACACCCGAGGAGAGGGAGCAGCCTAAGCCCTGGTCTGCCCTCCTTCTTCTTCATATAGCTCTAGGAGCAACTCTGTACTGCCGCATATCAACCACACTCGGCAGGACTAGGGGTGTTATCTCTCCGGAGAGCCCCGAACCTGGGTATGTCTTGCGTCCCACGCTCGCTCATGCCGACCTCGCCTCTGGAGCCCACCAGTGCCCTCGAGCCTCCTCCTATCTTTAGCCATCCCTTGGCATCTGCCGTGCGCCCACCACGACAAAGGCCGAGCAGGTTGCCCGCCACCGGTACGAGGAGCGGGTGACCGAAGTGGAGCAAGAGCTCAAGGATGTCGCCGACAAGTGCGAGGTCTTGGAAGAGAAGAATAAGGCCCAAGCGGCCGATCTCGCCAAGGCTCTCCAGGGGGCCAAGGAGGCGCGGACCGAGTCCCAGGCGGCTCGCGAGGAGATCAAGCAGGCCGGACAGATAGCGGCTGGTAAGCCCTTTCTTTTGACGAGTAAATTTAGCGGTCAGAAGTATGCCTTGCTTACTCGACTATGGAGTTCTCCAGATGCCTTTGCGGATCTTTCGAAGAGCGCTATCGACGCCGCATAGTATTTCCGGGCCCAAGAGGGGAACACGATGGAGAAGCTCTTCTGGTCACAGTACCTGGCGCCAGAGCGTCCAGCGATGTTGAACGACCAGATGATGCAACTGGCGGAGCTGCATAGGATGTCCGGTCTGGCCATGAAGTACGTCATAGTCCGGCTCTGGCCAGCCGAATCCATTCCTAGCAGTTACTTTGGCCTGCTGAAGTGACTCGCTGACGCGTTGCCCCGCATTGACTCTGTCAAGCGCTCGGCGTGCATAGAAGATGCGTGGATGGCCTTTGCCCGTGTCAAGATGCACTGGGCGAAGATGAAGGCCGTCGTCGTGGCGATAGAGGGCCCACCCGAAGGCAAGGACCACCGCAAGCCAGAGCGGTATTTTGAAGACGTCTTGGAGGGCGCCCGATTAATAGAGGGCCAATGTTCAAAGGATGTCATATTTGAGTGAATGTATCCGAGCTGTCCAGACGTTGTATTATGAACCAAGGCCTTGTAATATATTTATGCTTTTATCTAAACTACTTACCTCTTGTGCGGCCGTATTTTATTATTCTAAAAGTTTGCCAGTCGTCGGCTTCAGCCCCCACGTGGATGCTACGGGGGTGTTCGGAATAACGTATAATCACTCTTGACCCAACGTCTTGGTCCGTAAAGGAGGTGACTACGTAGCGAACCAGGCAATCAGACGATGCGGCTTTAGCAGTTCACTTAGCCATAGGAGTTTGGCGGTGGGGCTAAGTACTAGGCCCTGGTGCGTATGCGGCTGTCCGCACTGGGATGCCTTAGGCGCGTGACTGAACCGAAGCCAGTCCTTCATATAATACAGAAGAAATCGCAAGAGATTTATATTAAGTCGCCGAATAGCTGACCAACTCTCGCCACATCATGACAGTCAGTTCTCGGCTTTCTCTACTGAGGTGTTTGACCGGACGAGCCAGAAACACAATCGCAGTAGTTCTCCCTTTACTACCTTAGCTGAACAAGCGGAACGTAAGGTGGTAACCACAGGAGCCGGGCAACCCAACTATTGACCAAAGACATGATTCGAAGCCGATGCATATAATGCCATATTCGGGACACCGAAGTATACTATAAAACTGTCCGGACTTCTTTTTTTTGGAAAAAAAGAAAAAATATGTGGCCGAATAGAGCCCCTGGCATTGTAAGCCATTGCGAAGTGTATATGCCAATCTGACGTGAAGAGGGAATACAGATTAGGAAATAAGCCAATACCAAATAAGGTTGGGCAAAATTGTTTCCATTATAGTCTGATTGATACGTCAAAACGTGTTCTTACAGAGGGTGCCATAAGCATCAAGGCAATTTTACATGCCGAGAATTTGTTAACAAGGGAAAGTTGTATACAAGTCCTAAACAGAAAAGGTGGTCTTGATGATCCTTTGGACACCCTGCCGCACGTCTGCGTTGCTTTCGCCTTTGAAGGAGAGATTCCTTGAGAGGAATGGCCCACGGTTGTCTGTACGAAACCGGGCTCGGAAAGAGTCCTTGTACGACCGTGGAGTAGCTACGTTTTAATGCACCTGTGGTATTGAAAAGGAAAAAAGAAAAAAGGATCAAAGGAAGAAAGCCTAGGTCACATAGGGTCGAACCGTACTATAGAACTATCCGTATTGTGCCTCCGTCATTGCCCAAGGTATTTTGAGTGCGTAATTATGCACACGTGGCACAAGTGCCACGGATGTGTGTGGCGATCGACGGAGGAAAAACTGCTAGTCTAGCTCTGGAGTCGCCGAGTTGTCATCGTGCAGAGTGGGCCGGACTCGTTTAACATAGTCTGGTGGCTTGATGGCCGATGAAGTGTGCGGCTTGATAGCGCCGCTCTGTACCTCGACCGCGAGGGCCGCGGTGTGCTCCTCGGTACGGAGGGAGCGCTCCATGTTTCCATTAATTGTAATGACGCCGCGGGGTCCGGGCATTTTGATCTTTAAGTAAGCATAATGCGGGACCGCGTTGAAGCGAGCGAAGGCGGTTCGTCCGAGCAGTGCGTGATAACCACTGCGGAAGGGGACGATGTTGAAGATCAAGTCTTCGCTTCGGTAGTTGTCCGGCGAACCGAAGACCACTTCCAATGTTATTGAGCCCATGCAGCGGGCTTCTACACCAGGTATTACTCTTTTAAAGGTAGTATTAGTAGGCTTGATTCTTGATGGGTCAATACCCATTTTGTGGATCGTGTCTTGATAAAGCAAGTTAAGAATGCTACCACCGTCCATAAGGACTCGGGTCAGATGGAATGCGTCGATGATTGGATCAAGGACCAAGGCTGCCGAACCTCCATGATGGATACTGGTCGGGTGATCCTTACGATTAAAGGTGATCGGACAGGCCGACCAGGGGTTGAATTTTGGGGCAACCAGCTCTACGGCGTAGACGTCCCTTAGCGCACGCTTGTGCTCCCTCTTGGTGATATGTGTAGCGTATATCATATTCACTGTTTTCACCTCGGGGGGAATTTCTTCTGCCCCCCTATGTTCGGTAACCTGCTCTGGATCTATGGCCAGCGCAGGGATAGTGGTTGGCCTTCGAGCAGCGTCTGATGACGGATCCGATGGGTTGCCTCCTTGGAGACGAGGAATAGTGGTTGAGGCCGTGAACCCTTCGAAGATTAAGTCTCCTCGGATATCAGCGACGTAATTCAGGCTCCCAAGTCTGATCTGATAACCGGGGGCGTAGCTGTCGATCTGCTCAAGGCGACCAACTGAATCGGCGCATAAAGCGAAGCCGTCAAATACAAAAAGTTGACCGGGGAGGAAGGTCTCCCCGGAAACAGCACCGTTGTTGATGATCAAACGAGCCATCAATCCTTCTACCGACGACACAGTGGAACTCTCAATGAAAGCACCAATGTCGGTGTCAAAACCAGCCGATCTCGGGTAGGGGGTCCCAAACTGTGCGTCTGAGGATCGAAGGTAACAGGAGACGGGGGACACGTTGTTTACCCAGGTTCGGGCCCTCTTAATGGAGGTAATACCCTACTTCATGCTTGATTCACTTTGATGAGTATGGGGGTTACAAGAGTTGATCTACCTCGAGATCGTAATGGCTAAACCCTAGATGTCTAGCATGTATGATTGTGATTGCCTCTACGGACTAAACCCTCGGTTTATATAGACACCGGAGGGGCCTAGGATTGTACAGAGTCGGTTTACAGACAAAGGAAACCAAACATCCGGGCGTCAAGCTTGCCATCCACGCAAAGGAGAGTCCCATCCGGACACGGGGGAAGGCCTTCTACCTTGTATCTTCACGGCCCATCAGTCCGGCCCATATCGCATAGCCCGGACACCCGAGGACCCCATAGTCTAGGACTCCCTCGCATACCTCATGGGCAAGATGACTAAAACTCCGTTCTCCAGAACAATAGAGTAAGCCAATGACTTATTGGAAATAATACACACTGATGTATGCGGTCCGATGAGTGTTGAGGCACGCGGCGGGTATCGTTATTTTCTGACCTTCACAGTTGATTTGAGCAGATATGGGTATATCTACTTAATGAAACACAAGTCTGAAACATTTGAAAAGTTGAAAGAATTTCAGAGTGAAGTGAAGAATTATCGTAACAAGAAAATAAAGTTTCTACGATCTGATCGCTGAGGCGAATATTTGAGTTACGAGTTGGCCTTCATTTAAAACAATGTGGAATAGTTTCACAACTCACGCCACCTGGAACACCACAGCGTAATGGTGTGTCTGAACGTCGTAACCGCACTTTATTAGATATGGTGTGATCTATGATGTCTCTTACCAATTTACCACTATCGTTTTGGGGTTATGCATTAGAGACAGCTGCATTCACGTTAAATAGGGAACCATCTAAATCCGTTGAGATGACACCGTATGAACTGTGGTTTGGCAAGAAACCTAAGCTGTCGTTTCTTAAAGTTTGGGGTTGCGAAACTTATGTCAAAAGGCTTCATCCTGATAAGCTCGAACCCAAATCACAGAAGTGCGTCTTCATAGGATACCCTAAGGAAACAATTGGGTACACCTTCTACCATAGATCCGAAGGCAAGATCTTTGTTGCCAAGAATGGAACATTCCTATGAAGGAGTTTCTCTCGAAAGAAGTGCGTGGGAGGAAAGTAGAACTTGATGAGGTAATTGTACCTTCTCTCAATTTGGAAAGTAGCTCATCAGAGAAAACGTTCCCGTGATGCCTACACCAACTAGAGAGGAAGCTAATGATGATGATCATGAAACTTCAGATCAAGTTACTACTGAGCCTCGTAGGTCAACCAGAGCACGATCCGCACCAGAGTGGTACAGTAATCCTATTCTGGAAGTCATGTTACTAGACCATGGCGAACCTATGAACTATGAAGAAGCTATGATGAGCCCAGATTACGATAAATGGCTTGAGGCCATGAAATCTGAGATAGGATCTATGTATGAGAACAAAGTGTGGACTTTGGTGGACTTGCCCGATGATCGGCGAGCCATAGAGAATAAATGGATCTTCAAGAAGAGGACTGACACCGATGGTAATGTTACTGTCTACAAAGCTCGACTTGTCGCAAAAGGTTTTCGACAAGTTCAAGGGGTTGACTACGATGAGACCTTTTCACCCGTAGCGATGCTTAAGTCCGTCCGAATCATGTTAGCAATTGCCGCATTTTATGATTATGAAATCTGGCAAATGGACGTCAAAACTGCATTCCTTAATGGATTTCTTAAAGAATAGTTGTATATGATGCAACCAGAAGGTTTTGTCGATCCTAAAGGTGCTAACAAAGTGTGCAAGCTCCAGCGATCCATCTATGGACTGGTGCAAGCATTTCGGAGTTGGAATATACGCTTTGATGAGGTAATCAAAGCATATGGTTTTATACAGACTTTCGGATAAGCCTGTATTACAAGAAAGTGAGTGGGAGCTCTATAGCATTTCTAATATTATATGTGGATGACATATTATTGATTGGAAATGATGTAGAATTTCTGGATAGCATAAAAGGATACTTGAATAAAAGTTTTTCAATGGAAGACCTCGGTGAAGCTGCTTATATTTTGGGCATCAAGATCTATAGAGATAGATCAAGATGCTTGATAGGACTTTCACAAACACATACCTTGATAAAGTTTTGAAAAGGTTCAAAATGGATCAGTCAAAGAAAGGGTTCTTGCATGTATTGCAAGGTGTGAAATTGAGTCAGACTCAATGCCCGACCACTTCAGAAGATAGAGAGAAAATGAAAGTCATTCCCTATGCCTCAGCCATAGGTTCTATCATGTATGCTATGTTGTGTACCAGACCTGATGTGTGCCTTGCCATAAGTCTGGCAGGGAGATACCAAAGTAATCCAGGAGTGGATCACTGGACAGCGGTCAAGAACATCCTAAAGTACCTGAAAAGGACCAATGATATGTTTCTCGTTTATGGAGGTGACAAAGAGCTCGTCATAAATGGTTACGTCGATGCTAGTTTTGACACTGTTCCGGATGACTCTAAGTCACAAACCGGATAAGTATTTATTTTGAATGGTGGAGCTGTCAGTTGGTGCAGTTCCAAGCAGAGCGTCGTGGCAGGATCTACGTGTGAAGCGGAGTACATAGCTGCTTCGGAAGCAGCAAATGAAGGAGTCTGGATGAAGGAGTTCATATCCAATCTAGGTGTAATACCTAGTGCATCGGGTCCAATTAAAATCTTTTGTGACAATACTGGAGCGATTGCCTTAGCGAAGGAATCCAGATTTCACAAAAGAACCAAACACATCAAGAGACGTTTCAACTCCATCCGTGATCAAGTCAAGGAGGGAGACATAGAGATTTGCAAAATACATACGGATCTGAATGTAGCAGACCCGTTGACTAAGCCTCTTCCACGAGCAAAACATGATCAGCACCAAGACTCCATGGGTGTTAGAATCATTACAATGTAATCTAGATTATTGACTCTAGTGCAAGTGGGAGACTGAAGGAAATATGGCCTAGAGGCAATAATAAAGTTGTTATTTTATATTTCCTTATTCATGATAAATGTTTATTATTCATGCTAGAATTGTATCGATCGGAAACCTAAATACATGTGTGAATACATAGACAAACACTATGTCCCTAGTGAGCCTCTACTTGACTAGCTCGTTGATCAAAGATGGTTAAGGTTTCCTAACCATGGACATGAGTTGTCATTTCATAATGAGATCACACCATTAGGAGAATGATGTGATAGACAAGACCCATCCATTAGCTTAGCATATTGATCATTTAGTTTTATTGCTATTGTTTTCTTCATGTCAAATACATATTCCTTCGACTATGAGATTATGCAACTCCCGGATACCGGAGGAATGCCTTGTGTGCTATCAAACGTCACAACGTAACTGAGTGATTATAAAGATGCTCTACAGGTATCTCCGAAGGTGTTTGTTGAGTTGGCATAGATCGAGATTAGGATTTGTCACTCCGAGTATCGGAGAGGTATCTGGGCCCTCTCGGTAATACACATCATAAGAAGCCTTGCAAAGAAAGTGACTAATAAGTTAGTTACACGATGATGTATTACGGAACGAGTAAAGAGACTTGCCGGTAACGAGATTGAACTAGGTATGAAGATACTAACGATCGAATCTCGGGCGTTCCTACATACCGATGGACAAAGGGAATAATGTATGTTGTCATAACGGTTCGACCGATGAAGATCTTCGTAGAATATGTAGGAACCAATATGAGCATCCAGGTTCCGCTATTGGTTATTGACCGGAGAGGTATCTCGGTCATGTCTACATAATTCTCGAACCCGTAGGGTCCACACGCTTAACGTTCGATGACGATATCGTATTATATCGAGCTGAATGTGTGCAGAACTTGGAGGTGTCGTACGTTCGGTACTTGATCGGTCGGAGCTAGAAGAAGCTCGACTACATCAACCGCGTTGTCAGACGCTTCCGCTTACGGTCTACGAGGGTACGTAGAAATACTCTCCCCCTCGTTGCTATGCATCTCCATGGATAGATCATTAGGTGTGCGTAGAATTTTTTTTGTTTTCCAAGCAACGTTTCCCAACATGAACTTCTTGTTGTTTTCTAGAGTAAGCATGATAGTGGGGTGCTCGACAAGGAGGATGGATTGTTGTGCGATGCGTGGTTGGCCATATCTGCGGGCATTTGTAGGGAGGAACTTAAGGTGCTTGGTCTTTTGGTAGTGTGTGCGCGATGATTCGTTTCATGTGCAAAATCACTCCGTGTCCTATGACATGTAGATCATCCATAAACGCAATGTGAGGTAGATATTGCGTTGATGGTACACCATTTGCAACTCCGTCATAAAGTTATGCGGCGCGGTTAAACGAGTGGAGACAATGTGGACCTTGGGTACGTCAACCATGGAGATCGTAAGGTTTGCTTCTTGTTGCTCTACATGTTGGTTTATTTATTCATTCACTCGATGTTCCTTTACACGTTGTAAGCATGCCGCTCTGTCGTGATAGGACCGAGGGCAGGCCATTCACGCACATACATTGTTGGATGAAGGTCAAAGTCAGCCTGTGTGGGACGACATGTGACGGCTCTAGTTCTATTATCGTTCAATTTGGAATCGATGAATTCGAAACAAAAACTTTTTGAATATCCCAGTTATCACGTTGAATTTGAACTATTATTGTACTAGAGGTATTTGTATTCTATTTACGGATGAATTGTGCTTTTTCTATAATTACTTTGAGTGATGCAGGCTTCGTTTGGTTAAATGGAAGAAATATCATCCATTTTATTTAAAGTATGTCTGAACTTTGCTGAATTCTATTTAGTTTAATGGAATTCGTCATATTTGTTGTTTGAAATTAAATTGATGCGGCCACGGTTGGATGGCTGACTCCTATATCACTGCCCATAGACTAGGCTTCATCGATCCGCGGACGGATACGGTGTATAGTTTGAAGGTCACCAATGAAGATACCCTAAGCCGCCTGGCTCCTATATCACTGTCCGTATACTGATGTTCGTCAGTCCTCGGACAGATACGGTATACAATTTAAGTCCGTATACTGATGTTCGTCGGTCCTCGGACAGATACAATGTACAATTTGAAGATGCAGGCACCCTAAGCCGCCGTCGTGTATAACTGGGTTCTCTTTTTTGCGGGAGAAATACTTGTATTACTCAATCACAATATCAATAATGAAATTTGCAAGGTCGATTTGACAAACGAGATTACCATGACGGCATGACTCACCATGATTGAATTTGCTCCCGTAGTTCCAAATGCGATGTGCATATTTTTTTCAAAAATCAATCCTATTTGTGTTTGACCAAGATTATAGAGAATGATATTAATATCCGCAATATCAAATCAGAATCATTTGCATCATCATGAATAGTCTATTTCATATTGTATTGTGGATGTTTGTTTTTTTTTCTAAAAAAAGAATCTAGTTAGTTTTCACATCCCATTGATGCTGCCTGCCTGCCTCCCACAATGGTTTGCAACTTGTTCTATATGACGAACCATGGTTTGTATCCTCGCAAAATAGAACGAACAATATTCCCGCAAAAAAATGACAATAGTTTCATGCATAAACCATTCTACACTAGTACAATGCCCGTGCGTTGCCACGGGCTCTTGAAATAGTTTGCAAGAGTTATATAAAGATAATGCATGTTAAATTTCACACGTACGGACAATATAACACAGACACAATTATTTAATAATTAAAGTACATTTTTGCAATGTAAATTGCCAAAAAGAAAAATTAACGGCATGTCCATGTAACAAACTTAATGGAGTTCCAACTAAACATCTATTATAAAATTATTAATATCTAGGTTATACGCTTAAGAAATTCTTTCACAATATACGGAAAGTTGTCTTTAGCTTCATTCCCACGATGTTTTAGCAAGTATAATAAAAACTGTTTTCTCAACTCATATCCATCCTGCACAAACAATATATGTAGTTAGTATGAAAATAAATAACGGACAATACTCACCGCGCAAACCGGCTTGACCTGTTCCACCAGAGCATAAAATGAATCATCGCTAATCATAATTCCCATTAACATCAACCAGTATTCTTGGTGTTTATTACTGTTAGTCAACTGGCATTTCAAGTTTCATTACTGCCTGAAATGAAGGTTATCACTCTAAAATAGCATGGTCATATTAGTGACCGTGCAAACTTCAAGATTTAAAACGGATAAGCAGCCCTTCAAATTGGAAAGGGTGCACGTGCAGCACACGTAAGTTTAGGAATTTCTTCATCATTTTGATTATCTAAATCAATTTTTTTTCATAATAGTTGTCACAATAACATGTTATGTTTAACAAGAATTGGTCTAAACTGAAATTTTATAACAATCCAAAGTCCAATTTCGGCAAACAGCCTCCTCGCTAGCAAGATGTGTCAGCACCATCCAATCGCCATCTCGCAACTGTCATCCTGTTGGTTTGGATTTCTGAATATGTTTGTCTCTTTCCTGCCGCACGCAACACTTTATCTCCATGTCACGCCGAATCTTCTTTTTGGGCTATCATCAGGGGATTTTGTCTACCTAAATATAATTACACACCATGAAGACAAGCTCGAATTGCTGGTGGCTTGGATCGTCTCAACAACACCCAACCAAGAACCAACCGACCAGGCTCGATCCTCTGCAAGGAGGGCATACCAAATCATCTCCTTTTTTATCAACACAGATAGAATGTTCAAAACAATGCCATCGTAATCAACATAGGCAAAACATAGCAAAAAATAAGGGCATGCTATTGTTCTACGCGAGACAATAAGCAACTTCAGCATCCAGTGTCCCATCATCTACCATGAAGATTGGGAACTCCGTCGTTCCAAGATATGCTTCAATATTTCAATATTTCAAGATTGGGAACTCATTGCATGTAACTTTTTTCTTGCTTGTTAACATAAACCCAGACATTGTCACCCCACAACAGAAAACATTAAGGTTTCAAAACAAAAGAAAACATTTGAACAAAAGAAAGTTAACGTATAGCAGATCTCAACCCATCTTACATCGCAAACTGTTAACCCCAATATTTCATGATCTGAATGGGGGAATTAAGGTTGGATTTTGTCTCTGACGAATCAGATTTCTGGACATTGTCAACATCAAGATTCCATCGCATGGTTTCATAACAATCAACCTGTACATGGATCTCTGATTAAATTCTAGCCACTACCATGAAGCTCCCGGTCAGCAAGAGTTGTATTTTTTCTGTTTAAGCGGGCACCTAGTTTTTCTAATACATGGATGTAATTCTCCCCATGTGGCTCAAAAGAAACATGATGCCCCTGGGTTCCTGAACCTTGACCCAACGCCACCCATTTATTTGTGACAATTTATGCCCAAATTTATCTCAAACAAAAGGTATGCCCAGATCTGTAACACAAGCAGCTGAACAATTAAAAAATATAAATATCCTAGCCTTCTTTTTCATACGACTCATGAGATTCTACAGCAACAAAAATGATTTTACATTGTTTTTCACACACATATGAACCAGAGCTGCTAGGCAGCAATATTCCACCATTTGACAATAACTATAACGATAAAGAATGACTACCAGACCATATCCTTTACTACATAATGGAATACTAATGTGCAAACAAATGTCACCATTGCTACTGAAGTATTCATATCATCGAGTAAGAATGGTTGCATGTTTATCACCTTGTCCAATTCAATGAAACTGATGTTATAACGCATTACACATGCTATGAAAGAAATTGATGAGAACAATATTACATTTGCTCTTACTGCAAATCAACACCAACAAATCTATAATAGGTTCATGCATAAAGTTAGTGAATTTGAAAAAGAAACCAGAACCTTATTAAGTGATCCTAATTCCATGCGAAGTTGCCTAGGAAAAATAGAAGTGGAGGATCAAGGTGGATTCCAAATAATAGTAATATAATACTCCTTCAAGGTAAAAAAAATGAAATCTAGTGGGTACAAGCATTTTGAATAATAAACAAAATTAAGATCTAACTATATACGTGCAATACATGTTTCTAAAATTCAAAGTATGTATGAATATATGTAAATAAAAGTTTTGCTTAGGTCATAATTTTTCATACTTCACAAACATCTTATCCTGTCAAATCATTGGTGCACATCCCCATTGTGCAGGATTTTTTTGGAACTTCCTATCTCCACTTACATCATGGATAGCATACAGCAAAAGTTAATTAAAATTCAATAGACTTCTATGAGATGACATGAGTGACGATCGGTGCAGGTTTATGGCATTGAGCATCATCTACTAACCCTTCAAAATGATGATTTTCATTTGGACCAAGTACATCTCAAGCTGCAAGCACAATAAAATCACCATGGGCTTGGAGCCCACCATCTCTCCACGTTCCTGCATGTGAAGAATTAACCAGTGCCCCAAGTCAGAACTACTGCTAACCTTATTCATGTAGACCTTACTAAAAATTCAGAAAATATGCAGAGTATCCATTTTTGTTAACCTAGCTATCTGCAGTCCAAGACAGAGCGTGACCATAATCCACACTACAACACATGAATATAGCTACCTTATGGGGCATATATGCCTAATCCTCATATCTTCTTGTTTGGAAAAGAGTTGACCATTTGCACATAGTATAGAATGGCGGAGATTGAACATGCTCTCGTACAATTGGGGAATGGTGTGGAGCTCCATAAGCGACGGCGGCGATGCCGGCTACAGTTGTTCTGACAGGAACTAATTTGCTTACTCTTCGTTTTTAGTTAACCACATAGTACTATACTGCCATATACAAAATCAGGAGAGGAAGGTACCTTCTGTACGCCCACTGCACGGGAGAGTTTTGTGGCGGACTGTATACCTGGACGCGATAATCTTGTTTCGGAGGAGCGCCCAACTGCGGCATGGAGGTCAGAGAAGGGTGAGAGCCGGACCGGCGTGATTCACACAGTGCAAACCTGATCAACAAAACGCAAAAGTCCAGCACCTGGTTTACTGCAAGGAGCTCGCTGGTGTCCAGATTCAACCCGAGGTAGACTTGCCCATTATCTCGCCCTTCCGCCATCGGATCGGCGGGATGTCCCCTGCTCAGCCGCTCCCGTCGACAGGTACGGCCGTCCGCGACTGCAGGCGTTGTGGCGGCGGGGGACTCTTGGAGATGCGATCGAGCAGCCTACCCCTTGACTTGCAGAGGCAGGAGCTGATACGGACGCCGATCCCACTGAGGGGCCCGGCGGAGTGCTGGTGCGGACTTGATGATTCGACACATGAAGTCGAATAGATCATGGAACCCGGCACCGCCGCCGGCATCAGCGGGGTCCCGTCGCATGGGTCGTGGTCTAGGCTCGGGGGTCGTGTCGACGGCGGCATGGAGGTAAGAGAGGTGAGAGCTTGCTGGCCGTGCCCTTCCTCCCCTCCCTCCCTTCTGTTCTCCCTGGAACCGCAACAGGCCATGGAGGAGCTCAGCCGCCGCCGTCGTCCCTCCGACTCTCGCCGGAGCCATCCGTCGTCGACCCGATCCTGCTGCCATCCGCCAGATCCACAGCAGCCCCGCCGGAGCCCACAACTTGGCCATCACCGTTCCCTCGAGATGCCGCCGCCTCCCCGTGTTGACCGCGTCGCTCACCCGCATTCAGGGATCTTTCGATATCGGATTGTGTTTTCCTTTTCTTGGATTAGGAAACGATGTACCGGGGTCGACGCGGGGCGCGCGGAACGTTTGGTACGGCAGAGTTTTCGTCCGCCCAGGTAAATTGCTAAGCGCGTTTTTGGCTCTGGATTAGATTAAATTAAGTGATTCTGATCGTGTGGTTATAATTGAGCTATGTTGTTATGTGTACGTTAGGCTGGGTACACTTAGCGATGTACATGTTTTCTTCTTTAATAAGTAGTAGAGATGGTTTACTTATGAATTTCTTTAAATCCATTATTTGTTTCCTTAAAATCTATTATTTATTTCCTAAAGCAAATTGCATTAATGAGAGAAATTCACTGATTTGGTTAAGGTAGGAAAGAATCTATTATTTGTTTCCTAAAGCAAATTGCATTAATGGAAGAGATCCGTTGATTTGGCTAAGGTAGGAAAGAATCTATCATTTGTTTCCTAAAGCAAATTGCATTTATGAAAGAGATTCGTTGATTTGGCTAAGATAGGAAAGTTAGATCCGTGATCTTTTGTCATTAGGAAAGTGTTGAAAATAAACCGTATTAAATCCATTATTTGTTTCCTGAAAATCTATTATTTATTTCCTAAAGCAAATTGCATTAATGAGAGAAATTCACTGATTTGGTTAAGGTAGGAAAGAATCTATTATTTGTTTCCTAAAACAAATTGCATTAATGGAAGAGATTCGTTGATTTGGCTAAGGTAGGAAAGAATCTATTATTTGTTTCCTAAAGCAAATTGCATTTATGAAAGAGATTCGTTGATTTGGCTAAGCTAGGAAAGTTAGATCCGTGATCTTTTGTCATTAGGAAAGTGTTGAAATAAACCGTACCGGACTACCAACTCCTCCATTAGGTTTTTTTTCGCTGGTTAATCTTGGTATGTCTTTTTTCGTTGGTTAACCTTCGTAGGTCTATTTTTTTGGTACGTGGATGGGTACGGGTTGGGGCCTCAGGAGGAGGTTTTTTCGGTTCTGGTGGATAAGTCATAGGTGGGAGTGAGGACGAAAATAAATCCGGAACGGAGACTACCAACTGCTTCATTAGGAGTAGAGATATTGTTGAGAGACAAACAGCATGGTGATCCATACCTAGTTCAAAAGCCTAACCAGTCCAGCTAAATTACTACTAAGAAGTATGGTACTACTGAGCAACATGTGATCCACTTTACTGCCATGGCTGACACCATCCATTTGGATTACATCGTACTACTAGTACTATCCTTCTAACTAACAACGAGATTTGATCAACTTTTACTCAACTCTCTAGAAATATACTACTACTACTACCAAATTAACGAACAAGAAAGCTTAATTAGCCGCCTTCTCATGAGAGTCACGGGTCATGTGTTGTTGGAGAAGATCGTGTGTTGGATCACGGGCACTCGCCCCAGCCCTCCTCGGCGTCCACGGCGGCGGCCGGTCTGCTGGCGCGCGCGCGGCCCATGGACGAAGCCACCTCCACGAGGATCCTGGCCGGCACGTGCGCGCACGCCTCCAGCCGCCGGAGCGCGTCGCCGGCCTCGTAGGCGCCGCCCACGTGAGCCGCCATCACCTCCAGGCACAGCGCGGCCGCCATGGCGACGCGCAGCGGCACCCTCCTCGGCGCCGCGGCCACGGCCCGGAGCGTGCGCGCGGCCGCCGCGGCGCGCCTGCGCGCCACCCCCGCCGGAAGGCCCATCTTCTTGGCCCACCCCTCGAGCACCTCCTCGCCCCGCGCGCGGGGTCTCTTAGCCGCCGGCGGCCTCCCCCTCCGCCCCACTGGCGCCGGAGTCGTCGTCGTGGCGGAGTCGGCGGTGGACACGCAGGAGCTCGACGTCGTCATCCCGGACAGGGCCTCCTGCTCCTCCTCGTCCTCCTTAGACGCAGCGAGGCGCGTGCGGCGGTGGCGCGAGGCGAGGAAGTTGGCGCCGTGGACCCTGGCGTCGCAGGGCGCGCAGAGGAACGCCGCGTCGGCCGCG
The DNA here is from genome assembly GCF_002575655.3 of Aegilops tauschii subsp. strangulata. Lineage (NCBI taxonomy): Eukaryota > Viridiplantae > Streptophyta > Magnoliopsida > Poales > Poaceae > Aegilops > Aegilops tauschii. The sequence continues at coordinate 598,911,794 of NC_053041.3, forward strand.
CAGTGCACGTCCGCCGGCGCGCCGCACAGCGCGCACCTCGCCGTGGCGCCACACATCTCCGCCAACTTCAGCACACGGGCCAGCTCTCTCTCTCTCTCTCTCTCTCTCTCTAGCTCTCTCTCTCTCGCTCGCTCGCTCGCACGTAAGGGTGAGGTGGGGTTGCGTCGCGCGCTCTTCTAGACTTGCAGCCGGGAGAGACGAGATCGACGACGGACGACGGCGAGGCAGCGTGGTGTGCTTCTCCTCGCCGGGGCGCGTATTTAAGGACGACCGAGCGGCGAGGGAGGTGGTGAGATCTTTTCCGCGCCCCACGTCCCCCCGTATCGTACACGTGCAGTTTGCGTGGTCATGGGCGCGAGCCGCGAGCGGCGTCCGATCCTCGCCCCGATCGCCGCGACGTGGAGGCACCGCGGCCGTCCCGGCCGCTCCCGCGATTCGCACCGGGCCCGGTGGCAGCGGTGGCCATGTGGTCGCCCGGCGCGCGGTCGACACGTGGTGGCGCACTCCGCCGTCGACCCGCACAAGTGGCTGCGGTTGATCGACCGCGACGGGTGGCGCCCCGCGAGGGCCGACGTGAGCCGCGAGTTCGAGAGGGGTGGCCCTCGGGGCGTCGCCATCGGCGGGATGCGCCGATGGAGGCGTAGAGCCATCCGTGGCCACGAAACCTCGTCCCCCTCGAAGTACGTACTCCAGACTAGTTTGCGCCTGGCGCCCACGCCGGCCCGCCCGTCGCTGTCGGGGCTCGGTCGGTCGTCCGTGGCTTTGCTTTGTCGGGCTCCGGTGCCGCCGCTGATTCTTTAGCCCGTCGTACAAGCAAGGAAGCCCTGCCATGGGGTGCTAGTGCGTTGAATTCTCGGCTCCTTCCAATTTTTTTACAGAAACTTCGCTGTCCGTATCGTTCTTTCCGGTGGGTGACAGCATGTTGCAACCTGCAAGTAGGAGTACTAGCCAGGTAGGTGAAAATGTGTTGTGTTGGTGGTGCAGGCCGTCTCACGCCACGCATATATTATAACCCATGCTGATTTTTATCCTTTTTTATCCTTTTGCTGCTGGCCACATTCACTCGCGCGATGCAAAAACCGCACCCTCGGCCTGGAATCGACGCCTTCTCGATCATTCCAAAATGTCTAACATGTGGACCGCAACGGAGATCGGTGATCAATCACGTACTAGTTGTACTACGTGCAACGGAGGCCACGAGCGGCGGGGCGATCGAATTCGTGGAGCGCGAACGCGCGATGCTCATCGTCCACCCCGCCAACCGACACGCGGCCAACATTCCCCGTCGCTTCCTCTGGTTCGGCGGAAAAGCAAAGGTTCTCCAGCTGCCCCCGGACGTACTACTACTAGTATATCTGTGTATGTGGTCTCTGCCGCTGCGGGTCGACCGCTCGGTCGTCCACGGCATGATCATTCGTATGGGTGGATCGACACCAAACCCCCAGCAGGAACCTTCCGGAAACTCGGGCTGCTCCTGCGTGCGACCAACTTTTGCTTAGAATAGTTTTCTGGGTTCGTTGGATCTTGTGGGGCACGAGGGTGCCGACGGTAGAGCATCCACAACCGGACCCCTCAAACTCGTCTCAAACGCTCGGTCACGATTTTTTGATTTAGACAGGCGCCTCAAATGGGCTTCAAACGACCGGGCTAACCGGCACCGCCCATATCCAGCTTAAATATGAGGCAGATATGGGGACACCCGGGCGCGCCCGGACATGCCCGCCACGTCGGGCCCGATAACCCGAGCCCACTCCAAATTGCACCAAATCAACCAAACCCTTTCTCCTCCTCCCGCCACCCTCCAACCATTCCCGTGCCCGGACCCTCGCTGGCCTCCAGCCCTCCATCCTTGCTCCCAATCCTCACCTGCGGTCCCGATCCACCGCCGGAGATGTCGTCCAGCCCGACCCACACCGCCGCCGCGACAGAGACGCGGTCCGCCTCGTCTGTGGGAGGCGTGGCGTCGTCGTCGGCGACTTGCAAGGCGGAGAACATCGCCCGCAAGTTGCGGCGAAGCCGGCAGCGAGGGAGGGAGGCGGCGGCGACGACGCAGGGAGGTTCGGACGTGGTGGAGCAGCTGTCTCCTCCGCCGCGCCCGGATCCCTGCACCCCTTCCCTCCGAGCGCCTATGCGAATTACGCTGTCCGCCCCCTTTGGGACACAGGATGATCCGAGCGCCGGCTTGGCCATTCCGGAGAGCTTTGCGCCCACCCAGATGCCGGCGGTCGACGTGTCTGACTCGCCGCGGCTCATTCGGGCGGGGATGAGCACGGGCGTCGGCAGTGCCCGGGCTGCCTCAACATGTTTGACGAAATGACCGAACAAGAGTCGGTACATTTTCTTTACTCTTGTCTGATCATATTTTAGCATAGACCACTAGTTCATTTGCTCATGATGAATGCTTGCAAATTTGAATCATGTAGGAGGCGTTCTTGTCGAACATGATCAATGACAATGAAGAACAAGCGACCGAAATGGAGTATGAATTGGAGGCCACCACCGCATTTGGAATTGGGACAACAATCCCAATCCGAGCAAGAAGAAGAAGACCAAGACGCCGAAGGCAAGAGGTCCGGCATGTTGAAAACATGCCCTAGAGGCAATAATAAAGTGGCTATTATTATTTTTCCTTAGTCATGATGAAGTTTTATTATTCATGCTAGAATTGTGTTTATTGGAAACTTAAATACATGTGTGAATACATAAGCAAATACCAAGTCCCTAGTATGCCTCTGCTAGACTAGCTCGATGATCAAAAGATGGTTAAGGTTTCCTGACCATAGACATGAGTTGTTATTTGATAATGTGATCACATCATTAGGAGAATGATGTGATGGACAAGACCCAATGGTTAGCACAGCATATGATCGTCTTGTTTATTGCTACTGCTTTCTTAATGTCAAATACATGTTTCTTCGACCATGAGATCATACAACTCCCGGACTCCGGAGGAATGCCTTGTGTGCCATCAAACGTCACAACGTAATTGGGTGATCATAAAGGTGCTCTACAGGTATCTCTGAATGTGTCTGTTGAGTTGGCATGGATCGAGACTGGGATTTGTCACTCCGTATGACGGAGAGGTATCTCTGGGCTCTCTCGGTAATACAACATCACCAGAAGCTTGCAAGCAAAGTGACTAAGGAGTTAGTGACCGGATGATGTATTACGGAACTAGTAAAGAGACTTGCCGGGAATGAGATTGAACTAGGTATGGAGATACCGACGATCGAATCTCGGGCAAATAACATACCGATGGACAAAAGGAACTACGTATGTAGTCATAAAGGTTCGACCGATAAAGATCTTCGTAGAATATGTAGGAACCAATATGGGCATCCAGGTCCCGCTATTGGCTATTGACCGGAGAAGCGTCTCGGTCATGTCTACATCATTCTCGAACCCGTAGGGTCCGCACGCTTAACGTTCGTTGACAATATAGTATTATATGAGTTACGTATGTTGGTGAACGAATGTTCTTCGGAGTCCCGGATGAGATCACAGACATGACGAGGAGCTCCGGAATGGTCCGGAGGTAAAGATTGATATATAGGATGATATGATTGGGCCAAGGAGTAAGGCCCATGAGACCTTAAGACAGTACACAAAGGGGTTTTTCGGAGGGCAGGGGCTAGACGCCAAGGTTCCTGGCGTCTACCCCCTGGGCCAGACGCCGAAGTCCCTGGCGTTTACGTAAACGCCGGGAACCGTGGTGTTTGGCCCTGGAAGTCCGAGAAGGACTCTTCTTTGCGTGCTAAACCGACTTTGGAGAGGCCTCCTCTCCAAGTTACGACTCCAGCGCTCAACATATAAATAGAGGGGCAGGGCTAGCACCCGGAACACATCAAGATACACCAAGCCGTGTGCCGGCAACCCCGCCCCTCTAGTTTATCCTCCATCATAGTTTTCGTTGTGCTTGGCGAAGCCCTGCGGAGATTGTTCTTCACCACCACCGTCACCACGCCGTCGTGCTGCTGGAACTCATCTACCACTTCCCCCCTCTTGCTGGATCAAGAAGGCGAGGACGTCATCGAGCTGAACATGTGTTGAACGCGGAGGCGCCGTACGTTCGGTACTTGATCGGGACAGATCGTGAAGGTGTACGATTACATCAACCACGTTGATAAACGCTTCCGCTTAGCGATCTTCAAGGGTATGAAGATGCTCTCTCCCTCTCGTAGATATGCATCTCCATGGATAGATCTTGCGTGTGCGTAGAAATATTTTGTTTTCCATGCAATGTTCCCCAACACGGCATTCTCAACATTTGAGGACATCTTGTTGGTCAAAGCTTGGTTGGCCACAACGATGGATCCAATATGCGGCACCGAGCAAAAGGGGAACACCTATTGGACGAAGATTTGGAAGGCGTATCACGAACAAAAGGAGTATGTGGAGCCGCATCCTATTGTGACCATTCGCAATGTGGCATCTCTCCAAAATCATTGGGGGATCATTCAAGGGGAAGTGAACAAGTACGTTGGCTACTACTCACAAGTGACCAAACGCCCTCAAAGTGGGATGGGAGTCGCAAATCACGTAAGCTCGATTGCCTCATCTTGTCATCCGTTTGCTTCTTGTGTTTGCATTCTCATGCTCATACATATATTGTTTGCTAGACGGCGGTGGCGGCCACTATGTATCACGAGTTGGAGAAAAATCCATTTGCTTTTAGCCATTGTTGGGTCATATTGAATGGCAAGCCGAAGTGGAACCAAGTTGTGGCCGACCTCAAGTCCGGCAAGAAGAGGAATGATGGCTCAAGCTCCAACCAATCAATTGGGTTGGACGATGAAGAGGACGACGTTGTCGTGGAGAATGGAAAAGCCACCGTGTCAAAGGACAACCGCCAAGTCATGGAAAACAAGTGGGAGAAGGCATGTGCCGCCCGTGATGCCACGGCTACCAAAATGTCGTCAACATGGACGAGCATTTTTTCGGTGAGCGAGAGCAAGAAGGAAGAGAGGTACAAGCTCATGTTGGATGCGCAAAAGGAAAGGATGGAGTGGGACCGGAAGAGGACGGAGAAGAAGCTCAAAATTGAGAGGGGGAAGATCGAGTTGGAGAAGCAACAAGGGGCGATCAAATGGGAGCTTGAGAAGACCAAGACATTTGGCGACATAGAGCTTGAGAAGGAGAGGTTGCAACTCGCACGGGACGTGGAAGATGCGAGGATCATGCTGGCGAACGAGACCCTTTAGGGTGAGCATTCGAAGAAGTGGCTTGCGGACAAGAAGATGGAGATCAAGGACCGTAGGAAGTACGAGGAGGCAAGGGCAGCTGCGGCTCGGATGTAGGCAGAGCAGGCAGCCCGGATGGAGGCGGAGCAGGCCGTATTTCGCCTGGAGCAGGAGGCATTCCGCTCGGAGCAGGCGCCGAGCCAGTGGTCCGAGGCCATCCGTCATGCTCGGACGTTGATTTCATTTTGGCATGTCCGGTTTGTTGAACTATGATTTGCTTTGCTTTGTTTCAAACTTTGGCATTCGGACAGTTTGTACCGTATGATGGACGTGCATGAATTGCATGGATTTAAGAATCGACGCGGTATGTGAATGTGCGGCGCAACATTTAAGGGGTGCTCGGTCAGTGCCCGCGGACGCGCCGGGGTCAGTGCCCGCGGACGCGTCCGGGCGCATCCGCGGGCGTTTGAGGCGCCGGATTTGCAATGTCCGGCCGTAAATGCTCTTAGGCCTTCTGTTGAACGTGACATATCTTGTATTTCTAGTCTTATCTTCTCTAGCCTTGTATAGCTAACTCCTAAAGATATGGTAGGATTAGTTACCTTGTCACGCAAGACATCCTGTGTATATAATGTAACCTACTCCATGGAATACAATGAGTTGCACCAAATATCCTCTCTACATGGTATCAGTTTTACCACGATCTTCTGTCGCTTCCGCACCCCTAAGCCGCCGCGCCTACCCCTAGTCGCCGCCGCGCCAACTCCTAAACCCTACCGCCGCCGCCGCCGCCGTCGCTACTCCCCCCGTAGCCACCGCCGCCGCCTCCTCCTTCCCACACCCCAAGCCGCCGCCGCCGCCACATCTCCCGTAGCCGCCGCCGCCGCTTCTCTTCTTCCCCCTGCACTCACCACCTCTCTCCTGAAACCCTCAGGGCCGCCGCCGCTACCCTCTTCCCTCTGTAGTCGCCGCCGCCTTCTCCCTCCTCCTCTCACCACCACCCAAAACCCTAACCACACGCCGTCTCCATGGCCAAGGCTGACGCATCCGACGTCGGTTCCTTTTCCGGTGCCATGTTCACCTCCGATCGCCTCAACGAGATTCACATCAAGGACCACGTACCTGTCATCCTCGACCTCGACTCGCCGTCCTACAACGCATGGCGCACGTACTTCGCGCTGCTGTTCCGCTCTTACCGTCTCATCGAGCATGTTGACGGGAGCGTTGACATCCGCGACATGAAGGACGACGACGAGTGGCTCGCTGTGGACTCCTGCATCGTCAAGTGGCTCTTCCTCACCATCTCCGGCAGCCTCTTCAACATGGTGAACGCCCGTGATCCGTCTGCATATGCTATGTGGACGCGCCTGTGTGATCTCTTCCTCGACAATCAACTGCAGCGCCGCGTCTTTCTTCAAGGGGAGTTCTTCACTATGCAGCAAACCGATCTTTCGATCGACGAGTACTGCACGCGGCTGAAGGTTCTCGCCGATGAGCTACGCGACGTCGGCATGACCATCGATGACTCGGTCCTCCTCACCAACCTCCTCCGCGGCCTCCACCCCGACCTTGACCAGTCCGCCGCCAACCTCTCCCTCATCACGCCGACGTACGCGAAGGCGGTCACATATCTTCGCATGGAGGAAAAGCGTCTCCGTCACACCGCTCGGCAGGCGACCCACGCCGCTCTCCACATCGGCCTTGCCGCCGGCCACGGCTCTTCCCCAACCCAGCCGGGGCCGCGCGCTCCCGCTCCTGCCCCGCCACCCGCGCCTGCGCCCTCCGGCGGCCGCAAGCATAAGGGTCGCGGGGGCCGGGGCCGCAACTCCAAGACGACGCCGCGCCCCCCTGCGTCCGCGGCGGCTGCACCTCTCCCGCCTTGGCTCTCGGGGTATAACCCATGGACGGGAGTAGTGCACGCCTACTCCATGCCCGTCCCCCCCCCCACCAGCTCCGGGCATTCTCGGGCCACTGCCGAGCACCCCTCAGGCGCTGCTGACCGCACCGGTCCCTGCCGCGTATGGCACCGCCGCGGCCAACGGTGGTCCGTCGGCCTGTGGTGGTCCCTCGGCGTACGGCGGTGCGCCGGGCTATGGTGCATATGGTGGCGCCCTTCCGGTCTACGACCCGGCGCTTCTCTCCGCCCTTCATGCTACCCCCTCGCCGAGCGCCTACAACGGAGGCGGCGATTGGTACATGGACACCGGCGCCGCTGCTCACATGGCCTCCAACCCCGGTATCTCATCTCGTGCCGCTCCCTATCCCTTCTCCTCCCGCATCATGGTTGGTGATGGCAGCTCTCTTCCCATCACCCATCATGGTTCATCCTCCCTTCCCTTACCCTCTTCTTCTTTAACTCTCAATAATGTGCTCGTTTCACCATCCTTAATTAAAAATCTTTGTTCTGTTCGTACTCTTACTCGTGAAAATCCTGTCACTGTTGAGTTCAACGCTCTTGGTTTTTCTGTTAAGGATGCTCGCTCCCGGAGGGTTCTGCACCGATGTGACTCTCCCGATGATCTCTACCCATGCAGTGCTTCTACACGCAGTGGCCCGGTTGCTCTCCATGCCGACGTCTCGCTTTGGCACGCTCGTCTCAGTCATCCCGGCGCCGACGCTCTTCATAAAATTTTGAGCACTTTTCCCTTTTCATGTAATAAATCAGTGGCTCATACTTGTCATGCTTGCCGCATAGGAAAACACGTTCGTCTACCGTTTTCTTCATCTTCATCAATTGCTACTTTTCCCTTTGATATTATTCATTGTGATGTTTGGACATCCCCAGTGCCTAGCAATTCGGGTTTATCATATTACCTTGTGATTTTAGATGATTTTTCACACTTCACTTGGACTTTTCCGTTACGCCGCAAATCCGATGTCGCCTCCACCCTCCACTCATTTTATGCCTATGTCAACACCCATTTTCATCGCACCATTGCTCATCTACAAACCGATAACGGAAAAGAATTTGATAACCTCACCATTCGCCATCTCCTATCCACTCATGGCACCATATTTCGCTTAACTTGTCCATACACATCCCAACAAAACGGCCGTGCCGAACGTGTTCTCCGCACCCTCAATGAGAGTGTCCGCGCTTTGCTATTTCATGCACACATGCCACCTCGCTTTTGGCCCGATGCACTCGCCACCGCCACTCTCCTTCTCAACCTCCGGCCTTGTAAACCACGCTGGAACTATACCCCTCACCATCTTCTGTTTGGGTCTCCTCCATCCTATGATGATCTCCACGTCTTTGGTTGCTTGTGTTATCCCAATATGACCGCTACCGCGCCCCACAAGCTCGCACCACGCTCTCTCGCTTGTGTCTTTCTTGGCTATCAACCCAACACCAAAGGCTTTCGCTACTTCGACCCGATCTCTCGTCGAGTGTTCGTCTCACGGCACGTTTACTTTGATGAAGCTGTTTTTCCCTTTGAGCAGGTTTCATCGACAGCAGCTCCGACCTCGGACGCTCCCACTCGACGGTCTCGGAGAGCCCTTGCGCTTCCTTCGCCACGCCCGCCCTCTTCTTTGGCGGGCCCATTAGGCCTCTCGGCGGGGCCTCGCTCGCCGGCTCAGGAGGAGTCGACCTTGCCTCGGTCGGCGTCGCCCATGCACGTCGCGGCCTCCCCGCCACCCGCGGCTCCACCTGCGGCCCTGTCGCCGTCGCCATCGCGGTCAGCCGCGGCCCTGTCGCCGTCGCCATCGCGGCCACCCGCGGCCTCGTCCGCGGCTCCATCGCCGCTGCTGGTACGGCCACCCGCGGCTTCGTCCGTGGCCCCGTCGCCATCGCTGGTGCTGCCACCCGCGGCCTTGCCCGCGGTTTTGTCGTCGCCACCTGCGGCCTCGTCGCCCTCGTCACCCGCCGTCTCGGCTGCGGTCACGCCGTCCTCATCGGCGGTCCCGTCTCCGGCTTTGCCTGCCGCCTCGTCACCGGCTGTCACCGTCGCCCCGCCTTCTCCCGAGGCTGTGGCTCCTCCTCGACGGCGGGCTCGGCCACCGCCTCCGCCGCCTCATCATTCTATGGTGACACGTGCCAAGGACGGGATCCGGCAACCGAACCCTCGCTATCATAACCTCAGCGTCACGGTCGTCTCACCCGTACCGCGCTCGGTGCGTTCTGCGTTGAGTGATCCGCATTGGCTTGCCGCCATGCGCTCTGAGTATGATGCCCTCGTCGCCAACCGGACTTGGACGCTGGTTCCCCGTCCCCCTGGAGCTAACATCATTACTGGCAAGTGGGTATTTCGGCATAAGTTCCTTCCCGATGGCTCTTTGGACAGGTACAAGGCCAGTTGGGTTGTTCGTGGCTTCGCACAACGTGCCGGCGTTGATTTCTCGGAGACCTTTTCTCCGGTTGTGAAACCCGCCACGATTCGTGTTGTCCTTCAGCTCGCTGCATCTCGTCATTGGCCTGTTCATCAGCTCGACATCAACAACGCTTTTCTTTATGGTCATCTCCAGGAGCGTGTTCTATGTAAGCAGCCTACTGGTTTTGTTGATCCCACTCGGCCTGATGATGTCTGCTTGCTCTCACGGTCTCTCTATGGTTTGAAGCAGGTGCCTCGTGCTTGGTATCACCGCATTGCAGCATTCCTCACTGCTCTTGGGTTTCGCAGCACCACCTCGGACACGTCGCTATTTGTGCTTCATCGAGCTGATCATGTCGCCATGCTTCTCTTGTATGTGGACGATATTGTCATCACCGCCTCTCGCGCGGACATACTTCGCGACATCATCGGTCGTCTTGGTTCTGAGTTTCGGCTGAAGGAATTGGGCGCATTGCACTTCTTCCTCGGCATTAATGTGCGACGTGATGCCTCCGGATTTTTTCTCCATCAAGGACAGTATGTTCTTGATCTCCTGGATCGTGCTGGTATGACCGACTGCAAACCTGCTGCCACACCTGCTGAGGCCAAGCCGAAGCTTTCTGCCACTGCTGGGCAACCTGCTACCGATGCCGCTCTCTACCGCAGTATTGTTGGTGCTCTTCAGTATCTCACGCTCACTAGACCAGACATTCAGTTTGCAGTCCAGCAAGTTTGCTTGCATATGCACTCGCCCCGTGATGTTCACTGGTCCTTGGTCAAGCGCATTCTTCGGTATATTCGTGGCACACCGACCTTCGGACTTCGTCTTCGTGCCTCTACCTCCACCGAGCTGCTCGCTTACACTGATGCGGATTGGGCTGGCTGTCCTGACACTCGACGGTCCACATCAGGATATTGTGTCTTCTTCGGTGACTCTCTCATTTCTTGGTCCTCCAAGCGGCAGCCCACCGTCTCCCCCTCGAGTGCCGAGGCCGAGTACCGTGCCGTCGCCAATGTTGTTGCCGAGACATGTTGGCTCCGTCAGTTACTTGGCGAACTTCGGGTTTCCATCCCGAAAGCCACGGTGGTTTACTGTGATAATGTTTCGGCCACCTATCTCGCGGCCAACCCAGTGCAGCACAAGCGCACTAAGCATACTGAACTTGATGTTCACTTCGTCCGCGAGAAGGTACAGTTGGGTCAGCTTCGTGTTCTTCATGTACCGACCACCCAGCAGTTTGCCGACATTATGACCAAGGGGCTTCCAACCGCTGCATTCCAGGAGTTTCGTTCCAGTCTTTGCATCGCCGACGCCGACGCTTCGACTGCGGGGGGTGTTGAACGTGACATCTCTTGTATTTCTAGTCTTATCTTCTCTAGCCTTGTATAGCTAACTCCTAGAGATATGGTAGGATTAGTTACCTTGTCACGCAAGACATCCTGTGTATATAATGTAACCTACTCCATGGAATACAATGAGTTGCACTAAATATCCTCTCTACACCATCGACATGTGGCATGGCAGCCCTTTTGATCGATCCAGGTTGCTAACGAATATATGGTGGAGACAGCCAGGCATGCTCCTGCAATACTCCGTAACTAAATATGTCTGCAAGCAATATGCACTGATATATAGTTACTACCAACTAAGTAAAGTGCAAAACCGTCTTATATTTAGTTACAGAGGTAATACTAAATAGCTCCTTTAATAAATAAAAAATCATGGAAAACACACAAACGTGAAAACGATGGGCTGGGATTGAGTTTCCACGTTCCCTCTATTAGGAGATGTATATGAGATCGAGTACGGAAAATGCATCTTACACCTCGCTTGCCTTCAAATAATTGAATTGGATTTGATTCTGTAAGTTGAGGCCCTCATGATTCACATGATTCTCACAACATAGGAATAGAGATAACATATCAGAATGACATGCCTACTTGAATCCTATAAATTTATCATTGAGTGTTTGATGCCACATAAATAACAAAAGAATTGCAGAAGGAGGTTGGACTTGATGCTAGATTTACTATGAAATGTCGTATACATGATTTCTTAAGAAAAAATTCTATAGGATTCAATCAGTGGATCAAAAGTCCAATGCAGGAAACATCCCAAAGGTTCTAACGCCAAAAAGTTATATGAAATTCCTTTGAATCAAAGAGCCCTTAATCATTTCTTTTTGAAATGTCGGAGGGTTGGGGGAGGGGGGGGGGGGGGGGGGGGGGGGGGGGGCGTACCTGAATTTTCATTTAAAAAATGGGTTTGCTAGAACAATTGTTTTACCTCAAGGAACGGAAATCATGCCATCATTCTAATATAATAATCTGAATTAAGTTCCAAATGGTCCCAGTTCCAGCATTTATGTTTGGATGTCGCCCGAAATTGGAAGTTAATCGCCCCATAAAATTTCACTGTTTAGAATTTGAACCTTGTGTTCACACATAAAATTTGTTCAGAATCAACTGATTGTCCATGCACGAAGAAGCTACTTTATTGGCAAACCGAACTGTGCAATGTATGTTCCGTGTAGACTTTCTGTAACACTTGGTACTCACTCCGATCCATATTGTTTGGCGTTCAAATGGATGTATCTACTATCTAGCATTGAGATACGTCTAGATACATCCATTTGAGCGACAAGTAATATGGATCAGAGACTGTATTTAAATTTTTAACCTCGAGTTCGCACTACAAACAAAATCATAATATTATTTGAAAATTACGGGTGTCGCCCACGTGTTGAGGAGCAACTTTGAGCTCACCGGTTGTCAATTCGTTTAAGTGGATCTCACATACTTATACATATCACTCCGTATCCACTTTGATCCTCTCGCCATAAGAAGTTGGCTGAAAGGAGCTCGTTGCTTAAAACATTGACGGCAAATTTAAATTCTAGGATTTCGCTTGTGAGGCTATTGTTGAGAGGGGACCGTGAGCGGCGATGGAAGCGTAGTCATTCGTGGCCATGTAACCTCGCCCCCTCGAAGCACGTACTAGTACTACGTGCCCGGCGCCCACGCCGGCCCGCCAGTCGCTATCCGATCGAGCTGGGTCGGTCCCGGTCGTCGTCCGGGAAGAAAGGAAGCTTTGCTTGGATGCATTCGCTGGGGTCGGAAACTCGAACGTAGGTTGAATTCTCCACAGAAAAATCGCCTTTGTAGCTCTTTTATCTTTCGTTAATTTATTTTTTGTGGCTTCGGCTCGCTCTTTCGAGTGAACGAGTCGGTAGAAGTGCGCTCTGATCGTAGTGCATGCCGTCTCACGCTCTTGACGCCAGTCACCACTGCGCAAGGCGCGGCGCGGCATGCCTCTGGAACCGCCCGTCCTGTCGATCGAAAACGTCCACGCCTCCACGCCATGAATCAATCGATCGGCGCACCGGGCAGCATATCCTGTGGACCGCAGCGGCGCCGTGACGACTCGGAGACCACCAGAATCGATGCTCCTTCTCCATCCACTAGGAAAAGAAATGAAGCTTCTCCAGCTCCGGACGTACGTGCAGGTGGTAGATGTGTGGCCTCCGTGCATCGCTTTAGTTTTCAAGGTTCTTCTGGACGGACGGAACCTTCCGGAACCTCTCCTCGGAGGGGCTTGCTTCCAACAGCTTTCTTCCTGGTTGTATCTTGTGGGTCATGGCGGATGCACGTACGCACCAGGAAATGCGGCGGAGCTACGTTACCGCTGCCGGGAGCACCTGGGTGCGCCATGTGGGAGCAGCGGAGCCCGCTACCGGGCATGGCACATGGCAGCCCCTCGTCGGCCAGGGGAACCAGATTGTCTGACGTAGAAACAAAGTACCGCAGAGGGACGTAGATCTTTTTTTTTTTGAGACAAGGGACGTAGATCATTTGCTACCGTCCCATACGCATCCGACGGTGGCCCGTGGAACCGAGCGAACACAGCGCAACCGTCGGCCCAAAGCATGATCTAGCCCAATCCAACACACGAGAGAGGGAAGAAAACGGCGCAAGAACAGGAAAAAGGGATTGACGACACAGAAACGGCGTGATATCTGCTCTTTGATATGTTTCTCAAAAAAGAAAATCTGCTCTTTGATCTTGTGCGCACGTGCAAATATTCTGGCTCTCTCTTGCGGCCTTCCTCGTCAATAGCTTCGAATGTCATGCTGGTGATATTATCTATTTACAACATGAATGATAGGCTCACAAATTCCTCTCATTTACATGCTCAGAGCATCAATGATCTGCTCGATATTCCTCTAACATATTTTAATTAAGATGGACGATATTTCTATAAACTTTAAAAATAAGTTCTAGGATGCTAATTTACAGCAGACGACGACCACGCATGCGTGGCCACCCTGGCCGGCCACATCGCCATCCTTGTCCGCGCCGTCATCGTCGTCCTTCTAGCGGTAGAAGGACGCGGGACCACGACAGCCTTGCCCGACCGCTGCCTGGCGCTCGTGGAGCAGCCGCTCCGCTTCCTCCTGCACCGTGCGGAGCGTTGCATGGCGCCTTGGCCCTACCGTCATTCGCCAAGCGAACATTCCTCCTCAATCTTGCCGAGCTCCCATCGGTCGGCGGTGGCGGCGCGCGGCCGTCTCCGCGGTGCTTCCTCTACGTCCGCATCATCTTCATCATCACCATGTCTCAGTCCGACACTGACCATCTCGCTGCTGAGAAACTCGAGGCCGACAAGAAGGCCGCCGAGGACGCCGCTGCCGCCACCGCCGCCGCGGCTTCTGCCTAGCCTAAGTCATGTTTATTTTCGCATTAGCAGTGCTAGCATTATATGTAGATGTGTCTACTGTTTGTGTAGTATGTGCTTATCTAGATCAGAGTCAGTATGTCGTTAATTATGTCAATACGATGCTAGTGATTTATCAATGGATTAAATTAGTCAAAAAATTGCCTATTTACTCAACACAGTATATCGTGCTCAATCGAGCATCACAGAGCAGTTCTATGTTTTTTTTAGCAACAGCAGTATCTACGTAAGTTCTCTAGTCTACGTGTTGGCAGCGGCAGTATCTACGCTATTTCTTTTTCCTGAGGTGAATGGGCTGTTCATGGTGTGATTTCGCTCGTGGGCTGCAAGGACTTTGAACGTCGAGCGCTGTCTTGGTCAGTTCCACCGGCCACCGTAGGATGTGCAAGGGACGGTAGGAAAGGATCGACGTCCCTCTGCAGTACTTCTACCTACGTCAGACGATCTGGTTCCCGGCCAGGGAGGGGAACCACCGAGACGCCCCTCGAACGCGCGGCGGAGGCAGCAGGCACGTACACAATATTTTTACTGCTACAAGAAAGAAAGAAAATGCAGCACGCACACAAATTTTCTCATGAGAAAGTACGTACAAATTTCTCATCCCATTAACACTCGTCATATAGTAATATCAAATAGACACTGACATGTGGCCCGCGGTTAAAGAGCATAACCATGCACGTAAATAAAAGAGCATAACCATGGAAACGACGGGACTTGTTTAGTTGAAATTCGAAAAATCATGTTTTGATGTGATTTGAGTTTATTAGGACTCAATCGTTTAGTCGAATTCTAGACGTGCCCATCTGTGACACGTCTAGAGCTTAAATCAACGTGCCATGTTCTACCAAAAAAACGTAGCTATCCCTGTTACCCTCAGCTTGCAGAAATGGAATTTGTTCACTCTATAAAGTTTTGCCGTTTATAATCTGACACGCATGCTCACACACGAATTTTTTTGCTGATGCCCAACTGGAAGTTGACCAACATTGGCTATGTACGCAGATGCTACTTTGTCATCACAAGCCGAGCCGTACTAGCATGCTTCGTTTAGACTTACGTATAACTTCCAGTAAAGTTCAATCTTGAGTTCACACTATAAAATTTACAAAGCCATTCAAAATTTTATGGGCGTTATCCACATGCTGAGGAGCAACTTTGAGCTTATTTGTCAGATCAGTTCATGCAAGTGAGTCTCACATGTACATATATCATTTGTAAAACTTCAGTATTTAAAATTTCAGCCTTGCTCATTTTCACGGGATTATGTGAACAAATTGGAGATGACTTGATACATAGATGAGCAAAAAAAAAGTGCATTTCACGAGCCCACACGTGCATGAAGGGTCCATACGTGTGCGGGACCCATGAATTCCATTTGATTCATCGCTGATGGTAAATAATTGGTTTGGCCATATTCTAACTCACTGAAATTGGGTTTTGAATCCATGATTTCAATTGTTGTGGTAGCCAAGCACTCATATTTCTAAAATGAGTGAAGGGCATCAGGGGGCCTCGAACTATTTCAGAGGTGTCACCTAGGTCCTCAAACTACAAAAAGTGATATCCAGGTCCTCAAAGGTCCTTCGAAGTGAAAAATGTGAGTACATACGTGACACATCGGAAATAGCTTGAGGTCCTACGTGACACCTCTAAAATAGTTTGAGCATCTGAATGACACACATATTGCACTTGAAAAGATCTGGATGACGATTTTCATAGTCCGAGAAATTACGTGACACCTCTTACATAGTTCGGTGACCTAGGATGCACTTCACTCTTCTAAAATTCACCTCAATTCTTAAATTCTTGTCTCGGCATCGCAAGTTTGTCAATGTCTGTCAATGAACTTGAATTACACTGTTGATCATATTACCGGTAACAACAACATCTCGATTTTCAGAGAACCGGTGATGATGTGCTTGCTTGGGGCCCTGCAAAAAGTGGTGTCTTCTCCGTTAAGTCGCGTTACGATTTGGAGTTTGACGAATCATGTCGACTGACTGCAGAATCCTCAAGCACTGCGCTTGATGGTCGCCGAACATGCTGGCAGATTATTTGGAAAAGCCGTGTCCCCCCGACTATTAAAAACTTTGCTTGGCGCACAACAGTGAATTCACCGCAGACGTGAAAAAATAAGCACAAAAGAGGCCTTGAGATATCAGGAACTTGCCCAGTATGTGGACAAGAAGTAGAAGATACATTCTATGCTCTCTGTTGATGTCCCATAGCAGTACAATTCTGGAATAGTATGACATCGATACGGCAACTGCCAAAATTATCAGAGGTTCAAAACTCATGTACTGAATGGCTTCTTCAAACCCTATACCCTCCACCTGAGATTGACATACGTATGCTATTGATGACAATATGGCGGATTTGGCACAATCGGAATGAAGTTACACATGGAAAGATTCTGCCGCCCATGGAGGTGTCCAAGGGATACTTGTCAAGCTACTTAGAGCCACTCTTCATGCTCTAGAATTCAGATTCTGACCACAGGAAAGGGAAGCAAGTTATATCCTATGAAAACATTGGCACCACATGTACGACTGTGGCCCCTGCCCCAAGAATTCCTTGGGTTTTGCCACCAGTGGAATGTACTAAATTGAATACTGACGGGTCATGGGCTGCAGATGGTCGATTAGGGGCAGGCATGATACTCCATGATAATTAGGCAAACATTATGTTCTCGTCATGCAGGGAACTCTTCTCATGCAGAAATGCTTTGGAGTCGGAGCTTAGTGCTTGCATGGAAGGGCTATCAATTGCTATCCAACGAACGGAGCTTCCCATTCTTGTGGAGATGGACTCCTTAGTAGTTGTCAACCTGATAAATGATGAAGCAACAGATATATAAATTTTTGCCTCTTTGGTACGGGAGATCAAGCATTTGAGGAGTCTTAGGAAGACTCTGTGTCACACATATTAATCGTACTCAAAACAATGCTAGTGATTTTTTTAGCTAAGCATGCTAGAAGTGAAGGACGAACTGCCGTCTGGTTGAACTCTGGCTTGTTAGAGGTTATTGATATTTGTACTTCACATAGTAGCTTTGCTACCACTTGAGTAATACAATTTTCACCTAAAAAAACTTCTCAAGTTTCGTCTCCCCTGTAGTTCGATGAGGTATGCTCCTTGTAAACACTCTATCATGGAGGTCCAAAGTCGTGTCTGTATTTGAATTGCAAATTACTCTAGTCCAATGTTTGCTCTATTCATTTCTTGCCCATGATTTTGCATGTGTGGACGCTAACCGAACCCATCAGCCACCACTGATGGTATGAAAAAACCGTCAGATCCCTCGGTAGGGTAACTAGCGTAGTTGGAAGTCACAGATCAGAGGCCGCACAAGGATTTTATCTAGGTTCGGGCGTCCATGCTGGAGTAATACCCTACGTCCTGCTTTTGTTTGTTATTGATATGGGTATACCTCAAACGAGGGATTAAAGAGGGATGTATGAGTCTAGCTAGGGTTGGTCTACCAGGAAGTAGATGGGAATGAGAGCCCCCTAGCCCCCCTTATGTACACGATGGGGGCTAGGGTTTTATAAAGAGAAATGCGATCTAGGTCGCCGCCGTGATCATCTTGGGAACCAGGATGATCCAAAGACGTCTATCAATTCCTTAGGGCTCCCTCCCATTGATGGTCATAAGGTGGGCCTTATGGGCCTATCAGCATGCCTACTGCGGGGCTCCTTGCTGATGAGCCACCCCGGTGTCTTGCACCGTTAGTAGCCTCCGAGCACGTCGGAGGGCGCGGAAATTGGTGTGTTGAGATCTTCGGAGGGCTCTTGTCTCCATAGTGCTTGGTCCTCAAAAGATGTCCCTCGGGGAGCTCGCTGCTTCAGGAATCCTGTGGTGGAGGGCCTATAGCAAAGGCTTTGTGTTGTGCCCGTGCTGCGGACAACACTTCCGGAAAGAGCCCATAGGGAATTGGAGCTCCGCTCTTACGTAGACCAAAGAGTCCGTCTCTACCTCGTTCAGTCTTGTCAATCAGGTCAATGAACCATTGGCGTTCCTCCGCCATGATGTGGGCGCCTGGAGTTCCACGGCCCACGTGTCGAGAAATGTCAACTGCAGGAGTAGTGGGATGCGTATCGCACCATTAAGACCGATTATTCGGCGCTTACCATGTTAATCATAAAAAGGGGGAAATGAGGGGGGTAAATCCCTCGTTCTTTCTTTCTTCTTATTGTTCTTCATCATCATCATCATCATCTTCTTTCTCGTGACTCCGTCGAGCTTTTCGATCTCCACCCTCATCATTGCTATGTATGTGATCTTTGCGCTGCGAGACTCCTCCCTAAGCCCAAGAAGATGATGCGGTCGAAGGCCAGCACGTCCCGAGGCCGCGGGAAGAGCTCTGTCCAAGCAGCCCAGGACATCGAGCGGAAGTGGAAGAGGGGATGCTCCACTGGGGAGCTGCCGAAGAAGAAGAAGGCCAGCAAGACCACCAGTAAGTGGTTCCCTTCGTCAGCTTGGGAAGCGGAGATCAGTAGGTGATACGTCTCCAACGTATCTATAATTTTTTATTGTTCCATGCGATTATATTATCCATCTAGGATGTTTTATATGCATTGCTATTTTATATGATTTTTGGGACAAACCTATTAACCTAGAGCGCAGTGCCAGTTTCTGTTTTTTCCTTGTTTTTGAGTTTTACAGAAAAGGAATACCAAACGGAGTCCAATTGACGTGCCAATTTTTGATGTTTTTTATGGACCAAAAGAAGCCCCCGGAGTAAAAGAGTTGGGCCAGAAGAGTCCCGGGCCGTCCACGAGGGTGGGGGGCGCGCCCCCCTATCTCGTGGATGACTCGGAGACCCCCCTGACGTGAGACCTACGCCAAAAATTCCTATAAATACAGAAACCTCCAGAAAATAACCTAGATTGGGAGTCCCGCCGCCGCAAGCCTCTGTAGCCACCAAAAACCAACCGGGGCCCTGTTCCGGCACCCTGCCGGAGGGGGGACCCATCACCGGTGGCCATCTTCATCATCTCGGCGCTCTCCATGACGATGAGGGAGTAGTTCACCCTCGGGGCTGAGGGTATGTACCAGTAGCTATGTGTTTGATCTCTCTCTCTCGTGTTCTTGATTTGGCACGATCTTGATGTACCGCGAGCTTTGCTACTATAGTTGGATCTTATGATGTTTCTCCCCCTCTATCTCTTGTAATGGATTGAGTTTTCCCTTTGAAGTTATCTTATCGGATTGACTCTTTAAGGATTTGAGAACACTTGATGTATGTCTTGCATGTGCTTATCTGTGGTGACAATGGGATATTCACGTGATCTACACTACAAAAAAAAGACACATCCGTGACATTTTGGGCCGAACGAATTTTTTTTCTGTCATACATATGACACTTCTATGATGATAATTGTGACAAAATCCGGTATCATCATAGATGTGGTGGGCTCCTACTTCTATGACAAAAAATCATGACAGAAAATGGGCTTTTCGTCCTGGGCGGGCCGGAGACGCAGCTGCATGACATTCTTTGGGCCGTCCATGACGGAAAAAACCGTGGTAAAAGCGAGGGCGAGGAAAATTTTAGGGAGTTCCCGGTTACGGTGGGAGGTCGGGGGCCGAGCGATGCGCGTTTCTCTCGTACACGTACGCGCGTGTGTGCGAGGCGTTGGCTCTAACTGAACCTGAGCGAGGCGTTGGGCTCTAACTGAACCCGAGTGATTGCACTGCAGGCTACGCGTTACTGAACCCGAGCGATCGATCGATGGCTGTTAACTGAACCCGATCGAGCGATTCCTTCGCTACTGCTGCTAACTGAAGCCGAGCGATGCTGCCTCTGGATGAACAGTGAGCGTTGCTAGGGGGGTTTGGATGAACAGTTCCCGGTGAGGGTGGATGAACAGGACCCCGTGGTGTTGCCTCTGGATGAACATGACCCCGATCGATCGAGCCGGTTGGGGCTGGATGAACAGGACCACCCCGTGAAGGGCAGAATGAACAGTAGACGGTGGAGGGCTGGATGAACAGTAGCCCGTGGAGGGGTGGTTGAACAGGAGCCCGTGGAGAGGGCTGGTTGAACAGTAGCCGGTGGAGTAGCGCGTGGTGGAGGCTGGATGAACAGGAGCCCGTGGATGAACAGTCGCAGGTGGAGGCTGGAGGAGGTCGACGGTGGATGAACAGTAGCCCGTGGAGGCGGGAGGGGGTCGACGGTGGAGATGAACAGTGTCCCATGGAGTCCCGTTTTGCGGTACGCCACACCCCTCCCGATGAACAGGACCCCCGTTTCGACCGTAGCGCTCCAACACAAGTCCGTTTCCTCCGTTTTGCGGTACGCCACACCCCTCCCGATCAACAGGACCCCCGTTTCGACCGTAGGAGGTCCGTTTCCTCCGTTTTGCGGTACGCCAGACCCCTCCCGATGAACAGGATCCCGTTTCAAACGTGGCCGGTCGAACACAAGGCCGTTTCCTCCGTTCTGCGGTACGCCAAGCCTCATTTCCATCGGTTGTTCCGTCCAAGCCCTCCCGATGAACACGATGACGCATTTCGTTCCGACCCAGCCGGTTGGCTCCCCATGAACACGACGACGATGCTATTTCTCCGTTCCGACCCATCCATGTACACGAGCCCTGGCCGTACGTATGCGCGAGTAGGCGTTCGAGACCCTGCCCGTATGTACGTACGTGGCCGTATTTTCTTTCTTGCACACTGGCCGCTGTACGTACGTGTACATGCTACGTGCGCGCCTCTACTACGACACGTGCGCGCCTCTACATCGACCAGTATGTACGTACACGTTCGCGACCAGAATGACAATGCTACGTACGCTTCGACCAGGTGGGTCCCGACTATCAGGCACTTCCTTGCCTGTGAAGATGGTGGGTCCCAGCAGTCAGGGGGGCGAATCGTTTTTTTTGCCCGGACGCACTTCCTTGCGTGCGAAGATGTAGCTGGTGGGTCCCAGCAGTCAGGGGAAACGTTTTTTTTCACGAAATACAGTGGCCCTTCCGGTGGGTCCCAGCTGTCAGGTGGAGGAATCATTATTTTCCGCGTAATAAGGAGGCACTTCCTTGCTGCGGCCGTGGACCCAGTTGTCAGCCTCTCCACGTACAGTCCACATCCGATGGAAGTCGTTCCTTGACCACGTTGACCACGCCGCGCCGAGATCACCAGGGCGGTGGACGACGGCGAGGCCTAGGAAGGGGACGACGGGGAGCCGGGGAAGACGCGACAGTGGAAGCCCGCGCGGAGAGGAGTACGAGGGTTCACTGGTTCGGCTGCGGTGTGAGGCTGCCGTCGCCGCAGGGCCTGGCCGGCGGTGGGAATAGTAGGGGGCGGTGAGGCCTCCACGGCAGCACAGCCGGCCACAGGAGGCAGGAGCATGCGACACGACCGGCGCTGCTTTGGGCGGCTGGAGCAAGAAGACCAGAGGTTGAAGAAGCACTACGGCCGTTGGATGGACATCGTACGGTCACTGGAGCTAGAATCGTTCATATTGACTAAAGTTGACAAAGGCCCCCGTCCCAGTCAACTTAGTAGGCCCACAAGTCAGCCTCCCACCATGGTGGGTCCCAGCTAGCAGGGGGAGTATTCATTTTTTTGTGCGTAATAAGGAGGCACTTTCTTGCGTGAGAAGATATAGCTGGTGGGTCCGAGCTGTCAGCGACGGTAACGTTTTTTTCGCGAAATACAGAGGCCCTTTCGGTGGGTCCCTGATGTCAGGTGGAGGAATCATTATTTTGCGCGTAAAAAGGAGGCATTTCCTTGCATGCGGCCGTGGACCCAGCTGTCGGCCTCTCCACGTACAGTCCACTTCAGATGCATGTCGGTCGTTGACCATGTTGACCAGGCCGCGCCGAGAGCACCAGGGCGGTGGACGACGGCGAGGCCTAGGAAGGGAACGACACGGAGGCAGGAAAGACTCGGCAGTTGTTTCCCATGCGGAGGGGAGTACGACTGTATGAGGGTTTACTGGTTCGTCTTCCGTCGCCGGAGAATAACAGCAGGTGTGGGTGGGTAGAGGGATGGCTAGGCCAGCGATGGGAGTACGGTGGGGCGGTGAGGCCTGCGCGGCAACAGAGCCGGCCGCGGGGAGGAGGGAGCAGGCAGTCCCGCCGGCGCTTGTTTGAGCGGCTGGAGCAGGAAGAGGAGAGATTGAAGAAGCACGACGGCAGTTGGATGGCCATCCAACAATCACTACTTGTGCGTCAACCTTTTTTTAGAAAAGCCTCAAATCTATGGAAAACAGCATACAACCCATCGCCATTATTTCTAATAATTTACAGCCCATTTGCTAATTATTAATGTTTCTTTTGGAGCTCATATTCTTTTTGTTAGCATTACAACCCATATTGTGGCCACGGTTAAAAAATTATACGAAATTTTGCATATTTCGATGCGGTCCGGACTGTTTTTAATCCCGAAATTTCGACTCACATTCAAACTGATTTTAAAAATAAATGTATATCAATATAAAATCCAACAAATTCTCCATGCATAAAAATTAATGTAATTTAAAATCTCGAAATGAAAAAAAAAGATATTTGAAACTAATTGCCGGTTTGATGTGTTTTAAAAATGTACAGCCCATTTCTCATTACTGATGGGCCATTTTCTCGGCCAGCCGAATGAAAGCTCTCCTCGTCTTGAAAGATTTGCAGCCCAACAGGCCTGGCAAAGCGACTTACTTAGCAAATCACAAAAAAACTGGGTTGTGGCCGTTGACCCAGTTGTCAGCCTCTCCACGTACAGTACTCTTCCGATGGAAGTCGTTCCTTGACCACGTTGACCACGCCGCGCGGAGAGCACAACGACGGTGGACGACGGCGAGGCCTAGGAAGGGGACGATGCGGAGCCGGGGAAGACGCGGCAGTGGAAGCCCGCGCGGAGAGGAGTACGAGGGTTCACTGGTTCGGCTACGGTGTGAGGCTGCCGTCGCCACAGGGCCTGGCCAGCAATGGGAATAGTAGGGGGCGGTGAGGCCTCCGCGGCAGCACAGCCGGCCACGGGAGGCAGGAGCATGCGGCACGACCGGCGCTGCTTTGGGCGGCTGGAGCAAGAAGACCAGAGGTTGAAGAAGCACTACGGCCGTTGGATGGATATCGTATGGTCACTGGAGCTAGAATCGTTCATATTGACTAAAGTTGACAAAGGCCCCCGTCCCAGTCAACTTAGTAGGCCCACAAGTCAGCCTCCCGCCATGGTGGGTCCCAGCTAGCAGGGGAGTATTCATTTTTTGTGCGTAATAAGGAGACACTTTTTTGCGTGCGAAGATATAGCTGGTGGGTCCGAGCTGTCAGCGGCAGTAACGTTTTTTTCGCGAAATACAGAGGCCGTTTCGGTGGGTCCCTGATGTCAGGTGGAGGAATCATTATTTTGCGCGTAATAAGGAGGCATTACCTTGCGTGCGGCCGTGGACCCAGCTGTCGGCCTCTCCACGTACAGTCCACTTCAGATGCATGTCGGTCATTGACCACGTTGACCAGGCCGCGCCGAGAGCACCAGGGCGGTGGACGACGGCGAGGCCTAGGAAGGGAACGACACGGAGGCAGGGAAGACTCGGCAGTTGTTTCTCACGCGGAGGGGAGTACGACTGTACGAGGGTTTACTGGTTCGTCTGCCATCGCCGGAGAATAACAGCAGGTGTGGGCGAGTAGAGGGATGGCTAGGCCAGCGATGGGAGTACGGTGGGGCGGTGAGGCCTGCGCGGCAACAGAGCCGGCCGCGGGGAGGAGGGAGCAGGCAGTCCCGCCGGCGCTTGTTTGAGCGGCTGGAGCAGGAAGGGCAGAGATTGAAGAAGCACGACGGCCGTTGGATGGCCATCCAACAGTCACTGCTTGTGCGTCAACCTTTTTTCTAGGAAAGCCTCAAATCTGTGGAAAACAGCATACAACCCATCTGCCATTATTTCTAATAATTTACAGCCCATTTGCTAATTATTAAGGTTTTTTTGGAGCCCATATTCTTTTTGCTAGCATTACAGCCCATATTGTGGCCACGGTTAAAAAATTATACGAAATTTTGCATATTTCAGTGCGGTCCGAACTGTTTTTAATCCCGAAATTTCGACTCACATTCAAACTGATTTTAAAAATAAATGTATATCAATATAACATCCAACAAATTCTCCACGCATAAAAATTTATGTAATTTAAAATCTCGAAATGAAAAAAAAGATATTTGAAACTAATTGCCGGTTTGATGTGTTTTAAAAATGTACAGCCCATTTCTCATTACTGATGGGCCATTTTCTCGGCCAGCCGAATGAAAGCTCTCCTTGTCTTGAAAGATTTGCAGCCCAACAGGCCTGACAAAGCGACTTACTTGGCAAATCAAAAAAAAACTGGGCTGTGGCCGTGGACCCAGCTGTCAGCCTCTCCACGTACAGTACTCTTCCGATGGAAGTCGTTCCTTGACCACGTTGACCACGCCGCCCGGAGAGCACCACGGCAGTGGACGACGGCGAGGCCTAGGAAGGGGACGACGCGGAGCCGAGGAAGACGCGGCAGTGGAAGCCCGCGCGGAGAGGAGTACGAGGGTTCACTGGTTCAGCTGCGGTGTGAGGCTGCCGTCGCCGCAGGGCCTGACCAGCGGTGGGAATAGTAGGGGGCGGTGAGGCCTCCGCGGTAGCACAGCCGGCCACGGGAGGCAGGAGCATGCGGCACGACCGGCGCTGCTTTGGGCGGCTGGAGCAAGAAGACCAGAGGTTGAAGAAGCACTACGGCCGTTGGATGGGCATCGTACGGTCACTGGAGCTAGAATCGTTCATATTGCCTAAGTTGACAAAGCCCTTCGTCCCCGTCAACTTAGTAGGCCCACAAGTCAGCCTCCCACCAAGGTGGGTCCCAGCTAGCCGGGGGAGTATTCATTTTTTTGTGCGTAATAAGGAGGCACTTCCGGTGGGTCCGAGCTGACAGCGGGTGGGGGAACGTTTTTTTCGCGAAATACCGTGGCCCGTCATGTGGGTCCCAGCAGCCAGGGGGCAAACGTTTTTTTCGCAAAATACGGTGGCCCGTCTAGTGGGTCCCTGCGGTCAGTTGGAGGAATCATTATTTCCCGCGTAATAAGGAGGCACTTACTTGCTGCGGCCATGGACCCAACTGAGACTCTCCACGTACAGTATACTTCCGATGGAAGTCGTTCCTTGACCACGTTGACCTCGCCGCGTTCCGTTGCATGCATGCGTCCATGGGCGTGGTGCGTCCCCACTGTCAGCCTCTCACGTACAGTCATCTTCCGATGACTCTCGGTTGTTGACCACGTTGACCACACCGTGCCGAGCGCACCCAGACTGGAACGACCCGGAGATGGGGAAGACGAGGCGGTGGAGTCACAGATGGAGAGGAGTTGGAAACTTCACTGGTTCGGGTGCGCGGCAGCACAGCCGCGGTGCCGCCCACGGGAGACAGGAGCAAGAACAGAGGTTGAAGAAGGAGCACGGCTGTTGGATTAACATCCAACGGTCCAGCTGCTAGAATCATCTGTTGATTAAGTTGACAAAGCCGTGCGCGCACGTCCGCTTAGTAGGCCCACAAGTCAGTCACCAAATCTGATGGGTCCCAGCTGTCAATGGGATGAATAATTTTTTCGCAAAACAAGGAGGCACTTCCTTCCGTGCGAAGATACAGCCGGTGGGTCCGAGCAGTCAGGTGGAGGAAACATTTTTTTCAGCTTAATAAGGAGGAACTTTCCTTGCGTGCGACCATGGACCTCGTGGGTCCTAGCCGTCAGGCTCTCCACGTACAGTCCTCTTTCGATGACTCTCGTTTGTTGACCACGCCGCACCGAACGCAGCGAGGCGGTGGACGACGGCGAGGCCCCGGACGGGAACGACTCGGAGATGGGAAAACGCGGCAGTGGAGTCGCAGATTGAGAGGAGGAGAAGGGTTATAACTGGTTCTGTTGCGGCGTGGGGCTGTAGTCTGTGGAGAATAACAGGAGGTGTCGAGGGGTGGAGGGATAGCCTGGCCGGCGGTGGGGTAGCGCTTCGTAGCGATGCGTGCTAAGCAGAGCCGCTAGCCGCCGGAGGCCGGACCAGGCGGTCCCGGCGACGCTGGAGGAAGAAGACGAGGGATTGAAGGTGCATGTCGGCCGTTGGATATAGATCCAATGGTTGTGGATGACACAATCATTTGTTGACCAAGTTGACAACGCCGTGCGTAGGCTTCGACCTATTGGCCCACATGTCAGCCTGCAAAAATGTGGCATATATTTAACCCATGTTTTCTAGAATGTACAGTCCATTTGCTGGGCTGGGTGAACAAATAATTTCGCGTCAATCAGGCCCATTTATATTTTCTAAGAAAACCCAGCCCATTTGCACTTCCTTGAAATACACGTATTAGGTGGGCTCGTTATATATATATAATGTTATGTTAGAAGGAGCAATTAATATCAAAGAATAAACCGGAGAGGCACATTATATATATATATAATTAAGAAATTAGCGAGTTATTGCTCAAAATAAAAATGAGCGCGTTATTATTAAATTGGTCCTTAAAATCTTCGCAAGCTTTTGTACGCAATCACCAGGATTTTCCTTGCCTATGAGTCAAAAACAACCAGGATTTTCCTTGCCAACTTCCGTTAAACATTTACTTTTATAAGTTAATAACACGTGGGATGTTTTTATAATGTATATATAAGTCTCTATAATATATACGATAATAGTAATAATATAAATATATATAATGTGGTTAGAAGGGAAAACATAAATTGGACACAACATTACTTTTATAAGAGACCTGCGTTTTATACCCCACAGTAGGCATACTAACAAGTTCACACACAAATGCAACAGAAAAGGTAAACATTCATATCAAACTCGGGTTCACAGGACACGTTCATATTCATAGCCAACATTCACTATCAACAACTCAAAAGATTCATATATACACAAGCTCAGCATATCTATGCATCCAAATGATTGATAGATCACACGACAATATTCATACATAATTCACAAAAAGATTCAGATATACACATGTTCAGTATGTTTATGCATCCAAATGATTGAGATCATAGCCAATATGATCCATGGACGAACTTTAATTACCTAGGGTACAGACTGGTAAATGGTGTTCAATCGGAGGTACTTCTTCCTAAAATTAGTTCTTGTACGAGTAAACTTTCGAGTACATAAGAGGCAGCACAAACAATCTGAACTTTGCTTGTAGGTTTATCCTCAAATAGTGGCCTCGTGCCAAGGGAGGTTTGAGCAACTTGGCCACTACTTTCATCCAACTAGTTTACTGGCTCATCTTGGTCCTGTATCTCGCCAAAATTCTACATTGCAGACGAGAAAGGAGGCGGTTGAGAAAATGAACCACCCAAATTTTTTGTGCAGTTCAACTGAAATGGAGCATCCTTGGCGTGCAGACTGATTAAGTGCCAGATGAATATATGCGTCAACCAACTTGTCTGGAATCTTTAGACTCCATGCCATATAGTTCGCTACCATATGTGCCGATTGTTGGAAATATTCCCTAGAGGCAATAATAAATGGTTATTATTATATTTCTTTGTTCATGGTAATTGTCTATTGTTCATGCTATAATTGTGTTATCCGGAAATCGTAATACATGTGTGAATACATAGACCACAACGTGTCCCTAGTAAGCCTCTAGTTGACTAGCTCGTTGATCAACAGATAGTCATGGTTTCCAGACTATGGACATTGGATGTCATTGATAACGGGATCACATCATTAGGAGAATGATGTGATGGACAAGACCCAATCCTAAGCATAGCATAAAAGATCGTGTAGTTTCGTTTGCTAGAGCTTTTCCAATGTCAAGTATCTTTTCCTTAGACCATGAGATCGTGCAACTCCCGGATACCGTAGGAGTGCTTTGGGTGCACCAAACGTCACAACGTAACTGGGTGACTATAAAGGTACACTACGGGTTTCTCTGAAAGTGTCTGTTGGGTTGGCACGGATCGAGACTGGGATTTGTCACTCCGTGTGACGGAGAGGTATCTCTGGGCCCACTCGGTAATGCATCATCATAATGAGCTCAGTGTGACTAAGGCGTTAGTCACGGGATCATGCATTGCGGTACGAGTAAAGAGACTTGCCGGTAACGAGATTGAACAAGGTATTGGGATACCGACGATCGAATCTCGGGCAAGTAACATACCGATTGACAAAGGGAATTGTATACGGGATTGATTGAATCCTCGACATCGTGGTTCATCCGATGAGATCATCGTGGAACATGTGGGAGCCAACATGGGTATCCAGATCCCGCTGTTGGTTATTGACCGGAGAGGCGTCTCGGTCATGTCTGCATGTCTCCCGAACTCGTAGGGTCTACACACTTAAGGTTCGGTGACGCTAGGGTTGTAGAGATATGAGTATGCGGAAACCCGAAAGTTGTTCGGAGTCCCGGATGAGATCCCGGACGTCACGAGGAGTTCCGGAATGGTCCGGAGGTGAAGAATTATATATAGGAAGTCAAGTTTCGGCCACCGGGAAAGTTTCGGGGGTCACCGGTATTGTACCGGGACCACCGGAAGGGTCCCGGGGGTCCACCGGGTGGGGCCACCTGTCCCGGAGGGCCCCATGGGCTGAAGTGGGAAGGGAACCAGCCCATAGTGGGCTGGGGCGCCCCCCATGGGCCTCCCCCCTGCGCCTAGGGTTGGAAACCCTAGGGTGGGGGGCGCCCCACTTGACTTGGGGGGTAAGTTACCCCCCCTGGCCGCCGCCCCCCCCCCCTCCGGATGGGTTCTGGCCGGCGCCCCCCACCCCCTCCCGGGGGGCCTATATAAAGGGGGGAGGGAGGGCAGTAGCATTACAGCCTTAGGCGCCTCCCTCCTCCCCTGCTACACCTCTCCCTCTCGCAGAAGCTCGGCGAAGCCCTGCCGAGACCCGCTACATCCACCACCACGCCGTCGTGCTGCTGGATCTCCATCAACCTCTCCTTCCCCCTTGCTGGATCAAGAAGGAGGAGACGTCGCTGCACCGTACGTGTGTTGAACGCGGAGGTGCCGTCCGTTCGGCACTCGGTCATCGGTGATTTGAATCACGGCGAGTACGACTCCGTCAACAACGTTCATTGGAACGCTTCCGCTCGCGATCTACAAGGGTATGTAGATGCACTCCTTTCCCCTCGTTGCTAGTATACTCCATAGATGGATCTTGGTGAGCGTAGGAAAATTTTAAAATTCTGCTACGATTCCCAACAGTGGCATCATGAGCCAGGCCTATGCGTAGTTACTATGCACGAGTAGAACACAAAGCAGTTGTGGGCATTGATGTTGCCAATTCTTCTTGCCGCTACTAGTCTTGTCTTGTTTCGGCGGTATTGTGGGATGAAGCGGCCCGGACCGACCTTACACGTACGCTTACGTGAGACAGGTTCCACCGACTGACATGCACTAGTTGCATAAGGTGGCTAGCGGGTGACTGTCTCTCCTACTTTAGTCGGAACGGATTCGATGAAAAGGGTCCTTATGAAGGGTAAATAGAAATTGGCAAATCACGTTGTGGTTTTACGTAGGTAAGAAACGTTCTTGCTAGAAACCTATAGAAGCCACGTAAAAACTTGCAACAACAATTAGAGGACGTCTAACTTGTTTTTGCAGCAAGTGCTATGTGATGTGATATGGCCAGAAGATGTGATGAATGATATATGTGATGTATGAGATTGATCATATTCTTGTAATAGGAATCACGACTTGCATGTCGATGAGTATGACAACCGGCAGGAGCCATAGGAGTTGTCTTTATTATTTTGTATGACCTGCGTGTCATTGAATAACGCCATGTAAATTACTTTACTTTGTTGCTAAACGCGTTAGCCATAGAAGTAGAAGTAATCGTTGGCGTGACGACTTCATGAAGACACAATGATGGAGATCATGGTGTCATGCCGGTGACGAAGATGATCATGGTGCCCCGAAGATGGAGATCAAAGGAGCATAATGATATTGGCCATATCATGTCACTATTTGATTGCATGTGATGTTTATCATGTTTTGCATCTTATTTTCTTAGAACAACGGTAGTAAGTAAGATGATCCCTTATATTAATTTCAAGAAAAGTGTTCCCCCTAACTGTGCACCGTTGCGAAGGTTCGTTGTTTCGAAGCACCACGTGATGATCGGGTGTGATAGATTCTAACGTTCGAATACAACGGGTGTTGACGAGCCTAGCATGTACAGACATGGCCTCGGAACACACGCAATACACTTAGGTTGACTTGACGAGCCTAGCATGTACAGACATGGCCTCAGAACACGGAGTACCGAAAGGTCGAGCATGATTCGTATAGAAGATACGATCAACATAGAGATGTTCACCGATCTTGACTAATCCGTCTCACGTGATGATCGGACACGGCCTAGTTAACTCAGATCATGTTTCACTTAGATGACTAGAGGGATGTCTATCTGAGTGGGAGTTCATTGAGTAATTTGATTAGATGAACTTAATTATCATGAACTTAGTCTAAAATCTTTACACTATGTCTTGTAGATCAAATGGCCCACGTTGTCCTCAATTTCAACGCGTTCCTAGAGAAAACCAAGCTGAAAGATGATGGCAGCAACTATACAGACTGGGTCCGGAACCTGAGGATCATCCTCATAGCAGCCAAGAAAGATTATGTCCTAGAAGCACCGCTAGGTGAAGCACCAATCCCAGAGAACCAAGACGTTATGAACGCTTGGCAGCAGCGTGCTGATGATTACTCCCTCGTTTAGTGCGGCATGCTTTACAACTTAGAACCGGGTCTCCAAAAGCGTTTTGAGAAACATGGAGCATATGAGATGTTCGAGGAGCTGAAAATGGTTTTCCAAGCTCATGCCCGGGTCGAGAGATATGAAGTCTCCGACAAGTTCTTCAGCTGTAAAATGGAGGAGAATAGTTCTGTTAGTGAGCACATACTCAGAATGTCTGGGTTGCATAACCGCTTGTCTCAGCTGGGAGTCAATCTCCCGGATGACGCGGTCATTGACAGAATCCTCCAGTCGCTTCCACCAAGCTACAAGAGCTTTGTGATGAACTTCAATATGCAGGGGGTGGAAAAGACCATCCTGAGGTATATTCAGTGCTGAAATCAGCGGAGCTGGAGATCAGAAAAGAACATCAAGTGTTGATGGTGAATAAAACCACTAAGTTCAAGAAGGGCAAGGGTAAGAAGAACTTCAAGAAGGACGGCAAGGGAGTTGCCGCGCCCGGTAAGCCAGTTGCCGGGAAGAAGTCAAAGAATGGACCCAAGCCTGAGACTGAGTGCTTTTATTGCAAGGGAAGTGGTCACTGGAAGCGGAACTGCCCCAAATACTTAGCGGACAAGAAGGCCGGCAACGCCAAAGGTATATGTGATATACATGTAATTGATGTGTACCTTACCAGTACTCGTAGTAGCTCCTGGGTATTTGATACTGGTGCGGTTGCTCATATTTGTAACTCAAAACAGGAACTACGGAATAAACGGAGACTGGCGAAGGACGAGGTGACGATGCGCGTCGGGAATGGTTCCAAGGTCGATGTGATCGCCGTCGGCACGCTACCTCTCCATCTACCTACGGGATTAGTTTTAAACCTCAATAATTGTTATTTAGTGCCAGCTTTGAGCATGAACATTGTATCTGGATCTCGTTTAATTCGAGATGGCTACTCATTTAAATCCGAGAATAATGGTTGTTCTATTTATATGAGAGATATGTTTTATGGTCATGCCCCGCTGGTTAATGGTTTATTCTTGATGAATCTCGAACGTGATGTTACACATATTCATAGTGTGAATACCAAAAGATGTAAAGTTGATAACGATAGTCCCACATACTTGTGGCACTGCCGCCTTGGTCACATTGGTGTCAAGCGCATGAAGAAGCTCCATGCAGATGGACTTTTGGAGTCTCTTGATTACAAATCATTTGACACGTGCGAACCATGCCTCATGGGTAAGATGACCAAGACTCTGTTCTCCGGAACAATGGAGCGAGCAACCAACTTATTGGAAATCATACATACCGATGTGTGCGGTCCAATGAGTGTTGAGGCTCGCGGAGGATATCGTTATGTTCTCACTCTCACTGATGACTTAAGTAGATATGGGTATGTCTACCTAATGAAACACAAGTCTGAAACCTTTGAAAAGTTCAAGGAATTTCAGAGTGAGGTTGAGAATCAACGTGACAGGAAAATAAAATTCTTACGATCAGATCGTGGTGGAGAATATTTAAGTCACGAGTTTGGTACACACTTAAGGAAATGTGGAATAGTTTCACAACTCACGCCGCCTGGAACACCTCAGAGAAACGGTGTGTCCGAACGTCGTAATCGCGCTCTATTGGATATGGTACGATCTATGATGTCTCTTACCGATTTACCGCTCTCATTTTGGGGCTATGCTTTAGAGACTGCCGCATTCACTTTAAATAGGGATCCGTCGAAATCCGTTGAGACGACACCGTATGAATTATGGTTTGGGAAGAAACCTAAGCTGTCGTTTCTAAAAGTTTGGGGATGCGATGCTTATGTCAAGAAACTTCAACCTGAAAAGCTCGAACCCAAGTCGGAAAAATGCGTCTTCATAGGATACCCTAAGGAAACTATTGGGTATACCTTCTACCTCAGATCCGAAGGCAAGATCTTCGTTGCCAAGAACGGGTTCTTTCTGGAGAAGGAGTTTCTCTCGAAAGAATTGAGTGGGAGGAAAGTGGAACTTGATGAGGTGATAGTCACCCCTTCCGAACCGGAAAGTAGGGCAGCGCGGGAAAATGTTCCTGTGGTGCCTACACCGACTGGGGAGGAAGTTAATGATGATGATCATGAAGCTTCGGATCAAGTTACTACTGAACTTCGTAGGTCCACAAGGACACGTTCCGCACCAGAGTGGTACGGCAACCCTGTCCTGGAAATCATGTTGTTAGACAACGGTGAACCTTCGAACTATGAAGAAGCGATGGCAGGCCCGGATTCCGACAAATGGCTAGAAGCATGAAATCCGAGATAGGATCCATGTATGAAAACGAAGTATGGACTTTGACTGACTTGCCCGATGATCGGCGAGCCATAGAAAACAAATGGATCTTTAAGAAGAAGACGGACGCGGATGGTAATGTGACCATCTACAAAGCTCGACTTGTCACTAAGGGTTATCGACAAGTTCAAGGGGTTGACTACGATGAGACTTTCTCACCGGTAGCGAAGCTGAAGTCCGTCCGAATCATGTTAGCAATTGCCGCATACTATGATTATGAGATATGGCAGATGGACGTCAAAACGGCATTCCATAACGGCTTCCTTAAGGAAGAGTTGTATATGATGCAGCCGGAAGGTTTTGTCGATCCTAAGAATGCTAACAAAGTATGCAAGCTCCAGCGCTCAATCTATGGGCTGGTGCAAGCATCTCGGAGTTGGAACATTCGCTTTGATGAGATGATCAAAGCGTTTGGGTTTACACAGACTTATGGAGAAGCCTGTGTTTACAAGAAAGTGAGTGGGAGCTCTGTAGCATTTCTCATATTATATGTGGATGACATACTATTGATAGGAAATGATATAGAATTCTTGGAAAGTATAAAGGCCTATTTGAATAAGTGTTTTTCAATGAAGGACCTTGGAGAAGCTGCTTATATATTAGGCATCAAGATCTATAGAGATAGATCAAGACGCCTCATTGGTCTTTCACAGAGTACATACCTTGACAAGATATTGAAGAAGTTCAATATGGATCAGTCCAAGAAGGGGTTCTTGCCTGTATTGCAAGGTGTGCAATTGAGCACGGCTCAATGCCCGACCACGGCAGAAGATAGAGAAAAGATGAGTGTCATCCCCTGTGCCTCGGCCATAGGGTCTATTATGTATGCCATGCTGTGTACCAGACCTGATGTAAACCTTGCCGTAAGTTTGGTAGGAAGGTACCAAAGTAATCCCGGCATGGAACACTGGACAGCGGTCAAGAATATCCTGAAGTACCTGAAGAGGACTAAGGATATGTTTCTCGTTTATGGAGGTGACGAAGAGCTCGTCGTAAAGGGTTACGTTGACGCTAGCTTCGACACAGATCTGGATGACTCGAAGTCACAAACCGGATACTTGTATATTTTGAATGGAGGAGCAGTAAGCTGGTGCAGTTGCAAGCAAAGCGTCGTGGCGGGATCTACATGTGAAGCGGAGTACATGGCAGCCTCGGAGGCAGCACAGGAAGCAGTCTGGATGAAGGAGTTCATTACCGACCTAGGGGTGATTCCCAATGCGTCGGGCCTGATGACTCTCTTCTGTGACAACACTGGAGCTATTGCCCTTGCGAAGGAGCCCAGGTTTCACAGGAAGACCAAGCATATCAAGCGTCGCTTCAACTCCATTCGTGAAAGTGTTCAAAATGGAGACATAGATATTTGTAAAGTACATACGGACCTGAATGTAGCAGATCCGTTGACTAAACCTCTCCCTAGAGCAAAACATGATCAACACCAGGACGCAATGGGTGTTCGATTCATCACAATGTAACTAGACTATTGACTCTAGTGCAAGTGGGAGACTGTTGGAAATATGCCCTAGAGCAATAATAAATGGTTATTATTATATTTCTTTGTTCATGGTAATTGTCTATTGTTCATGCTATAATTGTGTTATCCGGAAATCGTAATACATGTGTGAATACATAGACCACAACGTGTCCCTAGTAAGCCTCTAGTTGACTAGCTCGTTGATCAACAGATAGTCATGGTTTCCTGACTATGGACATTGGATGTCATTGATAACGGGATCACATCATTAGAAGAATGATGTGATGGACAAGACCCAATCCTAAGCATAGCATAAAAGATCGTGTAGTTTCGTTTGCTAGAGCTTTTCCAATGTCAAGTATCTTTTCCTTAGACCATGAGATCGTGCAACTCCCGGATACCGTAGGAGTGCTTTGGGTGCACCAAACGTCACAACGTAACTGGGTGACTATAAAGGTACACTACGGGTTTCTCTGAAAGTGTCTGTTGGGTTGGCACGGATCGAGACTGGGATTTGTCACTCCGTGTGACGGAGAGGTATCTCTGGGCCCACTCGGTAATGCATCATCATAATGAGCTCAGTGTGACTAAGGCGTTAGTCACGGGATCATGCATTGCGGTACGAGTAAAGAGACTTGCCGGTAACGAGATTGAACAAGGTATTGGGATACCGACGATCGAATCTCGGGCAAGTAACATACCGATTGACAAAGGGAATTGTATACGGGATTGATTGAATCCTCGACATCGTGGTTCATCCGATGAGATCATCTTGGAACATGTGGGAGCCAACATGGGTATCCAGATCCCGCTGTTGGTTATTGACCGGAGAGGCGTCTCGGTCATGTCTGCATGTCTCCCGAACTCGTAGGGTCTACACACTTAAGGTTCGGTGACGCTAGGGTTGTAGAGATATGAGTATGCGGAAACCCGAAAGTTGTTCGGAGTCCCGGATGAGATCCCGGACGTCACGAGGAGTTCCGGAATGGTCCGGAGGTGAAGAATTATATATAGGAAGTCAAGTTTCGGCCACCGGGAAAGTTTCGGGGGTCACCGGTATTGTACCGGGACCACCGGAAGGGTCCCGGGGGTCCACCGGGTGGGGCCACCTGTCCCGGAGGGCCCCATGGGCTGAAGTGGGAAGGGAACCAGCCCATAGTGGGCTGGGGCGCCCCCCATGGGCCTCCCCCCTGCGCCTAGGGTTGGAAACCCTAGGGTGGGGGGCGCCCCACTTGACTTGGGGGGTAAGTTACCCCCCCCTGATCGCCGCCCCCCCTCCAGATGGGTTCTGGCCGGCGCCCCCCCCCCCCCTCCCAAGGGGCCTATATAAAGGGGGGTGGGAGGGCAGTAGCATTACAGCCTTAGGCGCCTCCCTCCTCCCCTGCTACACCTCTCCCTCTCGCAGAAGCTCGGCGAAGCCCTGCCGAAACCCGCTACATCCACCACCACGCCGTCGTGCTGCTGGATATCCATCAACCTCTCCTTCCCCATTGCTGGATCAAGAAGGAGGAGACGTCGCTGCACCGTACGTGTGTTGAACGCGGAGGTGCCGTCCGTTCGGCACTCGGTCATCGGTGATTTGAATCACGGCGAGTACGACTCCGTCAACAACGTTCATTGGAACGCTTCCGCTCGCGATCTACAAGGGTATGTAGATGCACTCCTTTCCCCTCGTTGCTAGTATACTCCATAGATGGATCTTGGTGAGCGTAGGAAAATTTTAAAATTCTGCTACGATTCCCAACACCGAAAACCAAAAGGCACAAGTTGGGACCAAAGACTGGACTGCGTTTTTCTGGGCTATGCACCAAGCAATATTTTTGGCGTTCACTCTCCTAATACTTGGAGTTTGACAATTGGTTGACACCAGTTGATACTTGAATGAATATAGGCACTTCTTGTCAACATCGATGCTTGTCTGAGTGAACTTTGGAGTACATAGCAGCAGCATAAGTACCTGTCCATCTGATCATTTTGTGCAGTTCTACTGAAATCACCCGATGTAATGATTTGTCTGCGAGTTCAGGCTCCAAATTAATCCTTTATGAAATCGGCAAACAGTAGCACAATACCAAATTACCAATACATATGACAGGCACAATACTCAGGATAAAGACCAGTACCAACCTGTGTGAGGTAGCATATCAATTACTATTTCCTTTGACTGGAAGCCGAGATAAGCCAAGCGACTGACAGCAAAGGAAGAAAGCAAGCGGAGATTA
Source organism: Aegilops tauschii subsp. strangulata (assembly GCF_002575655.3). NCBI lineage: Eukaryota > Viridiplantae > Streptophyta > Magnoliopsida > Poales > Poaceae > Aegilops > Aegilops tauschii. The sequence continues at coordinate 598,948,675 of NC_053041.3, forward strand.
GCGACTGACAGGAAAGGACGGAAGCTGTCGAGGCAATGAAGCACCCAAAGTTTTTGTGCAGTTCCACCAAAATCGAGCATCCCTGTTGGCACATATATTGAGAGAGTGAGATTACTGTAATAGTGGGACTAGTTGATGAAACATACACTAACAAATAGAAGCACCCTCATTATCTTAATGGGTAAAGTTAGCAACATAGTAGTCTTGCTTAAAGAGAGGTATTAGTTTATTTAATCAGTGCCAGTTAGCTCAACTCAACACTCAAAGCATTGCCATTTATCATAGGTTGCAAAACTTTAATGTGCAAAGATAAAGGAGTTTCTCATGACAGTAGCACGATACAAATAGAGATGACAGCAAACTAATATGGATGAAGGCCTTAGGCCCGTACCAACCTGAGAAAAAAAAGCTTATTCATGTAGTCCCATAAGAGATGATAAAGCACTCACTGGAATCACACAATAGTATATATTTTTGTGCACTTCAAATGTATGGTTCAAATCACTCTTGTTTACCAGTGCTGAGATTATATCGAAAGATTATCAAGAACTTCCAGCAGAGTTAAAGCACTGGCTGGGATACAGTTCATTGTATTGTCTTGTGTAGTTCCACTAAAATGTATGATTGGCACAACATGATCCCTGTTTGCACAAGTAGGAACAAGGTGAAACCTTCATTAGCTTAGTGAGAAAGGATAGGAAGACATTAGCATATTACTCAAATAGTAGCATCAAATTCATGATGGACAATACGCAAAACATTGCCTCATTGAACCAATGGCAATAAATTGACATGCAAAACAATAGCACTATTATGTCATGACACTAATAATATTCCCTCCCTGCTCCACCACATGATTCACCTCCATAGACAAACATACACACGTACATGATTCAGCATAGGGTCCTACTGAAGATTTGTTTAACTCCAACAGGAAAATTAGGCAGTAATAAATTAGTGGTACTTAAGTACTCCTAATTAATTAAGTGAGACAGCAGAAGTGGAAGGGCTCCCTGGAGGATCGTCTCACATGTAAGGTAGTCGTTGCCGGAGCCCTTGAATGGCCTCGACTGAGGCCTCTGGCTTCAGCAAGATCGCCTTGGCACTGTTTATTCTTCTTCTTCTTCCTCTTCATGCTTTGTTTCTCTTTCTCCTCACCAGTTGGTGAAACCAAGTACATGATTGGCCTTCTAATTCAGAATTGGTTTTGTCAGTGAGGGAGTACAAGTGTACTAGTAAAAAACAACATTATTTTCTCATGGCAGTCAGAAAATAGAGATGAACACATGCATTAAATATCATTCTTACCTAAAGGAAGGTTATGGTGCCAATATGGATGATGAGGATTGGAACACAGATCTCCCTTTGTGCAGTTCCACCAAAATGAACCAACTGTTCCATTCTGACATTCCAGTTAAACAACACAAAAGTCACTTCTTTTAAGAAGAGTTTTGTGCAGTGCACCAAAAGGTCACAACAGCAACCAGGTGAATTGGATATCCCTGTTTGTACAAAAAGGCACAGAGGAAACAGTCAGAGTCTCAAACAATTACAGGCAAAAACATTTGGCTAAACTTGTCATGGCTTATAACAGTGGCATGGCTTCTTTTTTACCAGGGAAATTAGATTAAGAACAACTAAGGCTGCGTTCGGTTCACAGGTTTGGTGCAGGATTTTCGTAGGAACACAATTCCTACGGTATTCTTTCCCTTCCAACCGTTCGGAACACGGGAAAGGTGAATAGTGTTTCATAGGAAAGTTGGTCTGGTAGTACTGATTCCATAGGATTAGAAACATCCACGCGCTGCTCATTTTTTGGGCGGAAGCCCGAGGCAGGCGCTCGCTGCCATGCGTTAGACAGGTTGCTGTGCTGTGTTGCCAGAATAAAAAAATCAACCTATGTGTGGTACGTGAGGTGAGGACAAGAGTAGTCACTGTGCAGCTGAATAAACAAATAGCATCTCATACTACCAAGCATGCTACTCTAAGAAAACAAATCTGTACATTTCGTAGTCCATCCAAACACATTCTCTTGAGAGTTTCCTCCGGTTCGCTGTTCCATAGTTTTATACCTACATTCCTTTCCTATTCCTCTATTTTCGTCAAGACCTATGTTTTCTGCCCCTTTATTCCGAACGGAGCCTAAATATTTGGTATAAGGGCATGGGACAGTGGGTGCACCAGCAGTCCAGCACCATGTACGTAAACAGGGGCATAAAGTGGTGATTCATAGTTTGTTGCCCCGAGAAACAAACATCCAAGAAACATATCTGGGTTGGTCCCATTTTTGTTCACTCTAGCCACCTACTCCTATGTGTGGATAGCAAATCTAGTCCTGGTCATACCACTGCGTACAGCGTTACCCCTATATTTCCCTTTTCGACCAAGAGACCGGTTGGATGACCAGTCTGTACTACTTTCACTCCCTTTCCTGCCTGTTTGTACCAAGTCCGATGCACATACTAAATTCCCCCACCCCCACTTTATTTCTTGTTTGAACCAAGTACTCCCTCCGTCCGGAATTACTTGTCATCAAAATGGATGTGTCTAGAACTAAAATACATCTAGATACATCCATTTCAATGACAAGTATTTTGGGACAGAGGGAGTACAAGATTCGACTCCATGAAGTAGCTTTACCTCTAAAAATAGAAGAAAAAAATATGTGACGTTGGACCATCCGACCGAGAGGGGCTGAGAGGTAGAAAATGATGCACATGCAGCGACGTAGTGAGCTGGGGAAGTAGAGCTAAGGCGGTTTCGAACGAAGATATACCTGAAGGTCGTCGGGATGTGGATAGGTGGGCGGCGGGAGGCCGGATCCGCCCACAGGCAATGATGAAGGGATCGGAGGACCTCCCGCGCCGGCGCTCGGCCAGAGATAATGGTGCGGCCGGCAGTGGGTCTCCTCCCTCGCTGTCGACGACGGCCTAAACGCTGCCCCTCCTCCCCTTCACCAGCGGAGGGGGATACGTCCGGATCTGTAACCAGCGGTGAGGATAGAAAGCCAGTGTTTGTTGAAGGGAGAAAGACAGTGTTACTACCCCTATCTTGTTTAGATCTGGAGAGGATGAGAGTGTGTGAATAGAGCAACCCTAGCAAGCAAGCGCGGAGGCTCTGGCCTATATATACGTAGTGGGGTAGTTTTCCTTTTTCACTCCATCAAAACAATCGTTTAAAATTGTGTACTACTACATGCCAGGTCGCGGTTTTTTTTAGTTGTTGATTGTTTTTTGAGATAGCTACCCGCTTGTTCCAAGTGGTGTTACGGTGTGCCAGGTCGCACTTTGTATCGTTCAAGTCTGGTACTACAAGTCCCTCCATTAAATGAACAACCAACCCCTCGTAAAAATTGTGAACAAGCCCACGGCTAAAATTAGCGGAAACGTGGGTTGCCCCAACATGCATTATTATTTATATTTTCTACTCCCTCCGTTCCTAAATATAAGTCTTTTTTATGAGCCACACCTAAGACAAGAATTTTTTTATTAGCAGTGAACCCCACATGTCATAGACACAAAAATTGTGGCAAGATTCCCTTAGGCAAGCCAAAGTGTGTCTAACAATTTGAGCAACTCAGGTTAGGCAAGTGTGGCAAGTGTGGGAAAAATAATGTGGCAACATAAGACAAACATAGTCACAATCCAAACAGCCCCGTAAGTTTTTGTGACATGCATGAAAATTTGGTTAGTTAAATTTATAGTCAAAATTTGGCAAGGTGCATCAAATCAACACATGCAAGTATCAAAAGGAAAGTCACGGCATGCATGCATGCGTTGTACTCCCTCCGTTTCCAAATATAACTCTTTTTAGAGATTGCAACAAGTGACTACATACGAAGCAGAATATGTCTACTCCTACATACGAAGTAGCCCATTTTAAATGTGTAAAAAGACTTATATCGAGTGCAGTGCTTTGATGTGTCGCGTCAACTCGTACAAGACCGAGAAATTTGATTACTACAATGCCCTCTCCCTCACGGACTGAGCTCCGGTGCCTTAAATGCACCTGCCTTTGGCTGCATGATAGGAGGGCCAACCACCTATTGGGCCCACCTGTCATAGACGCAAAGGCAGGAGCAGTAAGTAGAAGCTTTCTCTACACGCTATCCCTCCCGCACGAGGTGGACGGACATGCAGCAGTGGATTCGATACTGTAGAAGTAGGAGTAACATCATTGTTCGTCTTCTCGAAGAGGCGAAGAGCCAAGCGCAACCCGAACGTGGCAGTTGCGAACGCTCGCGTGGTGCGGTTCCTTGGAGTACTAGCCAGGCTCTTGCATGAGACAAAATTGCTATTCTTTAACAATTAAACTCCATTATCCATTGGTTGATACTCATTCTGCATAGGTCCACGCGCTTAGCACCGTTTCCTCCTGGGGTCACCAATGTTTATTTGCTAATTAATAGCATTGCATGCAATGAACTAGCCATTGCAAGTCATTAAAAGCATGCACACCTCTCATCTCTTATTGGTTGATATGTCAAGAAACAAGAAACAAGGTAGAAGTTAATGCACCGCGCCTAAGTGTTTTGGGACTATTTGGTTTTCGTAAGATGACTTACACACCTAGACGGAGGGAGTAGTATAGCCCTGTAAACCGGAAAGGAGTATTTGCCTTTCTAGAGATTTCAACAAGTGACTAGACTACACCATGTGCAGTACTCCCTCACTTCCGGTTTATAGGGCTCAAATCTCAAATCTCATGAACCAAGGCATTTTGCGATTGGAGGAATGTATCTCGTACTTTACAAAACTACCCTAATTAAACTCATGCATTAATTACGTAGTTCTCTCGTTTTCCTCTCCGCCTTGGTCGCGGTGCACAATATTGAGCACTCCTATATGACTAGCCGCTCTATCTACATGCGGGACATTTCAAAGCATCCGGGCCCGCGTGCCATCCACCAAATCACAGCGAGGTGCTACAGTCGAGACTCACCTGTCACCCCGGTGTGGCCGTCATGACCCGTCATATCACAAAACCCACACCTTTACCAGCAGTGGTAAGGTGGCCTCCAAGTTGGACTGGACGAAGCAACCATCATTTCACTGGAACGCTCGTTCAAGCCCTTTCTTCCCTTTCTTGAAGAAAACCTCACTCCAGGCTACTCACTTCTGCCATTTTTCTTCTGTACCGACGAAGGAAAGGTGGGCGAATCAGTTATGCTGCTATATTTTCATTCCAAGAATCTTCTTTTTGCGAAGCACCGACCGATTCTCACATCCTATTCTTTTCCCGTTTTCATTGCGATTGTGGTTTCCTTTCGATTACTTTTTGTTTGTCAGTTCATTGATGGATCCTGGAGTACTAGGCAAAGAGTTGCCGGCGGACAACCCACTGGAGATAGCGATCTCCAGGAAGCGAGCACCGACCAACGAGTTGACCATGTTGGCGGGCCAACCCATGGAGACGAAGAACTCCAAGAAACAAGCACTGGCCAAAGAGTTGAGGACGTTGCCGGACGAACTCCTCAAAGAAAGTTGGAAGAACAGCAAGGGCCCCACCGTGCCTACCCCAGGAACTCTGATTGCCACCTATGTGAGGCTCAAGACCGAGTTTGAGGAGATAGTCGCCGTTGAGAAGCAGTATTCCCCTGGCAAGGTGATGGCCCCCATCGAGGATGAGGAGATGGCCCTCGGAGGGATGAGATCCCCCGGTGAGCTGCACAAGGTAAAAAATAATGGCTTATTACCATAGTTGTGGTTTTTGATTATTTGCAATGTGCTTGCTAATATGTTAGGGTTGTGCAGGTGCCGGTGGACGTCCTTGATGATTCCGATGTCGTGGCCCGTCCTGTTGGCATCGCCCCGGAGATCGATTCCGATGCCGCTGTCCATCCTGTGGACATCGCCCCAGAGATCGATTCCGATGCCGCGGTCAGTCCTGTGGACATCGCCCCAGAAATCGATTCCCATGCCGCTGTCCGTGCTGTGGTCATTGCCTGAGAGATCGATGACAAGAAATAGTTGGTCGCGCTAATCCTTCAGGGTAGTTTGCATTGCCCTGTGTTTAATTACCAGAACGATGCGTGTTATCAAACCATCTTAGGGCTAGTGCACTGTCCTGTGTGGGCGGATCTTGCTACTTTTGTTTGATAGTGAATCATGTGATGAATCATGCGAACCCTCTCCGAGTTATGGAAACAGATGTATCCTTACCAGCTTTTGATGTAATATATGGCATGCTTAGATGTAAGTTTGAACTGTTTATCATATCAGCAGGGCTTGTTTGATGATTCTTGGTGTTAGTAGGCTAGCTACTGTGCGAGCTATAGTACTTGCAAAACACTCACCGAAGAGAAACGTTGGGGCTGATGAGCTCGTGGTACGCTTATACTTATCCCTCGTTGATCGACCAATAGCCCTAGCTCCTAAAATTGTAGGCTTAGTGATCGATCAGACAATAGTCGACATACATTCAGGCCTCATTTGGTTCATAGGGTAGGAAAATCGTAGCAAAAGTACAGAGAACGTGCAACACAAAATCATAGTAGTGCAGAGACGTACTCCCTCCATTCCAAAATAGATGACCTAGGCGGGCTAGTTTGGCCTAGTGGGTTTCAGTGATATGACGTGGTACAGTGCCGTCCAGTCTTCGCGTGTGGTAGCAGTATTGCGGGTACAGTAAGTTTTCTTGAAGAAGCGGAATTCAACGAAGTCATGACGGTTCCTTCGTCCGAACAACTTACAGTGGGAAAGGCTGGGCCTGCGATACGACCGAGGTAGACCAGGATAATTTTGTGCATGGCAGGTGGACCAGGATGGTCGACGTCCCACATGTCAGCGAATGAAAGTATTCTTTCCGATATAGAGGACGAGCAACGAGTATTCATTGTTTATTTTTGATGAAAGCTATTGTCTCCACTGTTACGACAGAGGAGTGTGAAACACGGCAGCCCAGTGAACTTGGCATGTGCACCACTCCCTCCTTCCTCATGTAATGCCCAGGTTACAACTTTTTCTCACTTTCTCTCTATCTATTTTCTCTCAAATGTTTTTTACCTTTCTTTTTTTAAGACACAATTGTTTTTTATGCCTTTTTTAGCATTATTATTTTATACCTAGGAGCACGTGTAGAGACAGGCTCTTGCAGAGCCCAATCCTTGACTTTGTCAATGCCTCTCTCTCCTCCACATAAGGAGTACTACTTGCTATGCATGCATGCGGCAGGCAGCTGGCGTCTTGAGGGGCCAGGGCGGTGAGAGCGGGCTTCGGAAGCGGTCCGGACTCCAGCATGGCCCACCTCACATTATCACCATATATTTCTTGGAGTCCGTGCGCGGCGGGCGGGCGATCTCTTCTCCCTCCCCCGTTTCCTCTTCTCAGCCGACACCCGCCGAGCGATTAGATTTCGGCTATCGACGGTTTATTCAATTACGGTCCCACATGTCAGTGAAATTGCAAGACAACGTGTGTCCCCTCTGGTGAGCGGCGTGCGAGCCGGACTGTCGGGGTTGCGACACGTATGAGTCGTAAGTGTGCCGCCTTTTCCTTTAGAACTTGCGAAGCGTAACATTTTCGCGCGATCGATCAATAGAAATCCAGAACAAAATGACGAGGGCGGTGCTTTCCCGCTCGTTAGGCGGGCTAATTCGAGTGATATGACGTGCTACAGTGCCGTCCACTTGCTCCATTTTTATGTAAGCAAGAGTTTACACTCCTACGCGGGAGGAGTGCGAAACACCGCGGATCTGATTTTGATCGAGGGATAACTGTTCCCTGCCAAATAATGGAGGATTGTTAGCGATTATAGCATGATAGTTAGGGCATCTCCAGCGCTGGCCCACAAATTTACACCGGCATCTGTCCGAGGACACTGATGGATGACATCCGATGCTGCCCGCATACCTTTCGACAACTATATGAACTAACCGGACGAAATTCGTGCAAACAAAGCAAATTTCAAAATAACCGGATGAAATTCATTACATTTCGAAAACTTTTCCTACAAACTGGACGAAATTCATTACATATTTCGCACAAACCGTACTAAAACCTACTGTAAACCTAATCTAAACGATCGCCGGCGCCCGACCACCATGTCCGGCCATGAACCCGAGAAAGCCGTCCATTGCCTTTGCCTCCTCCTCATCCGCCTCGATAACCTCCTCCTCTAGAGCGGCGGCGACCTACCGTGTACTACTCTTCCTCGCTGCCGGCTGCGCCCGCGCACGCGCGCCGGCTTCGTGGTCATGGCGGCGGAGGGCGGACGGGGGGGTGCCGGCGATCTCCTTCGTTTGCTCCTGCGACAGTACGTCGAAGAGAGCTTTGGAGCGCGCCCGGAGCGGAGCCGCCGATGTCCCTCGTCTGCTCCTGCGACAGTACATCCAAGAGAGCTTCGGAGCGCCAGGAGGCCATGGTAGAAGTGGTGCCGACAGAAGGAAGGGACCGAAGGAGAATAAGTGTGGGTCTTTGGCTATGGCTGGGAGCTGGGGCTCAAGTTAATATAGCGAGCGAATGGCAATGAGCCGCGGCAGACGGATGGACAACTGGCGCCGGAGTAGGTTCGTCGGGCGTGAATGCGGACGCTGCTTCAGTGACTTAACTGCAGATGCGTTTGGGTTACTGACATGTGGGCCCAACGGGCATCTGGCCCGCATGTCAGTGACACACCAATTGCACCTGCAGTTAAGTCCGGTGAATGCGGCATTGACATTCTGGAGAGACGGTGACCGTTTCAGGCGGGAAGCGCGGCTAGCGATGGAAGGGGTTTCGGTGTGCAGTGGCACTAAGATCGGTCGCTCACGATAGTACATACTCCGTACCATACTACCATAGTATCCTCTCTAGCTTAGGCTGTTTTATAGATTGTCATTGTGATGGACGATATACATGAGCAAGGCGGTCCGAGTATGACCGTTGGTGTTGAGCCAGGTGAATACATGCTCGGCGTTCGCGTAGGCCTCCATCAAACGTCTAAACAGTAATGTCAGGCACCGCCGGGGCGCGCAGGTGATGGGCTCGCCATTTGCGTTGCGCCATGAGCAGGACTTTGATTTAGAGGGCGACGTGCATGCATTAGCATGCTTTGACAGCGTGAGCGTGAGTGTCTGACGCGAAGTATTTCATTTTCATTTGGCTGACGAGGGTGCGTTGCAGCGACGAGTCCGTGGTTTGATTCCCCACATATGCATAATTTTGGTTTTTACAGTATTTCTTTCTCCATTGACAGGTAGGCCCGCGTAGATAGATAAAGAACACGAGCTGATGAGGCGCATGCGGACTGTTTGACTGGTCAACCAGACAAATACGGAGCTATACGCTGAGCCAGTGACCGTATAATCACCATATCTCGTATACAATGATCAAAGTGAGCTATCAAGACAAGTTCGATGACCGCCAATGCATTTTACTCGGTAATAAATGACCAGGATTGAAGGGGAATCCAAATTTGCTTCGTCTTCTGTCCTTGAGCTCTTGACAAACCAATGCACTATACGGTTGTCCGGCCACTCCACCCCAGAGCTCTCACCAAGCGTCGTTCATGCCACCGCGCCGCACACTAACCGGTAAGGCAGCGATGGCATCCCGCCGCGCCGATTTCCTCGCCGCCCACGACCGCACACAAAATGGTAGGGAAGCGATGGCATCCCGCCGTGCCGAGTTCATCGCCGCTCGCGACCTCAAAACTATGTGGGAGGAATTTGAAGATGCCAAGGCCGAATGGGCGGTAGAGCAAGAGGCGGCCAAAGCCGCACAGAGGGAGCGGAAAAGTCAGAAAGCACTCAAGAAAAGAGAGGCCCGCCGCCGCAAGAAAGAAAAGGATGCACGCGCTACTGCGGAGAGGTCGGCGGAGATCCAAGCACGGTGGGGTGTCACCGACAAAGCCGGGAAGGAGAACGACGGCGTCTGGCCAGCATGTGAGAAGTAGTAGTACTAGTAGTTAGTGTGTGTGTCTGTGTCTGAGTACGAGCATGTACCAATACTACTAGTTACTACTGTAGTTTTTAGAGCAAATTACCAGTACATTAGCCTAGACTAAATGGAAAAATTCCTATCCTAAGCATCAAATGGCATCTCTTTCTCTATAGGAATTGAGATGCATGTCATCTCACTTCCTATGATTTTCATATTCCTATCCTATGAACGAAAGGAGGCCTCTGTTGGAGTAACTACTGTAGCTAGCAGTACTGCTGGTACAGTAGTTTTCTTCAAGAAGCGGAATTCAACGAAGTCATGATGGTTCCTTCGTCCGAGCAACTTCAAAGTGGGAAGTGGGCCTGTGACTTGACGGCTCATTAGTCATTGTTACTGCGGCGCGACGACCTGGGTGACTCTCCCTTGGAGTTCTGCGTGCATGGCAAGTGGACCAGGATGGTCGACGTCCCACATGTTGGCGAACGGAAGTATTCTTTCCGATATCGAGGAGCAAGGAAACCGCGTGGTATAGTATCACTGCTGATTGGTTCACACAAAAAATAGTATCACTGCCGATTTATAATTATTTTTTATTTCTTATGAATGCTAGCGTTTCAACTCTTACGACGAAGGGTGCCAAACATGGCACGTGCTGGATGTCCCACACGTCAGCGAAAGGAGTGGGACATGAGCAGCGTGGTAGAGCCAGCGTAAAAAAATAGCATGGTAGAGCGTCTCCACTTCTTCCACTTCTGGGTCAGAGACCACACGTAGTAGTACTTAGTGGTATGAACGATACAAAGTGCGACCTGGAGAGAAAGACACGTCTAGTTGGAAGGTCTCGGGGCATACACGTAAACAAATATAAAAGTTAATATGTGCCTCCAACTAATATAGTAGTAGTAGAGTACTTAGGCACGTACTCCATAACATCACCGTGCATTGCACGTACAACATTTAGTGGTAGTACGTAGTAAGAGACAAATGCCGCCCAAGAGTTCCCTTCTCGACCTACTTTTGGGTGTTTGGTAGAGTGTATGGAGGGTGCATGAGTCCACACTAGTTTAGCACAAATACACTAGAAGCATGCATGAAGAGAGCATGGATGAAGAGGGGTGTTGAGTTGATAATGCATGAAGAGGGAACAACTATGCTGAGACGAGAATGCAACCAAACATTTCCCCCTATATGCCACGCATGTTCATACCATTTGTGCCTTTCTACTTCACTTACTGCGCTACATTACTCAGGTTCGTCCGTCCACTCCTGGGTACATGTCCGTCTGGTAGTTCCAGTCCCACGTGTTCTTCATATAGATGGAACGATCCTTGCATAACACATGCACCTTGATGCTAGATGTCTCCCGTGTTGGCAAAAGGATGAACAAAGCTCATGTAAAAAAATAGAGTGGAAGAACATAGATTCCGGACGACCGAGAAGGAGCAAGGAACCTCGTGGTGGAGCGTCTGCACTCATAATATTTAATATTATTTAGCGATATAAAATTAACCAATCATCTCCACAGTGGACTGGAAGAGTACGAAACACGGCAGCCCAGTGTAGTTACATCATACTAGTACATGGCTAACCCACGCTATCACCATATTTCTTGGCTTTCGTGCGACACCTATCTCTAGTAATCCAGCAGCCTGTATCGCTTCTCCCTCCTCTTCTCTATCAAAGTGCGGCGGGCTGGCGTTTCTGCCGTCTATTGAGGTCGGTTAACTATCACATGTTAGCGACATGCCAAGAGCATTCCAAAAAAAATTTCCTTTCATGTTCCGTTTTCAAAAAGAAAAAAAATCATTTCACGTACGAATTTTCCTGTATGCTTTGAGCAACTTGCATGTCCTATACTGCTCCTGTTTGATACTCTAACTTAGCTAGAGGTTAGACTAACTCATGACTAACCCTGAACTAACTGTAGCCAAAGAGGTGTTTGGGTGACAGGGTTAGATTGACAATAAATGCACTTCATGGAGAGAGAAAAGTGATTTTTCAGTGGTCCCAATGAGAACTATCTCCAGTTAGCACCTCTTGGGTGGGATAGTTTTTTTTTGGTGGGTTCGGTGCAACTTGCTCCAATTTAAACCCTCATGCTTGGATACTTTAGGGCTATTTGAGCCCCAACTAGCTCAAACTAACTCTAACCCATGGATCCAAACAGGGCCTATGGCCAGTCTCGACGCGGAGCAGTCGCGTGCACCTGGAAGCGGTGCTCTCTCGGCCGTCGCGCCACTTCAAAGCCGGCGCCAGTGAGAGGTCGCCTCCGCTCTGGCCGGGCATTAATGCGGCACTGACGCTCCAGGGCGACGCTGACCGTTTCACGCGGGAAGCGCGCGCTGGCAAGGGATTATAGGTTTTGAACCGTTTCAGGTGTAGTACTGGTAGTTTGCAAAACTACTCAATTATTGCACTCAGTTTCCTAAGAAATTGTGGTAAAAAAAGTTACTCCACAGCCCGCCTCCCTTCTCCTTCCTCTTCCACCGCCCGCGCACGTCCGCGGGAAGCGACCGGTCAACCCTTATATAGGAGTGCTAGCACAAAAAGATGCAGGCATGACCACTAAAATTTCCATATTAAAGCGCCGCTCCGGCGGGAGTATGGCGTATGTTGTTACCTTCGGCCGGCCCATGGCTACCGGGCGACGGCGACCAGAGAAGAGGCGGCGGGAGGGGAATGAATGCAGCTACTGTTTGGGCTCGCCTTCCGGCTTAAATAAATGCCCAGCATCACGTGTACCCGCGGGTGCACAAATTGTAACATACGTGTCTGCTTAAGTGGGCGTCACGTAACTGGTGTGTGTGTGTGAGAGAGATCATGAGAGACAGAGTGCGTGTGTGCGACTCTACTCTTCGTACATGTACTCAACCTTTTGCATCGGGATATAAGTATAATGGTATTTACTTTAGCTAGTGATTTACGTGGCCATGTTAACGTGGTTGTGTCAAAAAAATGTCACTTCCTGCTCGTGATTTGCGTTATATAATTACAGGCAAGATTCTCGTGCATTGCACGGAACATCAATATGCATTTTTTTACAAAACACCTGTTGTGATTGACCCATGCAGGAGTAATCCCATGTGTAAAAACTAATGATATCTCAAGAATTTTATCGGAAAACTGGTATCTCGAGAATGTCATCGAAAAAATGAAAGATGAGAGATAAGGCGAGGAGGAGTGGAACGTGGTGGTGACTGGTGGTCGGAATGGGCGGAGGCATGGGGATGGACGGCGCCGGCAGGCGGCAGCGGCCACCATGCATGCTAGATTGTTCCAGAGACTTATTCCTTTTTTAATTGCTGAGCAATGAGGTTGCGGGAGATAATGATGTGGAGAGAGGTGCGGGTATCTTTTGTAAAATTATCATAGTTTGCTTTCTATCCTCAGATATAGATCATACGGTCTGTATTACAAGATGGCAGGCACACCATCACCGCCAACTCGTTTTTTTATAAGGGTACAGATGATAAGTTTGCTAACTACTAAAGTAAAGTGGAATTTGTCCATGTTATGCAAGTAAATAAAGGTGATTGTTTATCATACGGGTAAGGTTGGATGAAGGGTGGTAAGAACAAATGCTCCGCTTAGAGCATGTGTGTGTGAGATGGAGTCTTAGTGTGTGTGGGGTGTGTGTGTGTGTGTGAGAGAGAGAGAGAGGGGGGAGAGAGAGAGATGGAGTCTTAGTTTGTGTGTGTGAGAGAGAGAGAGATAGAGAGATGGAGTCTTAGTGTGTGTGGGGGGGTGCATGCGTGCGTGCGTGTGTGTGTGTGTTTGTGTGTGTGTGAGAGAGAGAGCAAGAGAGAGAGATGGAGTCTTAGTGTGTGTGGGGGGTGCGTGCGTGCATGTGTGTGTGTCGCGGGGTCCTCTGTGGCGGATGTAATTTAAGTGTGCATGGATTCATCATAGAGAGGTGATGTGTATGGCAGAGGCCACCAACGATGGGGTGCGAGAGAGAAAATGCCCGTAGAGAGGGAAGAGAAGGTGTGTGCGCGTGAGAGGAGTCGGCATCGAGAGAACGTGTTTGTTCGAGAGACACCGAGGAAGACTACTATATATCGATGGTGCATGTAGGCGGGAATTAAACAAAGGGATGGTCTTATTGGTTTCGGGGATATAGGGGAAGAGTGAGAGGCGGGGGGGTAGCTAGAAGGAGATTGTTAAGTGTGAGTGTGTGTTTTACCCATCCAGGCAGAAGTTATGTGCACAAAAGAGGAGAACGATTCGATGTGGCGTTAGGATTGAGGGTAATTAACTACGTATGGAGACATAGAGACCTTGAACGTGCATGTGTGAGAGGTATACATGTATACGTGGGATGTGTGTGTGTGCGCGCGCGCATGATCGAGATAAAAGAAAGAAGACATAAGTCATAAGATCAACGACATGGGAGAGACGGATCGGTATGACAATATGCATGCATGTGAGAATGCAGGGAAGAAGGCCCGACAATTGAGCATGTGTTTTTGTCTTTAAGAGATAGTGGCGTGGGCTAGAGCATGCATCTATGGCGAGCAGAGGGAGTGAGGCGCAACGATTGTGCAAAAGAGACCAGCCTATAAATGCATATGTATGGAGAGACATATATAGTGTGGGTGATAGGAAGCAAGACTCCGTGCGAGAAAGAAAATGTTGACGGAGAAACTACAGATAGATACAGAGATGGAGATGCTAGCTAGAGGGACATCCGCTAGTTTGGGTGTTGGAGATGACCGTCGGGTGGTTCAAAGGGTGAAGTTATATATGTGTGTGAGAGGGCACTTGACTGCATGTAGAGAGAAACATATGTAGTGTGCGTGATAGGAATCAAGAGTGAGGGCGAGAAAGAAGGTTGATGGAGAAACAGATAAATAGAAAGATAAAGATGCTAGCTAGTGTGCGTTAGAGATAGGAGTCGAGTGGATCAGAAGGCTGGGTTATGTGTGTGGGTGTGAGAGAGATAGAGAGAGGGTGCATGTGAGTCACATACAAACAGATATCAGAGAGAAATGAGATCCAGAGAGACGGAGTTTTGTGTCTGCGAGAGAGAAAGATATTTCACAACGAGAGTGATAGCTAGAGAGACATACGAGGGAATGCAAGATATCTCTAGGGAGAGAGGGTGTGTGTGTGAGCGACATACAAGAGAACAATGGAGAAATATGAGACCCTGGGAGACAGAGTTTGTGTTTGTGTGTGAGAAAGAGACATTGAAGAGGAAGAGTCGTAGGTTCTCATATCTAAGGAGCGAAAGACATCTCTGTATGAGGGGTGTGCGAGTGGCACACATGGGAATAGTAGAGAGAAATGAGACCCCGGGAGACAAAGTTTTGTGTTTGTGTGAGAGAAAGAGATTCCACATGGAGAATCATAGTTAGAGACACATAGCAGGGAGAGAGATATACTTAGAGAGAGATAGAGTGATGAAGGTCGAGGGAGAGAGTACCGTCAGTGTGTTACGAAGATAAAAGATCATTGTCGACATACAGGTAGCACGAGAGATACCTGAGAGATGATGAACGCGTATAGGTCCAGAGAGATAGTCCTATATAAGCATGAGTGATAGCTATATGAGACGAATATCTGGATTAAAGGGGATTCAAATATTTAAACTGGAGATCACGACATAGATAATATCATAACGCAAATTGGTGTATCAAACATGCATATTCATTTGAATTTGGGCACACGTGTAATGTTATATAGTTTATCAATATTGGTGATCCATAGATTCTTCAATTACAAACAATGCATGGTTTATGTGCAATTAATGTCTAAACGGGATTACACTATATGTTGCGTGTGTGAAACACATTATACATGTTTGAGAAGTAAAACAAACCCGCATGAAACACACATTAATTGGAGACAGTTAGCGAGGAATACATACATTGGATTTCAACATAAAATGGTTTCAAATATTTGAAAATCCAAATTGATGGATACAACCTTATGAATCTGAGATCATGCCATTTGTAAACCATATTTATGTATAAATGGTGTTGTGCTTTTGAAAGTATATATAAAAAATGATGTATATAGAATGTAATTCCAATTGAAAATGGATCCCGCCCGAAAAAAATAGAATACAAACGGGATTCGAATTGAGTTGGCACGGTAAAAGTGCACTCTGCAAAATTTGAACGAAGCGGGGAAAGTCGCAGTAACCGCCCGAAACCAAAATCTGCGAGATGGAAATCACTACTGCCTATCCCTGCCACGCAAAGCCTATCTGCTGGATTTCTATAGGTTTCAATAGGGGTAGGTTTGTAATTTCACCCAAACGTGACGTAACCGCCTCTCACCCGGATTCATACACGGTGGGCGCCAAAACACAGTGTGTCCTCGGCCGAAATTGACTCCCTCCCCGATTCATATTCATACACGGTGGACGCCAAAAACAAACTCTCGTCGGCAAATATTCGGTGTATGCGAGATTACCGTCCTATCCCCAACCGACTAATGTTGCTGTGATGTAGTAGAAATTTCAAATGGGGGATAAGTTTATAAATTTCCTCGCATTTGAGACAAGCGCGCCCTGAATACATGGTTCCCCCTTCCTCTCTACCTCCCTTTTCCCCATTCGTACTCCGTGGGCGCCAAAACACCCTCTCCACCCCACCCTCCTCCGTCCGCTGCCGTCCGCCACCCCATCCACCGCCGTCCTCCTCCACCATGCCGGAGCTGATACCCTGACGCCGCTGTCCATTACAAGAGATCGACCTCTCTCATCCACGGCTTCAGACCGGGATCCTTGCATCCCGTCCTCTCGCTTCATCCCCGCCGTCGTCCACCTTGCTGGCGCCGCTCCTACAACAGTCTCGTCCACCGCGCCCCGCCGCCATCGTCTACCCTCCTAGATCTGCTTCCACGCCGCCGACAGCCATCGCTACCGCAGCACCGTCAAATTCTCAGCAGATGCGTACACGGCGCCGCACCAGAGGCGGTACTCTTTCGTATCTGCTCAACTTATTTATCGCAGCAAGAAAATAGATCGCCACTGCTTTACTCTGATTTCTTGTCTTGGTTGCGAAGTTGCCTTTGTCCGGTTTGCACCTTCAGATCCGCCATGGCACGCTCAACACTATACTTCCAATGCTTATGGTTTTCCCCTTTTATATTCCACACTAGTTAAATCACAGTAGACTAAATTTCAAAATTGGGTCAGTCGATTTTTCAGAGCTCGCCGGAGTTCGCCAGTGCGAACGAAGGGGCTCGGGTGGTTGTGGGGCCTTGCTAACGAAGAAAACTCGACGCGGGTGGGGGTTGGGGCGGGGTTGGAGGTGGGGGTGGCGGAGGAACACATGCGGCGGGGGCCGGTGGTCCGGCCAGCAGCCTGTGCGGTGTTCTGTATGGGAAGAATCAGAGACGAGGAAGAAGATGGGTTAGGAGATGTAGGATCCTCATCCAACCGCCTGAAATGGTCGAGAGACAGCTGGGAGTTGCATTCTTAATGCGCTCTTGTTCATCATGTGTGGGCACTGCACAACAACATTTTATTATCCAAAATCTGCTTGCTCTTCTTACCATGTTCCTCTTCCGTTCTTCTTTAATATGTACTCTCTCCATTCCTAAATACAAGTCTTTGTATAGATTCCACCATGGACTACATATGGAGCAAAATGAGTGAATCTACACTCTAAAATGTATCTGCATACATCTGTATGTGATCCATAGTGGAAATCTCTACCAAGACTTATATTTTGGAATGGAGGGAGTATGATAGTGGTACAGTATGTTCCTTGTACTGAAGATGAGCAGGGACTTTTGCAGTGTAGAGGTCTATACGGTCGGTTGTGATGGACACTTTGAGCCTCTTTGATTCGTAGGATCTTGTAAACATAGGAATAGGATTTGTAGTCACCTGGCCACTTGAATCCTATAAGAATAGCAAGGAAATGCGGGGAGTTGTGTCGCCTTTGAGAGTAACACTGATATTAACAGTACCGCACCTTCACTTGAAGAGAGCTGGTGTCCGAAGCCTTTCTAGCCGTACCGGCAATACTAGCACATATATTCCAGCAAGTTCCACTTTGCTGATTTTACTCTAATGCTTACGGTTTTCCCCGTTATATCTACACTATGATCTGTGTAGCTGCTTTGTGTCGCACTAGCAGCAGTCCACTCTTGAAGCTAAACACTGCAATGACTTACAAAATTGGCACCAAGGCATTGAGTGCCATTCTGGATGCAATGAAACTCATACGCTCCCCACCTGTTGATTTTTTGTTCAGAATATGATCCTAATGACTCTTGTTCAAAATTGCCACATATAGAGAGACAGCATGGAATTGCATTTCTTTGGGCGTTGTGATTCATCATGAGTGGGCAACCAACATTGTATGCAATGAAGCGGAACCTCAAGAATATGCTTCCTCTTCTGTTCTTTAACATGTTCCTCTTTGTTTAATATGTATTTAGTACGTACAGTATGTTCCTTGTCAGGAAGGGGCGCAGGGACATCTGCAGTCAACAGCTGATAGAGCTGGCCTGTACGTGATCGATAGGCTTTCAATTACTAGCGGCAATACAACACCGTATTTTCAAGCCAGTTCCACTTTCCCGATTTATATATCGTGGTTATGGTGTACCCCTGTTATGTACACTATGATCTGCCTAGTTGTTGTGTGCTCTTTTTATCATGGTTTGGCAATAAACTCTCTATATAGTATATTATGAACCTATCATCTGCCAGCTATCCTTACTTTTGGAGACTATTTTTTTGTGTACTTGTGCTAGATTATATAAATGCACGCACCATATTACAGCACACATGAGCTCTCTCATCAGAATCCAGTGATAGCACACAAGTGTTTACAGGGGCGCCCCTATATTAGAATATCATCTGCATTACAAAGATAATCTCACAACTATTTATGTTTTCATGGTTCTCAGATATTATACGCAATTACAGTGAATATCAGAATCCGCGCATCAGAAGAATATTGTGGAACACTGCAATGACTTACAAAATTAGCACCAAGGCATTGAGTGCCATTCTGGAAGCAATGAAACTCATACGCTCCCCACCTGTTGATTCTTGTTCAGAATATCATCCTAATGACTATTCTAACCTCGAGGAGTCAAAGGCAGATGGCCTGTCCTGTTCACCCATCAAGGTGCATGTTCTAATTTGGCAAGGTTTTATTGATTGCGCGTATCTTGCATATGTTGTCTTGCATTTCTTCTACTTTGTTGCACCGCCATCTGCTTAGTTTACTCATCATATAACTCGAGATGCCATGCCCATCCATTATCAATACATATTCCATCTGTCATCATACCATGTTTTTCCACTCAAATGTTGTTCTTGTGCATCAGACATCAAAAAGGAAGAGGGTGATTGCCGAACCTGAAGGATCACCAGCAAAGTCCTTGAAAAACGTGGTGGTGCCAGAGAAATCAGACAGCGCCCCACTTATATTGGTTGTACAACCAGTGACACTAAACGTAGGACCGACTCCAGCAGACTATACCCATACTTCACTGGCCACACCACTAGCCCCACCACACAGGACCTACACTCCAGCAAAAGGTATACCGATTTCATTTGCCATAGCACCAGCTGTACCACAGAAAAATCCCACTCCAGCAAAAAGTACAACAAGTCCACCGGCCGAAGACCTATCCCAACTGCAGAGACGGCCAATTCCTGCAGATTGGAACCCCATTCCATTTATTCCCAGTTTAAAAAACAATGCTTTCAATGTTGTTAGGGACTACGTGCATATATTCCCATCATGGGAAGATTATAGTGAAGACAAACACCATTTTCACATCTTCTTGTCCAACTTACGTGTAAGTGCTATTATTCATGGTTATTATTTTCCTGTTTTCTGCTGATCGAACACATCAATGATTTACATTACATTGTTGTAACTAGGCGAGGGTCAATCTGGATAGTCATGACGAGCAAAGCTTGCTTGTGCTTTTCAAGGAAGCATTGCAGCAGTATCGGTGTTACCTGAGGAAATCACACTTTGATGGCAAGTCTATAAACGAATTTCCGGTGAAGTCTCCTGTGCTAAATTTAGAAGACATTGAATGGAAAAACCTTGTTATGCACTGGTCTCGTTCCCAGGATGAGGTACTGTCTATGAAATCAAATGACAATTTGAACTTCTACTTTTCCGCATGTGCCTTACGGATCTTTTTTGCAGGAAATCTGCTCGAAGAAGAATTCCGGTTTGAAAAGAATGACAGGATATCGCAAATATGCTGCCCGCTGCTTTGCTCTTGTTAGTACCTGTTGTCCTGTATCATTGTACTTGCATACATACCTTGTTCATTATGTGACAGCAGTATGCATGATAGCTTGCCTATCAATTGTTCGCTCCAAATTATCTGATCTGTATGAATGGTTACATTAGTGTAGAATATATCCAATGCCAATGATTTTTTTAGCTCTGCATTGTTCTTGTAAGTACATGATGTCCTTTATCAGTGTACTTATATTGACAGGTAGTTGTTCATGTACCATCACTCTACAGCTTATTTTCCTTTGCCCTCCATTTTCTACACATCAGATCTATATTTACTCTTACCATAAGGTTGGTACTGAAGAAGTTTAGTTGTGCATTGCTCTTGGTTGTGCCTTTTGCCTGTATCGCTGCACATACATTTATAGCTACTTGGTTATGTAGCATCACTCTTCATCTTATCTTAAATATTCTCCATTTTTTCGTATATTATCACATCTATATTTACTCTTAACAAAATGTAGAATAAAGGCAATGCTTATGAAGAAGATTCTGTGGTAAACTTCTTGAATTGCCCCCCCATCAGCATGGACAAGGGCTTTATAGAGCCTGTCTTCACCAGTAATGTAAGTTTGTCCTTCTCAAGCCTTCAAACTTTGTTGTGTATATTTGGTTAGGCATGACTGCAACAGCTATTTATTTTTGGTGTTTGCATCAAATTGCATGTTTAAAGTTTATTATGTAGTTCATAAACAAAAGTTTGTCCTTCTCAATTTAAGTTTTTAGTTGTACAACCAAGTTCCTTCTTCATACCATGTAAATTAAACTATACAGAGCAAGTGATCTTCTTTTGCACTGCATGTATGCTTCTGTTCTTCATCCGTAATCCAGTGGTGTGGTGAACCTACCCACTACAACACAATGTCATATTCTGCAATGTCTTAACTATGAACAATGTCATATCATTCTACTATTATTTAAACCGTCTCTTTATTTGCCAATCTGAAATGGGATAAATTGACAGTACACTAACCATTGATACTTATGAGTTCTTGATCTGTAATCCAGTGGTGTCGTGAAGCTGCCAACTCCTTCACAATGTCATTTCCTGCCATGTCTTGACCTGAACAATACCATATTGTGTTAATGCAATTTTAAACTGTGTCACTTTATTCGTCAGTAAGAAATGTGATGAATTGTCAGCACTGATACTTTTATGTGCAAAACCTGTCATATGTCTGCTTGTTTATCTTTCAGAGTGAGGAAGATATAAGTGTTGAACAAGCGCAGTCTCATCATCTTGCTCAGGTGGATGCGCTGCAGCTCGCCAGCAGGGCTAACCTTTCTTGAACTCTATTGAAGTGCTGTCGGTTTTGTATATTATTTTGTCGGCGTGTTTATTTGCACTGGTGGCGATCTTTGATGCCCAGTGTATGTAATCTGCTGTCTGCTTGTGCTTTATCATAGTGGCGAACTTTGATGCCCAGTGGATGTAATATGCCGTAATTTCTTTATTGTATAGTCTAGGTTTTTTCTTATTCACGATGCTGCAGTTATTTTACTATATATATATATATATATATCCTGTCTTCGCAGTAAACCGGCCAAACCGTAAAATTACGGTACATAATCGGGCCGTCATGCAATCACGATGTATGATCCGCATCATGGGCCTCGTCAAACTGGCCCACTAGTAGATTCGGGCCTTTAATAGGCCGAGTAACCCCCGGCCCTCTTTTCGCAAGAAAACTCAATGGGCTTTTAGGAGGCTGAGAAGTAGGTTGGGCCTGAAACGTGCCGAACAGCTCACGGGCCGGCAGCAGCCCGAAATGGACCCGGCCCATGATTGTGCGAATCAAATCACGGGCTTTTAACAGGCCAAAATTGTCTCGGTCTTTGTTTGGCCCAATCAGATATCGGCTACGAGCAGGCCGAATGCAAACCGGGCCGTAGTTAGGCCCAACTATATGACGGGCTTTTAACAGGCCGAAATTAATATAGGGCTGAAATGTTAAACGGGCCCTTAACAGGCCGAAACTAATATCAGGCCGAATTACTAAATGGGCCTTTAGCAAGTGGGCCCAAAAGCATAGCGTCTAGTTAACGGGCCCAATCTGATATGGGCCATAATTGAGGCCAAAGCCTGTTAAAGGGCCGGACCTGATCTGGGCCGTGATTTGGCCCAGAACGTGGGAGGCTTTTAACGGGCTGGATCTCATATGGGCCATTATTAGGCCTGGAACGTGGCAGGCCATTAATGGATCGGATCAAATATGGGCCGACATTTGGCCCAAAACATGGCAGCCAGTTAATGGGTCGGCCTACTAGGGTCCTCAAAATCTTGTGCGCCTACAGCTAGGCCGGCCCATTAGTGTTGGCGAAATCTCGTGGGCCTTTAGCTGGGCCGGCCCATTATGATCCGCAAGAATTTTGTGGGCCTTTACCTGGGCCGGCCCATTATGGCACACAAAAATCTTGTGGGCCTTTACCTTGGCCGGCCCATTATGGCCCGCGAAATCTTGTGGGCCTTTAGCTGGGCCAGCCCATTATGGTCCGCAAAATCTCGTGGGCCTTTAGCTGGGCCGGCCCATTATGGTCTGCAAAATCTTGTGGGCCTTTAGTTGGGCCGGCCCATTTAAACTTGATGGGCCGTGCCACGTGTCGACGTATCATAGGCGCCTTCTGTCCAATGAGTGGATGACATCTGTCCCAACGATGAGACGACACGTGTTTCCTCCAGCCAATGATGATTTTACACGTGGAAAATCCCCATTGGTCACGGCTGTTAACGGGTTATCGGATCCAAAACCCGACCCGATAGCTTAACGGTGTTCCGTTACGGTGGATGCCACGTGTCGGTCACCCTTGACGAAAGCACTTCTGTGACGCGCGATTTATCGTCATGGAAGTGGACACTTCCATGATGATAATTTTGGTAATGTCATGGAACACTTCTACGACAGCACATGTATGACTATCTTGATTCTGTCATAAATTTGTCATGGATGTACATGCATGACAAAAAAACGCGACCTACTATGACAAACACGTATCATCACGGAAGTGTATTTTTTTTGTAGTGCTACTTGATGTATGTTTTGGTGATCAACTTGCGGGTTCAGTGACCTTGTGAACTTATGCATAGGGGTTGGCACATGTTTTCATCTTGACTCTCCGGTAGAAACTTTGGGGCACTCTTTGAAGTACTTTGTGTTGGTTTGAATAGATGAATTTGAGATTGTGTGATGCATATCGTATAATCATACCCACGGATACTTGAGGTGACATTGGAGTATCTAGGTGACATTAGGGTTTTTGTTGACTTGTGTCTTAAGGTGTTATTCTAGTATGAATTCTAGGATAGATCGAACGGAAAGAATAGCTACGTGTTATTTTACTACGGACTCTTGAATAGATCGATCAGAAAGGATAACTTTGAGGTGGTTTCGTACCCTACAATAATCTCTTCGTTTGTTCTCCGCTATTAGTGATTTTGGAGTGACTCTTTGTTGCATGTTGAGGGATAGTTATATGATCCAATTATGTTATTATTGTTGAGAGAACTTGCACCAGTGAAAGTATGAACCCTAGGCCTTGTTTCCTAGCATTGCAATACCGTTTACGCTCACTTTCACCACTTGCTACCTTGCTGTTTTTATATTTTCAGATTACAAAAACCTATATCTACCATCCATATTGCACTTGCATCACCATCTCTTCACCGAACTAGTGCACCTATACAATTTACCATTGTATTGGGTGTGTTGGGGACACAAGAGACTCTCTGTTATTTGGTTGCAGGGTTGCTTGAGAGAGACCATCTTCATCCTACGCCTCCCATGGATTGATAAACCTTAGGTCATCCACTTGAGGGAAATTTGCTACTGTCCTACAAACCTCTGCACTTGGAGGCCCAACAATGTCTACAAGAAGAAGGTTGCTTAGTAGACATCAAGCTATTTCTGGCGCCGTTGCGGGGGAGGTGAGTGCTTGAAGGTATATCTTTAGATCTTGCAACCGAATCTTTTTGTTTCTTGTTTTATCACTAGTTTAGTCTATAAAACAAAACTACAAAAAAATGGAATTAAGGGTGCCTCATATGCTTCATCTTTTTAATGTCTTTCGTGAAAATGATGGGAAGGGCAACTATGCTCAAGTACTAGAAGAAGAAATACATACAATGCTTGGCATAAAATATGTGAATGATGAGCATGATTGCAATGTTGTTAGTATGAATTCTTTGAATACCCATGATGCTAATGATATGCGAAGCCACAAGCTTGGGGATGCTATGTTTGATGAAGATGATATGTTTAGTCCCCCAAGTTTTGATGAGCAAATTTATTATGATGAAAGCATGCCTCCTATTTATGATGATTATTGTGCTGACACGTATGCTATAAAGAATAAAGATAACCATGAAACTTGTCATCATGATTTTAATTTTCAATTGGATTATACTTCACATGATAGTTATTTTGTTGAGTTTGCTCCCACTACTATTGATGAGAATAAATTTGCTTATGTTTCCGGTTAATACAATTCTAGCATGAATAATAAACATTTATCATGATATGAGGAAATAAATAATAACTTTATTATTGCCTCTAGGGCATATTTCCTTCAGTCTCCCACTTGCACTAGAGTCAATAATCTAGATTACACAGTAATGATTCTAACACCCATGGAGCCTTGGTGCTGATCATGTTTTGCTCGTGGAAGAGGCTTAGTCAACGGGTCTGCAACATTCAGATCCGTATGTATCTTGCAAATCTCTATGTCTCCCACCTGGACTTGGTCCCGGATGGAATTGTAGCGTCTCTTGATGTGCTTGGTCCTCTTGTGAAATCTGGATTCCTTTGCCAAGGCAATTGCACCAGTATTGTCACAGAAGATTTTCATTGGACCCGATGCACTAGGTATGACACCTAGATCGGATATGAACTCCTTCATCCAGACTCCTTCATTTGCTGCTTCCGAAGCAGCTATGTACTCCGCTTCACACGTAGATCCCGCCACGACGCTTTGTTTAGAACTGCACCAACTGACAGCTCCATCGTTCAATATAAACACATATCAGGTTTGCGATTTAGAATCGTCCGGATCTGTATCAAAGCTTGCATCAACGTAACCATTTACGATGAGCTCTTTGTCACCTCCATAAACGAGAAACATATCCTTAGTCCTTTTCAGGTATTTCAGGATGTTCTTGACCGCTGTCCAATGATCCACTCCTGGATTACTTTGGTACCTCCCAGCTAAACTAATAGCAAGGCACACATCAGGTATGGTACACAGCATTGCATACATGATAGAGCCTATGGCTGAAGCATAGGGAACATCTTTCATTTTCTCTCTATCTTCTGCAGTGGTCGGGCATTGAGTCTTACTCAACTTCACACCTTGTAACATAGGCAAGAACCCTTTCTTTGCTTGATCCATTTTGAACTTCTTCAAAACTTTGTCAAGGTATGTGCTTTGTGAAAGTCCAATTAAGCGTCTTGATCTATCTCTATAGATCTTGATGCCCAATATGTAAGCAGCTTCACCGAGGTCCTTCATTGAAAAACTCTTATTCAAGTATCCTTTTATGCTATCCAGAAATTCTATATCATTTCCAATCAACAATATGTCATCCACATATAAGATTATCTCCAGAAGTCTGTATAAAACCATATGCTTTGATCACACTATCAAAGCGTTTATTCCAACTCCGATAGGCTTGCACCAGTCCATAAATGGATCGCTGGAGCTTGCACACTTTGTTAGCTCCCTTTGGATCGATAAAACCTTCAGGTTCTTTCATATACAACTCTTCTTCCAGAAATCCATTCAGGAATGCAGTCTTTACATCCATTTGCCAAATTTCATAATCATAAAATGCAGCAATTGCTAACGTGATTCGGACGGACTTAAGCATCGCTACGGGTGAGAAGGTCTCATCGTAGTCAATCCCTTGAACTTGTCGGAAACCTTTCGCAACAAGTCGGGCTTTATAGACAGTAACATTACCGTCACCGTCTATCTTCTTCTTGAAGATCCATTTATTCTCAATTGCTTGCCAATCGTTGGGCAAGTCAACCAAAGTCTACACTTTGTTCTCATACATGGATCCCATCTCACATTTTATGGCCTCAAGCCATTTTGCGGAATCTGGGCTCACCATTGCTTCTTCATAGTTCGTAGGTTCGTCATGGTCTAGTAACATGACCTCCAGAATAGGATTACCGTACCACTCTGGTGCGGATCTCACTCTGGTTGACCTACGAGGTTCGGTGGTAACTTGATCTGAAGCTTCATGATCATCATCATTAGCTTCCTCACTAATTGGTGTAGGTGTCACAGGAACCGGTTTCTGTGATGAACTACTTTCCAATAAGGGAGCAGGTACAGTTACCTCATCAAGTTCTACTTTCCTCCTACTCACTACTTTCGAGAGAAACTCCTTCTCTAGAAAGGATCCATTTTTGGCAATGAATGTTTTGCCTTCGGATCTATGATAGAAGGTGTACCCAACAGTTTCCTTTGGGTATCCTATGAAGACACATTTCTCCGATTTGGGTTCGAGCTTATCAGGTTGAAGCTTCTTCACATAAGCATCGCAGCCCCAAACTTTAAGAAACGACAACTTTGGTTTCTTGCCAAACCACAGTTCATAAGGTGTCGTCTCAATGGATTTTGATGGTGCCCTATTTAACGTGAATGCAGCTGTCTCTAGAGCATAACCCCAAAATGATAGCGGTAAATCAGTAAGAGACATCATAGATCGCACCATATCTAGTAAAGTACGATTACGACGTTCGGACACACCATTATGCTGTGGTGTTCCAGGTGGCGTGAGTTGCGAAACTATTCCGCATTGTTTCAAATGTAGACCAAACTCGTAACTAAAATATTCTCCTCCACGATCAGATCGTAGAAACTTTATTTTCTTGTTACGATGATTTTCAACTTCACTCTGAAATTCTTTGAACTTTTCAAATGTTTCAGACTTATGTTTCATTAAGTAGATATACCCATATCTGCTTAAATCATCTGTGAAGGTGAGAAAATAACGATACCCGCCGTGAGCCTCAACATTCATTGGACCACATACATCAGTATGTATGATCTCCAACAAATGAGTTGATCGCTCCATAGTTCCGGAGAACGGCGTTTTAGTCATCTTGCCCATGAGGCACGGTTCGCAAGTACCAAGTGATTCATAATCAAGTGATTCCAAAAGTCCATCAGTATGGAGTTTCTTCATGCGCTTTACACCAATATGACCCAAATGGTAGTGCCACAAATAAGTTGCACTATCATTATCAACTCTGCATCTTTTGGCTTCAACATTATGAATATGTGTATCACTACTTTCGAGATTCAACAAAAATAGACCACTCTTCAAGGGTGCATGACCATAAAAGATATTACTCATATAAATAGAACAACCATTATTCTCAGATTTAAATGAATAACCGTCTTGCATCAAACAAGATCCAGATATAATGTTCATGCTCAACGCTGGCACCAAATAACTTTAGGTCTAAAACTAATCCCGAAGGTAGATGTAGAGGTAGCGTGCCGACGGCGATCACATCGACTTTGGAACCATTTCCCACGCGCATCGTCACCTCGTCCTTAGCCAGTCTTCGCTTAATCCGTAGTCCCTGTTTCGAGTTGCAAATATTAGCAACAGAACCAGTATCAAATACCCAGGTGCTACTGCGAGCTCTGGTAAGGTACACATCAATAATATGTATATCACATATACCTTTGTTCACCTTGCCATCCTTCTTAGCCGCCAAATACTTGGGGCAGTTCCGCTTCCAGTGACCAGTCTGCTTGCAGTAGAAGCACTCAGTCTCAGGTTTAGGTCCAGACTTGGGTTTCTTCTCTTGAGCAACAACTTGTTTGTTGTTCTTCTTGAAGTTCCCCTTCTTCTTCCCTTTACCCTTTTTCTTGAAACTGGTGGTCTTATTGACCATCAACACTTGATGCTCCTTCTTGATGTCTACCTCCGCAGCCTCTAGCATTGCGAAGAGCTCGGGAATTGTCTTATCCATCCCATGCATATTAGAGTTCATCACGAAGCTCTTGTAGCTTGGTGGCAGTGATTGAAGAATTCTGTCAATGACACTATCATCCAGAAGATTAACTCCCAGTTGAATCAAGTGATTGTTATACCCAGACATTTTGAGTATATGTTCACTGACAGAACTATTCTCCGGGCATTTGCTTGAAATATTAACTTCAACTCCTGGGACATCTCTTATGCTCCATGACGTTCAAAACGTCGTTGAAGCCCCGGTTCTAAGCCGTAAAGCATGGCACACTAAACTATCGAGTAGTCATCAGCTTTGCTCTGCCAGACGTTCTTAACGTCGTCAGTTGCATCTGCAGCAGGCCTGGCACCCAGCGGTGCTTCCAGGACGTAATTCTTCTGTGCAGCAATGAGGATAATCCTCAAGTTACGGACCCAGTCCGTGTAATTGCTACCATCATCTTTCAACTTTGCTTTCTCAAGGAACGCATTAAAATTTAACGGAACAACAGCATGGGCCATCTATCTACAAACAACATAGACAAGCAAGAATACTATCAGGTACTAAGTTCATGATAAATTTAAGTTCAATTAATCATATTACTTAAGAAGTCCCACTTAGATAGATATCTCTCTAATCATCTAAGTGATCATGTGATCCAAATCAACTAAACCATGTCCGATCATCACGTGAGATGGAGTAGTTTTCAATGGTGAACATCACTATGTTGATCATATCTACTATATGATTCACGCTCGACCTTTCGGTCTCAGTGTTCCGAGGCCATATCTGCATATGCTAGGCTCGTCAAGTTTAACCCGAGTATTCTGCGTGTGCAAAACTGGCTTGCACCCGTTGTAGATGAACGTAGAGGTTATCAGACCCGATCATCACGTGGTGTCTCGGCACGACGAACTTTGGCAACGGTGCATACTCAGGGAGAACACTTTTATCTTGAAATTTAGTGAGAGATCATCTTATAATGCTACCGTCAATCAAAGCAGAATAAGATGCATAAAGGATAAACATCACATGCAATCAATATAAGTGATATGATATGGCCATCATCATCTTGTGCTTGTGATCTCCATCTCTGAAGCACCGTCATGATCACCATCGTCACCGGCGCGACACCTTGATCTCCATCGTAGCATCGTTGTCGTCTCGCCAACTATTGCTTCTACGACTATCGCTACCACTTAGTGATAAAGTAAAGCAATTACAGGGCGATTGCATTGCATACAATAAAGCGACAACCATATGGCTCCTGCCAGTTGCCGATAACTCGGTTACAAAACATGATCATCTCATACAATAAAATATAGCATCATGCCTTGACCATATCACATCACAACATGACCTGCAAAAACAAGTTAGACGTTCTCTACTTTGTTGTTGCAAGTTTTACGTGGCAGCTACAGGCTGAGCAAGAACCGTTCTTACCTACGCATCAAAACCACAACGATAGTTCGTCAAGTTAGTGTTGTTTTAACCTTCTCAAGGACCGGGCGTAGCCACACTCGGTTCAACTAAAGTTGGAGAAACTGACACCCTCCAGCCACCTGTGTGCAAAGCACGTCGGTAGAACTAGTCTCGCGTAAGCATACGCGTAATGTCGGTCCGGGCCGCTTCATCCAACAATACCGCCGAACCAAAGTATGACATGTTGGTAAGAAGTATGACTTGTATCACCCACAACTCACTTGTGTTCTACTCGTGCATATAACATCTACGCATAAAACCAGGCTCAGATGCCACTTTTGGGGAATGTAGTAATTTCAAAAAAATGCCTACGCACACACAGGATCATGGTGATGCATAGCAACGAGAGGGGAGAGTGTGTCCACGTACCCTCGTAGACCGAAAGCGGAAGCGTTAGCACAACGCGGTTGATGTAGTCGTACGTCTTCACGATCCGACCGATCCAAGTACCGAACCTACGGCACCTCCGAGTTCAGCACACGTTCAGCTCGATGACGTCCCGCGAACTCCGATCCAGCAGAGCTTCACGGGAGAGTTCCGTCAGCACGACAGCGTGGTGACGGTGATGATGATGCTACCAACACAGGGCTTCGCCTAAGCACCGCTATGATATGACCGAGGTGGAATATGGTGGAGGGGGGCACCGCAGACGGCTGGAATAGATCAACAGATCAACTTGTGTGTCTAGAGGTGCCCCCTTGCCCCTGTATATAAAGGATCAGGGGGAGGAGGCCGGCGGCCAGGAGGAGGGCGCGCCAGGGAGGAGTCCTACTCCCACCCGGAGTAGGACTCCCTCTTTTCCTAGTTGGAGTAGGAGGGGAAAAGGAAGGGAAGGAGAGAGGGGGAAGGAAAGGGGGCGCCCCCCCCTCCTTGTCCAATTCGGACTAGATGGGGAGGGGGCGCGCGGCCAGCCCTAGACGCCCCGGTACTCCGGTATATGTCCGAAACTCCCCGAAACCATTCCGGTGCCCGAACATAGTCATCCAATATATCAATCTTTACGTCTCGACCATTTCGAGACTCCTCGTCATGTCCGTGATCACATCCGGGACTCCGAACTACCTTCGGTATATCAAAACACAAAAACTCATAATACAATCGTCACCGAAACTTTAAGCGTGCGGACCCTACGGGTTCGAGAACTATGTAGACATGACCGAGACACGTCTCCGGCCAATAACCAATAGCGGAACCTGGATGCTCATATTGGCTCCCACATATTCTACGAAGATCTTTATCAGTCAAACCGCATAACAACATACGTTGTTCCCTTTGTCATTGGTATGTTACATGTCCGAGATTCGATCGTCGGTATCTCAATACCTAGTTCAATATCGTTACCGGCAAGTCTCTTTACTCGTTCCGTAACACATCATCCCATAACTAACTCATTAGTTACAATGCTTGCAAGGCTTATAGTGATGTGCATTACCGAGTGGGCCCAGAGATACCTCTCCGACAATCGGAGTGACAAATCCTAATCTCGAAATACGCCAACCCAACAAGTACCTTCGGAGACACCTGTAGAGCACCTTTATAATCACCCAGTTACGTTGTGACGTTTGGTAGCACACAAAGTGTTCCTCTGGTAAACGGGAGTTGCATAATCTCATAGTCATAGGAACATGTATAAGTCATGAAGAAAGCAATAGCAACATACTAAACGATCAAGTGCTAAGCTAACGGAATGGGTCAAGTCAATCACATCATTCTCCTAATGATGTGATCCCGTTAATCAAATGACAACTCATGTCTATGGCTAGGAAACATAGCCATCTTTGATCAATGAGCTAGTCAAGTAGAGGCATACTACCGACACTATGTTTGTCTATGTATTCACGCATGTATTATGTTTCCGGTTAATACAATTCTAGCATGAATAATAAACATTTATCATGATATGAGGAAATAAATAATAACTTTATTATTGCCTCTAGGGCATATTTCCTTCAGTCTCCCACTTGCACTAGAGTCAATAATCTAGATTACACAGTAATGATTCTAACACCCATGGAGCCTTGGTGCTGATCATGTTTTGCTCGTGGAAGAGGCTTAGTCAACGGGTCTGCAACATTCAGATCCATATGTATCTTGCAAATCTCTATGTCTCCCACCTGGACTTGGTCCCGGATGGAATTGTAGCGTCTCTTGATGTGCTTGGTCCTCTTGTGAAATCTGGATTCCTTTGCCAAGGCAATTGCACCAGTATTGTCACAGAAGATTTTCATTGGACCCGATGCACTAGGTATGACACCTAGATCGGATATGAACTCCTTCATCCAGACTCCTTCATTTGCTGCTTCCGAAGCAGCTATGTACTCCGCTTCACACGTAGATCCCGCCACGACATTTTGTTTGAACTGCACCAACTGACAGCTCCACCGTTCAATATAAACACGTATCAGGTTTGCGATTTAGAATCGTCCGGATCTGTGTCAAAGCTTGCATCAACGTAACCATTTACGATGAGCTCTTTGTCACCTCCATAAACGAGAAACATATCCTTAGTCCTTTTCAGGTATTTCAGGATGTTCTTGACCACTGTCCAATGATCCACTCCTGGATTACTTTGGTACCTCCCTGCTAAACTAATAGCAAGAGGCACACATCAGGTATGGTACACAGCATTGCATACATGATAGAGCCTATGGCTGAAGCATAGGGAACATCTTTCATTTTCTCTCTATCTTCTGCAGTGGTCGGGCATTGAGTCTTACTCAACTTCACACCTTGTAACACAGGCAAGAACCCTTTCTTTGCTTGATCCATTTTGAACTTCTTCAAAACTTTGTCAAGGTATGTGCTTTGTGAAAGTCCAATTAAGCGTCTTGATCTATCTCTATAGATCTTGATGCCCAATATGTAAGCAGCTTCACCGAGGTCCTTCATTGAAAAACTCTTATTCAAGTATCCTTTTATGCTATCCAGAAATTCTATATCATTTCCAATCAACAATATGTCATCCACATATAAGATTATCTCCAGAAGTCTGTATAAAACCATATGCTTTGATCACACTATCAAAGCGTTTATTCCAACTCCGATAGGCTTGCACCAGTCCATAAATGGATCGCTGGAGCTTGCACACTTTGTTAGCTCCCTTTGGATCGATAAAACCTTCAGGTTCTTTCATATACAACTCTTCTTCCAGAAATCCATTCAGGAATGCAGTCTTTACATCCATTTGCCAAATTTCATAATCATAAAATGCAGCAATTGCTAACGTGATTCGGACGGACTTAAGCATCGCTACGGGTGAGAAGGTCTCATCGTAGTCAATCCCTTGAACTTGTCGGAAACCTTTCGCAACAAGTCGGGCTTTATAGACAGTAACATTACCGTCACCGTCTGTCTTCTTCTTGAAGATCCATTTATTCTCAATTGCTTTCCAATCGTCGGGCAAGTCAACCAAAGTCTACACTTTGTTCTCATACATGGATCCCATCTCAGATTTCATGGCCTCAAGCCATTTTGCGGAATCTGGGCTCACCATTACTTCTTCATAGTTCGTAGGTTCGTCATGGTCTAGTAACATGACCTCCAGAATAGTTACCGTACCACTCTGGTGCGGATCTCACTCTGGTTGACCTACGATGTTCGGTGGTAACTTGATCTGAAGCTTCATGATCATCATCATTAGCTTCCTCACTAATTGGTGTAGGTGTCACAGGAACCGGTTTCTGTGATGAACTACTTTCCAATAAGGGAGCAGGTACAGTTACCTCATCAAGTTCTACTTTCCTCCCACTCACTTGTTTCGAGAGAAACTCCTTCTCTAGAAAGGATCCATTCTTGGCAACGAATGTTTTGCCTTCGGATCTATGATAGAAGGTGTACCCAACAGTTTCCTTTGGGTATCCTATGAAGACACATTTCTCCGATTTGGGTTCGAGCTTATCAGGTTGAAGCTTCTTCACATAAGCATCGCAGCCCCAAACTTTAAGAAACGACAACTTTGGTTTCTTGCCAAACCACAGTTCATAAGGTGTCGTCTCAATGGATTTTGATGGTGCCCTATTTAACGTGAATGCAGCTGTCTCTAGAGCATAACCCCAAAATGATAGCGGTAAATCAGTAAGAGACATCATAGATCGCACCATATCTAGTAAAGTACGATTACGACGTTCGGACACACCATTACGCTGTGGTGTTCCAGGTGGCGTGAGTTGCGAAACTATTCCGCATTGTTTCAAATGTAGACCAAACTCGTAACTCAAATATTCTCCTCCACGGTCAGATCGTAGAAACTTTATTTTCTTGTTACGATGATTTTCAACTTCACTCTGAAATTCTTTGAACTTTTCAAATGTTTCAGACTTATGTTTCATTAAGTAGATATACCCATATCTGCTTAAATCATCTGTGAAGGTGAGAAAATAACGATACCCGCCGTGAGCCTCAACATTCATTGGACCACATACATCAGTATGTATGATCTCCAACAAATGAGTTGATCGCTCCATAGTTCCGGAGAACGGCGTTTTAGTCATCTTGCCCATGAGGCACGGTTCGCAAGTACCAAGTGATTCATAATCAAGTGATTCCAAAAGTCCATCAGTATGGAGTTTCTTCATGCGCTTTACACCAATATGACCCAAACGGTAGTGCCACAAATAAGTTGCACTATCATTATCAACTCTGCATCTTTTGGCTTCAACATTATGAATATGTGTATCACTACTTTCGAGATTCAACAAAAATAGACCACTCTTCAAGGGTGCATGACCATAAAAGATATTACTCATATAAATAGAACAACCATTATTCTCAGATTTAAATGAATAACCGTCTTGCATCAAACAAGATCCAGATATAATGTTCATGCTCAACGCTGGCACCAAATAACAATTATTTAGGTCTAAAATTAATCCCGAAGGTAGATGTAGAGGTAGCGTGCCGACGGCGATCACATCGACTTTGGAACCATTTCCCACGCGCATCGTCACCTCGTCCTTAGCCAGTCTTCGCTTAATCCGTAGTCCCTGTTTCGAGTTGCAAATATTAGCAACAGAACCAGTATCAAATACCCAGGTGCTACTGCGAGCTCTGGTAAGGTACACATCAAAAATATGTATATCACATATACCTTTGTTCACCTTGCCATCCTTCTTATCCGCCAAATACTTGGGGCAGTTCCGCTTCCAGTGACCAGTCTGCTTGCAGTAGAAGCACACAGTCTCAGGTTTAGGTCCAGACTTGGGTTTCTTCTCTTGAGCAACAACTTGTTTGTTGTTCTTCTTGAAGTTCCCCTTCTTCTTCCCTTTACCCTTTTTCTTGAAACTGGTGGTCTTATTGACCATCAACACTTGATGCTCCTTCTTGATTTCTACCTCCGCAGCCTCTAGCATTGCGAAGAGCTCGGGAATTGTCTTATCCATCCCATGCATATTAGAGTTCATCACGAAGCTCTTGTAGCTTGGTGGCAGTGATTGAAGAATTCTGTCAATGACACTATCATCCAGAATATTAACTCCCAGTTGAATCAAGTGATTGTTATACCCAGACATTTTGAGTATATGTTCACTGACAGAACTATTCTCCGGGCATTTGCTTGAAATATTAACTTCAACTCCTGGAACATCTCGTATGCTCCATGACGTTCAAAACGTCGTTGAAGCCCCGGTTCTAAGCCGTAAAGCATGGCACACTAAACTATCGAGTAGTCATCAGCTTTGCTCTGCCAGACGTTCTTAACGTCGTCAGTTGCATCTGCAGCAGGCCTGGCACCCAGCGGTGCTTCCAGGACGTAATTCTTCTGTGCAGCAATGAGGATAATCCTCAAGTTACGGACCCAGTCCGTGTAATTGCTACCATCATCTTTCAACTTTGCTTTCTCAAGGAACGCATTAAAATTTAACGGAACAACAGCACGGGCCATCTATCTACAAACAACATAGACAAGCAAGAATACTATCAGGTACTAAGTTCATGATAAATTTAAGTTCAATTAATCATATTACTTAAGAATTCCCACTTAGATAGATATCTCTCTAATCATCTAAGTGATCACGTGATCCAAATCAACTAAACCATGTCCGATCATCACGTGAGATGGAGTAGTTTTCAATGGTGAACATCACTATGTTGATCATATCTACTATATGATTCACGCTCGACCTTTCGGTCTCAGTGTTCCGAGGCCATATCTGCATATGCTAGGCTCGTCAAGTTTAACCCGAGTATTCTGCGTGTGCAAAACTGGCTTGCACCCGTTGTAGATGAACGTAGAGGTTATCAGACCCGATCATCACGTGGTGTCTCGGCACGACGAACTTTGGCAACGGTGCATACTAAGGGAGAACACTTTTATCTTGAAATTCAGTGAGAGATCATCTTATAATGCTACCGTCAATCAAAGCAGAATAAGATGCATAAAGGATAAACATCACATGCAATCAATATAAGTGATATGATATGGCCATCATCATCTTGTGCTTGTGATCTCCATCTCTGAAGCACCATCATGATCACCACCGTCACCGGCGCGACACCTTGATCTCCATCGTAGCATCGTTGTCGTCTCGCCAACTATTGCTTCTACGACTATCGCTACCACTTAGTGATAAAGTAAAGCAATTACAGGGCGATTGCATTGCATACAATAAAGCGACAACCATATGGCTCCTGCCAGTTGCCGATAACTCGGTTACAAAACATGATCATCTCATACAATAAAATATAGCATCATGCCTTGACCATATCACATCACAACATGCCCTGCAAAAACAAGTTAGACGTCCTCTACTTTGTTGTTGCAAGTTTTACGTGGCTGCTACAGGCTGAGCAAGAACCGTTCTTACCTACGCATCAAAACCACAACGATAGTTCGTCAAGTTAGTGTTGTTTTAACCTTCTCAAGGACCGGGCGTAGCCACACTCGGTTCAACTAGAGTTGGAGAAATTGACACCCTCCAGCCACCTGTGTGCAAAGCACGTCGGTAGAACTAGTCTCGCGTAAGCATACGCGTAATGTCGGTCCGGGCCGCTTCATCCAACAATACCGCCGAACCAAAGTATGACATGCTGGTAAGAAGTATGACTTGTATCACCCACAACTCACTTGTGTTCTACTCGTGCATATAACATCTACGCATAAAACCAGGCTCAGATGCCACTGTTGGGGAATGTAGTGATTTCAAAAAAAATCCTACGCACACACAGGATCATGGTGATGCATAGCAACGAGAGGGGAGAGTGTGTCCACGTACCCTCGTAGACCGAAAGCGGAAGCGTTAGCACAACGCGGTTGATGTAGTCGTACGTCTTCACGATCCGACCGATCCAAGTACCGAACCTACGGCACCTCCGAGTTCAGCACACGTTCAGCTCGATGACGTCCCGCGAACTCCGATCCAGCAAAGCTTCACGGGAGAGTTCCGTCAGCACGACGGCGTGGTGACGGTGATGATGATGCTACCGACGCAGGGCTTCGCCTAAGCACCGCTATGATATGACCGAGGTGGAATATGGTGGAGGGGGGCACCGCACACAGCTGGAATAGATCAACAGATCAACTTGTGTGTCTAGAGGTGCCCCCTGCCCCTGTATATAAAGGATCAGGGGGAGGAGGCCGGCGGCCAGGAGGAGGGCGCGCCAGGGAGGAGTCCTACTCCCACCCGGAGTAGGACTCCCTCTTTTCCTAGTTGGAGTAGGAGGGGAAAAGGAAGGGAAGGAGAGAGGGGGAAGGAAAGGGGGCGCCCCCCCTCCTTGTCCAATTCGGACTAGATGGGGAGGGGGCGCGCGACCAGCCCTATACGCCCCTCCTCTTCTCCACTAAGGCCCATCTTGGCCCATTAAACTCCCCGGGGGGTTCCGGTAACCCCCCGGGGGGTTCCGGTAACCCCCCGGTACTCCGGTATATGTCCGAAACTCCCCGAAACCATTCCGGTGTCCGAACATAGTCATCCAATATATCAATCTTTACGTCTCGACCATTTCGAGACTCCTCGTCATGTCCGTGATCACATCCGGGACTCCGAACTACCTTCGGTACATCAAAACACAAAAACTCATAATACAATCATCACCGAAACTTTAAGCGTGCGGACCCTACGGGTTCGAGAACTATGTAGACATGACCGAGACACGTCTCCGGCCAATAACCAATAGCGGAACCTGGATGCACATATTGGCTCCCACATATTCTACGAAGATCTTTATGGGTCAAACCACATAACAACATACGTTGTTCCCTTTGTCATCGGTATGTTACATGTCCGAGATTCGATCGTCGGTATCTCAATACCTAGTTCAATATCGTTACCGGCAAGTGTCTTTACTCGTTCTGTAACACATCATCCCATAACTAACTCATTAGTTACAATGCTTGCAAGGCTTATAGTGATGTGCATTACCGAGTGGGCCCAGAGATACCTCTCCGACAATCGGAGTGACAAATCCTAATCTCGAAATACGCCAACCCAACAAGTACCTTCGGAGACACCTGTAGAGCACCTTTATAATCACCCAGTTACGTTGTGACGTTTGGTAGCACACAAAGTGTTCCTCTGGTAAACGGGAGTTGCATAATCTCATAGTCATAGGAACATGTATAAGTCATGAAGAAAGCAATAGCAACATACTAAACGATCAAGTGCTAAGCTAACGGAATGGGTCAAGTCAATCACATCATTCTCCTAATGATGTGATCTCGTTAATCAAATTACAACTCATGTCTATGGCTAGGAAACATAGCCATCTTTGATCAACGAGCTAATCAAGTAGAGGCATACTACTGACACTATGTTTGTCTATGTATTCACGCATGTATTATGTTTTCGGTTAATACAATTCTAGCATGAATAATAAACATTTATCATGATATGAGGAAATAAATAATAACTTTATTATTGCCTCTAGGGCATATTTCCTTCAGTCTCCCACTTGCACTAGAGTCAATAATCTAGATTACACAGTAATGATTCTAACACCCATGGAGCCTTGGTGCTGATCATGTTTTGCTCGTGGAAGAGGCTTAGTCAACGGGTCTGCAACATTCAGATCCGTATGTATCTTGCAAATCTCTATGTCTCCCACCTGGACTTGGTCCCGGATGGAATTGAAGCGTCTCTTGATGTGCTTGGTCCTCTTGCAAATCTCTTTGCCTTTGATCCTGTTTAGTAATAAATAATTCATCTAGCCTCTGTTTAGATGTGGTTTTATTGTTTTAATTAGTGTTTGTGCCAAGTAAAACCTTTGGGAAGAATTGGGTGAAGTCTTTGTGATCTTGCTGTAAAAAACAGAAACTTTTGCGCTCACGAGATTAGCTGCCATTTTTTTACTGGAGAGTGATTTTAGGTTGATTATTTTTGCAGATTATTAATAGATAAATTCCTCATGTCCACCAATTTATTTAAGAATTTTTGGAGTTACATAAGTATTCAAATGATACAGATTACCACAGACTGTTCTGTTTTTGACCGATTCTGTTTTCATTGTGTTGTTTGCTCATTTTGATGAATCTATGAGTAGTATCGGAGGGTATGAACCATAGAGAAGTTGGAATACAGAGGATATTACACCAATATGAATTTATAATGAGTTCACAACAGTACATAAGTGGTGATTTATTTTCTTATACTAACAGAGCTTGCGAGTTTTCTGTTAAGTTATGTGTTGTGAAGTTTTCAAGTTTTGGGTAAAGATTCGACGGACTATGGAATAAGGAGTGGCAATAGCCTAATCTAGGGGATGCCCAAGGCACCCCAAGGTAATATTCAAGGACAACCAAGAGCCTAAGCTTGGGGATGCCCCGGATGGCATCCCCTCTTTCGTCTTCGTTCATCGGTAACTTTACTTGGAGCTATATTTTTATTCGCCACATGATATGTGTTTTGCTTGGAGTGTCATTTTATTTTCTTTTGTTTTGCTTGCTGTTTGAATAAAATACCAAGATCTGAAATTCTTAAATGTTAGAGAGTCTTCACATAGTTGCATAATTATTCAACTACTCATTGACTTCACTTATATCTTTTGGAGTAGTTTGTCATTTGCTTAGTGCTTCACTTATATCTTCTTAGAGCATCGCGGTAGTTTTATTTTGAAATTGTTGATCTCTCATGCTTCACTTATATTATTTTGAGAGTCTTTTAGAACAGCATGGTAATTTGCTTTGGCTATAAAATTAGTCCTAGTATGATGGGCATCCAAGATGGGTATAATAAAAACTTTCATATAAAGTGCATTGAATACTATGAGAAGTTTGATGCTTGATGATTATTTTGAGATATGAGGATGGTGATATTAGAGCCATGCTAGTTGAGTAGTTGTGAAATTGAGATATACTTGTGTTGAGGTTTGCAAGTCCCATAGTATGCATGTATGGTAACCGTTGTGTGACAAATTTGAAGCATGAGGTGTTTCTTTGATTGCCTTCCTTATGAGTGGCGGTCGGGGACGAGCGATGGTCTTTTCATACCAATCTATCCCCCTAGGAGCATGCGTGTAGTGCTTGGTTTTGATGACTTGTAGATTTTTGCAATAAGTATGTGAGTTCTTTATGACTAATGTTGAGTCCATGGATTATACGCACTCTCACCCTTCCATCATTGCTAGCCTCTTCGGTACCGTGCATTGCCCTTTCGCACCTCGAGAGTTGCTGCAAACTTCGCCGATGCATCCAAACCCCGTGATATGATACGCTCTATCACACATAAGGCTCCTTATATCTTCCTCAAAACAGCCACCATACCTACCTATTATGGCATTTCATAGCCATTCCGAGATATATTGCCATGCAACTTTCCACCGTTCCGTTTATTATGACACGCTTCATCATTGTCATATTGCCTTGCATGATCATGTAGTTGACATCGTATTTGTGGCAAGGCCACCATGCATAAGTTTTCATACATGTCACTCTTGATTCATTGCCCATCTCGGTACACCGCCGGAGGCACTCATATAGAGTCATATTGTGTTCTAGTATCGAGTTGTAATCCTTGAGTTGTAAATAAATAGAAGTGTGATGATCATCATTATTAGAGCATTGTCCCGTGTGAGGAAAAAAGAGAAAGGCCAAAAAAAGAGAAGGCCTAAAAAAAGGAGAGAAATGCCAAATAAAAAAAGAGAAGGCCCAAAAAAAATGAGAGAAAAAGAGAGAAGGGGCAATGTTACTATCCTTTTTCCACACTTGTGCTTCAAAGTAGCACCATGATCTTCATGATAGAGAGTCTCTTATGTTGTCACTTTCATATACTAGTGGGAATTTTTCATTATAGAACTTGGCTTGTATATTCCAACAATGGGCTTCCTCAAAATGCCCTAGGTCTTCGTGAGCAAGCAAGTTGGATGCACATTTATACGTCTCCGTCGTATCTACTTTTCCAAACACTGAATGGAACTAACCCGGACTGACGTTGTTTTCAGCAGAATTGCCATGATGTTATTTTTGTGCAGAAACAAAAGTTCTCGGAATGACCTGAAACTTCACGGAGATTATTTTTGGAAATAATAAAAAATACTGGCGAAAGAATCAAGGCCAGGGGGCCCACACCCTGTCCACGAGGGTGGGGGGCGCGCCCCTGCCTCGTGGGCCCCCTGGTGCTCCACCGACCTCAACTCCAACTATATATATTCACGTTCGGGGAGAAAAAAATCAAAGAGAAGGATTCATCGCGTTTTACGATACGGAGCCGCCGCCAAGCCCTAATCTCTCTCGGGAGGGCTGATCTGGAGTCCGTTCGGGGCTCCGGAGAGGGGAATCCGTCGTCGCCGTCATCATCAACCATCCTCCATCACCAATTTCATGATGCTCACCGCCGTGCGTGAGTAATTCCATCGTAGACTTGCTGGACGGTGATGGGTTGGATGAGATTTATCATGTAATCGAGTTAGTTTTGTTAGGGTTTGATCCCTAGTATCCACTATGTTCTGAGATTGATGTTGTTATGACTTTGCTATGCTTAATGCTTGTCACTAGGGCCCGAGTGCCATGATTTCAGATCTGAACCTATTATGTTTTCATGAATATATGTGAGTTCTTGATCCTATCTTGCAATTCAATAGTCACCTACTATGTGTTATGATCCGGCAACCCCGAAGTGACAATAATCGGGACCACTCCCGGTGATGACCATAGTTTGAGGAGTTCATGTATTCACTATGTGTTAATGCTTTGGTCCGGTACTCTATTAAAAGGAGGCCTTAATGTCCCTTAGTTTCCAATACAACCCCGCTGCCACGGGAGGGTAGGACAAAAGATGTCATGCAAGTTCTTTTTCATAAGCACGTATGACTATCTTCGGAATATATGCGTACAATACATTGATGAATTGGAGCTAGTTCTGTGTCACCCTATGTTATAACTGTTGCATGAATAATCGCCTCCGGCATAATTCTCCATCACCGATCCAACGCCTATGAGCTTTTCCCATATTGCTCTTTGCTTAGTTACTTTACCGTTGCCACTGTTACAATTACTACAAAACTGCTACTGTTGCTTTTGCTACCGTTACCGTTACTTCCATACTACTTTGCTGCAGATATTAAGTTATCCAGGTGTGGTTGAATTGACAACTCAGCTGCTAATACTTGAGAATATTCTTTGGCTCCCCTTGTGTCGAATCAATAAATTTGGGTTGAATACTCTACCCTCGAAAACTGTTGCGATCCCCTATACTTGTGGGTTATCAAGACTATTTTTTGGCGCCGTTGCCGGGGAGCATAGCTCTATTCTTTGAGTCACTTGGGATTTATATCTGCTGATCACTATGAGGAACTTGAAAGACGAGAAAACCAAAATTTATCCCTCAACTACGAGGGGAGGTAAGGAACTGCCATCTAGCTCTGCACTTGATTCACCTTCTGTTTTTAGTAAGCTTGCGACACCTAAACCTGCTTCTGCTATTAATTCTGATATGTTGCATGTTATTGATGATGCCACTTCTGCTATGCATGATACTTATGATGAAACTACTTCTATGCTTGATACTACTGTGCCACTAGGTGAATTTCTGGATGAACAACTTGCTAGGGCTAGAGAGAATGAAATTATTGAAACTGATAATATTGATGAAAGTGATGATGAAGATTCTCCCCCTAGATATGAATTGCCTGTTGTGCCTGAGGGTTATGTTATGGATGAAGAAACTGCTAGAGACTTTCTTGCTTGCAATGATAGAAGTGATCTTAAGAAACTATTAGCTAAGCTGAAAGAAAAATCTCTGAATGCTAGAATAAAATATGACCCTGCTTATGCTACTTCACCTATCTTTGTTACTGATAAGGATTATGATTTCTCTGTTGATCCTGAGATAATTACTCTGGTTGAATCTGATCCTTTTTATGGCTATGAATCTGAAACTGTTGTGGCACATCTTACTAAATTAAATGATATAGCCACCCTATTCACTAATGATGAGAAAACTCGCTACTACTATATCCTTAAATTGTTTCCGTTCTCATTAAAGGGTGATGCTAAAACATGGTTTAATTCTCTTGATCCTGGTTGTGTGCGTAGTCCCCA
This sequence comes from Aegilops tauschii subsp. strangulata, assembly GCF_002575655.3. Classification (NCBI taxonomy): domain Eukaryota; kingdom Viridiplantae; phylum Streptophyta; class Magnoliopsida; order Poales; family Poaceae; genus Aegilops; species Aegilops tauschii. The sequence goes on from NC_053041.3 coordinate 598,991,687, forward strand.
GGATATGATTTATTACTTCTCTGCTAAATATTTCCCTGCTCATAAGAAACAAGCTGCCTTAAGGGAAATATATAATTTTGTGCAAATTGAAGAAGAGAGTCTCCCACAAGCTTGGGGGAGGCTTCTCCAATTACTTAATGCTTTGCCTGATCATCCTCTCAAGAAAAATGAAATAATTGATATCTTTTATAATGGACTAACCGATGCTTCCAGAGACCACCTGGATAGTTGTGCTGGTTGTGTTTTCAGGGAAAGAACTGTTGATCAGGCTGGAATTCTATTGAATAATATGTTGACCAATGAAAATAATTGGACACTTCCTGAACCAACTCCTAAGCCACGAAGAAAAGGGTATTCTATTTCTCAGTCCTGAAGATATGCAAGAGGCAAAGAAATCTATGAAAGAAAAAGGTATAAAAGCTGAAGATGTTAAGAATTTACCCCCTGTTGAAGAAATACATGGTCTTAATTTACCGCTTGCTGAAGAAATACATGGCCTTGATAACCCGACACAGGTAGTAAAGGTAAATTCTCTTTATAGATATGATAAAGCTGAAATCCCTCCTACTAAGTTTGCTAGCCAATGCTTAGATGAGTTTGATAATTCTATGGTTAAGCAGGAAGATTTCAATGCTTATTCTGGTAGACAATTAAAACGCAATGCTTATATGACTGAACACTTGAGTGATTATATGTCTAGAGTTAAAGGTGAACTTAAACTCATTAGTAAACATGCTACTATGGTTACCACTCAAGTAGAACAAGTGCTTAAAGCTCAAAATGATTTGCTCAATGAATTAAATAATAAGAATAAAGACTTTGGTGTTAGAGTTGCAACTAGAGGGGGTAAAGTGACTCAGGAACCTTTGTATCCTGAGGGTCACCCTAAGAGAATTGAGCAGGATTCTCAGAGAAATAATGTTGATACACCTAGTCCTTCTAAAAGGAAGAAGAAGAAAAATGATAGGACTTTGCATGCTTCTAGTGAACCTGTTGTTGACACACCTGAGAATCCCAATGATATTTCTATCTCTGATGCTGAAACACAATCTGGTGATGAACATGAACCTAGTGATAATGTTAATGATGATGTTCATGTTGATGCTCAACCTAGCAATGACAATGATTTCAGATCTGAACCTGCTGTTGATCTTGATAACCCACAATCAAAGAATCAACGTTATGATAAGAGAGACTTTGTTGCTAAGAAGCACGGTAAAGAAAGAGAACCATGGGTTCAGAAACCCATGCCTTTTCCTCCCAAACCATCCAAGAAAAAGGATGATGAGGATTTTCAGCGCTTTGCTGAAATGATTAGACCTATCTTTTTGCGTATGTGTTTGACTGATATGCTTAAAATGAATCCTTATGCCAAGTATATGAAGGATATTGTTACAAATAAAAGAAAGATACCGGAAGCTGAAATTTCCACCATGCTCGCTAATTATACTTTTAAGGGTGGAATACCTAAGAAATTAGGAGATCCAGGAGTACCAACTATACCATGCTCCATTAAAAGAAACCATGTTAGAACTGCTTTATGTGATCTTGGAGCCGGTGTTAGTGTTATGCCTCTCTCTTTATATCGTAGACTTGATTTGAATAAGTTGACACCTACTGTAATATCTTTGCAAATGGCCGATAAATCAACTGCTATACCTGTCGGTATTTGTGAGGACGTGCCTGTTGTGGTTGCAAACGTTACTATCCTAACAGACTTTGTTATTCTTGATATTCCCGAGGACGATAGCATGTCTATTATTCTTGGTAGACCCTTTTTGAACACTGCAGGGGCTGTTGTTGATTGCAACAAAGGCAATGTCACTTTTCATGTCAATGGTAATGAGCATACGGTACACTTTCCGAGGAAACAACCTCAAGTCCACAGTATCAATTCTATTGGAAAAATTTCAACTATTACTATTGGAGGTTTTGAATTTCCTCTTCCTACTGTCAAAAAGAGATATGATATTCTTATTATTGGGGATGTGCATATCCCCGTTGAGGTAACCTAGTGCTATTCGAAAATTCTCCGGTTTCATGCGACTCGGAATGAGTTTGTTAACAAGACTTGATCAACCTTGTTAGTGGATTCCTTTTGATGAGCATGAGATGGATGAAGTTAGAAAGCACAACCTTCTGTACCCTTCTTTTACTTTCTATTATTTAGATTAAATAAAGCAAAAATAGTATTTTCTGCCTGTTTTCTGAACTATCCGTGCAATAAAAAAATACCCAAAAAATAAAAGTTCTCCAAATGCCCCGAAATTGAAATATGATTTTTTCTGGGATATTTGAGAATATCTGGCACTGAGAACACAGCAGGGGAGCAAGCACCTGGCCACGAGGGTCCAGGGCACGCCCACCTCCTGGGCGCGCCCCCCTGCCTCGTGGGCCCATGGTGGCTCCCCTCCACTTATTCCAGCCACCACACACTCCTTCTTCCTCCCAAAAAAATCACCAACCAGCTCAAGCACGAGTTCTTACTCATTTTGCTGCAATTTTCGATCTCCTTGCTCAAGGCTCCACTCACAAAACTGCTTTGGGGGATTGTTCTTCGGTATGTGACTCTTCCAATGGTCCGATTAGTTTTTGTTCTAGTGTTTTATTCATTGCAAATTTTTGCTGCCTAGGTGACCCTGTTCTTGAGCTTGCATGTCAAATTTATATGGTCCCAAGTAGTTTTAATGCATGATATAGTCTCTAGGCACTTGTGGGAGTAGTTGCTATCAATTTTGTTGAGTTTGGTTCACTTTTATTTTAAGTTACTAAAAAATTCAGAAATTTTCAGAGAATGATGAAGAGATTTTTGAGGGGCTCTCCGAGCCGAAGCTCGAGGGATAAGCAAACTGAAGAGGATAGGAGGCCCAAATATAATCTCCCTCGCACCGCGGAAGTTCGGTCGTGTGAATGGCCTTGTGATGAGTTCTTAACAACAACCGGGATTCATGATGATTTTTATTCTTTGGTTGAGAATGCAGGCCTCACCGACTTCCTCCGCGACCAAAGCGAACAGTATCTCTTACTCACTAATATTTTCCTGCAAAATTTTCATTTCCATGCTAGGAGATCACCACCTTCAGTGGAATTTTATTTATATGATGAGCATAAGGAGATGTCCCTTTTTGATTTCTGCCGGGTCGGTTAGATACCCTTTACAGGCAGCATAGAAGAACCACATTGTAGTGATGTGGAAGGGTTTATTGATATGATTGCTGTAGGGGAAACGAGGAAAGTTTCCGATGCAAGAATTACTAGCATACATTTTCCGGTTCTGCGTTACTTTGCGATATTTGCTAGTAGATGTTTAATTGGTCGCGGAAACTGTGGAAACCTTAGTGCCCCTAATATTGTTATTTTGGGCCATGCCTTGTTTCATGATAACTCATTTAGTATGGGTGCTTTTGTTGCAAAGTGATACGTCTCCAACGTATCTATAATTTATGAAGTATTCATGCTATTATATTATCCATATTGGATGTTTAATGGGCTTTATTTTGCACTTTTATATTACTTTTGGGACTAACCTATTGACCCAGAGCCCAGTGCCAGTTCATGTTTTTCCCTTGTTTCAGTGTTTCGAAGAAAAGGAATATCAAACGGAGTCAAAACGGAATGAAACCTTCTGGAGAAGTTATTTTTGGAAGGAAAGCAACCCGGGAGACTTGGAGTCCATGTCGAGAAAGCAACGAGGAAGGCACGAGGTAGGGGGGCGCGCCCACCCCCTGGGCGCGCCCTCCACCCTCGTGGGCCCCTTGTGGCTCCCCTGACGTACTTCTTCCACCTATATATATCCATATACCCTAAAACGATCGGGGAACAGAATAGATCGGGAGTTCCGCCGCCGCAAGCCTCTGTAGCCACCAAAAACCTCTCGGGACCCTGTTCCGGCACCCTGCCGGAGGGGGGAACCCTCACCGGTGGCCATCTTCATCATCCCGGCGCTCTCCATGACGAGGAGGGAGTAGTTCACCCTCGGGGATGAGGGTATGTACCAGTAGCTATGTGTTTGATCTTTCTCTCTCGTGTTGTTGATTTGGCACGATCTTGATGTATCGCGAGCTTTGCTATTATAGTTGGATCTTATGTTTCTTCTCCCCCTCTACTCTCTTGTAATGGATTGAGTTTTCCCTTTGAAGTTATCTTATCGGATTGAGTCTTTAATGATTTGAGAACACTTGATGTATGTCTTGCCGTGCGTATCTGTGGCGACAATGGGATATCACGTGATTCACTTGATGTATGTTTTGGTGATCAACTTGCGGGTTCCACCCATGAACCTATGCATAGGGGTTGGCACACGTTTTCGTCTTGATTCTCCGGTATAAACTTTGGGGCACTCTTTGAAGTACTTTGTGTTGGTTGAATAGATGAATCTGAGATTGTGTGATGCATATCGTATAATCATACCCACGGATACTTGAGGTGACATTGGAGTATCTAGGTGACATTAGGGTTTTGGTTGATTTGTGTCTTAAGGTGTTATTCTAGTACGAACTCTATGGCTGTTTGTGACACTTATAGGAATAGCCCAACGGATTGATTGGAAAGAATAACTTTGAGGTGGTTACGTACCCTAGCATAATCTCTTCGTTTGTTCTCCGCTATTAGTGACTTTGGAGTGACTCTTTGTTGCATGTTGAGGGATAGTTATATGATCCAGTTATGTTATTATTGTTGAGAGAACTTGCACTAGTGAAAGTATGAACCCTAGGCCTTGTTTCCTAGCATTGCAATACCGTTTACGCTCACTTTTATCATTAGTTACCTTGCTGTTTTTATATTTTCAGATTACAAAAATCTATATCTACCATCCATATTGCACTTGTATCACCATCTCTTCGCTGAACTAGTGCACCTATACAATTTACCATTGTATTGGGTGTGTTGGGGACACAAGAGACTCTTTGTTATTTGATTGCAGGGTTGTTTGAGAGAGACCATCTTCATCCTACGCCTCCCACGGATTGATAAACCTTAGGTCATCCACTTGAGGGAAATTTGCTACTGTCCTACAAACCTCTGCACTTGGAGGCCCAACAACGTCTACAAGAAGAAGGTTGTGTAGTAGACATCACAAATCGGTTAAATCTTAACCGTACGAAGGGCCCCATGTTGGGAGGTATTTTTGCCTCGCGCCTCGCTGCCCACTTTAACATACCTATTAGGCATTATGAGAAAGGAGAAAAGTTGCTGCCTCCTGTTTTTCTAGACTATAAGAGTATGGTAGCACATGATTTTATCGTTAAGAATAGGGAAAAGACGCTTAAGTACAAACTGATATTTGATAAAATTCGCCCTGAGATTATTACCTTGCCGGCTCCTTCTTTGTTTGACTTATCTGCAGGCAAGTACCTTTGTTCCGCTGGAGGTCATTCACGCCTACCAAAACCCCACACCAGCTACAGAGCCATAGCCGGAACCACAATTTGATCCTTCACGACAGTCTGTTTACTAGTGGGATCTGGAGGAGATTGCCAACCAGTGGCAACCCGAGGCTCCTTCTCAGTACGACCCCAGTTACAACTTCGGATATCCGCTAGGACAGCCGTGGCAATAGACCAACTTAGGCCAAAAGCCTAAGCTTGGGGGAGTATGTATTTCTCACCAACATTACATTCATGTTCACACACTCATGCTAGTTGTCGGTGCTCATACTTTTTCATTGTACTATCCATGCTAGTTTATTTTTCCTTTTTATGCTTTCTTCTTGTGTGTTTGAAAAACCTTAAGAAAAACCAAAAAAATTAGTTGTAGCTTTTAGCTAGTTTACTTTCTTGCTTGTAGTAGTAAGTAATTAAAAATGTTGGGAGCTTTCCCGTGTAAGATTTCCTGTTCTTCTTTTGCTTGTTGGGAGCTTTCCCGTGTAAATAGTTTTATTTCTTTTCTTTTCTTTGGGGCGTGGAGAGAAGAACATTATGAAAATGTTGAAGTGGCTCTTATATGCATTATTGTTGATTTAACCAAGAGCCCATATTGCCTTGTCTTCTCTTATTATTGAATGCTTGCAGATTCCAGCTTAGTCCAATGCACGTGCACTATTATTATTATTCACATCGTTCGGTCGTGCAAGTGAAAGGCAATAATGACGATATATGATGGACTGATTGAGATGAGAGAAGCTGGTACGAACTCGACCTCTCGTGTTTTTGTAAATATGATTAGTTCATCGTTCCTGATTCAGCCTATTATGAATGAACATATTTGCAATGATAATTAGAGATTATAGTTGCTTATGCCATGCTTAATTAGCTAGGAGTTTATAATGGTTTATCTTGCGTGCCAACATGCTATTAAAATGATTGTGATGTGGTATAGTAGGGTGGTATCCTCCTTTGAATGATTCAAGTGACTCGACTTGGCACATGTTCACACATGTAGTTGAAACAAAATCAACGTAGCCTCCACGATATTTATGTTCATGGTGGATTATATCCTACTCATGCTTGCACTCAATGTTTATTAATTTTAATGCATGCTCATGACTGTTGTCGTTCTCTAGCTGGTCGCTTCCCAGTCTTTTTCTAGCCTTCACTTGTACTAAGCGGGAATACTGCTTGTGCATCCAATCCCTTAAAACCCAAAGTTATTCCATATGAGTCCACCATACCTTCCTATATGCGGTATCTACATGCCGTTCCAAGTAAATTTGTATGTGCCAAACTCTAAACCTTCAAATAAAATTCTGTTTTGTATGCTCGAATAGCTCATGTATCAACTAGGGATGTCTGTATCTTCCATGCTAGGCAGGTTATTCTCAAGAGGAGTGGACTCCGCTCCTCACTCACGAGAAAATGGCTGGTCACCGGGATGCCCAGTCCCATGCTCTAAGCAAATCAAATCAAAATAATTGCAAACAAAACTCCCCCAGGATTGTTGTTAGTTGGAGGCACCCGTTGTTTCGGACAAGCCATGGAATGATGTTTGTTGGTGGAGGGGGAGTATAAACTTTACCATTCTGTTTGGGAACCGCCTATAATGTGTGTAGCATGGAAAATATCGAGATCTCTTGGTTGTTATGTTGACAATGAAAGTATACCACTCAAAAAATTATTTATCTCTATTTTAAAATCGAGCTCTGGCACCTCTACAAATCCCTGCTTCCCTCCGCGAAGGGCCTATCTATTTACTTTTATGTTGAGTCATCACCCTCTTATTAAAAAGCACCAGTTGGAGAGCACCGCTGCCATTTGCATCCATTACTATTAATTTATATTGGGTATGACTATGACTGGATCTCTTTTACCATGAATTACAATGTCTAGTCAGTCCTTGATCTTTAAAGGTGCTCTGCATTTATGTTTTGCGGTCTCAGAAAGGGCTAGCGAGATACCATCTTGTTATATCATATTATGATTGTTTTGAGAAAGTGTTGTCATCCGAGATTTATTATTATTGCTCGCTAGTTGATTATGCCATTGATATGAGTAAACATGAGACCTAAGTGTTATTGTGAATATGGTTAGTCATAATCTTTGCTGAAAACTTGAATGTTGGCTTTACATATTTACAACAACAAGAGCAAACAGAGTTTGTAAAAGTTTTTCTTTATCACTTTCAGTTTATCAACTGAATTGCTTGAGGACAAGCAAAGGTTTAAACTTGGGGGAGTTGGTACGTCTCCATCGTATCTACTTTTCCAAACACTTTTGCCCTTGTTTTGTACTCTAACTTGCATGATTTGAATGGAACTAACCCGGACTGACACTATTTTCAACAGAATTGCCATATGATGTTATTTTTGTGCAGAAACAAAAGTTCTCGGAATGACCTGAAACTTCACGGAGATTATTTTTGGAAATAATAAAAAATATTGGCGAAAGAATCAAGGCCAGGGGGCCCGCACCCTGTCCACGAGGGTGGGGGGCGCGCCCACCCCCCCGGGCGCGCCCCCTGCCTCGTGGGCCCCCTGGTGCTCCACCGACCTCAACTCCAACTCTATATATTCACGTTCGGGGAGAAAAAACTAGAGAGAAGGATTCATCACGTTTTACGATACGGAGCCGTCGCCAAGCCCTAATCTCTCTCGGGAGGGCTGATCTGGTGTCCGTTCGGGGCTCCGGAGAGGGGAATCCGTCGCCGTCGTCATGATCAACCATCCTCCATCACCAATTTCATGATGCTCACCGCCATGCGTGAGTAATTCCATCGTAGGCTTGCTGGACGGTGATGGGTTGGATGAGATTTATCATGTAATCGAGTTAGTTTTGTTAGGGTTTGATCCCTAGTATCCACTATGTTCTGAGATTGATGTTGCTATGACTTTGCTATGCTTAATGCTTGTCACTAGGGCCCGAGTGCCATGATTTCAGATCTGAACCTATTATGTTTTCATGAATATATGTGAGTTCTTGATCCTATATTGCAAGTCAATAGTCACCTACTATGTGTTATGATCCGGCATCCCCGAAGTGACAATAATCGGGACCACTCCCGGTGATGACCATAGTTTGAGGAGTTCATGTATTCACTATGTGTTAATGCTTTGGTCCGGTACTCTATTAAAAGGAGATCTTAATATCCCTTAGTTTCCAATAGGACCCTGTTGCCACGGGAGGGTAGTACAAAAGATGTCATGCAAGTTCTTTTTCATAAGCACGTATGACTATATCCGGAATACATGCCTACATTACATTGATGAACTGGAGCTAGTTCTGTGTCACCCTATGTTATAACTGTTGCATGAAAAATCGCATCTGGCATAATTCTCCATCACCGATCCATCGCCTACGAGCTTTTCCCATATTGCTCTTTGCTTAGTTACTTTACCGTTGCCACTGTTACAATTACTACAAAACTGCTACTGTTGATTTTGCTACCGTTACCGTTACTTCCATACTACTTTGCTACTAAATACTTTGCTGCAGATATTAAGTTATCCAGGTGTGGTTGAATTGACAACTCAGCTGCTAATACTTGAGAATATTCTTTGGCTCCCCTTGTGTCGAATCAATAAATTTGGGTTGAATACTCTACCCTCGAAAACTGTTGCGACCCCCTATACTTGTGGGTTATCACACACCCACTTAGTTTCTTTTATTGAGCTTTCATACATTTATAGCTCTAGTGCATTCGTTGCATGGCAATCCCTACTCCTCGCATTGACATCAATTGATGGGCATCTCCATAGCCCGTTGATTAGCAGCGTTGATGTGAGACTTTCTCTTTTTTGTCTTCTCCACACAACCTCCATCATCATACTCTGTTCCACCTATAGTGCTATGTCCATGGCTCGCGCTCATATATTGCGTGAAAGTTGAAAAAGTTTCAGAATACTAAAGTATGAAACAATTGCTTAGCTTGTCATCGGGGTTGTGCATGATGGGAGCATTTTGTGTGACGAAAATGAAGCATGGCCAAACTATATGATTTTGTAGGGATGAGCTTTCTTTGGCTATGTTATTTTGAGAGGACATAATTGCTTGGTTAGTATGCTTGAAGTATTATTATTTTTATGTCAATATTAAACTTTTGTCTTGGATCTTTCGGATATGAACATTCATGCCACGATAAGGAAAATTACATTGAAAATTATGTTAGGTAGCATTCCACACCAAAAATTCTATTTTTATCATTTACCTACTCGAGGACAAGCAGGAATTAAGCTTGGGGATGCTTGATACGTCTCCAACGTATCTATAATTTTTTATTGTTCCATGTTATTATATTATCCATCTAGGATGTTTTATATGCATTTGTATGCTATTTTATATGATTTTTGGGACAAACCTATTAACCTAGAGCCCAGTGCCAGTTTCTGTTTTTTCCTTTTTTTTTAGTTTTACAGAAAAGGAATACCAAACGGAGTCCAATTGACGTGCCAATTTTTGATGATTTTTTATGGACCAAAATAAGCCCCCGGAGTAAAAGAGTTGGGCCAGAAGAGTCCCGGGCCGTCCACGAGGGTGGGGGGCGCGCCCTACCCCCTGGGCGCGTCCCCCTATCTCGTGGACGACTTGGAGACCCCCCTGACGTGAGACCTACGCCAAAAAATCCTATAAATACAGAAACCTCCAGAAAATAACCTAGATCGGGAGTTCCGCCGCTGCAAGCCTCTGTAGCCACCAAAAACCAATCGGGACCCTATTTCGGCACCCTGCCGGAGGGGGGACCCATCACCGGTGGCTATCTTTGTCATCCCGACGCTCTCCATGACGAGGAGGGAGTAGTTCACCCTCGGGGCTGAGGGTATGTAACAGTAGCAATGTGTTTGATCTCTCTCTCTCGTGTTCTTTATTTGGCACGATCTTGATGTACCGCGAGCTTTGCTACTATAGTAGGATCTTATGATGTTTCTCCCCCTCTATCTCTTGTAATGGATTGAGTTTTCCCTTTGAAGTTATCTTATTGGATTGAGTCTTTAAGGATTTGAGAACACTTGATGTATGTCTTGCATGTGCTTATCTGTGGTGACAATGGGATATTCACGTGATCTACTTGATGTATGTTTTGGTGATCAACTTGCGGGTCCAGTGACCTTGTGAACTTATGCATAGGGGTTGGCACACGTTTTGGTCTTGACTCTCCGGTAGAAACTTTGAGGCACTTTTTGAAGTACTCTGTGTTGGTTTGAATAGATGAATCTGAGATTGTGTGATGCATATCATATAATCATACCCACGGATACTTGAGGTGACATTAGGGTTTTGGTTGATTTGTGTCTTAAGGTGTTAATATATTACGAACTTTAGGATAGATCGAACGGAAAGAATAGCTTCGTGTTATTTTTCTACGAACTCTTGAATAGATCGATCAGAAAGGATAACTTTGAAGTGGTTTTGTACCCTACAATAATCTCTTCGTTTGTTCTCCGCTATTAGTGACTTTGGAGTGACTCTTTGTTGCATGTTGAGGGATAGTTATATGATCCAATTATGTTATTATTGTTGAGAGAATTTGCACTAGTGAAAGTTTGAACCCTAGGCCTTGTTTCCTAGCATTGCAATACCGTTTACGCTCACTTTTACCACTCGCTACCTTGCTGTTTTTATATTTTCAGATTACAAAAACCTATATCTACCATCCATATTGCACTTGTATCACCATCTCTTCGCCGAACTAGTGCACCTATACAATTTACCATTGTATTGGGTGTGTTGGGACGCAAAAGACTCTTTGTTATTTGGTTGCAGGGTTGTTTGAGAGAGACCATATTCATCCTACGCCTCCCACGGATTGATAAACCTTAGGTCATCCACTTGATGGAAATTTGCTACTGTCCTACAAACCTCTGCACCTGGAGGCCAACAACGTCTACAAGAAGAAGGTTTGCGTAGTAGACATCAGTAGGTTGAAGGAGGAGGGGTCATTTTTGGCGGACCTGGTATAGTGGATGCTCGTGAAGGGAGAGGTCCCTCCGGCGCCGATTGCCGACGAGTGCGTGCTCCACCAAGACTTTTTCGGCTGCGGGCTTGGTTTCCCCTTGCACAACTTCGTGCGAGGACTCTTACTTTTCTTCGGTTGTCAGCTTCATCACCTGACGTCGACCAGAATCCTTCATATCTCCAATTTCATTACATTATGCGAGTACTACCCCGGGATGGCTCCCCACTTCGAGTTGTTCCGCCATTTCTTGTGCATCCAGGTGCAGACAAATGGCGAGGCCATATGTGACCTCGGAGGGGTGTTCCTTCAGTTGCACCCTTCTTCTAAGTTCTTCCCGTGTCATTCCGCAAGTCTCTGTGGGCGTGGCACAAGAACTGGCTTTACGCCTCCGGCCTCAGTAGTAGCTTGCCAGCCTTCGTTTGTGGAGATCCGAGACGACTTCACTCATGGGAGTCTCTCGACGTCCTTTCCAAGGACGGCCAACTACTTGATGCCACGATGCGCCTGAAGAACGACGACTTGGAAGAGATTCATATCCTAAGGACCTGGGTACAACGCTGCGTCCTTGGATCTTCATTCTAGCGCTGGATCACAGGAGTTCTTTGTTCCTTTAGGCGATCGACGTGGCTATGACGGTGACTATTCTTTGTGGGGATTTTGTCCTTCGGCTCCTTCGTCGATGTACCAGTGTTTCCTCATGAGATGGTACGAGACTCGTAAGGTGGTGCGTAGGAGGTGGTTGCCTGGTGGCTTGTGAGATGGCATTGGCGGTGTCCTCGGTGATGATGGCATTGGCGGATCGTTGTTCTTCGCGGAATCAGGCGCCAATCTCGGCAACGACTTCTTCTCTAGGGAGGCCCTTCTAGCCAAGCATGACAGACTTCCCGTCCACGTGGATGGCTGGCTCGGAAGACAAAGCATAGGAGCGGTGGCGGCGGCGCGCACCAGCAAGTTTTGGATGTCGAGGTCATGAGGGTGTGCATTTTCCTATTTTATTTGGGTTGCCTTGTGATGCTAATGTTTATATTTTAAATATAGTGCTACCGTCGAAAAAATTAAAGAGAAGAAGACATGATTTCCTTTTTCTTTTGAGCAATACGAAGTCCTGAGCTGTTCAAAGCAAAATGTCGATGGCGGCTTCGAAAACAATTGAACTCAAAATTCCCGCCATGGAGAAAGCCCAGTTGACAGAAACACATGCGCGCGTGGGGCCAAATCCGTCTGCTCCCCGCCCACCTTTCCACCACGTCATCGATCCGCGCCGAGACGCATCTGGGTCGTCCATTGCACACAGCGACGAACGGCTGAGATCAAACCCAATCACTTGACGCCCACCGATCCGTGGCACGCACCAGTCCACCCCACCTCCTCCCTCCTATAAATCCTCCGCGCCCTCGCCGCCGATTCCTCACCAGCCCTCCCACCTTCCCAGCGAAAACACCACCACACCTCTCCCCGTCGACGCAAGAAGCAGCAGCGGCATCCATGGCCCCCAAGGCGGAGAAGAAGCCGGTGGCGGAGAAGGCCGAGAAGACGACGGCGGCGAAGAAGACCAAGGCCGAGAAGCGGCCGCCGGCGTCCAAGGAGGGCGGCGAGAAGAAGGGCAAGAAGAAGTCCAAGAAGAGCGTGGAGACTTACAAGATCTACATCTTCAAGGTGCTGAAGCAGGTGCACCCGGACATCGGCATCTCCTCCAAGGCCATGTCCATCATGAACTCCTTCATCAACGACATCTTCGAGAAGCTCGCCGGCGAGTCGGCCAAGCTCGCCAGGTACAACAAGAAGCCCACCATCACGTCCAGGGAGATCCAGACCTCCGTCCGCCTCGTCCTCCCCGGCGAGCTCGCCAAGCACGCCGTCTCTGAGGGTACAAAGGCCGTCACCAAGTTCACATCCGCTTAGATACCCTGCTCTTGTGTTTTCTCTGAATGTGTTGATTTCTCCTGGCTGTTGATGAATCCATTGTTCGTTGTAGTTAGATGTTCAGAGTGCATCATCTTGTAATTTGTGACGACACAAATGTTTCAGGATCCGGAGGAAATAGTAATGGTGTTGCTTTGATCTGTTTCATGCCTGCCTATCATGCTGAATCCATGCCATGTCTCCTATTCTACTGATTTGTCAGTCCATGGTCGTTTCTAAATGCCCGCAGACCTGAACATTGCAAATGTCTGCAGACTGATGGCGTGGGGGTTGAAACGGCTGGTGCTCGACGAAAGAGCACCACGTCGATGACGGCTGTGTGCCTGTGTCCAGCTTGTGATTATATCTGCTGAGAACAAAGTGATTCTACCCGAAAATATAATATAACAAAGTGATTCCTTAGTAAAAATGCCATGCTACCGTGGTGACATAACTGTGCCATAGTTCATCTTCGGGAAATCCACAATGAAGAGCTCAATTGTCCACACGAATTAGGATACAATCGAGCACAAGTGTCTCATTTTACTGTTGTTGCAGCACAAGTGTCTGTCCATCTGCTCTTTAGTCTACAGGCCAGCAAATTTTGCACTGCAAAATAGCTCAAGACACAGGCCGTTTTCAGCACCTCTCTAGTTCGATATTGCTGCTCAGGACTCGAGACGTTCTTTTGCTGAACAATTCTTGCCATCTGACCAAGGTACAGCTCACTTCCAAGCTGCAGCAACCATCTCTGCATACACGATGGCGGCTAAGCAACTACGCTGCTTCAGACAGCAATGCATTTTTCCACGATCCCGAAAGATTGCTTGCATTTTACAGTCAGAATGGACGAGCACTGTCGCGCTGTTAGATTTCTCTTTGTTCCATTGCAATTCTATTTGCAGTCAGGGATTTTTTGTAAGGGAACCTCGTCAGAGGGCAAGGTACTAAAGATAGAAATGAACCGATTTATAAGGAACTAGGAAAAACTACATCATAAACAAGAAGAGAAAAACAGCTCAAAAAGGAAAACAAGAAGAAAAAAAGGGAACGCGCAATAGCTACGACGACCCAAACCGACCACCACCACCTAACACGATCCTGCCTGACCCAAACCGGCCACGACCACTACCTGGAGTGACCGAGAGCAAGATCTTTGGAGACGGCTTCAAGAAGTAAGACTCATGGGGGTCACCTGGTTTTGAAATTGATGTGAATTTTTTAACTGAAATTGACATGTGTTATTGGAATGGATATGTTTTTGTCTACTGACATAAAATCATTCTTTCCGAAATATATGGTATCGATATTATTTTTTGGAACTGAAATTGTCATTTGTGGTACCGAAATCGTGTTTTGTCATACTGAAATATATAATTTCATTTTTCTAAACAGAGCCAAAATTATTTGCTGAAATTGATATTACTTATCAAAAATGAATTTTGTTAACGAATATTTATATTGTGATGGATTGGACACTAAAATTTGGTAATGATATGAATCTGTTACTCACACCAATCCAAAAAAAGTGTCGCAGGTTTAGTATAAAGTTGTACTAAACCCGTGACACTTATTTTGGATCAAAGGGAGTATTTGTTACTGAAATACCTGTCACTTTATTAGGAAACATGTGATTTTTTTATTGAAATTGGCATGTGTTACCGAAATGGATATAATTTTGTCTACTGAAATGAAATAATTCCTTTTTAGAGTATTCTGATTTGTTGTATTGAAATCGCCGAATTTGTGTTGCGTGGTACTGAAATATGAGAGTTGTGGTGGACACTCTGGAGAAGAACTTGGAGAGAGAGAGAGAGGGGGGGGGGGGGGGGGGGCGGTCCTGAGATTTTGGGGGCTCGGGGCGAACGTAAAATTTGGGGGCCCTTGATATAAACATCATATGCATATTATCTTCAAATTTACTTGTAACATTCTTCGATGCAAAGTCACTTATGATTGTGTCGATTTCAATGTCATCCACTTCTCGATGCATAATGTTGCCTATCCATTTAAGATGTTTCAGGTAATTGTATATCCCAAATGGTTGTACAATAATTTCTAATTTGAAAAGCCTTTTTATCTGAGATGCAACAATCACATACACAGTAAATATGAATAAATCTTTAAACACTATGACTTTCTTAAATCCTTTACTTGAGTGAAGTGATTCATATCAACCAAAGCAAACAAATATTTAACATGAAAATCCTTCTCAGCTTCTAGAATTTCATTTTGGCAACTACTTTTATCAAATTGTTTCTTCCTCAAAGCACGAAGCTGTACTTGAAACTATAGGGAATAGTAATATGATACGTAGTACCTCAGATTGATTAGATCAGCATCAATCATTGGACGCTGGGCGATGATGTGATGTGGATTTCTGGTGGCGAGCACTCGGCGATGTACGCGTGCGCCCCACTCCGGCAGTGTCAAATTTCAGGGGCTAGGCGATGTTCGTGTTGCGTCGTCACCGCGACCATGAACACGAACTGGAGTTTGGAGCAGAACAAATAATATAGGAAATTACAGATGAAATCACGTTACACGATCGTTTTTCTTTTGGAGGGAGATTGTCTCAGGATAGTAATAAGGAATAAAGCAAACGGGCGACGTGATTTACGTGCGTTACGCTGATTTGTTTCCTTACGATGGTACGCTGATTTACATGCATACGCTGCCTGCTGTCCCTTCCTTTCTGGACCTGGGCTACTTCCATGTTTTCTATGTGAAGCTACGGCCTATGGGTTAGTTTACCCAACGTACATCACATCTGGGAGGCCCCCCTAGATCTTGGGGGCCCGGGGCGGCCGCCCCCTGCCCCCCATCAGGGCCGGCCTTGAGAGAGAGAGAGAGGGTGGATACACCATGGGCATGGGTGTACAATTTTTTCTGCAAAAAAATCTTATATATAGGCATATATAAGATTATAAGATATCTGAAAAAAACTTATATATAGGCAAATATATGGCACACGCAAAAAAATCAATATATGTCAGCAACCACGGGAGTAGCCGGCCACTTCTGTCCATTGTCTGTGCAGCCCATTTCAGATGTACCCGTGATCGGCCGAGTTTAGCAGCAGCTAGAAGCCCGTTAGGTCGGCAGCAGCCAGCAATTTCTATCTAGTGTCCATTGTCCGCTAGTTCATTTCGTACATGATGAATGCTTACAAATCATGACCATTTCGGAGTTGTTCTTGTTGGACATGATCAATGACAACCATGGTCTGGCCCCCAATGGAGTATGAATTGGGGACACCGCATTTGAAGTTGGGACAACATCCGATTCCAATCCGAGCAAGAAAAAGAAGATGGGAAAGACGGCGAAGGCAAGAGGTCAGGTATTCTCAACTTTTGAGGATATCTTTGTTGGTCAAAGCTTGGTTGGCCACAACAATGGATCCAATATGCGGCACCGAGCAAAAGGGGACAAGTATTAGGAGAAGATTTGAAGGAGTATCACGAACAAAAGGAATATCTGGAGCCGCATCCTATCATGACCAACCGCAATGTGGCATCTCTCCAACATCGATGGGGGGTCATTCAAGGGAAGTGAACAAGTATGTTGGCTACTACTCACAAGTGACCAAACGCCCTTAAAGTGGGATGAGAGTGACAACTCACGTAAGCTCAGTTGCTTGATCTTGTCATCATTTGCATGTGCTTCGTGTGTTCGCATTCTCGTGCTCATACATATGTTGTTTCCTAGCGGCGGTGGTGGCCACTTTGTATCACGAAACGAAGAAGCAGTTGTTTTCTTTTAGCCATTGTTGGATCATATTGAATGGAGTGCTAAAATGGACAAAACTTGTGGCTGATCTCAAGGACGGCAACAAGAGGAATGATGGCTCAAGCTCCCACCAATCAATTGGGTTGGACGATGAAGAGGACGATATTGTCGTCGAGAATGGAAGAGCCGCGTGACAAAGGATAACCAGCAAGTCATGGGAAACAAGTGGGAGAAGACAAGGGCCTCCTGTGACGCCGCGGCTACAAAAATGTCCTCTACATTGACGGGCATTTTTTCGACGAGGGAGAACAAGAAAGAGGAGAGATACAAGCCCATGTTGGATGTGCAAAAGGAGATGATGGATTGGGATCGGAGAGGGCGTAGAAGAAGCTGGAAATTGAGAGGGAGAAGATCGAGTTCGAGAAGTAAGAGGCGGCGATCAAATGGGAGCTCGAGAAGGCCAAGACATTTTGAGAGATTGAGCTTGAGAAAGAGAGGTTAGAACTCGCACGGGAAGCGGAGGATGCGAAGATCATGTTGGCGGATGAAACCCTCTTGGATGAGCATGCAAAGAAGTGGCTTGCGGAGAAGAAGAAGTAGATCAACGAGCATAGGGAGTACGAGGCGGCGAGGGCAGCAATGGCAACAATGGAGCATGCGACAAGGATGCACGCGGAGCAGGAGGCAAGGATGGCCTCAGAGCAGACGACATGGACAACATCCGACCAGTGATCCGGCCAACAAGCGAGGCATCTATCACGCTCGGACATTTATTTCACTTTGGCATATCTGGATTTATTGAACTATGATTTGTATCGTATGGTCGATGTGCATGGATTTGAGGCCCCGCATTTGAGGTATGTGGATGTGCGTAAAATCATATGAGGGGCCAGTAGGCTGTCCGCGGACACGCCCGCGGGCGTATAGGGGTCAGGATTTGCCAAATTTGGCTCTAGATGGTCCCAGTCTGTCACCCAGCAGCCAACCGGTTCCTTCTTCAGCTCTTACCTTCGATGAGGCAGCGACGCGATTATGTGCCAGACTACCGATGGCGAGCCACAACCAGCCAAGGGAGCCACCGACACTGGAGCTCCCCATGGTTTCCGCGGGGGACACGGACAAGTCGTGCTCGCCCAATGCCATGCTACCACCGCTGGCGGGGAGGAGCATATCAATGCGGAATGGACCAACAACCTCAATCTCTAGGCCTAAGGTTATGTCCAACGGCAACCCACAAATTTCCTCCCGCATCCGTCCGCGGACAGGGGGGATCAGTCCACGAACACGGATGCGGGAAGACGCCATCAACAGTTGCCGCATTGCTATCACTTTTTCAACAGACCAGATGCAATTCATGCAAACACAGCGGATTTCATGTAAATCGGACAAAATTCATTACATTGTGGACATATTTTAACTAAAATAGGTAAAACTATGTGCACATCCAGCTGCGTGGAGCTCCATTCCCACGACACGAGTACACTACACTAGTCTACGACCAGCCGTGACAGATCCCTTTGTCTTTCCCATGTCCGGCAGCCCGCTCATCGGAGTGGAAAAAGGGGTGCTTCAGTGGGAGAGGGTTGCGGGCTTCGCATCCGTGAAGCCCAGGCGGGGGTCGATGATGGCAGATCCGCTCATCGGAGTGGAACCCCTATGATGTGCTTCAGCCGAAGGGGAAGGGGAAGACAATGGTATGCGACCGGGCAAGACAACGGATGTGTATGCCGGTGTCACCTCCGCGGTGGCCTTCATGGGACCCAAGCGACGGCGGCCTCCCGTGTTCTACTTCTCCTCGATGACCTCGGCGGGCGCGGACATGCTGGACGCTGCGTCATTGCCGACCTCCACTGGCAGGGCGTGTTCATGGACACATTTATGGCGGATGGTGCGAGCAGCAGAAGCACGTTGCTGAAGGATGTGCCTGTTGGGGATCGTAGCAGAAATTAAAATTTTCTACGCATCACCAAGATCAATCTATGGAGTTTACTAGCAACGAGAGGGGAGGAGTGCATCTACATACCCTTGTAGATCGCGAGCGGAAGTGTTCAAGAGAACGGGGTTGATGGAGTCGTACTCGTCGTGATCCAAATCACCGATGATCCAAGCGCCGAACGGACGGCACCTCCGCGTTCAACACACGTACGGAGCGGTGACGTCTCCCACGCCTTGATCCAGCAAGGAGGAGGGAGAGGTTGAGGAAGAAGGCTCCAACAGCAGCACGACAGCGTGGTGGTGGTGGAGTGACAGCTCTCCGGCAGGGCTTCGCCAAGCACACGCGGAGGAGGAGAGGTGTTGGGGAGGGGAGGGGCTGCGCCTTGGATGTGGTGCTGCAGCCCTCCCCTCATCCCTCTATTTATAGGGAGAAGGGGGAAGGGGGCCAGCCCCTCTAGATGGGATCTAGAGGGGGGGCGGCGGCCAAGGGGAAGGTGGCTTGCCCCCCAAGCAAGGGGGGGGGGGGCGCCCCCCTTTAGGGTTTCCCCCAAACCCTAGGCGCATGGGCCCTAGGGGGGTTGGAGCCCAGCCCACTAAGGGCTAGTTCCCTTCCACCTATAGCCCATAAGGCCCTCCGGGGCAGGTGGACCCTCCCGGTGGACCCCCGGAACCCCTCCGGTGGTCCCGGTACAATACCGGTATACCCCCGAATATTTCCGGTGACCGTATGGTGACTTCCCATATATAAATCTTTACCTCCGGACCATTCCGGAACTCCTCGTGACGTCCGGGATCTCATATGGGACTCCGAACAACATTTGGTAATCACATACAAACCTTCCTTATAACCCTAGCGTCATCGAACCTTAAGTGTGTAGACCCTACGGGTTCGGGAATCATGCAGACATGACCGAGACACCTCTCTAGCCAATAACCAACATCAGGATCTGGATACCCATGTTGGCTCCCACATGTTCCACGATGATCTCATCGGATGAACCACGATGTCGAGGATTCAAGCAATCCCGTATACAATTCCCTTTGTCAATCGGTACGTTACTTGCCCGAGATTCGATCGTCGGTATCCCAATACATCGTTCAATCTCGTTACCAGCAAGTCACTTTACTCGTTCCGTAATGCATGATCCCGTGACTAACTACTTAGTCACATTGAGCTCATTATGATGATGAAATACCGAGTGGGCCCAGAGATACCTCTCCGTCATACGGAGTGACAAATCCCAGTCTCGATCCGAGCCAACACAACAGACACTTTCAGAGATACCTGTAGTGCACCTTTATAGCCACCCAGTTACGTTGTGACGTTTGGTACACCCAAAGCATTCCTACAGTATCCGGGAGTTGCACGATCTCATGGTCTAAGGAAATGATACTTGACATTAGAAAAGCTTTAGCAAACGAACTACACAATCTAGTGCTATGCTTAGGATTGGGTCTTGTCCATCACATCATTCTCCTAATGATGTGATCCCGTTATCAATGACATCCAATGTCCATGGTCAGGAAACCATAACCATCTATTGATCAACGAGCTAGTCAACTAGAGGCTCACTAGGGACATGTTATGGTCTATGTATTCACATATGTATTACGATTTCCGGATAACACAATTAAAGCATGAACAATAGACAATTATCATGAACAAGGAAATATAATAATAACCATTTTATTATTGCCTCTAGGGCATATTTCCAACAGTCTCCCACTTGCACTAGAGTCAATAATCTAGTTACATTGTGATGAATCGTACACCCATAGAGTTCTGGTGTTGATCATGTTTTGCCCGTGGAAGAGGTTTAGTCAACGGATCTGCGACATTCAAATCCGTATGTACTTTACAAATATCTATGTCTCCATTTTGAACATTTTCACGAATGGAGTTGAAGCGACGCTTGATGTGCCTGGTCTTCTTGTGAAACCTGGGCTCCTTGGCAAGGGCAATAGCTCCAGTGTTGTCACAGAAGAGAGTCATCGGCCCCGATGCATTGGGAATAACTCCTAGGTCGGCAATGAACTCCTTCATCCAGATTGCTTCATGTGCCGCCTCCGAGGCTGCCATGTACTCCGCTTCACATGTAGATCCCGCCACGACGCTTTGATTGCAACTGCACCAGCTGACTGCCCCACCATTCAAAATATACACGTATCCGGTTTGTGACTTAGAGTCATCCAGATCTGTGTCGAAGCTAGCATCGACGTAACCCTTTACGACGAGCTCTTCGTCACCTCCATAAACGAGAAACATATCCTTAGTCCTTTTCAGGTACTTCAGGATGTTCTTGACCGCTGTCCAGTGTTCCATGCCGGGATTACTTTGGTACCTTCCTACCAAACTTACGGCAAGGTTTACATCAGGTCTGGTACACAGCATGGCATACATAATAGACCCTATGGCCGAGGCATAGGGGACGACACTCATCTTTTCTCTATCTTCTGCCGTGGTCGGGCATTGAGCCGTGCTCAATCTCACACCTTGCAATACAGGCAAGAACCCCTTCTTGGACTGATCCATATTGAACTTCTTCAATATCTTCTCAAGGTATGTGCTTTGTGAAAGACCTATGATGCGTCTCGATCTATCTCTATAGATCTTGATGCCTAATATGTAAGCAGCTTCTCCAAGGTCCTTCATTGAAAAACACTTATTCAAGTAGGCCTTTATACTTTCCAAGAATTCTATATCATTCCCCATCAATAGTATGTCATCCACATATAATAAGAAAAATGCTACAGAGCTCCCACTCACTTTCTTGTAAACACAGGCTTCTCCATAAGTCTGCGTAAACCCAAACGCTTTGATTCATCTCATCAAAGCGAATGTTCCAACTCCGAGATGCCTGCACCAGCCCATAGATTGAGCGCTGGAGCTTGCATACTTTGTCAGTATTCTTAGGATCGACAAAACCTTCCGGCTGCATCATATACAATTCTTCCTTAAGGAAGCCGTTAAGGAATGCCGTTTTGACGTCCATTTGCCATATTTCATAATCGTAGAATGCGGCAATTGCTAACATGATTCGGACGGACTTCAGCTTCGCTACGGGTGAGAAGGTCTCATCGTAGTCAACTCCTTGAACTTGACGATAACCCTTAGCGACAAGTCGAGCTTTATAGATGGTAACATTTCCATCCGCGTCCGTCTTCTTCTTAAAGATCCATTTATTTTCTATCGCTCGCCGATCATTGGGCAAGTCTGTCAAAGTCCATACTTTGTTTTCATACATGGATCCTATCTCGGATTGCATGGCTTCAAGCCATTTGTTGGAATCTGGACCCGCCATTGCTTCTTCATAGTTCGAAGGTTCGCCGTTGTCCAACAACATGATTTCCAGGAGAGGGTTGCCGTACCACTCTGGTGTGGAACGTGTCCTTGTGGACCTACGAAGTTCAGTGGTAACTTGATCATGATCGTCATCATTAACTTCCTCTCTAGTCGGTGCAGGCACCACAGAAACATTTTCTTGTGCTGCGCTACTTTCTGGTTCGAGAGGGGTCATCTCATCAAGTTCCACTTTCCTCCCACTTACTTCTTTCGAGAGAAACTCTTTCTCCAGAAAGGACCCGTTCTTAGCAACGAAGATCTTGCCTTCGGATCTGAGGTAGAAGGTATACCCAATGGTTTCCTTAGGGTATCCTATGAAGACGCATTTTTCCGACTTGGGTTCGAGCTTTTCAGGTTGAAGTTTCTTGACATAAGCATCGCATCCCCAAACTTTAAGAAACGACAGCTTAGGTTTCTTTCCAAACCATAATTCATACGGTGTCGTCTCAACAGATTTCGACGGAGCCCTATTTAAAGTGAATGCGGCAGTCTCTAAAGCCTAACCCCAGAATGATAGCGGTAGATCGGTAAGAGACATCATAGATCGCACCATATCCAATAGAGTGCGATTACGACGTTCAGATACACCATTACGCTGAGGTGTTCCAGGCGGCGTGAGTTGTGAAACAATTCCACATTTCCTTAAGTGTGTGCCAAATTCGTGACTCAAATATTCCCCTCCACGATCTGATCGTAAGAACTTTATTTTCCTGTCACGTTGATTCTCAACCTCACTCTGAAATTCCTTGAACTTTTCAAAGGTCTCAGACTTGTGTTTCATTAAGTAGACATACCCATATCTACTCAAGTCATCAGTGAGGGTGAGAACATAACGATAGCCACCGCGAGCCTCAACGCTCATTGGACCGCACGCATCAGTATGTATGATTTCCAATAAGTTGGTTGCTCGCTCCACTGTTCCGGAGAACGGAGTCTTGGTCATTTTGCCCATGAGGCATGGTTCGCACGTGTCAAATGATTCATAATCAAGAGACTCCAAAAGTCCATCTGCATGGAGTTTCTTCATGCGTTTGACACCAATGTGACCAAGGCGGCAGTGCCACAAGTATGTGGGACTATCATTATCAACCTTACATTTCTTGGCATTCACACTATGAATATGTGTAACATCACGTTCGAGATTCATTAAGAATAAACCATTGACCAGCGGGGCATGACCATAAAACATATCTCTCATATAAATAGAACAACCATTATTCTCGGATTTAAATGAGTAGCCATCTCGCATTAAACGAGATCCAGATACAATGTTCATGCTCAAAGCTGGCACTAAATAACAATTATTGAGGTTTAAAACTAGTCCCGTAGGTAAATGTAGAGGTAGCGTGCCGACGGCGATCACATCGACCTTGGAACCATTCCCGACGCGCATCGTCACCTCGTCCTTCGCCAGTCTCCGCTTATTCCGCAGCTCCTGCTTTGAGTTACAAATATGAGCAACCGCACCGGTATCAAATACCCAGGAGCTACTACGAGCGCTGGTTAGGTACACATCTATAACATGTATATCACATATACCTTTGGTATTGCCGGCCTTCTTATCCGCTAAGTACTTGGGGCAGTTCCGCTTCCAGTGACCATTTCCCTTGCAATAAAAGCACTCAGTCTCAGGCTTGGGTCCATTCTTTGTCTTCTTCCCGGCAGCTTGCTTACCGGGCGCGGCAACTCCCTTGCCGTCTTTCTTGAAGTTCTTCTTACCCTTGCCTTTCTTGAACTTAGTGGTTTTATTCACCATCAACACTTGATGTTCCTTTTTGATCTCCCCCTCCGCTGATTTCAGCATTGAATATACCTCAGGAATGGTCTTTTCCATCCCCTGCATATTGAAGTTCATCACAAAGCTCTTGTAGCTAGGTGGGAGCGACTGAAGGATTCTGTCAACGACCGCGTCATCCGGGAGATTAACTCCCAGCTGAGACAAGCGGTTGTGCAACCCAGACATTTTGAGTATGTGTTCGCTGACGGAACTATTCTCCTCCATCTTACAACTGTAGAACTTGTCGGAGACTTCATATCTCTCGACCCGGGCATGAGCTTGGAAAACCATTTTCAGCTCTTGGAACATCTCATATGCTCCGTGCTGCTCAAAACGCTTTTGGAGCCCCGGTTCTAAGCTGTAAAGCATGCCGCACTGAACCAGGGAGTAATCATCACTACGTGACTGCCAGGCATTCAGAACGTCTTGAGTTGCTGGGAAAACAGGTGCATCACCTAGCGGTGCTTCAAGGACATATGCTTTCTTGGCAGCTATGAGGATAATCCTCAGGTTACGGACCCAGTCCGTGTAGTTGCTACCATCGTCTTTCAGCTTGGTTTTCTCTAGGAATGCGTTGAAGTTGAGGGCAACATTAGCGTGGGCCATTTGATCTACAAGACATATTGTAAAGGTTTTTAGACTAAGTTCATGATAATGAAGTTCATCTAATCAAATTATTAACGAACTCCCACTCAGACAGACATCCCTCTAGTCATCTAAGTGATACATGATCCGAGTCAACTAGGCCGTGTCCGATCATCACGAGAGACGGACTAGTCATCATCGGTGAACATCTTCATGTTGATCGTATCTGCTATACGACTCATGTTCGACCTTTCGGTCTCTTGTGTTCCGAGGCCATGTCTGTACATGCTAGGCTCGTCAAGTCAACCTAAGTGTATTGCGTGTGTAAATCTGGCTTACACCCGTTGTATGCGAACGTTAGAACCTATCACACCCGATCATCACGTGGTGCTTCGGAACAACGAACCTTCGCAACGGTGCACAGTTAGGGGGAACACTTTCTTGAAATTTTAGCGAGGGATCATCTTATTTATGCTACCGTCGTTCTAAGCAAATAAGATGTAAAACATGATAAACATCACATGCAATCAAATAGTGACATGATATGGCCAATATCATTTTGCTCCTTTTCATCTCCATCTTCGGGGCGCCATGTTCATCATCGTCACCGGCATGACACCATGATCTCCATCATCGTGTCTTCATGAAGTTGTCTCGCCAACTATTACTTCTACTACTATGGCTAATGGTTAGCAATAAAGTAAAGTAATTACATGACGTTCCAGTTAACACGCAGGTCATAAATAAATTAAGACAACTCCTATGGCTCCTGCCGGTTGTCATACTCATCGACATGCAAGCCGTGATTCCTATTACAAGAACATGATCAATCTCATACATCACATATATCATTCATCACATCCTTCTGGCCATATCACATCACATGACACTTGCTGCAAAAACAAGTTAGACGTCCTCTAATTGTTGTTGCAAACTTTTATGTGGCTGCTATAGGTTTGTAGCAAGAACGATTCTTACCTACGCCAAAACCACAACGTGATATGCCAATTTCTATTTACCCTTCATAAGGACCCTTTTCATCGAATCCGATCCGACTAGTGGGAGAGACAGACACCCGCTAGCCACCTTATGCAACTAGTGCATGTCAGTTGGTGGAACCTGTCTCACGTAAGCGTACGTGTAAGGTCGGTCCGGGCCGCTTCATCCCACAATGCCGGCGAATCAAGATAAAACTAGTAACGACAAGTAAATTGACAAAATCAACACCCACAACAACTTGTGTTCTACTCGTGCATAGAAACTACGCATAGACCTAGCTCATGATGCCACTGTTGGGGATCGTAGCAGAAATTAAAAATTTTCTACGCATCACCAAGATCAATCTATGGAGTTTACTAGCAACGAGAGGGGAGGAGTGCATCTACATACCCTTGTAGATCGCGAGCGGAAGCGTTCAAGAGAACGGGGTTGATGGAGTCGTACTCGTCGTGATTCAAATCACCGATGATCCAAGCGCCGAACGGACGGCACCTCCGCGTTCAACACATGTACGGAGCGGTGACGTCTCCCACGCCTTGATCCAGCAAGGAGGAGGGAGAGGTTGAGGAAGAAGGCTCCAACAGAAGCACGACGGCGTGGTGGTGGTGGAGTGACAGTTCTCCGGCAGGGCTTCGCCAAGCACACGCGGAGGAGGAGAGGTGTTGGGGAGGGGAGGGGCTGCGCCTTGGATGTGGTGCTGCAGCCCTCCCCTCATCCCTCTATTTATAGGGAGAAGGGGGAAGGGGGCCGGCCCCTCTAGATGGGATCTAGAGGGGGGGCGGCGGCCAAGGGGAAGGTGGCTTGCCCCCAAGCAAGGGGGGGGGGCGCCCCCTTTAGGGTTTCCCCCAAACCCTAGGCGCATGGGCCCTAGGGGGGTTGGCGCCCAGCCCACTAAGGGCTGGTTCCTTTCCACCTACAGCCCATAAGGCCCTCCGGAGCAGGTGGACCCTCCCGGTGGACCCCCGGTACCCCTCCGGTGGTCCCGGTACAATACCGGTATACCCCCGAATATTTCCGGTGACCGTATGGTGACTTCCCATATATAAATCTTTACCTCCGGACCATTCCGGAACTCCTCGTGACATCCGGGATCTCATCCGGGACTCCGAACAACATTCGTTAATCACATACAAACCTTCCTTATAACCCTAGTGTCATCGAACCTTAAGTGTGTAGACCCTACGGGCTCGGGAATCATGCAGACATGACCGAGACACCTCTCTAGCCAATAACCAACAGCGGGATCTGGATACCCATGTTGGCTCCCACATGTTCCACGATGATCTCATGGGATGAACCATGATGTCGAGGATTCAAGTAATCCCGTATACAATTCCCTTTGTCAATCGGTACGTTACTTGCCCGAGATTCGATCGTCGGTATCCCAATACCTCGTTCAATATCGTTACCAGAAAGTCACTTTACTCGTTCCGTAATGCATGATCCCGTGACTAACTACTTAGTCACATTGAGCTCATTATGATGATGCAATACCGAGTGGGCCCAGAGATACCTCTCCGTCATACGAAGTGACAAATCCCAGTCTCGATCCGAGCCAACCCAACAGACACTTTCGGAGATACCTGTAGTGCACCTTTATAGCCACCCAGTTACGTTGTGACGTTTAGTACACCCAAAGCATTCCTACGGTATCCGGGAGTTGCACGATCTCATGGTCTAAGGAAATGATACTTGACATTAGAAAAGCTTTAGCAAACGAACTACACGATCTAGTGCTATGCTTAGGATTGGGTCTTGTCCATCACATCATTCTCCTAATGATGTGATCCCGTTATCAATGACATCCAATGTCCATGGTCAGGAAACCGTAACCATCTATTGATCAACGAGCTAGTCAACTAGAGGCTCACTAGGGACATGTTATGGTCTATGTATTCACATATGTATTACGATTTCCGGATAACACAATTAAATCATGAACAATAGACAATTATCATGAACAAGGAAATGTAATAATAACCATTTTATTATTGCCTCTAGGGCATATTTCCAACAGTGCCGACTTGGAGATTCTGCCTCTGCGAGCTGGCATGCAGCCGCCTAGACTGTCGACGGAGGCGGAGCTACAACTGCCTGTATCATCGTGGGATGCATAGCAGAGAGTTGCCTGACTCATATCCGGTGGGCTCGACGGGCCACCCAGCCAGCTTGTATGCCGGAGAACTCGGCCTCCTGCTCGCCGGATACCATGGAGCTGCGGAGAAAATGAAGGAAATATGCCCTAGAGGCAATAATAAAGTTGTTATTTTCCTTATATCATGATAAATGTTTATTATTCATGCTAGAATTGTATTAACCAGAAACTTAGTACATGTGTGAATACATAGACAAAACATAGTGTCCCTAGTATGCCTCTACTTGACTAGCTCGTTAATCAAAGATGGTTAAGTTTCCTGACCATAGACATGTGTTGTCATGTGATGAACGGATCACATCATTAGAGAGTGATGTGATGGACAAGACCCATCTGTTAGCTTAGCATAATGATCATTAAGTTTTATTGCTATTGCTTTCTTCATGCTTATACATATTCCTCTAACTATGAGATTATGCAACTCCCGAATACCGGAGGAACACCTTATGTGCTATCAAACGTCACAAGGTAACTAGTTGATTATAAAGATGCTCTACAGGTGTCTCCAGAGGTGTTTGTTGGGTTGGCATAGATCAAGATTATGATTTGTCACTCCGAGTATCGGAGAGGTATCTCTGGGCCCTCTCGGTAATGCACATCACTATAAGCCTTGCAAGCAATGTGACTAATAAGTTAGTTACGGGATGATGCATTACGGAACGAGTAAAGAGATTTGCCGGTAACGATATTGAACTAGGTATGATGATACCGATGATCGAATCTCGGGAAAGTAACATACTGATGACAAAGGGAATGACGAATGTTGTTATGTGGTTTGACCGATAAAGATCTACGTAGAATATGTAGGAACCAATATGAGCATCCATGTTCTGCTATTGGTTATTGACCGGAGATGTGTCTCGGTCATGTCTACATAGTTCTCAAACCCTTATTGTTGGGGATATAGCTACTAAGTTAACCCGCCCAGGAGGGGCCGGGTTAACTCCTGGTGACTCACAAGACAAAGCCCATGAAGGAATCGAAGATGGCGGTTCATGAGGATGACTTATGAAGAGCCCAAGGCCCAAAGGCGGCTTAAGGCCAGTAGGTGTAAACCGCCATATATACGTGACTTGTATTATAAGTAGTTGTAATTAAGTCACCGAGCCGGATACGTTTATGAGCCGGCCGGGACTCTGTAAGCCACCGGGCGTCAACCTGAGTATATAAAGGGACGACCCGACGGCGAGTTAGGGGACAGACAACAAACCGAGAACTAGGTCAAGCGTATTCGCTCCCTGGTAATCGAGACATAAGCAATACCACCTCAAACTGGATTAGGCCTTTACCTTTGCCGCAAGGGGCCGAACCAGTATAAACTCCCCGTGTCCTTTGTCCCATTCAACCGCTTTAAGCTAACCTAGTTGCGATGGCTCCACGACTAAGTCCTCACACTAGGACATCTCCAATGACAATCCCACGATAGTTGGCGCCCACCGTGGGGCTGGCGCACGGTGGTTTCGAGTTCTTAAAGGGCAACTTCGAAGGGATCAAGGGATACGCTGTGGGCCGGATGGCGAAGATTCGTCGTGGCAAGCTCTACATCGACGACGCAGGCTGGGGCCCCGAGGCCGGCTCAATCGAGTACGGGTACCGGGTCCCCTTCGGCGGAATCCACGTCTTCATCGGCAAGATCGGCAAGCCAGGCCCTGAGCCGGACACCTGCCCCGACATCATCGAGACGGCTCGGCGTGCGAGACCCGCCCGCCGTGAAGCGTGCCTTCATGGGATTCATTCACGGAGCGGAACCTGAGGATAGATCCGTGTCTGGCGGTGACACGGTCGTTTACTCGGATGATGAGTCATCTGGTGAAACAGAATCGCTGTACCAACTGCAAGATGGCCGGCTTGGGGGCTATTCCAATGGCAACAGTATTCCGGACCCCTATGAGCCGCCGAACAGAGCTGCGATCTTTATGGCCGATACGCAATCAGTGCAGAACTCTTCGACTGCGGCAACAATAATCTCCGGGTCAGCAGCGGCAACGGCTGCCGGGGCAGGAGGCCCTGTGCACGTGCCGGCTCAAATCGTAACCAACCTGCTGGATAAACTGACAACATTGTTAACAGCGGTGGTTAACCCGGCAGATCAGGATCAGCATAATGCAGAAGTTGCGAAACTGCGTGATGAGATAGCACAGACCAAGGAGGAGCTGAACATAGAGAATACTAGGATGGCTGCGGAGCGGGCCGCTTTGGATGCTCAGGCGCAACGGATTCAATCGGAGTCTTTCCGTCTCATGATGGACCAGAACGCTTCAAACGAAGTCATGAGGAGGAGGCATCAGACCCGTCTGCCATCGGTTTACGAGGCGAGAAATCTCTTTAACACGCCTGGAGGAGGGCCTAGTAACCCGCCTGAGGTAAACCGGGGTGAAGCGCCTGGGACGGGGCACCGGTTCAGCCGCCTAGGACAGAGCCACCACATCTGAATACGACTCCGCCTCAACATGTGCTGACGCCGCCGGGTCATTATTCTAACCCTTTGGGTAATATGATTGCTGCGGCGACACGACTGGCCGCTCTACCAGTTGAGGGTGAGTCGCCGGTGGCAATGGAGATACGACGGGCCGGAGAATTACTTCAGACGGCTTTGGCCCAACAGGCATCTTATTCTCACAAGATCCATTCAACCCCTCGCCCAAGTCGGAGTTATAGCAGGCATATCGATGAGCCGACTGTGTCAAGCAGTGGGCGGAACTGCAACCCGCCCCGTGGACAGAACCTAGTAGGTGGTGGGGTTAATGCCCAGAACATAGTGGATCAAGGAAGAATGCGTCGGGAGGCTGAGCAGGCAGCTCAGTATGCGGCTCGTCAGCATTCCCCGGATCGTCCGACAACTTCGGTGGAGACAGGTGTGACTTCCAGGACTTTGGGTGTGCCGTGTTTGGTACGGGCTTTGCGTAACGTACATTTTCCCAAGGATTTCAAGGGTCCCCGTAAGGTGCCCAACTACACAGTCAACTTACCCCCTGAAACATGGGTTGAGAGTTATGAGATGGCGATGGAACTACTGGATGTTGACGATGCTGCATGTGCTAAGTACTTCACCATGATGTTGGAAGGAACAATTCATACTTGGTTGAAAGGGTTGCCAGCCAACTCCATTGGGTCATGGGCCAAGTTAAAAGCCCGCTTTATCCAGAATTTTAAAGATACGTGCAAGCAGCCTATGTCAATTGTGGATTTAGCCTCCTGTGTCCAAGAAGAAGGTGAGTCGACAACCCATTGGGTGCGCTGGGTCTCAACAATCCTGCACTCGTCGGATCTCATCAATGCCGATTCAGCAGTCTTAATGTTGGAGAACAATTGTTGTTTCACGCCCCTGAAGTAGAAATTAGGGCGGCTCAAACGCCACTGCAATGACATGGGGACACTCATGGCGGCTCTGGTTAAGTATGTTGACTCGGATGGTACCAAGGACCCCGAGTATGATGATGAAAAGCCGTGAAAGGGAAATAAGAGCAGTAACACCAGAGGGCATCAGCATAACCCGGTGAGTCAGGGAGGCAACGGTAAGCGCAAAGCTGATAACAATTTGGACTTTGTGGCTAATACCAATGCGCAGAATAATGGTCAGCGTCGAAAGGGTAAGCCGCCCCCACATCTTGGGGGATCAGGCTTCAATCTTGAGCAGATGCTGAATCAGCCCTGCCCGAGGCATGGTACACGTGAAAGGCCGTCCACTCACCTTTGGAAGGATTGCTTCATCATGAAGGAGTACAAAAATTCCAATCTTCTTCAAAACAATCATGGGCCAGGTGGCGGCTCAGGATCCGGTTCTCAGGGCCCGGGTTATGGTGGTGGTGGTTCTAACACAGGATTCCAAGGTAATCAAGGCAATCATGGCAATCAGGGTGGTTTCCATCAACAGTCTGGTCAGGGCAACCAGCAGCAGCATCAGTCCGGTTATCAGAATAACCCGAAGCAGCTGAATAGTGGACAGTACCATGTCTTCACCACGAGTTTATGCAAGCGGGACCAGAAGCTCCATAAAAGGGCTGTGAATGCCGTTGAGCCGGCAACTCCTCATTACTTGCGATGGTCTGAGCAACCCATTGTATGGAGTCGGGAGGATCACCCGGCCCGGGTTGACAATCCAGGTCATCTGGCTTTGGTTGTGGCACCTCAGGTTGGAGGGTACAAGTTCACTAAAGTACTTATGGATGGAGGTAGCAGCATCAATATCCTTTATTATGATACTTTCCGTCGTATGGGGTTGACTGATAAAAATCTTAAGCCGTCCAATACTGTTTTCCATGGAGTGGTACCTGGTAAGTCGGCATATCCGGTAGGCAAGATTGCTTTGGAGGTCACCTTTGGGGATGAATATGATTCCCGGGCTGAGACATTAACCTTTGAGGTGGTCAAGATTCAAAGCCCATATCATGCTCTGTTTGGACGGCCGGTTTATGCCAAGTTCATGGCACGGCCTTGTTATGTTTATCTGCAGCTCAAGATGCCGGGTTACAAGGGTCCTATCACAGTGCATGGAAGCCGGAAGATAGCTTTGGAATGCGAAGAGGGGGACACGGCTTATGCTGAGTCCGTGTGTGCCACAGAGGAATTGAAGTTCTATAAGGACAATGTTGACCCGGCTGACATGATGTCTCTGAAAAAGCCAACTACGAAGCATGACCCGGCCTTGAAGTTCTATGCTAGTTGACTTCGTTCTTGGTGATTTGTCTAAGCAGTTCAGCATCAGTGCTAATCTGGATCCGAAATAGGAAAGCACGCTCATCGAGTTCATCCGTGAGAACCAGGACATTTTTGCCTTCTGACATGCCAGGTGTACCGAGGGAACTCACTGAGCACAGTCTTAATATTGATCCGAAGTTTAAGCCGGTGAAGCACTCCGTCGTTTTAATGAAGAGAGGCGAAATGCCATTGGTGAAGAAGTGTCCCGGCTCCTGGCAGCCGGGTTCATTGTTGAAGTTTTTCATCCTGAGTGGTTGGCTAACCCGGTGCTGGTACTTAAGAAGAATGGCACTTGGCGTATGTGTGTGGATTACACAGATTTGAACAAAGCTTGTCCGGCTGATCCTTTTGCTCTCCCTCGTATTGACCAAATTATTGATGCTACAACGGGTTGTGAGCGTTTCAGTTTTTTGGATGCTTATTCTGGTTATCATCAGATCAACATGTCAGTTAAGGACCAGGAGAAGATAGCGTTTATCACTCCCTTTGGAGCCTTCTGTTATGTGTCTATGCCTTTTGGGCTCAAGAGTGCCCAGGCGACTTACCAGCGATGTGTGCAGAATTGCCTTCATAATCAGATTGGGCGCAATGTTCATGCTTATGTGGATCATATTGTGGTGAAATCGAGAAAGAAGGAAACATTGGTAGACGATTTAAAGGAGACCTTTGATAATCTCCGGGTTTATAAGATGATGCTTAACCCTGCCAAATGTGTTTTTGGTGTGCCGGCAGGCAAGCTCTTGGGTTTTCTGGTTTCTAACAGAGGCATTGAAGCTAATCCGGAGAAGATCAAAGCCATTACTTCTTTGGCTAAGCCGGCGTGTATCAATGATGTTCAGTGTCTGGCGGGTCGTATTGCGGCCCTAAGCTGGTTCGTAAGCCGGTTGGGAGAAAAGGCTATCCCTCTGTATCAGATGATGAAAAAGACAGATAATTTTGTCTGGAGTGACGCCGCTAATACAACATTTGAGGACTTGAAGAAGCAGCTGTCTAAGCCGCCCGTTCTTGCTGCTCCTATTGATAAGGAGCCGTTGTTGTATGTGGCTGCTAATGCCCGCGCTGTCAGCGTAGCTATTGTGGTGGAACGGAAGGAGGCATGCAAGGAATATCCGGTTCAAAGGCCGGTTTACTACATCAGTGAGGTACTTATTGAATCCAAGCAGAGGTATCCGCACTGGCAGAAGCTTGTATATGGAGTGTTCATGGCCAGCCGGAAGCTTAAGAAATAATTTTGGGTCATCCCATCACCATGGTTAGTTCTGCTCCTTTAGGGGATATTATTCAAAACAGGGAAGCAGCAGGTCGGATAGCCAAGTGGGCTATTGAGCTTGGACCTCACGGTCTGAAGTATATGCCTCGCACAGCCATCAAGTCTCAAGCATTGGTGGATTTCATCAATGACTGGACAGAGCTGCAGATGCCTGAAGAAAAGCCAGATAACACATATTGGACTATTCACTTTGACGGGTCCAGGGAATTGGAGGGCTCGGGGGCTGGAGTCGTGCTAGCTTTCCCTCGAGGTGATAAATTTTGTTATGTTGTCCGATTAATGTTCCCTTGCACTAACAATGCAGCTGAATATGAGGCCTTGCTCCACGGTCTTCGGATGGCTAAGGAGATGAACTTAAGCCGGGTGAGGTGCTTTGGCGACTCAGACTTGGTAGCTCAACAAGTTTCTGGTACTTGGGATTCTAAGGATCCACTCATGGCGGCTTACCGTCGAGAGGTTGATGCTATTGCGGGTCACTTCAAGGGTTATCAGGTCGAGCATATTGATCGAAGGAAGAACGAGGCGGCTGATGCTTTAAGCCGGCTAGGCTCTCAGCGTAAGCCGGTGCCACCTAATACTTTCTTAGATATTTTGTATAACCCCTCAGTCAAGTTGCCTACAGAGGAAGATCTTGCTATTCCTGACCCGGAAGCACAGTTGGTAGCAGCTCTTCATGTAATTCCTGATTGGACAGTTCCATATTTGGCATATATGACCCGAGGCGAGTTACCTGAGGATGAAACTTTGGCCAGGCAGATAACTCGGCGGTCCAAATCAATGACCATTGTCAATGGAGAGCTACATCATTGTAGTGTCACAGGGGCGTTTCAACGTTGTGTTTCACCTGAAGAAGGCTGTGAAACTCTGCGAGAGATTCATGAAGGAGATTGTGGTCATCATGCTGGCTCTAAATCTCTTGTTGCTAAGGCTTTTCGTCATGGCTTTTATTAGCTGACGGCTCATGCTGATGCTGAAGACCTGGTCCGTAAGTGTGATGGATGTCAGAAATTTTCACGATGAGCCCATGTTCTGGCTCAAGAATTGAGGATGATTCCAATTACTTGGCCATTTGCAGTCTGGGGGCTTGATATGGTTGGACCTTTCAAAAGCTCCAAGGATAAAAAACACACCTCCTGGTGGCAGTTGACAAGTTTACAAAGTGGGTTGAGGCAGAGCCGGTCAGTAAATGTGATGCGGCAACGGCGGTTCAATTCATTAAAAAGGTGATTTTCCGTTTTGGCTTTTCCCACAGTATCATAACTGATAATGGAACTAATCTCTCCAAGGGAGCCATGGAAGAGTTTTGTCAACGTGAGCATATTCGACTTGATGTGTCATCGGTGGCTCACCCCCAGTCCAATGGTCAAGCTGAGAGAGCCAATCAAGAAATTTTGAAAGGCATCAAGCCCCGGCTTATGGTTCCTTTGCAGAGGACACCGGGTTGTTGGGTGGAAGAGTTACCCTCAGTCATATGGAGTATCAATACTACCCTATTAGGTCTACGGGTTACATACCCTTCTTCATGGTTTATGGAGCAGAAGCAGTTCTTCCCAGTGACATCCGTCACGACTCGCCTTGACCTGTTGGATGAAGCTGATAATGAAAAAGCACGTCAGGATGCACTTGACCTGTTGGATGAGGAGCGTGACCTTGCGATGGCTCGTTCGG
Source organism: Aegilops tauschii subsp. strangulata (assembly GCF_002575655.3). Lineage (NCBI taxonomy): Eukaryota > Viridiplantae > Streptophyta > Magnoliopsida > Poales > Poaceae > Aegilops > Aegilops tauschii. The sequence goes on from NC_053041.3 coordinate 599,027,073, forward strand.
CGATTTACCAGCAAGATCTTCGCCGCTATCACAGCCGCCGGGTTAAGACCAGAACTTTTCAGGAAGGTGATTTGGTGCTCCGGCTTATCCAGGATCAAACTGATATGCACAAGCTATCCCCGCCTTGGGAAGGACCTTTTGTGGTCAGCAAGAATCTGAAAAATGGGTCATACTACCTTATCGATGTTCGAGACCACAAGGACTCACGCACGTCGGAGGAGGAGACCCGCCGGTCGTGGAATATTGCTCATCTTCGGCCTTACTATACCTGAGCCACAGGCTCTTCTGATGTACATATTTTGACAATGTATATATTATGCTAAATATAATAAAGCTGGCATCCCTGATAAAGCAGGGCCTCTGTCGCTTTATCTCTAATAAATAATGAATTTATGGAAATTTCATGTGATCACATGGGGGCTTCCGACTTATTGAGCAAAGTTATGATTACCCTTTGATCCGGCTTATATGCCATGATTATAAAAATACTTGGGGGTTTGCTACCCAGGTTAAAGGGACCAAAGAGAGTATGTTGCAAAGCACAACTCAAACATAGGTGCCCATTGAGCACAGCTCAAAAATATTACTTGGGGGCTCTTTGTTCAACGGACAAGAGTTCTTATAACCCTTGTAATAGGCTTAAAAGGCAGGCTTGGAAGCCAGGTGTATTCACCTAAAAATCCGGGTTATCCTGCCTTTTTAAGTCTGCCACTCCGACCAGGTAATCCTGGAATGACCCGCCATACTTTTGACAAGTCAATCTTATACAGACCCTGAACTTGTCAGAGTTAAAACGACGATTGGTTATGTGAGGTCCGACTTATAAGGTTTGTATGAGGGTTTAACTCAGTGGCTGTGCGGCCCTTGAAAGCACTTGATTTTAAGGCTTGGAAGCCTATGAAACGCCTTGTTATCTTTTGTTTTTTATTGGAAAGTTTTTTGAGGATTATCTTTTACATGTTAAAAACCAATGAGGTTTCTAATGTTGCAAATATCCGGTGTTTATTAAACCCGGCCTGGCTTTGGACTACAAGTCGCCAGTATATGATAAGAAAATATCCGGTGTTTGTTAAAACCTGGCCTGGTTTTGGACTATAAGTCGCCAGTACATGATGATATTGAATTACTTGGAAGCATTGTGCTCTAAGGTTTGGGATATTACCCCTTACAGCTTATGACATCATAAGCCGGCAACATATGACAGTTGAGAAAGAGCATTGTGTGTTCAAATTTTTGGGTTATCACCCTTACTACATTGGTATGATAAGCCAACAGTATAATCAAATATCAAAGGTATGATATATTTTGTTATGATTACATGTGGTTATGATTAAACTAGCCCTGGTTATAAACTGTTTTAGTTACTAGTGGTTCTATATTGGGCATTATGACCCGCCCTGCGGTAAACCGCCAGGATACTTGTAATCTATTTGTATGCAAGAACATATTCAAATTGCCAATAACATAAGCAGAAGTGGCAGATCCTAAATTGGCGGATCTATAGTGTCATGCAAAGCAAAATATGCGCGATGGCATAGCAGGTCAAGAAGTTTAAGCTAGCCTATTACAAGGCATCTGATGGCCCAACAAGAATAAGTATTCATTGAAGTTATCAGTGCAGTAAAATATTCTGATAAGAACACCAACTTATGATTGTTGGCGGGTTGAAGCTTCAGGATCTTCTTGCACCTCTTCTTCATCTTCAACTCCTTGCTTATCAATCGGCTGGAAGTCAGACGTAGCCCAGTTGATACCGGTCAACACTCTAAACACAGCCTCATCATCAATAAGATTGGATGGATCAATATCAGGGGCAAAGGTGTGCTTACGAATTGGAGGAATAAGATCTGTTGGCTCATGAACTGGCACGCTAAGCTTCTTGTTGTCGGCATCATAAGCCGCCTGGTACGTGGATAAGCTGGTCTCGTCGGCTAGTTTGATTGCTAACGGACGCATAGATCTTGCTATTTCTGCGAAGCCATCAGCGCTGAAGTCCGATCCATCTTCTTTTACACTGGGGCAGCCATTGGCCAAATCCTCCGGGTCAAGATCGGCCTGCCATGCTTTGGCCCGGCTTAAAGCAGTTAAAGCGCCAGCTCTGGCAGCTCCCTGTTTTAAGTCGTCAATTCTTTTGGGCAGCACTGATAATTGCTTCAAAGTGTCTTGGATAAGTGTTGAAGGAGTTTTCTTGTGCATTGTAGCAACGATGGTTCGTTGAGTACCGGTATATAGCTGCTCTACAAGAGTGTAGACAGCTTTAAGCTAGACGTGCATATCCGAGCCTAACTTAGCGCTCCGAGAGCCTGTATCAGTAAAATTATGGGTAAGCCGACAACCGTTTACTATATGATTGTTAAGATGCAATGGAGACATGTTCTTACCAAAGACGGCTGATGACATAATGTTAATTTGCTGCTTTAAGCCGGATAACTCTTCAGTCACCGGTTTAAGCACGGTTTCAGCTTCTTCTGCTCTCTTCAATAGAGCTGCCTTCTCAGTTTCCCAGCCAGCTTTCTCAGATTTGAAGTTCTGTTTTAACTGCTCAATAGTTTCCAAAGCAGATTTCAGTTCTGACTTGGCCTTGGATGTTTCCGATTGTTGAGTTTTGATGTTGGCCTTAAGGTCATTAAGCTGTGAGTCTTTTTCAGCCAATTCAGCCTGTGACATCAGCACACACAGACAAGGTTATGGTTATGATTACTCTTTGAAGTCCCAAGCATAATACAAGTATTACTCTTGGCACTTGGGGGCTAATGCATATTGCTCTTTTGAACAAACAAAATTTTGAAAGTACCAAGCACAGTACAAGTATTATCCTTGGCATTTGGGGGCTAATGCATATTTCTTTGTTCCAAGCTATATTTATTACCTGGGCAAATGATGTCAGCCGGCTTATAAAGTCTCTAGACTGGGTTGTTAATTTTCAACAAGTGATAAGTCTTAGCTTAACATAATTGTTAAGCCGACCCTTGGGGGCTACGGATGCAATGTTTATTTCTATTATTCAAAAGTCCCGGCTTAACATAATTGTTAAGCCGACCCTTGGGGGCTACATGTGCAGAGTTGAAGTACTATTATCACAAGACCGGCTACTGAGTTTTATCTATGCAATTATTGAAGTCCACCGCACATTCTATTCTATCATGTCCAGTAAACTTGGCGGCTAAGGGAAATATACTTATATGAAAGGGATTGCAATATTTACCTCATAGCGTTCCTTCATCAAGTTCACTAAGCCGGCTTTGAAGTCACGGCTGGTATATAGGCGATTCAAATAGCCGGAATGGAGGTCTTGGGCACTGAAATGAGTGTAACTCTCCAGGTCTACTTTCCACTTGCCCTTATCTTCAGCAGAAAGTTCTTCTTTGGCGTTGTGCCTGGATAAGGCAGTAGGACGACAAGGAGTTGTGAAACCATGGCCAGCAATGGTGACATCATCATTTTTTCCTCGGCCGGCTTAACAGGACTGGTTGTCCTAATAGGACTTGGCGGATTAGCATCAGACGGGTTATCATTCATTGGGTCAATATCAACATTATGATCTTGTGGTGGAAAATCGTCAACAATGTTGTCAGCAATTGGCTGAGAAAGCTCTGGTTGTTGTTTTTCCGGCTCAGGCGGATTGGGATCATTGACCGGCTTATCCAGTTTCACCTTTTTACTGGGTTTAGCTTGGCCCCTGAAAAACAAGAAATAAAAGAAGTCAAGATGATGATCAAGCATGAAAATTGGAATAGTTGAAAATAGTTTTACCCAGGCACAGTCTTGAAAGCCGGAATTTGTGTTCCTGTTGACTCGCCAGAGGAGGAATGAGAAGTCCCCTGATAGTTCGAATCAGACGGGTTAAGAGGTTGTCGAAAATAACCCGCCTTGGGGTAAAGTATGTCAGAAATATGTAAGACCTCTGGACGGTGTTTGCGAAGTGGAGTGTTCGGTAACCCAGAAGAAGTGATCACGTTGCCGCTATGCCGGGTCATTCTGCGAGCTTCATGTTGTTGTTTCTTCAAAAGAAAGTTTGGATCCAAGTAAGCTAGAGGGTGATAAAATCTTACTTTCCGGCTTGCTTGACGAGTTTTCTGTGTTGGCAGAGGTTCTGAGCCGGAGGAAAGAATAATTACCTCTGTGTCACCTGCACGGCTAGCCTCTGCGTCGTCCTGATAACAATCATTGTCAATGAGATGTATGAAAAAAGAGCCAAGTGAATCAAGTTCTACCTCTGACTCATGATTATCATCGTCATCGTCAATATTTAACTCGGCAGACTCGGCGGTTTTCTTTTTGGAAGGTTTCTTGTTGGCCTTGGTTTTGACACGAGGTGCTTTGGCCGGCTTATCCTGCGGTTTCCTCTTCCAAAATGGGTCATCATCCTGTTAAGATTGGAAAGATCATAAGAGAATATTAGGAATGAGGATTAAGTAGGAGTTGAGCAATTCTTACGGCTGGTGGCTTATTGACAGTGCAGAAAGGACTAAGTCCAGTTTTGTTGCACTCTTTTACAGGCTAATTCAATAGTTTTTTGGTGGCTTCAGTAACTTCTGCTTCAGTTAGCTGAATTTCACAATGGCGCTGAGGATCTTTAACATCACCAGTATATTTGCACATTAAGCCGGTGCGGCGGCTTAATGGCAAGATACCCCAAGACAACCAACACCGAAAAAAATCGACGCCAGTTAAGCCGTTGCCCGTAAAGGCTCGGAGCTTTGAGAAGGCAGGTGCATACTTGGCCCATTCCTTTGCATCAAGACGTTGGGGAAGTGGGTGGTTGTTGTTAAGCCGGTGCTCGCGGTAACCCGGCAGATGATATTCACCAGTTGGAGAGGTATCTTTAACATAGAACCAAGTCTGGTTCCAATCTTTGGGGTGGCTATGCAGCTTGGCGTGAGGAAAACTGACATCTTTCCTCTTCTGAATAATGACTCCACCAAGTTCTTGGCATGGCCCGTCAACAAATTCAGTCTGGCGGTTTAAATAATAGAATTCCCTGAACAGATCAACCGTGGGCTCTTCTTGAAGATTGGCTTCACAGAATACTTGAAAGTTGCAAATATTAGACACGGAGTTGGGTCCGATGTCTTGAGGATGCAGTTGGAGGAAATGAAGCACATCACAATTTTTTTGAGCTGGGAGGGCTGAACCCCCGACCCAAGTGATTAGTAAAAACGATTACTTCTCCTTCTTTGGGTTGAGGAAGGACTTCATCACCAGGAGCTCTCAAGTGGATATCCTCCTTTTTGGCTAAGGCACCAGTGGCAACATAATTGTTCAGTTCTTCCTCAGTAACCCGGGATTTGACCCAATTGCAAGAAGTATACGCCTTAGCCATTTCTGAAAAAGAAATTTTATGCCGGTTTAAGTTCACATGGTCAAGCCGGCTTACGGTTAAAGGACAAATAATAATGAAGCATGACTAGGTATTAAGCCGGAGATTGATATTTCAAGATTACCGAAGAACTAGTGGCGGCTTAAGAGGGGACTAATGATACCTGGCGGGTTACTATTTTTTGAGTTAAGCCGCTTATACCGATGTTGAAAGAGCAGATCTACGGATGAGGAAAATGGCTAAGTGTTCAGAAAAACAGTTTTCACAGATTGATGCGATAATTTTGGATCTATGGTGCGTTAGATAAATGGAAAATATTTAGACCTAAATTACGGTGCTTGAGCAGTTCCTAAGATCCAGATCGAGTTTTCCGTTTGACGGGAGATGCCCTGATAGTGAAAATAAGTACTATGAACATTACCGCGCAGGAAAGATACCAAGCTCAAGTCAAAAAGGAGTGCTACAGCAAAGAACGAGGACGAACTTTGATGAACTCTGTCGAAACCCTAATGGATCTATATGGAGAGGAAGAAGAAGGACTAACCAGGGCTGTTGAGCAGCGGAGGTGCGCGGATGAAATCTGGACCGAACAGGTTGATGCAGCGGCCGTCGTCGGAGCAGAGGTGAAGGTTGACGGCGGCGGCGGAGCTCGCGTGCTAGGGTGTCGCGAGGAAGAAGACAAGACGAAGAGGCACGGGGGGGGGGGGAGTGAAAGAGACCCCCGACTCTATTTATAAGGCAAATGGATAAGTGACAAGCGCGGGAATCGAGGAAAAAAATAGATATGTGACAATATAGATGCCTCGGTTTTCGGAGATTCATTAAAATGAGGAGGTACATTAAAGATTTTGGTTCTGAGTAAAATTAATGACAGGTGATGTCATGGCGGGTTATCATGATTCCAGAGGATGATGTCATGGCGAGTTACAAGTTTTTGTGAAGGTAATGAAGAAGGAATTTTTCTAAATGTTGAAGGTTGATGTGAACAAGTTCAAATCAACCTGGGGCCTAATGTTGGGGATATCGCTACTAAGTTAACCCGCCCAGGAGGGGCCGAGTTAACTCCTGGCGACTCACAAGACAAAGCCAATGAAGGAATCGAAGATGGCGGTTCATGAGGATGACTTATGAAGAGCCCAAGGCCCAAAGGCGGCTTAAGGCCCGTAGGTGTAAACCGCCATATATATGTGACTTGTATTATAAGGTAGTTGTAATTAAGTCACCGAGCCTGATACGTTTATGAGCCGCCCGGGACTCTGTAAGCCATCGGGCGTCAACCTGAGTATATAAGGGACGACCCGGCGGCGAGTTAGGGGACAAACAATAAACCGAGAACTAGGTCAAGCGTATTCGCTCCCTGGTAATCGAGACATAAGCAATACCACCTCAAACTGGATTAGGCCTTTACCTTCACCGCAAGGGGCCGAACCAGTATAAACTCACTGTGTCCTTTGTCCCGTTCAACCCCTTTAAGCTAACCTAGTTGCGATGGCTCCACGACTAAGTCCTCACACTAGGACATCTGCCGTGACAATCCCACAACACGTAGGGTCCGCACGCTTAACGTTCGATGACGATTTGTATTATGAGTTGTGTGTTTTGGTGACCGAAGTTTGTTCGGAGTCCCGGATGAGATCACGGACATGACGAGGAGTCTCGAAATGGTCGAGAGGTAAAGATTGATATATTGGAAGGTTATGTACGAACACCGGAATGGTTTCGAAGAGGTTCGGGGATTTTTGGAGTACCGGGAGGTTACCGAAACCCCCCGGGAAAGTTAATGGGCCTCATGGGCCATAGTGGAGAGAGGGAGGGAGGTCACAAGAGGTGGCGCGCGCCCCCTGACCAATCCGAATTGGACAAGGGGTGGGGGGGGGGGGTGCGCCCCCCCTTTCCTTCTCCCTCTCCTCCTCTTTCCCCTTTCCCCTCTCCGTTGGAAGGAAGGGGGAGGGGGCGAATCCTACTAGGAGTGGAGTCCTAGTAGGACTCCCCCCATGGCGCACCACCCCTTGGGCCGGCCACCTCCTCCTCCCCTCCTTTATATACGGGGGCGGGGGGCACCCCAAAGGCACATCAATTGTTCTCTTAGCCGTGTGCGGTGCCCCCTCCAGATTTTACTCCTCCGGTCATAGCATCGTAGTGCTTAGGTGAAGCCCTACACAGATCCCATCACCATCACCTTCACCACTCCGTCGTACTGACGGAACTCTCCCTCGACCCTATGCTGGATCAAGAGTTCGAGGGACGTCATCGAGCTGAACGTGTGCTGAACTCGGAGGTGTCGTACGTTCGGTACTAAGATCGGTTGGATCATGAAGACGTTCGACTACATCAACCGCGTTAACCTAACGCTTCCTATTTCGGTCTACGAGGGTACGTGGACACACTCTCCCCCTCTCGTTGCTATGTATCTCCTAGATAGATCTTGCATGAGCGTAGGATTTTTTTTTGAAATTGCATGCTACGTTCCCCAACAAAAAATGGTGTGCAAGGAGGAGATGGGAGCAGAGTGTAGTGCGATTTTTGCTGGCATCTGGCATCGTTGCGGAGCCAACCAGCATTGTGTTTAATGACGGGCGGATCGCAAACGGATGAGTGGCCGGAGTAGGTTTCTTGGCACACACACGAGTCTTAATGGAGGAAGGCGGACAGTCTGCATCCGTTTGAATGCGACGAGAAGGCATGTTCAGCCGGGCGAGCAGCGGGCGGTGCTCTCTCAGCCGGTGCGCTGGTTCAATGCCGGCAGTGAGAGGTCGCGTCCGTCTGCGCTGCCCTCCTGTCTGGTCAAATCACGGGTATCAATGCCCGCCGCTGCATGCTCTAGGCCGACATGAATGCGGCGCGACACAAAGCGCGGGAGGGGCGTGAAGGAAATATGCCCCAGAGACAATAATAAAGTTGTTATTTTATATTTGCTTATTCATGATAAATGTTTATTATTCATGCTAGAATTGTATTGATCAGAAACCTAAATACATGTGTGAATACATAGACAAACATTGTGTCCCTAGTGAGCCTCTACTTGAATAGCTCGTTGATCAAAGATGGTTAAGGTTTCCTGACCAGGGACATGAGTTGTCATTTGATAACGGGATCACATCATTAGGAGAATGATGTGATGGACAAGACTCATCCATTAGCTTAGCATATTGATCGTTCAGTTTTATTACTATTGGTTTCTTCATGTCAAATACATATTCCTTCGACTATGAGATTATGCAACTCCTGAATACCGGAGGAATGCCTTGTGTGCTATCAAACGTCACAACGTAACTGGGTGATCATAAATATGCTCTAGAGGTATCTCTGAAGGTGTTTTTTGGGTCGGCATAGATCGAGATTAGGATTTGTCACTCCGAGTATCGGAGAGGTATCTCTGGGCCCTCTTGGTAATACACATCATAAGAAGCCTTGCAAGAAAAGTGACTCATGAGTTAGTTGCGGGATGATGTATTATGGAACGAGTAAAGAGACTTGCCGGTAACGAGATTGAACTAGGTATGAAGATACCGACGATCGAATCTCGGGCAAGTAACATACCGATGACAAAGGGAATAACGTATGTTGTCATTACGGTTCGACCGATAAAGATCTTCGTAGAATATGTAGGAGCCAAAATGAGCATCCAGGTTCCGCTATGGATTATTGACCAGAGAGGTGTCTCGGTCATGTCTACATAGTTCTCGAACCCGTAGGGTCCGCACGCTTAACGTTCGATGACAATTTTGTATTATATGAGTTATGTGATTTGGTGACAGAATGTTGTTCAGAGTTCCGGATGAGATCACGGGCATGACGAGGACTCTCTAAATGGTCGAGAGGTAAAGATTGACATATATGACAATAGTATTCGGACACCGAAAGTGTTCCGGAGGATACCGGGGACATATAGGGTCACCGGAAGGGGTTCCGGGCACCCCCCCGGAAAAGATATGGGCCTAATGGGCCAAGAGGGGAAACGTAGCAGCTGATACGTCTCCAACGTATCTACTTTTCCTAACGCTTTTCCTGTTGTGTTTTGGACTCTAATTTGCATGATTTGAATGAAACTAACCCCAGATTGACGTTGTTTTCAGCAGAACTACCATGGTGTTGTTTTTGTGCAGAAATAAAAGTTCTCGGAATGGAACGAAACTTTGCGAGGATTTTTTATAAAATAAATAAAAATTTCTGGAGCCAAGACCTACCGGAGAGGGGCCCCTAGGTGGGCACGGCGCGCCTAGGTGGGTTGTCCCCACCTGGTGGCCCCGCTGACCCTGAAACCGACGCTATAAAATCCTATTTTTCCAGAAAAAAATCAGGGAGAAAGAATTATCGCGATCCACGAGACGGAGCCGCCGTCACCTCCCGTTCTTCATCGGGAGGCCAGATCTGGAGTCCGTTTGGGTCTCCGGAGAGGGGGATCTTCGTTTTTCGTTATCACCAACCCTTCTCCATCGCCAATTCCATGATGCTCCCCACCGGGAGTGAGTAATTCCTTCGTAGGCTCGCTGGTCGGTGAGGAGTTGGATGAGATTCATCATGTAATCGAGTTAGTTTTGTTAGGGATTGATCCCTAGTATCCACTATGTTCTTATTGATGTTGCTATGACTTTGCCGTGCTTAATGCTTGTCACTTTGGGCCCGGGTGCCATGAACTCAGATCTGAACCGTTTATGTTATCATAATTATATCCATGTTTTAGATCCGATCTTGGGAAGTTATAGTCACCTACTACGTGTGATGATCCGGTAACCCCGGAGTGACAGAAACCAGGACTTCTTCCGGTGATGACCGTAGTTTGAGGAGTTCATGTATTCACTATGTGTTAATGCTTTGTTCCGGTTCTTTATTAAAAGGAGGCCTTAATATCCCTTAGTTTCCAATATGGACCCCGCTGCCACGGGAGGTTAGGACAAAAGATGTCATGCAAGTTCTTTCCATAAGCACGTATGACTATTTACGGAATACATGCCTACATTATATCGATGAACTGGAGCTAGTGCCATACCGCCCTAGGTTATAACTGTCTCTTGATGAATATCATCCAACAAGTCACCGATCCAATGCCTATGAATTTATCTTATATTGTTCGTGCTAAGTTACTATTGCTATCATCACTGTTACTGTTACCGTTACTGTTGCTACTATTATCAAAACTATCAAACTACTTTGCTACTGATCACTTTGCTGTAGATAATTAATCTCCAGGTATGGTTGAATTGACAACTCAGTTGCTAATACCTTCAAATATTCTTTGGCTCCCCTTGTGTCGAATCTATAAACTTGGGTTGCATACTCTACCCTCGAAAACTGTTGCGATCCCCTGTACTTGTGGGTTATCAAGACCTTTTTCTAGCGCCGTTGCCGGGGAGCATAGCTATATTAGTTGAGTCACTTGGGATTATTATCAATTTATCACTATGAAGAATCTGAAGGATCCTAAGTCTAAGATATTTCCCTCAAGGACGAGGGGAGGTAAGGAACTGTCATCCAGTTCTGCTTTAGATTCACCTTCTGTTATGAGTAAACTTGCATCACCACCACATGCTATTAATTCTGATATGTCGCAAGTTATTGATGATGCTACTTCTGCTATGTATAATGCTTACGATGATGCTAGTACCTTGCTTGATAATGATGATGTGCCACTGGGTGATTTTCTTGATGCACAAATTGCTAGAGTAATACAACATGATGTCTTTGAATCTGATGATGAGCTTGAAACCGAAACTCCTGAAACACCTGCTAGAACTAGCCTTCCTAGATATGAATTGCCTAAGGTACCGGAAGGTTATGTTATGAATGAGGAGACAACTAGAGATATTCTTGCTTGTAAGGATAGAGATGATCTAGAGAAATTATTATGCAAGTATAAAGAAAAATCTCTGAATGCTAGAATGAAATGTGATCCTAAGTTTTCTAGTTCACCTATATTTATTGATGATAAGGATTATGAATTCTGTGTCGACCCAGAGTTAATTAGTTTGGTTGAATCTGATCCTTTCCATGGTTATGAAACTGAAACCGTTGTGGCACATCTTACTAAGTTGAATGACATAGCCACCCTTTTTACTCATGATGAGAAGACTTGCTATTACTTTATTCTCAAATTATTTCCGTTCTTATTAAAGGGTGATGCTAAATCTTGGTACAATACTCTTGCTCCTGGTTGTGTGCGTAGTCCCCAGGATATGATCTATTACTTCTCTGAAAAATATTTACCTGCTCATAAGAAAGAAGCTGCCTTACAGGAAATATTTAACTTTGTGCAGACTAAAGAAGAGAGTCTCCCACAAGCTTGGGGGAGGCTTTGCCAATTACTTAATGCTTTGTCTGATCATCCTCTTAAGAAAAATGAAATACTTGATATCTTCTATAATGGACTAACCGATGTTTCTAGGGACTTCCTAGATAGTTGTGCTGGTTGTGTTTTCAGGGAACAAACTGTGGGACAAGCTGAAGAATTATTGAATAACATATTGAAAAATTATGATGATTGGAATCTTCCTGAACCACCGCCTAAACCCATTCCGAAGAAGAGGGGTATATTATACCTCAGTCCTGAAGATATCCAAGAGGCAAAGAAATCTATGAAGGAAAAACGTATTAAAGCTAAAGATGTCAAGAATTTACCTCCTATTGAAGAAATACATGGGCTTAATACACCACCACTGCCTAAGGTGGTAGAGGTAAATTCTCTAATGAAATTCAGTGATAATGACAATCCTCACAATATGCATCCTAGTCAATGCCTTCATGAGTTTGAAAACTACATTAGAAAACAAGATCACTTCAATGCAAATGTTATGAAACAATTGAAATATAATTCTGATATGATTGCTCGCTTGAGTGACTTGTTATTTAGAATCTCGAATGATGTTAGAGGTGTTGGAAAACATGCTTCTATGGTTCAAACTCAGTTAGAACAAGTTGCTAAATCTCAAAGAGAATTACTAGATGAAATGAATAATAATATACATGACTTTGCTGTTAGAGTTGCAACTAGAGGAGGTAAAATGACTCAGGAACCACTTTATCCTGAGGGACACTGAAAGAACATGCAGTGCCCCCATGATTGGTTTTGGTAATTAATGACAATCTCTATGGACTAATGGTTGCTTTGAGATATATTTGAAGGATATGTCCATATGCTTTTCCTGGAGTCCATTTGTTGGTTTCAAGGAGAGTTTGTGATGACCAAGGTGCTATTCAAGGAATTACCTTAAGATTGGTCATGTGAGAGGTTGATCAAGACTAAGTCAAAGAGTAAATCAAAGTGATCAACACACAAAGCGTACAAGATGTACCAAGGGATCAAGTGATGCCATGGCATGGTAAGCATTGTCCATTACGCTTTGTATGCTAACCCATGGTATTCGTGAGAGTTCTTTGTGGGGTTAGGTTGCGGTGTGCAAGTTCAATTGGAGCATCATGAAGAGATCAAATGCTTGAAGCTTGCCGTCCATTGTGGTAACAATGGATGTGTGAAGATGTGTGGAAGAGTGGCTCACCCATAGTGGAGTATGTGGGAGCAATCAACTAGTCTTCTTTGAGCCAACACAATCAAGAAAGGTGGTCCAACTTGAGGGAGTAAAGATCGTCATCATCTAGCTCAAGTGGACCATGTGCAAGGCAAAGGTTTGCCCTTGATAGGTTTTCTATTTTACTAGTCTCATGGTGGTTGTTGGGAGACCGGGTTATAGGATCGATTGCCGTACTATCAAGGGGGGGGGCTCTCGATGAGTAGCTTGATCGTATTGTTCGTAGAGAGCTCAAACCATTGCATCCTTGCATCATATTTCTTGGTTCTTGTTTGGTTCTCTTTGTGAGATTTGAAGCTTATGGTCATCTTGATGACAAGCTCGAGTTCATCGAAAACGGAGTTCACATGCATCTTCTATGATGTTTTCGATGTTGGAGGTTCTGCCGGTTCTTCTCTGTTGGAGGTTTCTCTCCTCCTTTTGTTAGGCATACCTCTCCTCACATGCATCTTTGCTGTTTTGATGCTACTCGTCGTCTTGTATCCAACAAGCTTGAGTTTGCTCAATTCGGAGCTCATTTGCAGAAGTTATGGCAGTTTTGGTTTTATTGGATCCGTCTGTTGTCTTTAGCTGCGTTTTGAAGGCATCCAAGTGCTAAAGCCTCTGTGGCGTGCGGTAGTATTGCTCAAGGGAGCGGTAGTGCCGCAGGGGCCAGCTGTAGTACCGCTCCTGGTGAGCGGTAGTACCGCTGCCTCTAGCCCAGAACGCTGGCGTGCACAGAAGTAGGCACGGAAGTAATTTTTTACTTCCGCGCCCTACGCGGTAGTACCACTCCTGGTGAGCGGTAGTACCGTTGCCTCGTGTCCTGGCACTATTGCATGCGGTAGTAGGCGCAGATGTAATTTTTACATCCGCCCTTACGCGGTAGTACCGCTCCCTGTGAATGGTAGTACCGTGCCGACTTTTTCTCGTAGCTAGCTCCAGCGGTTGTAGGCGCGACAGTTAATTTTTTACATCCGTGGTCGCGCGGTAGTACCGCAAGGGCAGGCGGTAGTACCGCTCCTGCAGTAGTACTGCCCTGTTGCCCCTTTGCAGTGTTTTTTCATTGGGGTTCTGCCGCCCTAGCGGTAGTACTGCTCGTAGGAGCGGTAGTACCGCTCTGTGCGGGCTGTGAGCATAACGGTTGGATTTTCCCCCTCCTATAAAAGGGGGTCTTCTTCCCCAATGAACCGAATCCTTTGAGCTCGTGTTCTTCCCCCATTGTTGACCTTCTTTGAGCTTGCTAACTCTCAATCCCTCCATGGATTCTTGCTAGTTTTTGAGGGGAAAGGTAGAGGAGATCAAGATCCACATTTCCACCAATCACTTCCTCCTCTATGTGAGGGGAACCCCTTGGGTCTAGATCTTGGAGTTCTTGGTGTTCTCCTTCTTGTTCTTCCTCCCATTTTCCTCCCTAGCATTAGTTGCTTCGGTGGGATTTGAGAGAGAAGGACTTGGGCACTCCGTGTGCCCTTGCCATTGCATTTGGTGCATCGGTTTGAGTTCTCCATGGTGATACGTGGAAGTTACAAGTTGAGAAGCTTATTACTCTTGGGTGCTTGGTACCCTTGAGCTTGTTCCTCTTAGGTGCTTGGGTGCCCTAGATGGTTGGTGGTGTTCAGAGCTCAATCATTGTGGTGTAAAGCTCCGGGCAAGCGTCGGGGTCTCCAATTAGGTTGTGGAGATCGCCCCGAGCAATTTGACGGGTACCGGTGACCGCCCCCAAGGGTTGCCAAAGTGTACGGGTTCGGTGACCGCCCCCAAGGGTTGCCATTTGTACGGGTTCGGTGACCGCCCTCAAGGGTCCCTTAGTGGAATCATGGCATCTTGCATTGTGCGAGGGCGTGAGGAGATTACGGTGGCCCTAGTGGCTTCTTGGGGAGGATTGTGCCTCCACACCGCTCCAAACGGAGATTAGCATCCGCAAGGGTGTGAACTTAGGGATACATCGTCATCTCCGCGTGCCTCGGTTATCTCTTACCCGAGCCCTTTACTTATGCACTTTACTTTGTGATAGCCATATTGTTTCTTGTCATATATCTTGCTATCACCTAGTAGTTTATCTTGCTTAGCGTAAGTTTTTGGTGCACATAGGTGAGCCTAGTTGTTGTAGGTTTTGTGCTTGACAAATTAACCGCTAGGTTTATTCCGCATTTGTTCAAGCCAAAACCGTAATTATTTTAAAGCGCCTATTCACCCCCTCTAGGCGACATTCACGATCTTTCAGACACCCAAAAAGAATAGAACAAGATTCACAAAGAGTTACCACTGATGCACCTAGTCCTTCTAGAAAGAAAAATAAGAAGAAAAATGATAGGACTCTGCACACTTCTAGTACACCTGAAATAGAAAAACCTCCTGATAATGATAATGAAACTTTTATCTCTGATGCTGAAACTCAGTCTGGTAATGAACACTCACCAAGTGATAATGAAAAAGATAATGATGAGGTTCATGAAGACTCTCAACCAAATAATAAAGAATCAGATAATGACGTTGAGATAGAACCACGTGTTGATCTTGATAACCCACAACCTAAGAATAAAAGATATGATAAAAGAGTGTAGGATCGAAAGTATGTCTAGAGGGGGGGGGGTGATTAGACTACTTGACCAACCTACACATGCAATTCTAAGAGTATAGCAGCGGAATGTAAAACAATTGCATATGAAGGTAAAGGGAGGAGTTTGAGGGAGCAAACGCAATGTTGACACGGAGATTTTTTATCCGCGGTTCCGATAGGTGGTGCTATCGTACATCCACGTTGATGGAGACTTCAACCCACGAAGGGTAACGGTTGCGCGAGTCCATGGAGGGCTCCACCACGAAGGGTCCACGAAGAAGCGACCTTGTCTATCCCACCATGGCCGTCGCCCATGAAGGACTTGCCTCACTAGGGTAGATCTTCACGAAGTAGGCGAGCTCCTTGCCCTTACAAACTCCTTGGTTCAACTCCACAATCTTGTCGGAGGCTCCCAAGTGACACCTAGCCAATCTAGGAGACACCACTCTCCAAGAAGTAACAAATGGTGTGTTGATGATGAACTCCATGCTCTTGTGCTTCAAATGATAGTCTCCCCAACACTCAACTCTCTCTCATAGGATTGGATTTGGTGGAAAGAAGATTTGAGTGGAAAGCAACTTGGGGAAGGCTAGAGATCAAGATTTATGTGGTTGGAATGGAGTATCTTGACCTCAACACAAGTGTAGGTGGTTCTCTCTCAGAAAATAGGTATTGGAAGTGTAGGCATGTTCTGATGGCTCTCTCCACGAATGAAGAGTGGGTGGAGGGGTATATATAGCCTCCACACAAAATCTAACCGTTACACACAAATCACCAAACTCGGTGGGACCGATTCAGAGAACTCGGTCAGACCGATTTGGTTCATAATGTGACCGTTAGGTGTTTCGGTGGGACCGACATGTCAACTCGGTGGGACCGATATCATTAGGGTTAGGGCATAACGTAATCTCGGTGAGACCGATTACACAAACTCGGTAGGACCGATTTTGGTAATAGTCAAACAGAGAGTTGGTCAGGCAGACTCGGTGGGACCGCTTCGCTCATCTCGGTTGGACCGAAACGTTACGAAAGAGAAACAGAGAGTTTGCATTGCAATCTCGGTGGGACCGATCGCTCATCTCGGTTGAACCGAAACGTTACTAAGGGAAACAGAGAGATTACAATCCCATCTCGGTGAGACCGAGATCCTTATCGGTGAGACCGAAAAGACTAGGGTTTCTGGCAGTGGCTATGTCAACTGAACTCGGTGGCTCCGGATAGAAAGAATCGGTGGGGCCGAGTTGGACTTTTGGTTTGGGACATATATGGATATGAGAAAGTAGTGGAGGGTTTTGGAGCATATCACTCAGCATTTTGAGCAAGCACCTCATTAAGCAACACCTCATCCCTTCTTAATAGTATTGGCTTTTCCTATAGACTCAATGTGATCTTGGATCACTAAAATAGAAAATGTAGAGTCTTGTGCTTTGAGCTTGAGCCAATCTTTTGTCCTTGGCATTTTGAAGGGTCCACTTCCTAATCCATGCCATGCCAATGATTGAGCTTTCCTGAAATATTTATCTTGAAATAGCATTAGCTCAATGAGCTATATGTTGTTAGGAATTACCAAAACCACCCAGGGATAGTTGCACTTTCAATCTCCCCCTTTTTGGTAATTGATGACAACATATAGATCAAAGCTTCGACAAATGATAAAATTGAAAAACATCGTCGCTTTGAGAAGTATGTGATAAGCAAGAGCTCCCCCTAAATTTGTGCATTATTTCAAATTTGCTTTTGAATGCAAATGCACAATCGATTAGGATCACGGGTTACTCTTCCATGTCACATACATCTTGGTGGAGCGCTCAAAATGATAGAAGTTAAAAACACATGCACTCATCACCAAGCAAAGTGAATGATCATAAGAGGATATAAAGATAATATCATCCAACAAGCATTAAGGGTAGCATATGATCAAACACATGATCAACAATTATCTCACAAGGACATAAAGTAGCATCACAAGCACACAATAAAGTTTCAAACCAAACCAAATAAGTGCAAAGAGAGATAAAAACCAACACTCTCTCTCTCTCGAAGCCTATGATCTATACATTTTTTCTCCCCCTTTGGCAACAAGTTACCAAAAAGTTCGAAAATGCATAGTGCTAAATGTCTCTCAGGCTTGATCTTCGGTAGGAGGTGTTGAGAGAACTCCAAGAACGAAGGCTTCTGATGAAGTAGCTGGAGCTGGTGGAGTAGCTGCTGGAGGTGGAACTGGAGCTGTAGTTGCTGGTGCTGATGCTGTGGCTCTAGTGTCTTTCACTGGCACTGTAGCAGATCTCTGTCCTCTGGGCACTCTGGCAAAAGCATCTGTGGTAGACTTGCCCTTTTCTCCTCTGCTTCCTCCTGAAGTTGCTCAACTGCAGTTTGGATTTCTGTTACCTTGACATCAAGGTCATAGGATTTTGTCTCAATAATCCTTTCCAAGCTCTCCTGGTTCTTGGTTAGGGTGGCCAAGCCCTTCTCAATCCTCAGGGTGGATTGGATCAGATATCCAAGCTGGTCTTGCTTGCTCTTCAAGAATACCTGAGATGCCTCTTCCACGGTTGGTATCTTTGCAGCCTTCTCTGCCTTAGCTTTTTTTTTTCATGTGCTTGAGCTGAAGATGGTTCATTCTCATTCATCACTACTGTGTTATCTTCAAATTCAGGATAGATGGGCAGGTGCTCCTTATCCAAGATGTACTTGCCTTTGGCCATCTTTGAGTTGATGAGCTCCTGAATGTGTGGGGCATACCCACAACTTCTCTTCTGATCAGCTGCAGTCCTCTTGATTGTTTCAACAATCAGGCTCATGACTTTGAACTTCTGTGGGACATCAAATATGTGCAGCAAGTTGATGGCATGTCCTCTGATCATTTTGTGATCACCTGACTTGGGTAGCAGTGCGTGCCTTAAGATCCAGTTGATTGTTGGCAGTCCAGACAATAAGTAATGGACAGATCCAAACTTATGTGTATCCAATGCAGCATCTGGGATCTCTTTGTACATGTTGGCCATACTGTTGTGGCCTTTCTTCTTCTCTGCATAAATGTCCAAGTCATCCTCATGTTCCTCAGGAGCATTTATAAGCTTGGCCCATTCCTCAACTGTAGATTGGGCAGACTCGGTGGGACCGCTTCGCTCATCTCGGTTGGACCGAAACGTTACGAAAGAGAAACAGAGAGTTTGCATTGCAATCTCGGTGGGACCGATCGCTCATCTCGGTTGAACCGAAACGTTACTAAGGGAAACAGAGAGATTACAATCCCATCTCGGTGAGACCGAGATCCTTATCGGTGAGACCGAAAAGACTAGGGTTTCTGGCAGTGGCTATGTCAACTGAACTCGGTGGCTCCGGATAGAAAGAATCGGTGGGGCCGAGTTGGACTTTTGGTTTGGGACATATATGGATATGAGAAAGTAGTGGAGGGTTTTGGAGCATATCACTAAGCATTTTGAGCAAGCACCTCATTAAGCAACACCTCATCCCTTCTTAATAGTATTGGCTTTTCCTATAGACTCAATGTGATCTTGGATCACTAAAATAGAAAATGTAGAGTCTTGTGCTTTGAGCTTGAGCCAATCTTTTGTCCTTGGCATTTTGAAGGGTCCACTTCCTAATCCATGCCATGCCAATGATTGAGCTTTCCTGAAATATTTATCTTGAAATAGCATTAGCTCAATGAGCTATATGTTGTTAGGAATTACCAAAACCACCCAGGGATAGTTGCACTTTCAATCTCCCCCTTTTTGGTAATTGATGACAACATATAGATCAAAGCTTCGACAAATGATAAAATTGAAAAACATCGTCGCTTTGAGAAGTATGTGATAAGCAAGAGCTCCCCCTAAATTTGTGCATTATTTCAAATTTGCTTTTGAATGCAAATGCACAATCGATTAGGATCACGGGTTACTCTTCCATGTCACATACATCTTGGTGGAGCGCTCAAAATGATAGAAGTTAAAAACACATTCACTCATCACCAAGCAAAGTGAATGATCATAAGAGGATATAAAGATAATATCATCCAACAAGCATTAAGGGTAGCATATGATCAAACACATGATCAACAATTATCTCACAAGGACATAAAGTAGCATCACAAGCACACAATAAAGTTTCAAACCAAACCAAATAAGTGCAAAGAGAGATAAAAACCAACACTCTCTCTCTCTTGAAGCCTATGATCTATACATTTTTTCTCCCCCTTTGGCAACAAGTTACCAAAAAGTTCGAAAATGCATAGTGCTAAATGACTCTCAGGCTTGATCTTCGGTAGGAGGTGTTGAGAGAACTCCAAGAACGAAGGCTTCTGATGAAGTAGCTGGAGCTGGTGGAGTAGCTGCTGGAGGTGGAACTGGAGCTGTAGTTGCTGGTGCTGATGCTGTGGCTCTAGTGTCTTTCACTGGCACTGTAGCAGATCTCTGTCCTCTGGGCACTCTGGCAAAAGCATCTGTGGTAGACTTGCCCTTTTCTCCTCTGCTTCCTCCTGAAGTTGCTCAACTGCAGTTTGGATTTCTGTTACCTTGACATCAAGGTCATAGGATTTTGTCTCAATAATCCTTTCCAAGCTCTCCTGGTTCTTGGTTAGGGTGGCCAAGCCCTTCTCAATCCTCAGGGTGGATTGGATCAGATATCCAAGCTGGTCTTGCTTGCTCTTCAAGAATATCCGAGATGCCTCTTCCACGGTTGGTATCTTTGCAGCCTTCTCTGCCTTAGCTTTTTTTTTTCATGTGCTTGAGCTGAAGATGGTTCATTCTCATTCATCACTACTGTGTTATCTTCAAATTCAGGATAGATGGGCAGGTGCTCCTTATCCAAGATGTACTTGCCTTTGGCCATCTTTGAGTTGATGAGCTCCTGAATGTGTGGGGCATACCCACAACTTCTCTTCTGATCAGCTGCAGTCCTCTTGATTGTTTCAACAATCAGGCTCATGACTTTGAACTTCTGTGGGACATCAAATATGTGCAGCAAGTTGATGGCATGTCCTCTGATCATTTTGTGATCACCTGACTTGGGTAGCAGTGCGTGCCTTAAGATCCAGTTGATTGTTGGCAGTCCAGACAATAAGTAATGGACAGATCCAAACTTATGTGTATCCAATGCAGCATCTGGGATCTCTTTGTACATGTTGGCCATACTGTTGTGGCCTTTCTTCTTCTCTGCATAAATGTCCAAGTCATCCTCATGTTCCTCAGGAGCATTTATAAGCTTGGCCCATTCCTCAACTGTAGATTGGTACCTAGTACCCTCAGACATCCATACAATCCTTCCATCTAGATAGAAGTGTGCAGTGGAGTAGAATTGCATGATGAGCTCATCATTCCACTTGGTGAGCTTCTGGGCAACAAAAGTGTCCACTCCACATACCTTGAAGCTATCAAGCACACCAGGGAAGTGATCTTCATTCTCCTTGATGAACTCCCAGTCAACCCATCTCATGTCACACACAATGGGCTTCTTGTCAAGCAGAATAGTCTCATAGAAGTCCTGCTGTTCCTTAGTGTGGAATCTGTAGTCCACAGCAGTCCTTCTCCTGATAGCATAGGGATCAGACTCTCTCCACTGTCTCAATCCTGCATCCTTCCTGATTTTCATATTCTCTGCAACTGGGTGTGCATCAGTGTGGTCAGGGATCTTGGGCTTTAGCTTCCTCAACACAACAGAATCATCATCTTCTTCTTCAGCAGCTTGAGGCACTGGGCCTTGTTCTTCTCTTCAGCAGGTATGTTTCTCTTGGGTTTTGGCTTTGGAGCTGGAGCAACAGCCTTGGGAGCAGCTTTGGGCTTTGATGGAGCAGCCCCTGACTTAATTGCATCTCCCATAAGCTTTTGTGCTTTGGGTGCTGGTGCAGCATCCTCTTCCTCTTCCTCTTCTTCTGAATCTCTCATCATTGATGGCTTCCCAATAACTCTAGCAATGGTTTTCTTGACCCTTTCTTTTCTCTTCTTGCCATCTCCAGTTTCCTTGGGTTCAAGAGTGAACTCCATTGTTTCTTGAGTGGAGGCTCTGGCTTTTGACATTGGAACTCTTCTTGCCGGAGCCTTTGTTTTCAGTCCAGGCTTTGTTGCAGCAGCTGTGCCATACTCCTTTTTCAGCACCTTTTTCTTTGAAGTGGCTTCATCCTCAACATCCACATAATCTTCATCCTCAGAATCAGAATTCCTCTTCTTCCTTGTCCTGGTGGCAGCCTTTGGCAGATTGCTTGGAGTGCTCCTGCTGCCTTCATCATAGCTGCCTGAGGGACTAGTGCCCTCACTCAACTGAACCTGCTCTTTTGACTTGTTCTGGCTGTCACTTTGGTCAGACATCTCTGCAAATACTCTGACAGCATACCCTGTGAATAGGTTATAGATGAGGTAGAGTAGATGAGCATCACAAAGTACAGGAGTTTTGCAAAAAAGGTGACTTAAAAACTTAGTTTTAGTTCTTCACAGAAAGCATTTTGGATCTACCGATTTGTAAACTCGGTGATACCGAAGCATCTTTTGGAACCTAAACTCGTGAACTCGGTCAGACCGAGTCACAGTTTGGTGGTACCGAGACTGCTAGGGTTTCACAAAGAATCGAACTCGGTCACACCGTTTGCAGTTTTCGGTCAGACCGAAAATGCGTGTGCTTTGGCCTAAGCCAAAATCGGTGAGACCGATTTCTATAACTCGGTCGGTCCGAGATGAATTCGACGGAGACCTAACCCTAAATTTTCAAATCAAAACTAATCTACGGGATGTTTTCGCTGGACAGGATGATTTCAATCGTGGCAAAGATCATGGCAAAGCAATGTGCTAAGAATCGGAGTTAGGGATTAGCACAAAGGTCAAGTTCGTACCCTAGTTCGGCGACGAACTTGCTACGGCGGCAACGGCAAGGAAGATTTCCGTTGACAGCGGCGAAGACCAGCGGCGGGAGGTCGCTGGTGACGAGAGGACGATCCGGAGACCGAAGAGGCAGAGTAGGTTACGCGCGGGCGAGGAGGTTCGGAAATTTTTCCAAAATTTGGCCCGTCGGTATATATAACCTGACCCTGTCGGTGTGACCGAGTGGAACGACTCGGTGGCACCGAGATGCAAAACTGCAAGCAGTTACTGCAACTCAGTGTGACCGAAAAGTTCTAATCGGTTGCAGCTAGATTGAAAACCCTAGATCAACTTAGTGATCTCGGTAGGACCGAAAAGGATGAATCGGTCAGACCGAGATGCACAAAGAGGTTTTGGAGGTTTAAGTCTATAACGAATCGGGAACTCCGAGTGCTCCTCACACAGAGTGGTTCGAATCTGACTTGATCAAACTTTGTGATGTAGCATGAATAGCGTTTGAGATGAGAAGAGCATAGATAGCTAGAGGGAGTTCTTAGGCATTCTTGTCCATCCATTTGGCAAAAGAGAAAGAGCCAAACAATCAAAACAACAAATGGATGTCCTCGAATGAGTGAAATATGAAACCAACGTGCTCACACAATAAAATGGCTAATGAAATATGTGACAAAGCATGCACAAACACTCTAGCATCTATCAAGCAATTTGGCGATGACTAGGTCATCTATATATGAGTATATTGACATAGGAGTCAAATGAGAACATTTGATCATAGGTCATACTCATCGTTTAAGCTCAAGTGGGGTTACCACTTTTACATAACGCATTGATGTGTTCACACCATTAGAGTTGCTTTGACTCAATTGATTAGAGTAAAGCTCCCCCTAGATGTGATATCCCCCCTTAGAGGGATGAACTAACCTTGGGTTTTGTCGATGATGACTTCATGTAGGTGTTGAAGATGTAGATGCTCAATGTTTTTGTAGATCATTTGGAGCAATCCTTTGGAGTGAGTTGCACTTTCAATACCTACATGGGTTAGTTCCACAAGGAACAAACAAGGATATCCATAGACATAGAGTGATGCATACACAAGATGATGTCCATGAAAGCATTAGGTTACCTTGTCCCTTGTCTTACCAACAAGAGGGTTTGTGACTCCTTGAACTAGTGCAAGATATGGAAGTTGTTTGCACTTGTTCTTGCCAAAATGATAAGAGTGAAGTATGTTGGCGGAGTCACCCTCAAGAACTCTCTATTTCTTCTTCTTCTGGATCCACACCATCTTGATGGGAATCCTTGGAGTTGTAGTTGTACTTGATGAAGTAGAACTGGATGTAGTCTTGGGAACCCACTTGACCAAGGCCTTAGGTGCTTCTTCAAATGCATCAATTTCCTCTTGACGCTTGTCCTTGCCTCTTTGCTTGTGGTCTTGTGGTGGAAGATCATCTTGAGCTTGTGTCCCTTTGAAAGAAGTAGGATCATACTTCTCTTGTTGAGGAACAAACTTCGTCTTGGGGTATTGATCTTCTTCCCACTCAACTCCATTGGCATTGAACTTTCGTTCAAAACCAACACCTTGATTCTTCCAGTGTCTTCCTTGCTTGCGCACAATTTTCTCAAATTGCTTACTTCCGGCAAGGCTCTTGTAAACACCTTTCTCTATAATTACCTTCAATAAGCTATTTTCTTGCTCAAGTGTAACTTGGCTAAGAGAATCATTAGTGAAATCAAGAGAATTACTAGAAGCAACAATATTGGATTTAGCATGATTGTTGTTACTACTAGATGAAGCATCTTTCTTGTTATTGTTGCTAGATTTAACTTGTGGCATGTAAGTAGACAAGAGTAAACGCTTGGCAATGTAAGAAGAACTTTTCTTGCGAAGATCATCATTGATTGCCTTTAAAAACTCATGCTCTTGCTCAAGGTTGAGCTTTTCAAAGCGTAGCTTATCATGAGTCTTTAAAATTTCTTGATGATTTTCCAAGGTAGTTTTATGAGCTAACTTAAGAGTGTTTAGTTCTTTAGTTAGACGCTCAATCTCCTTCTTATCATCATCATTCGTTTTATCTTGATTAGCATGATTCATTGACGTTTCATCATAGTCTTCATCACTAGAGTTGTCAACAAGTAAATCATCATCACCTAGCAAATCATCTTCATCACTATTGAAATCAACATACTCGGGATGTGTTACCTTTGGACCTTTGTCCATGAAGCATCTTCCAATTCCTTCATTTGGTGAGTCAAATATGTCATAGGAGTTGGTTGACACAAGTGCTAGACCGGCAACACCTTCATCTTGAGTATATTCGGAGTCGGAGTGATAACTTCTTTCGGAGTGATTGTCGGAGTTGGAGCCGGATACCCATTCACCAACATGAGCTTGATGTCTTCTTTTTGTGTAGCTCCTTGATGACTTTTCTTTCCTTTCCGAGTCCTTGCTTCTCCAAGAGGGTCTTCGTTCATAACGATCATCTCTACTCCTCCTTTCTCTTGGTGGCGATTCTTCTCTTCTACTTCTTCTTTTGGGAGAATCTTCTCTTCTTTTGTAGGGTGCCGTACACTCATTTGAGTAGTGTCCGGGCCTTCCACAATTGTAGCAATTACGCTCACGACTAGAAGATCTTTTGTCATTGTAGGACCTTGACTTGGAACTTCTTTCTTTGCTTCTACTCTTGTAGAACTTGTTGAAGTTCTTCACCATTAGGCTCAATTCTTCATTGAAGGTTTGTTTCTCACTTGATGATGTGGGAGTATCACACGAGGCTTTGTAAGCACCACTAGACTTGTTGTGAAGCTCTTCCTTATCCTTGAGTGACATCTCATGGGCAACAATTCTTCCAATGACTTCCGTTGGCTTGAGATCTTTGTAATTGGGCATCATTTGGATCAATGTGCACACCGTATCATATTATCCATCCAAGGCTCTTAGGATCTTCTTGATGATGAATTTTTCGGTCATCTCTTCACTTCCTAAGCCGGCAATCTCATTTGTGATGAGAGCAAGCCTAGAGTACATTTCGGCGACACCTTCACCATCCTTCATTTTGAACTTGTCAAGTTGACTTTGAAGCACATCCAATTTCGATTCCTTAACGGAGTCGGTACCTTCGTGAATATCAATCAAAGTATCCCAAATTTCCTTTGCATTCTCAAGACGGCTGATTTTGTTGAATTTTTCTGGGCACAATCCATTGAAGAGAATATCACAAGCTTGAGCATTGTATTGTAGCATATTCAATTCTTCCGCGGTAGCTTCACGGTTAGGTTCTTTCCCATCGAAGAATTCACCTTGCAAGCCAATACACACAATAGCCCAAACGGCGGGGTTATGTCCAAGAATATGCATTTTAATCTTATGCTTCCAACTAGCAAAATTTGTACCATCAAAGTAAGGACCTCTACGGTGGTAATTTCCCTCGCTAGACGCCATACTCTCCAAGGTTGTGAAACCAAGGGTATGACCACAAAAAGCTATGGAAATCAAAGCAAATGGAGACCAAAGCTCTGATACCATTTGTAGGATCGAAAGTATGTCTAGAGGGGGGGTGATTAGACTACTTGACCAAATAAAAATCTAGCATTTTCCCAATTTTAGTTCTTGGCAGATTTTAGCAATTTAGAACAAGTCAAGCAATCAACCTACACATGCAATTCTAAGAGTATAGCAGCGGAATGTAAAACAATTGCATATGAAGGTAAAGGGAGGAGTTTGAGGGAGCAAATGCAATGTTGACACGGAGATTTTTTATCCGCGGTTCCGATAGGTGGTGCTATCGTACATCCACGTTGATGGAGACTTCAACCCACGAAGGGTAACGGTTGCGCGAGTCCACGGAGGGCTCCACCACGAAGGGTCCACGAAGAAGCGACCTTGTCTATCCCACCATGGCCGTCGCCCATGAAGGACTTGCCTCACTAGGGTAGATCTTCACGAAGTAGGCGAGCTCCTTGCCCTTACAAACTCCTTGGTTCAACTCCACAATCTTGTCGGAGGCTCCCAAGTGACACCTAGCCAATCTAGGAGACACCACTCTCCAAGAAGTAACAAATGGTGTGTTGATGATGAACTCCGTGCTCTTGTGCTTCAAATGATAGTCTCCCCAACACTCAACTCTCTCTCATAGGATTGGATTTGGTGGAAAGAAGATTTGAGTGGAAAGCAACTTGGGGAAGGCTAGAGATCAAGATTTATGTGGTTGGAATGGAGTATCTTGACCTCAACACAAGTGTAGGTGGTTCTCTCTCAGAAAATAGGTATTGGAAGTGTAGGCATGTTCTGATGGCTCTCTCCACGAATGAAGAGTGGGTGGAGGGGTATATATAGCCTCCACACAAAATCTAACCGTTACACACAAATCACCAAACTCGGTGGGACCGATTCAGAGAACTCGGTCAGACCGATTTGGTTCATAATGTGACCGTTAGGTGTTTCGGTGGGACCGACATGTCAACTCGGTGGGACCGATATCATTAGGGTTAGGGCATAACGTAATCTCGGTGAGACCGATTACACAAACTCGGTAGGACCGATTTTGGTAATAGTCAAACAGAGAGTTGGTCAGGCAGACTCGGTGGGACCGCTTCGCTCATCTCGGTTGGACCGAAACGTTACGAAAGAGAAACAGAGAGTTTGCATTGCAATCTCGGTGGGACCGATCGCTCATCTCGATTGAACCGAAACGTTACGAAGGGAAACAGAGAGATTACAATCCCATCTCGGTGAGACCGAGATCCTTATCGGTGAGACCGAAAAGACTAGGGTTTCTGGCAGTGGCTATGTCAACTGAACTCGGTGGCTCCGGATAGAAATAATCGGTGGGGCCGAGTTGGACTTTTGGTTTGGGACATATATGGATATGAGAAAGTAGTGGAGGGTTTTGGAGCATATCACTCAGCATTTTGAGCAAGCACCTCATTAAGCAACACCTCATCCCTTCTTAATAGTATTGGCTTTTCCTATAGACTCAATGTGATCTTGGATCACTAAAATAGAAAATGTAGAGTCTTGTGCTTTGAGCTTGAGCCAATCTTTTGTCCTTGGCATTTTGAAGGGTCCACTTCCTAATCCATGCCATGCCAATGATTGAGCTTTCCTGAAATATTTATCTTGAAATAGCATTAGCTCAATGAGCTATATGTTGTTAGGAATTACCAAAACCACCCAGGGATAGTTGCACTTTCAAAGAGACTTCATTGCTAGAAAACACGATAAAGAAAGAGAACCGTGGGTTCAAAAACCTATGCCCTTTCCACCCAAGTCAACTGAAAAGAAAGATGATGAAGAATTTGAACGCTTTGCTGAAATGCTGAGGCCAGTCTTTTTTCGTACTCGCTTGACTGATATCTTGAAAATGCCTCCTTATGCAAAGTATATGAAAGACATCATCACAAATAAGAGAAAAATACCGGAAGCTTAAATCTCCACTATGCTTGCTAATTATACTTTCAAAGATGGAGTACCTAAAAAACTTGGAGATCCGGGAATACCAACTATACTTTGCTCTATCAAAAAGAATTATGTCAAAACTGCTTTGTGTGATTTAGGAGGAGGTGTTAGTGTTATGCCTTTCTCTTTATATAAAAGACTTTATTTGAATAAACTCTCACCTACTGAAATATCTTTGCAAATGGCTGACAAATCAACTGCCATACCTATCGGTATCTGTGAGGATGTGCCCGTTGTTGTTGCTAATGTTACTATTTTGACTGACTTTGTTATACTTGAGATGCTCGAGGAGGACAACATGTCGATTATCCTTGGTAGACCCTTCTTGAACACTGCAGGGGCTGTTATTGATTGCAATAAAAGCAAGGTAATGAGCATACGGTGCACTTTCCAAAGAAACAATTCCAAGTGAATGGTATTAATGTTATTGAAAAATCTTCGACGATCACTATTGGAAGTTTTCAAATACCTCTACCTACTGTCGAAAAGAAATATGAAATGCTTATTGTTGGGGACATTCATATCCCCGTTGAGGTAACTTACTGATTTACGAAAGTTCTTGGGTTTCATGCTAATCGAAAGTGGTTGTTAATAAGACCTGATCAACCTTATTAATGAATCATTTTTGAGCGGTATGAAGTTGATGAATTTAGTAAGCACTACTTTCTGTCCCTACCTTTTGTTTTCTATTTTTATTAGTTAAATAAAATAAAATGTCATGTTTTGTCTGTTTTCTGAATTTTCCGTGCAATTCTCAGAATGCCCTGAAAATTTAATATGATTTTTCTGAATATTTCTGAATTTCTGGTGCAAATAATATCAGAGGGAGGTGCACCAGGTGGGCACAACCCACCTGGGCGCGCCAGGACCCCCAGGCGCGCCCTGGTGGGTTCTGTTCCCCATGTGGGCCCCCTCACTTATGTCTTCATCCCACATCATCACTTACCTCCAGAAAAAATCTCCATTGCTCTCTCTCCCGTGTTCTTGTTCTCAAACCCGCAGATTTCGATCTCTTTGCTCGAAGCTCCATTTCCGAAACTGTTTCGGGGGATTGTTGCTTGGTATGTGACTCCACCATTTGTCCAATTAATTTTTGTTTCAGCGGTTTATATTTTGAATAATTAGCTACTCTTGGTGTTGTTGTAGATGAGCTTGCATGTTGAATTCTTAGAGTTCTAAGTAGTTTGAATGCTTGCTATGGCCTCTAAGTATCCCTATGAGTAGTTGCTATCAATTTTGTGAAGTTATGTTGAGAACAAATTGTGGACTAAAAATTTCAGAATTTTTGTTCATAGGAAAATCATGAATATCTTTAGGAAGTTTGGCTCTAAGAAGAACTCCAAGGGTGTTATTGGGGAGTCATCTGATAGTGATCTCCATCCTAGGAGGTTGGCGGAAGTATGGCCGTGTGAATGGCCGCACACCCCGTTCCTGGAAGAGGCCGGAATCCTTCAGGAGTTCACACAATATGTCGTGGTTTTGTCACGGCAGATGTCCTAGAGAAAGGACTTAGTCGTGGAGCCATCGCGACGGGTTAGCTTAAAGGGGTTAAAGCGGACAAGGGACGCAAGAGAGTTTTATACTAGTTCAGCCCCTTATGATGATGGCAAAAGCCTACGTCTAGTTGTGATGGAATTGATGGGGTTTCAATGACCAGGGAGCGAATACGCTTTGCCCGAGTCTCGAGTTGTTGTCTGTTGTCCCTGAACCGCCGCCGGGTCGTCCCCTTATATACATGGGTTGACGCCCGTCGGTTTACAGACTCCGAGGCCGGCTCATAATCGTGTCCGGCTCGGTCTCTGCTACGCATATCTTACAACACAAGTTTACATCTCAATACCGGTTTGTGTCTACATTCCTTAAACCGGCTTTGGGACCTGGGCCTTCATGAAGTGTCACCGTCTATCTTCATGGGCTTCAGATACAGATGAACTACTTATGAAGTTAACCCGGCCTCTCCTGGCCGGTTTACGCCCAATGGTAATATCCCCAACATTAGGCCCCAGATTGATTTGAACTGGTTCATGTCAATCCTCAATACTTGAGAAAATTTCTTCTTCAACATCTTCACACAGTCTTGTAAACCGCCATGACATCATCTTCTAGGATCTTGGTAAACCGCTGTGACGTCACCTGTCATTAACGAGCCTCCGACAATCGAGGCGACAACATCACCTTATATCCAAAAATCCGGCTCCTCGATTTTCGCATCTGTTGTTTTATCTCCTTATAAATAGGGCCAGGGCGTCTTTCCAGTTTCCCCCTCGTGCCTCTTCGCTTCATCTTCATCCTCGCGACGCCCGAACCTTCGACCTCAGCCGCCGCCGTCAACCTTCGACTGCTGCACCAACCTTGGCCGCTGCATCGACCTAAACGTACCAGAGCTCCTCCGCGTGCCGCCGCTGCTCAACAGCATCCGTAAGTCTCCCCTTTCTCTTACCATAGATATGCACTTAGGGTTTCTGTCGTTCATCGGTGTTCGTCACCACCCTTCTTTTCCCTTATTTATATCCATGGGTTAGATCCAAAAACCACATAGGTCTCGTGCGGTAGTAGTTTAAACCACATAGTTCTCGCGCTTTAGCAGTTTCAGCACCTGTTTGATATCCAACTCATCTCATCTTGGTGAACCTTCAATACACTGGAATTTAGGTCAGAATATATTTTGTTTTTCCTACGCGCGGTAGATCTGAAATTACCATAGCAAGATGTGAAACTTGTTTCTTCCTTCTCTTACACCCTTTGAATACCAGATTGGCCAGTTTAACCTCACAGAAAAAATGATGACCCGGTAGATACCATTAGTCCCCTGTTGAACTGCCAATGCATTACACCGTTCCATTGCCAGACTCCAGTTTACCAATATGCTAGTATCCTCATACCACTGTATAGTTGTCCACTGTAAATCTTAAACCGGTAATACTCATGTTTCAGATTTTCCTTGTCATGGCTAAACAAGTTTATGAGTGCAATTGGGCTCCCTCTCGAGTAACCGAGGAGCAATTAAACAACCTTGTTAAAACGGGCGCCTTAGCCAAGAAAGATGTCATCCACTGGAGGGTCCCTGGCCCGGAAAATCCTCCTACACCCAAGGATGGAGAAGTAGTCGTGTTTGCTGATCATCTTGGACGAGGTTTTAGCCCTCCTAGTTCAAAAATTTTCCGAGATGTGCTAGCCAATTTTCAGCTGCGCCCTCAAGACATCGGTCCCAACTCTGTTACCAACATCTGCCACTTCCAAGTATTCTGTGAAGCTTATCTGCAAGAGGAACCTACATTCGAACTGTTTAGGGATTTCTTTCACTTAAACCGTCGCACCGAGTTCTTAGATGGACCCAATACGGAACTGGGCGGAATGGTGGTTCAGAAGAGGATAGAAGTCACCTTCCCCCATCCCAAACTCCACAGTCACCCCAAAGAGTGGAACCAAACTTGGTTTTACTGCATGGATACCTCTCCATCTGATGAAAACCCCCTGCCGGGTTACCGCCCTGAACGCCTGAGCAACACACACCCGTTTCCTCAGAGGTTGACAGCAAGAGAATGGGCCAACTATGCTCCCCAACTATCAAAGCTTAGAGCCTTCATGGCGAACGGTTTGACAGGAGTTGATCTTGATCGTTGCTGGATAAGCTGGAGCATTCTTCCCTTAAGCCGGCGCCCCGGTTTGATGTGTGAGTACACGGGTAGTCTGAAGGATGCTCAGCGGCACATTGATATTCAGCTTACAGACAAAGAAGTCACTGAGGCTGTAAAGAGAATACTGAACGAACCGGAGGCAGTCTGTGCCCAAATCGGACTACTCCCTTTCTGCACCTTCAACAAACCACCAGCTGTAAGAATCATATAATCCTTTGTATCTGAATTTGCTTCGGTCCAAATATTCTCTGAGAGTGTTATTATTTTCTGACAGGGTGATGATCCGTTCTGGAACAAGAAACCATCACAAGATAAACCGGCAAAAATGCAAGACAAACCGGTCAAGCCAGTTCGTCCAAAGACCAAGGTTGTTAAGAAACCTGCCAAGAGAAGGACCACTGCATCCTCCGATCTACCAGCTGATGACAATGTGCCTAATCCGGATTCAGAGGTAGAACTTGACTCTCTTGGTTCATTTTTCGTACATCTCATTGACAATGATTATTATCAGGACGACGCTGAAGGCAGTCACGCTGAGGACGTAGAGGTAACTATTCTTTCCTCCGATTCAGATCCTCTGCCAACATCAAAAATCCGTCAAGCAAACCGAAAAGTAAAATTTTCTCACCCTCTTGCTTATTTGGACCCAAACTTTCTTTCGAAGACGCAGCAGCACGAAGCTCGCCGTACAACCCGACATAGCGGCCAGGTAGTTACCTCTGCCAGTTTACCGAACAGTCCGGTTCGGAAACGCCGACCAGAGGTCTCTTATCCCATTGATACTTCATGCCCAAAAGCAGGTTGTTTTCGCCAGCCTCTTAACCCTCTGATTCAAATTATCAGGGTACTTCTCACTCATCCTCTGGCGAGTCTTCGGCCACACAGCTTCCACCCCTCAAAACAGTTCCTGGGTGAGTTATGCACATGTCTTTATTCTTGATATGTTATCTTTTCATACTGTACTGATCCTTATGTCTTATCTTTTCGCAGCGCCAAGCCAAGACCCAGCAAGAAAGCTCGGTTGAACAAACCGGCTGATGATAATGTAGCTGCTGAACCGGAAACAACTCCAGATCTGTAAGAAACCGATGCTGACGCCATGCTTCACGATCCGCCGCTTTAAGACCATGATTTCCTTGCTGAACAAGTGCAAGTTGATACTACAAGTCATGCAGACTGGTCAACCAGCCCTGTCCGAACTGGTGACAAACTGGTCAGTCCAGCGAAGGACACTGATAAACCGCTAACTCCGGCAAGAGCTGCTGATGAACAAGATGATGACGTTATGATTACTGGCACTGGCTACTCCACTCCAGGCAACCCTGTAGCTTTGTCAAAGCATACTGCCAAGGATGATCTCTCTGCTATCGGCAAAGGCAAATGGAATGCCGATTTATCAAGCTTCGCCCACCTCAATGTTCAAGATATTCACTCTGGCTTCTTGAACTGTCTGTATACCAGCCGTGACTATGAAGCTAGTTTGGTAAACTTGATGAAGGAGCGATATGAGGTAACTACTGTTTTTCTCCTTTGTCCAATTGCAGTTCATTGACTCGTAGTAGCTCCCAAGTGACGATTCATGATACCAATCTAAACCAGGACTTTTGTCATAACTTAACTTTGCCTATTTAGCCTCCAGGGACCGGATTACCTTGTTAAGATGAACCGGTTCCTTAAAATTTGCCATACTGCTCTTTTGCCGGTATAGTCCCCAAGGGTCGGTTTAACTTTATAAAGATGAACCAGGACTATAGAAGAATTCCCATATCAACAGCTTTTTGAGCAAACACACATTAGCCCCCAAGTGCCAAGCTTAATACTTGTTATGTGCTTGGTACTTCAAATATGTATTGTCAACTCATTATGTATCTATCACTTTACAGGCGGAGCTGAGCAGGAAGGAACGCCAAACCGCTGATCTGCAAGAGAACATCAAAACCCAGCAAGCTGAAGCCTCCAAAGCGAAGGAAGAGTTGACCCGCGCTCTAGGCGCTATGGAGAAACTGAAAGAAGGTTTCAACAAAGAACGGCCGGATTGGGAGACTGAAAAAGCCGCTTTGATGAAAAGGGCTGAAAACGCAGAAGCCGCTCTTAAACCGGTGGTTGACGAGCTGACTGGTGTAAAGCGGCAAGTGCATGCTATGACCACTGCTGTGTTTGAGCATCTTGTCTTTAATACTGTCAACATATCTTCCCATGCGTTGCCGGTTTACTGATGTTTGCAATGATGCAGGAACTCGCATTAGTCATCTGGGCTCTGATGTTCAGAAGAAGCTGAAGGCTGCCTATACGCTGATAGAACAACTGTGTACCGGCACTCAACGAATTATCTGCACCGCTTCTCACAATAAGCCGCCCCCGACGTTAATCAAAGATACCTTAGACAGGCTATCTATGCTGCCTGCCCGGGTAGAAGAGCTAAAGAGGTCTGCTGCAAGGGCTGACGCTCTGACCGTGCTAACCCGGGCAAAAGCATGGGTGCCTGATCTTGACCCGACGGACATGGCTAAAGGCTACCCAAGCTTGAAAGAAGACGGATCCGAATTTTCCACTGAAGATCTCGGCGCCATAAACCGGGAAGTACGTCCACTGGCTTGTCAACTTGCTGAAGAGGCTGATCTTTCACATTATCAGGCGAGTTATGATATCAATAACAAGCGGGTTGCTGCACCAGCTCCTGAGGCTCAAAACCTGATCCCTCCAATCCGTAAGCACACTTATGCCCCTGATATTGAACCGTCCACCCTTATAAGCGACGAAGCTATGTTCCAAGCTTTAACTGGGATCGACTGGACAACTGTTGGCTTCCAGCCGCTGGGTAGGGAAGAAGAAGAAGAACCGGTGCAAGATGACCCGCAGCCGTCAGGTCAAGGTGCTCAGTGATCATAACCCGGGGGCCGGTTTAATCTTCCATACTGCAATGTTTATTGAGAAACAATTATTCCTTTGGGCACTGAAACACCTTGTAATAGGCTAGTTAAAACACTTGGTCTGTTATGCCTTTGTGCATATTTATCTGCAACTGATGCGTGTTAATCCGCCATGCTTGAGATATGATGTTCATAATCCATAGCTATTTATTCCAGTTGTTCCTGCAGATAAAAAGCTTAAAGCGCCCTGGCGGTTTATCACCGGGCGGGTCATGATACCCAACTATATATATGACCAAGCTTTATAACCAAGGTTGTAAAAGATAACCAAGTATGGAAATATATGATACCTGCGACCTTTAGGCATAGTGTTGGCTGACCAACCTTGTAATGAAGGTAATAACCTTAATCCGGAGTAAAAGTATCTCCTGTTATATAATGCCGGTTTACAACAAAACCGTTCCGGGTTGTGATAAACACCGGCTTATTCCATACTGGTGACTATGAGTCAAAACCAGACCGGGCTGATAGTCTCCGGATTATAACTTGGTCATGTACTGACAACTTGTAGTTGACAGCCCAACTGGGCTGATAAACACTGGTTTGAAAACATCACAAATCTTAGCAAAAGAAAAAGAAACTTAGCAAAAGGAAAATAAAACCATTGTAGTCGAGGCTTTTCACGGGCTGCCAGGCCCCAAATTTGATCAAGAGGTGTTGCTATGCTTCGGGTTCGACCAAGCCCCCAAGTGATGCTGTGGCATTATGCCGATCAAAAGGCATTGCTATGGTTCGGGTTCGACCAAGCCCCCAAGTGATGCCGTGGCTTTACGCCGATCAAGAGGCATAGCCATGGTTCGGGTTCGACCATGCTCCCAAGTGATGTTATGGCATTACGCCGATCAAGAGGCGTGGCTATGGTTCGGATACGACCAAGCCCCCAAGTGATGCCATGGCATTGGGCCGATCAAGAGGTGTAGCTATGGTTCGGATACGACCAAGCCCCCAAGTGATGCTGTGGCATTGCGCCGATCAAGAGGTGTAGCTATGGTTCGGATACGACCAAGCCCCCAAGTGATCTGATATCAAGCTTTAAGAAGCTAAATCAAGGGGTAAACCGGACGCCGCTTTGTAAGCTCCATGTAACCATACGTGATGTAAGAAAAACAACAGATACCCCGCTTTAGTTGAGGTTCCGGTTTATTATATTGATCATAATATATACAATGTCATAATATGTACATAAGCAGAGCCTGTAGCTCAAGTATAGTAGGGCCGAAGATGAGCAATATTCCACGGCCGGTTGGTCTCCTCCTCCGATTTACATGAGTATTTGTGCTCTCGAACATCGATTAGGTAGTACGACCCATTGTGCAGATCCTTGCTGACCACAAAAGGTCCTTCCCAAGGGGGGATAGCTTGTGCATATCTGTCTGATCCTGGATGAGTCGAAGCACCAAATCTCCTTCTTGAAAGGTTCTGGTTCTAACCCGGCGGCTATGATAACAACGCAGATCTTGCTGATAAATCGCCAAACGGGCTGCCGCCATGTCACACTCCTCATCTAACAGGTCAAGAGCTTCCTGCCATGCCGTCTCGTTATCCGCTTCAACATATGCCGCTACACGAGGCGAGTCATGACGGATGTCACTGGAAGAACCGCTTCCGCTCCATAAACCATGAAGAATGGCGTGTAGCCTGTCGATCTGTTGGGTGTGGTATTGATGCTCCATAACACTGAAGGTAACTCCTCAACCCAACAACCCGGCGTCCATTGCAAAGGAACCATAAGCCGGGGTTTGATGCCTCTCAAGATCTCTTGATTGGCCCTCTCCGCTTGACCATTGGACTGGGGGTGAGCCATTGATGACACGTCAAGCCGGATGTGCTCACGTTGACAGAACTCCTTCATGGCACTGTAACATCCCAAATTTTCAATTTGGTATGTTATACATAGAGCATCATTGCATATCATATTTTATTGCATTTTGACAAATCCTCGATAAATCCTAAGCAACTCAAGGACCCTCGGAGAGAGTTGGGGATTTTCTCAAATTTTCATATTTGATTTTCATCAAATAATAAAACGAGGATTTTGGTTTTTATTATTTTCTCTCCGGGAAAAATATTTCATTTAAAAATAAACGAGAGGAGAAAATATGACTTCTCCAAAACAATTGAAATATGGGAGGAAAAGTGTTAAAATCATTTATTGGATTTTATTCGGAGTTTTGTTTGCAATTTTAATTGCATTAAAAAAATATAGCATGTTTTCAAAAAATTTATTTTGTGTCAAAAAAATGTTCACCCTGTTCTAAATATTCTAACTAGACGGGGAAAATTTGTTTTATCTTTTTTAGATTTTTATTTATTTTCTACGAATTTTTCGGCGGAACGTTTAAAAAAAAACCGCGCCGCGCCCGACCGGGCCGAGGCCCAGCCGAGCGGCGGCCCACCCCGCCGTCTCCCTCGCGCAGCCGCGCCGCCACCGCGCCGTGTCCGGCTCGAGCACGGGAGCCCCGCCGCCTTGCCCCCTCACCCACGCCACCAGGCCCCCCTCATAAATACCCCGCCGCCGCCGCCCTCCCTCTCACCCGAGCCCGCCCGAGCCGCCGCCGCTGGTAGCCCACACCGCCGCCGCCTTGCTCGCCGTTCACCGCCGCCGGAGCCGCCCCTCGCCGCCCGAGCCCCGCCACACCCCGCCGCCCCTCGCCGAGCCCCCGCCGGAGCCCGCCGACCCCGCCGGAGTTCCGTTCCGACGAGTTACCGATCCGATGCCGTTTGCCGGTTTTTTAAAAAACCGTTCGTTTTTAGAAAAAAAAACCCTAGATCGGTTTATTTCTTCGGTTTTGTTATTTTGTGAGCGTTCACCGACCCGTTCGTTTTAGCGAACGGGTTCGTCGGATTTTCTCTGTTAACGAATGTCCGTTCTTTAACCGTTCGTCCGTTTTTCTTTTTCGTCGGATTTTTTTCCGCGATTATCTCAGATCTCGATTTCTGATCGAATCTTCGTTTCTGTTTAACTTTTCGCTCGTTTATCGGAATCAGGCGATTCAAGCGCCTAGAGTTTCGTCTCGAAATTATCTTTCCGTTTAACCTACTCAAACAAGTTTTTGCTACTGTAAAATTTGACCTAGATCCAGATTAGTAAATGAAGCTTGTTTCTTTCGCAGTTTGACTCTCGTTGCTTCGTTCGAGTTGATTCTTTTTGCAAACCGGAGTTCTTAAGTTGAACTTTCTGGTTGGATCTTTCATTCGAGTTTTACCTGTGTATTAGATGAGTACTTATTGCTTGCTTGTTTGTTTGCGATAGAGTACCCGGAGTGTGCCGCTTGTTACTTCGAATCGCTAGGTTTCGCGGATCATCAGCAAGGCAAGTAACACTTTGATCATACCTTCCATACCCAGTTTTATTGCATTAGGTCGATTCCTCAAACAATTGCATGGTTAGGATCAAAATTTAAATTGTGGGTATTGGGAAGTAGTTGAGGTAGTACCTATTACCTGTTTTCTTATCAAACCCTTGGGAGTTACTTCTACGTTGCTATTATATTGCCATGCTATGCTCGTAGACGTGGATTGGGTTTGAGAGATATTGATGACAGATGTGAGATTGTTAATAATGGTTTACCTAAGGTGGCAACTAAAACTCACATCTGGGTGGATTGAGGCACCTGGAGAATCCAGTGTTGTCTATTTGTATAAGGTCCGCCACCCAGGCTCAAAGGGATCATAAGATTATTCATGCTAGAAACTTCCGTGTGCAGCCACAAGATATTATGGGCTCTAGCATAGTTGAGTAGGTTACATGATCTCTTGAAGAGGTGGGCTAGCAGATGTAGGGGAAAGTAGGTGTACCGGTCCACCCGGAGTAAAGAGTGATTGTTCCTGAAAGACTGTGTCTCGGTCATCCGTTTCTCAAACATCATGCAGTGCGAGAATCAAGCGGAGGCGATCGAGTCTTGTGGGGAAAAGTGCGCAAACCTCTGCAGAGTGTACAAACTAATCATGGTTAGCCGTGTCCCCGGTTATGGACAATTTGAGTATCTAGTACCTGGATTATCATTTGAATCTCATCACCATGTTACTTTTAATTAATTTTGCTGGGTTAATGATGATTCTTAATTGGGATTGAGATGCTGTCAACCATCTCAATGTTTCACAACCACCATGATAGTTAAATAAAATTTATTCCTTTGAAGTAGGGAAAAATTTGCTTTTCGCAAAAGCTTAACCGTAGAGCTTTCCACCAGCCATATATGCATGTAGTATAGCCTTATTATTGTTCATTATTCTCTATGTGTTACTTTGCCAGCATATTCTATGTGCTGACCCGTCTTCGGGCTGCAACGTTTCATGTTGCAGACTT
This sequence comes from Aegilops tauschii subsp. strangulata, assembly GCF_002575655.3. NCBI lineage: Eukaryota > Viridiplantae > Streptophyta > Magnoliopsida > Poales > Poaceae > Aegilops > Aegilops tauschii. The sequence continues at coordinate 599,065,599 of NC_053041.3, forward strand.
TTCAGACGACGAGTAAGGTGCCTTAGGTCGTGGTCTTATACTCAGTGATGCCGCTGGAGTTGATGGACTCATTTATCTTCCAAGTCTTCCGCTGTTATCGTATTTAGATGGCCTTAAGCCATATTTATCATACTTAATCTCTTTGGAGATATTCGATGTAATAAGTGTGTGATTGCTACTCTGTTATAAATCCTCCATTTGTACTGTGCGTGTCAGCATTACTGATCCAGGGATGACACTGGTGCACAGCAGCACAGACCATTTGTGGTCTGGTCGCTACAGGCACCCTTTGACAGATTGGTACCATTGTCTGTTATAATGCTGTGTGGAAAGCCAAACCGGAAATCACCTTTTTGATGAATTGAACTGCCGTGGCCGCGTCACACTTACTAACTGGCTCTGCCTCTACCCATTTTTTGAACTTATCAACTGCCACCAAAAGGTGGGTCTTGTTGTCCTTGGACCTCTTGAAAGGCCCAACCATATCCAGCCCCCAAGTTGCAAACGGCCAGGTGATTGGAATCATCCTCAATTCTTGAGCTGGTACATGAGCACGCCGTGAGAATTTCTGACAACCATCACATCTTTTAACCAAGTCCTCGGCATCAGCATGAGCTGTCAACCAATAGAAACCATGACGAAACGCCTTGGCCACCAAAGATTTTGAACCGGCGTGGTGTCCACAATCTCCTTCGTGGATCTCACGCAAAATTTATCGGCCTTCCTCAGGAGACACACAGTGTTGAAACGCCCCTGTCACACTGCAATGATGTAACTCTCCATTGATAATAGTCATGGACTTGGACCGCCGGGTTATCTGCCTGGCCAAAGTTTCATCTTCTGGTAACTCGCCCCGGTTTATATACGCCAAATATGGAACCATCCAATCCGGGATAACATGTAGAGCTGCCACCAACTGAGCCTCCGGATCAGGAACAGCCAAATCCTCTTCACCAGGGAGCTTGACGGGCGGATTATGCAAAACATCCAGGAAAACATTAGGTGGAACCGGTTTACGTTGGGAACCCAGGTGGCTTAAAGCGTCTGCCGCTTCATTCTTCCGCCGGTCCACATGATCCACCTGATAACCTTTGAAGTGACCTGCAACAATATCCACCTCACGACGATATGCTGCCATTAGTGGGTCCTTGGAATCCCAAGTGCCAGACACTTGTTGAGCCACCAGATCCGAGTCACCGAAGCATTTAACTCGGCTGATATTCATCTCCTTAGCCATCCGTAGACCATGGAGTAAGGCCTCATATTCAGCTGCATTATTAGTGCAAGGGAACATTAAATGGAGAACATAACAAAACTTATCACCTTGTGGGGAAGTTAACACGACTCCAGCCCCCGAGCCCTCCAATTGCCTGGGCCCATCAAAATGAATAGTCCAATAAGTGTGATCCGGCTTCTCTTCTGGCGCTTGTAATTCTGTCCAATCATTGATGAGATCCACAAGTGCCTGAGATTTGATCGCCGTTCGGGGTATGTATTTCAACCCGTGAGACCCGAGCTCGATAGCCCACTTAGCAATCCGACCAGTTGCTTCCCTATTCTGGATTATATCCCCCAGAGGAGCAGAGCTGACCACCGTGATGGGATGACCTTGGAAATACTGCTTAACCTTCCGGCTTGCCATGAAAACCCCATACACCAATTTTTGCCAATGCGGGTACCTCTACTTGGATTCAATGAGTACCTCCCTAATATAGTAAACCGACCGCTCAACCGGATATTCCTTTCCTGCCTCCTTGCGCTCCACCACAATAGCCACACTAACAGCCCGAGCGTTAGCTGCCACATATAGCAGCAATGGCTCTTTGTCAATCGGAGTAGCGAGAACCGGCGGATTAACTAGCTGCCGCTTTAAGTCCTCAAATGCTTCATTAGCGGCGTCACTCCAGGCGAAGTTATCCGTTTTCTTCAGCATCTGATACAAAGGGATGGCCTTCTCGCCGAGGCGACTGACAAAACGGCTCAACGCGGCAATCCGGCCTGCCAGGCGTTGAACATCATTGATACACTTCGGTTTAGCCAAGGAGGTGATGGCTTTTATTTTTTCGGGATTAGCTTCAATGCCCCTGTTAGACACCAAAAATCCCAAGAGCTTGCCTGCAGGTACACCAAAGACGCACTTGGCCAGATTAAGCATCATTTTATAAACCCGCAGGTTATCAAAGGTTTCCTTCAAGTCATCAATCAATGTCTCCTTTTTCCTTGATTTCACCACAATATCATCCACATAGGCGTGAACATTGCGGCCGATCTGTTTATGAAGACAATTCTGCACACACCGTTGATAAGTTGCCTGTGCACTCTTGAGCCCAAAGGGCATGGACACATAGCAAAAGGCTCCAAAGGGAGTTATAAAGGCTGTCTTCTCCTGGTCCTTAACTGCCATTTTGATCTGATGATAACCAGAATATGCATCCAAAAAACTTAAACGCTCACAACCCGCCGTAGCATCAATAATTTGATCAATACGGGGGAGGGCAAAAGGATCTGCTCGACAAGCTTTGTTGAGATCTGTGTAGTCCACACACATACGCCAAGTGCCATTCTTCTTGAGGACCAGCACCGGATTAGCCAACCACTCAGGATGGAATACTTCAACGATAAATCCAGCCGCCAAGAGCCTGGCTACTTCTTCTCCAATAGCTTTGCGTCTTTCTTCATTGAACCGACGGAGGAACTGCTTGACTGGTTTATACTTAGGATCACCACCGAGAGTGTGCTCAGCGAGTTCTCTCGGTACACCAGGCATGTGAGAAGGCTTCCATGCAAAGATGTCCCGATTCTCACGGATGAACTCGATGAGCGCGCTTTCCTATTTCGGATCCAAGTTAGCGCTGATGCTAAACTGCTTGGACGAATCGCCAGGCACGAAGTCAACAAGTTTAGTCTCATCAGCCGATTTAAACTTCAGAGCCGGATCATGCTCCGTAGTTGGTTTCTTCAACGAAGTCATATCTGCCGGATCAACATTGTCCTTTTAAAACTTCAACTCCTCTGTTGCACAAACCGACTCGGCATAAGCCGCATCACCTTCCTCACACTCCAGAGCAATCTTGCGGCTTCCATGCATGGTTATAGTTCCCTTGTGACCTGGCATCTTGAGCTGTAGATAGACATAACAAGGCGGTGCCATAAACTTAGCATAAGCTGGCCGTCCAAATAGGGCATGATACGGGCTTCTGATTTTCACCACTTCAAAGGTCAAGGTTTCTGATCTCGAGTCATGCTCATCTCCAAAAGCCACCTCCAGAGCTATCTTACCAACAGGATATGCCGACTTACCAGGCACCACACCATGGAACACCGTATTGGACGGTTTAAGATTTTTATCTGTTAACCCCATGCGACGGAAAGTTTCATAATAAAGGATATTGATGCTACTCCCTCCATTCATGAGTACCTTAGTGAACTTATCGCCTCCCACCTGAGGTGCCACCACCAAAGCCAGATGACCCAGATTGTCAACCCGGGGTGGTTGATCTTCTCTACTCCACACAATCGGCTGCTCAGACCAGCGCAAATAACGGGGCACGGCCGGCTCAACGGCATTCGCTACCCTTTTATGAAGCTTCTGATCGCGCTTATCCAAGCTAGTGGTGAAGACATGATACTGTCCGCTGTTCAACTGCTTTGGGTTGCTCTGGTAACCTGACTGCTGCTGCTGCTGATTGCCCTGATGATTATAGCCACTTCGATTACCCTGATTACTTTGATTGTTATGTCCACCCTGATTGCCGTGGAATCCTGAACCGGAATTTCCTCTGCCTGAACCGCCTCCTGATCCATGATCATACCGGAAAGAGTCAGAATTTTTGAACTCTTGCATGATGTAACAATCTTTCCAGAGGTGTGTGGACGGTTCCTCCTTCGTCCCATGCTTTGGACAGGGCTGGTTTAACAGATACGACAAACGGTCCGAGTTAGGATTTGGCATTCCATTGCGCCGGGGCGGTTTACCCTTACGCCGCTGGCCCTTGTCATGTGTATTAGTGTTAGCCACAAAGTCTAAACCGTGGTTCGCTTTACGCTTGCCGCCGTTTCCATGACCCGCCGGGTTGTGGTGCTGCCCCTTGGCGTTGTCGCTCTTATTTCCCTTCCCTGTCTTATCATCGTCAGACTCGGGATCCTTGGTACTATCAGAGTCGGCATACTTCACTAGTGCAGCCATGAGGGTTCCCATGTCATTACAATGACGTTTAAGCTGTCCCAACTTCAACTTCAATGGTTCAAACCGGCAATTGCCTTCCAATGTTAAAACTGCGGTGTCAGCGTTGATGTGGTCTGATGAATGCAAAATCTCCGAAACCCGGCACACCCAATGGGTTGTTGACTCTCCTTCCTCCTGGACACAGGCAGCTAGGTCCACAATTGACATGGGTTGCTTGCACGTATCCTTGAAATTCTGAATAAACCGGGCTCTCAACTCGGCCCATGACCAAATAGAATTAGCCGGTAAGCTCTTTAGCCAAGTGCGGGCCATTCCTTCTAGAATCATGGTGAAGTACTTCGCACATGCCGCATCATCCACGTCCAGCATCTCCATGGCCATCTCATAGCTTTCGACCCATGTTTCAGGGGATAAATCGGCGGTGTAATTCGGCACCTTGCGCGGGCCCTTGAAATCTTTGGGCAGGCGCACATTGCGCAACGCCGGGACAAGACATGGCACTCCCAAGGAACTAGAGGTAACTCCTGGTTCCACCGATGTGGTTGGACAAACCGGAGTAAGCTGACGGGCCTCGTGCTGCGCCGCTAACTCGGCCTCTCTGCGTGCCCGAGCTCGGTCCACCACCTCCTGAGCATCACCGGCACCACCCGCCGGGTTATGGCCACGGGGAGGATCACGGTTCCCTGCATTGCTTGATACTGCCGGTTCATCCATACGCCTGCTGTAACTCCGGCTTGGACGGGGAGTGGAATGAATCCGATCGCGACTATATGAATAAGCCTCCTGTTGAATCAAGGCTGTCTGAAGAAGCTCCTTAACCCGACGCGTCTCGACCGCTGCTGGAGAATCGCCTTCGATCGGGATGGCCGCCAGCCGTGAAGCGGCAGCGACAATGTTGTCCATTGGGTTAGAATAATGACCCGGTGGTGTGGGGACATGAGGTACCACAACATAGTTCTAACGAGGCGGATCCACCAAACGTGGCTGAACCGGCGCCCCTGCTCCAGGTGCCTCTGCCCGGTTTACCACCGGCGGATTACTGGTCCCTGCCCCTAGGGTGTTAAAGAGATTTCTAGCGTCATAAACCGGCGGCAGGCGAGATCGGTGCCTCCTCTTCAGGACTTCGTTCGATGCACTCTGATCCAGCATAATCCGGTAAGCTTGTGCATCCAAAGCGGCCCGCTCCGCGGCTATCCTGGTATCCTCAGCTGCTAAGTTGGCTTTTGCCTGGGTGATCTGATCTTTCACTTTCGCGACTTCCGCATTGTGTGCATCCTGATCCGCTGGGTTAACCTCCGCCATCAGCGTTGCCAACACATCAAACAAATCAGATAGAACCCGAGCCAGCGGTCGCACAGGGCCTCCTGCCCCAGCCGCTGCTGATCCGGAAATCATCACCGCTGCGGTCGAAGAGTGGAGCGCCGGTTGCGTGCCGGCCATGAAGATCGCCACCCGGTTTGGCAGATCAAAGGGGTCCGAAATACTATCGCCATCGAAATAGCCCCCAATCCGGCCATCTTGTAACTGATATAACGACTCGGTCTCTCCAATCGATGACTCGTCGCCGGAATAAACGACAGTCTCACCACCAGATTCCGATCTATCCTCAGATTCACCTCCATGGATAACTCCCACCAAGGCACGCTTCATGACAGGCTTGACCCGGGCAGATCTCGCACGCTGGGCCGTTTCGACGAGGTCGGTGCAGATGTCCGGCTCAGGGCCCGGTTCGCCGATCTTGCCAATGAAAACGTGTATGCCACCGAAGGGGACCCGGTACCCGTACTCGATTGAGCCGGCCTCGGAGCCCCAGCCTGCATCGTCGATGTAGAGCTTGCCGCGACGACTCTTCGTCATCCGGCCCACAGCGTAACCCTTGAGTCCTTCGAAGCTGCCCTCCAAGAACTTGAAACCATCGTGCGACAGCCCCACGGTGGGCGCCAACTGTCGTGGTTTTGTCATGGAAGATGTCCTAGAGAAAGGACTTAGTCGTGGAGCCATCGTGATGGGTTAGCTTAAAGGGGTTAAAGCGGACAAGGGACGCAAGAGAGTTTTATACTAGTTCGTCCCCTTACGATGAAGGTAAAAGCCTACGTCTAGTTGTGATGGAATTGATGGGGTTTCGATGACTAGGGAGCGAATACGCTTTGCCTGAGTCTTGAGTTGTTGTCTGTTGTCCCTGAACCGCCGCCGGGTCGTCCCCTTATATACATGGGTTGACGCCCGTCGGTTTACAGACTCCGAGGCCGACTCATAATCGTGTCCGGCTCGGTCTCTGCTACGCATATCTTACAACACAAGTTTACATCTCAATACCGGTTTGTGTCTACATTCCTTAAACCGGCTTTGGGCCCTGGGCCTTCATGAAGCGTCACCGTCTGTCTTCATGGGCTTCAGATACAGATGAACTACTTATGAAGTTAACCCGGCCTCTCCTGGCCGGTTTACGCCTAGTGGTAATATCCCCAACACAATATGTTGCTAATGCCGGACTCACCGACTTCATCGCAGATGAGTGTGAACAACATCAAATCCTCACAAACATCTTTGTTCAAAATTTTACTTTCTTGCCTAGGAATAATCCTCCTGAAGTGAGTTTTGATTTATATGCTGAAAACCATCAGATACCACTTACTGAATTTTGTAACATATGCATGATCCCTTCTGATGGGAGCTTAGCCAAGCCTAGGCTGGCTGGGTTTGAGGCCTTTTATCGCACTTTGATAGTGGGAGATGAGAGAGGGGTGTCAGCTGCCAACGCCTCTAGCATACACTTTCCTGTCGTACATTATTTTGCTTTATTTGTTGCTAAGTGTTTGCTTGCTAGAGAGAAAGTAGGTGCGCTCAGTGCACCAGACTTTGTTGTTTTACGTTGCGCACTGGAGGGCGACAACACTTATAGCTTGGGGGATATTGTGGCTCGCCGCTTTCACCTTAATAAATCTCAGGGTAAAATACATGGTGGGATTTATGCTACTGGTTTGGCGGCCCACTTTAATGTTGGGATACGCCCTCATGATTATCCTCTGACCAAGGTTTACCTAGACCGCGCCGACATGGATCACCACCATTTCACTGATATCGAATCCCCTAACATCCCTATTCCATATAAACTGGTTTTTAGTGTGAGGACTCGTGATGTTATTCCATTGCCTGCTCCTGCTTTGTTTGATTCTGTTGCCAGGGGAGGATATAGGATTATGCCTGAGGATGTCATCGCCTACCGGAACGCCCAGGCTTCTGCGGAGGCAGCACAAGAACCTCAACAGTGGGATGAGTGGACGCCCGCTCCTCACCACCCTTACTACCCTCCAGGCTACTGATTGATTACCAAGTTAGGCCAAAAGCCTAAGCTTGGGGGAGTACGTGTTTCTCACCGACATTATATTCATGTTCTCGCATATCATTCCATTTGTCGGTGTCCACACTTTTTCATTGTATCATCCATGCTTAGATTTATTTTCTTACTTTCTTCTTGTGTGTTTGAAAAACTTCAGAAAAACCAAAAAATTAGTTGTAGTAGTTTACTTTCTATGCATGCTTAGTAGTAATATTAAAAAGAAAACCCAAAAAGATTTCCTGATTTTTCTTTTGCTTGTTGGGAGCTTTCCCATGTAAATAGTTTTTCTCGTTTTTGCTTTTCCCTTTTATTTCCTTATTCAAGAAAACCAAAAACTCCAAAAATATTTCAGTGTTTCTCTGAATTTATTTTCTTTTTATTCGAGTTGTACCAAGGAGAAGACCACGGTGAAAATGTTGAGTGGCTCTCACATGAATAATTGTTGAACTAATAAAGAGCACATTTTACCTTGTCTTCTCCTGTTGAATATTTTTTTTGCAGATTCTAGCTTAGTCCACGGCACTCTTGCACTATTATTATTTTCATATCGTTCGGTCGTGCAAGTGAAAGGCAATAATGCCGATATTCGATGAACTGGCCGTGGTAGAGAGAAACGGGTATGACCTCGACTTGTTCTGTTTGTGTAAATATGTTTAACCTAGTATCCATGATTCAGCCCATTATGACTACACATGTTTGCAATGACAATTAGAGATTATAGTTTCTCATGCCATGCATAAGTAGCTGGGAGTAGATAATGATTTATCTTGGATATCAACATTGCATTAAAATGATTGCGATGTAGTATGATGATATGGCATCCTCCTCTGAATGTTCGAGTGGCTTGGCTTGGCACATGTTCATGCATGTAGTTGAATCAAAACCAACATAGCCTCTATGATATTTATGTTCATGGTGTTCATATCCTACTCATGCTAGTGTCCAATGTTACTTATGCATAATGCATGTTTATGACCGTTGTTGCTCTCTAGCTGGCTGCCTCTCAATCTAATTACTAGCCTTCTCCTGTACTAAGTGGGAACTCTGCTTGTACATCAAAAACCTTGAACCCAAAGTTATTCTAGATGTGTCCACCATACCTACCTATATACGGTATTACCCTGCCGTTCTAAGTAAATTTGCATGTGCCACCTCTAAAAACTTCTAAATAAATATCTGTTTTGTGTGCCTGGATCGTTCATGGAACGACAAGAGGTGGTCGGTATCTTCCACGCTAAGCGGGTTATTCTCAGGTCGAGTGTTTATTCACTCGCCATCGCACGGGAAAAGGGCGGTAATAGGGATTCCCAGTCCCGAACATAAAAGTGCAAATAATTAAGCAAAACTCCCCCGGGACTGTTGTTGGAATGGACGGCACCCGTTGTTTCGGACAAGCCGTGGAGTGTGATTGATGGTGGACAGGGAGTAAACCTTACTTTTATCGCTTGGGAACCGCCACTAGCATGTTTAGCATGGAAGATATTGATAACTGATGGTCGTGAAGTAAATGAGAAAGGTGCATGCCTCAAAATATCATTTATCTCTGTTTTAAAAACTCGAGCTCTGGCACCTCTGCAAATCACTGCTTCCCTCTGCGAGGGGACTATGTATTTACTTTCATGTTGTGTCATCACCTTCTAAAACAAGCGCTAGAACCCGAGAGCACAACTGTCATGACTTATGCATTGCGTGTAGCTAATGTTGGGTGCATCATGACTGGATCTTTTCTACCATGAATTACAATGTTTAGTCGTTGCTTGAACTTTGGAGGTGCTCTGCATTTATGTTTTGCGGTCTCAGAAAGGTCTAGCGAGATACCACTATTGTCATATTATATCATGGTTGTTTTGACAACGTGTTGCCGTTTGAGATACCTTATTATTGCTCGCTAGTTGATTATGTCATTGATATGAGTTAATATAATCTTTAAGAGTTATTGTCGGCATGGTTAGTTATAATGTTGGCTGAAAACCAGGGTGCTGTTTAAGCTTATTTATGCAAACAAGAGCAAAAGAGTTCGTAAAAGTTTTTCTTTTTCACTTTCGGTTTATCAACTCAATTGCTTGAGGACAAGTAAAGGTTTAAGCTTGGGGGAGTTGATATGTCTCCAACGTATCTACTTTTCCTAACAATTTTCCTCTTATTTTGGACTCCAATTTGCATGATTTGAATGAAACCAACCCCGGACTGACGCTGTTTTCAGCAGAACTACCATGGTGTTGTTTTTGTGCAGAAATAAAAGTTCTCGGAATGGAACGAAACTTTGCGAGGAATTTTTATATAATAAATAAGAATTTCTGGAGCCAAGACCTACCGGAGAGGTGCCCCTGGGTGGGCACAACCCACCAGGGCGCGCCCCCTCTCCTGGCGCGCCCAGGTGGGTTGTCCCCACCTGGTGGCCCCGCTGACCCTGAAACCTACACTATAAAATCCTATTTTTCCAGAAAAAAATCAGGGATAAAGAATTATCGCGATCCACGAGATGGAGCCGCCGTCACCTCCTGTTCTTCATTGGGAGGCCAGATCTGGAGTCCGTTTGGGGCTCCGGAGAGGGGGATCTTCGTTTTTCGTCATCACCAACCCTTCTCCATCGCCAATTCCATGATGCTCCCCACCGGGAGTGAGTAATTCCTTTGTAGGCTCGCTGGTCGGTGAGGAGTTGGATGCGATTCATCATGTAATCGAGTTAGTTTTGTTAGGGCTTGATCCCTAGTATCCACTTTGCTCTTAGATTGATGTTGCTATGACTTTGCCATGCTTAATGCTTGTCACTGTGGGCCCGGGTGCCATGAACTCAGATCTGAACTGTTTATGTTATCATAATTATATCCATGTTTTAGATCCAATCTTGCAAGTTATAGTCACCTACTACGTGTTATGATCCGGTAACCCCGGAGTGACAAAAACCGGGACTTCTTCCGGTGATGACCGTAGTTTGAGAAGTTCATGTATTCACTATGTGTTAATGCTTTGTTCCGGTTCTCTATTAAAAGGAGGCCTTAATATCCCTTAGTTTCCAATATGGACCCCACTGCCATGGGAGGGTAGGACCAAAGATGTCATGCAAGTTCTTTCCATAAGCACGTATGACTATTTACAGAATACATGCCTACATTATATCGATGAACTGGAGCTAGTGCCGTATCGCCCTAGGTTATAACTGTCTTATGATGAATATCATCCAATAAGTCACCGATCCAATGCCTACGAATTTATCTTATATTGTTCTTACTAAGTTACTATTGCTATCATCACTGTTACTGTTACCGTTACTGTTGCTACTATTTTCAAAACTATCAAACTACTTTGCTACTGATCACTTTGCTGCAGATAATTAATCTCCAGGTGTGGTTGAATTGACAACTCAGCTGCTAATACCTTCAAATATTCTTTGGCTCCCCTTGTGTCAAATCTATAAATTTGGGTTGAATACTCTACCCTCGAAAACTGTTGCGACCCCCTATACTTGTGGGTTATCAGCAGCCAGCAGGGGCTGCTGCGCCCCCCATATGGCCCGCACCAGAGGAGAAAGGATAGAGGGGAAGACAGAAGGAAGGGGAGGGATTCGGCCTCCCCCTTCCTTCCCTCCTCCCTCCTCTTTCCTTCCCATTCCGGTGAAAAAGGAAGGGCCGGGGGGCGAATTGGGGAGGAACCCCAAGTAGGATTCGACCTACTTGGGGCGCCCCCCTTGGCTGCTCCCTCTCCCTCCCACCTATATATATGAGGGGGGTGGCGCCTAGAACACACAAGAACATCTGTTAGTCGTGTGCGGCGCCTCCCTCCATATATTATACCGTCGGTCATATTCTCGTAGTGCCTAGGCGAAGCCCTGCGCGGATCACTTCACCATCACCGTCATCATGACGTCCTGCTGACGGAACTCATCTACTTCCTCGACACTTTGCTGGATCAAGAGTTCGAGGGACGTCATAGAGCTGAACGTGTGCAGAACTTGGAGTTGTCGTACGTTCGGTGCTTGATCGGTCGGAACGAGAAGAAGTTCGACTACATCAACCGCGTTGTCAAATGCTTCCGCTTTCGTTCTACGAGGGTACGTAGATGTTGGGGAACGTAGAATTTCAATTTTTTTGCCTACGATCATGCAAGATCTTTCTAGGAGAAGCATAGCAACTAGTGGGGAGAGTGTGTCCACGTACCCTCGTAGACCGAAAGCAGAAGCGTTTTATCAACGCGGTTGATGTAGTCGTATGTTGATACGTCTGCAATGTATCTACCTTTTCTCACGTTTTTCCTCTTGTTTTGGACTCTAACTTGCATGATTTAAATGAAACTAACCCCGGTCTGACGATGTTTTCAGCAGAACTACCATGGTGTTGTTTTTGTGCAGAAATAAAAGTTCTCGGAATGGAACGAAACTTTGCGAGGATTTTGATGTCAAAAATAAGAATTTCTGGAGCCAAGACCATTCAGAGAGGGGCCCCTGGTTGGGCACAACCCACCAGGGCGGGCCCCCCTCTCCTGGCACGCCCAGGTGGGTTGTACCCACCTGGTGGCCCCGCTGACGACCCCCCTGATACTATAAATTCACATATTTCCAGAAAAAATCAGGGAGAAAGAATTATCGTGATCCACGAGACGGAGCCGCCGCCAAGCCCCGCTCTTCCTCGGGGGGCAGATCTGGAGTCCGTTTGGGGCTCCGCAGAGGGGGATATTCGTTCTTCTTCATCACCAACCCATCTCCATCGCCAATTCCATGATGCTCCCCACCGGGACTGAGTAATTCCTTCATAGGCTCGCTGGTCGGTGAGGAGTTGGATGAGATTCATCATGTAATCGAGTTAGTTTTGTTAGGGCTTGATCCCTAGTATCCACTATGTTCTTAGATTGATGTTGCTATGACTTTGCTATGCTTAATGCTTGTCACTGTGGGCCCGGGTGCCATGAACTCAGATCTGAACCGTTTATGAATTCATCATTATATCCATGTTTTAGATCCAATCTTGCAAGTTATAGTCACCTACTTCGCGTTATGATCCGGCAAACCCGGAGTGACAACAACCAGGCCCACTCCCGGTGATGATCGTAGTTTGAGGAGTTCATGTATTCACTATGTGTTAATGCTTTGTTCCAGTTCTCTATTAAAAGGAGGCCTTAATATCCCTTAGTTTCCAATATGGACCCCGCTGCCATGGGAGGGCAGGACAAAATATGTCATGCAAGTTCTTTTAATAAAGCATGTATGACTATTTACGTAATACATGCCTACATTATATCGATGAACTGGAGCTAGTGCCATATCACCCTAGGTTATAACTATCACATGATGAATATCATCCAACAAGTCACCGATCCAATGCCTACGAATTTATTTTATATTGATCTTGCTGCGTTACTATTGCTATCATCACTGTTACACTTGCTATGAAATTACTGCTACCACTGTTACTCTTACCGTTGCTGCTGTCACTACTATCAAAACTATCAAACTACTTTGCTACTGAGCACCTTGCTACAGATAATTAATCTCTAGGTGTGGTTGAATTGACAACTCAGCTGCTAATACTTTCAAATATTCATTGGCTCCCCTTGTGCCGAATCTATAAATTTGGGTTGAATACTCTACCCTCGAAAACTGTTGCTATCCCCTATACTTGTGGGTTATCAAGACCTTTTTCTGGCGCCGTTGCCAGGGAGCCTAGCAATATTTGTTGAGCCTAGCAATATTTTTACTATGAAGAATCTGAAGGATCCAAAGATTAAGATATTTCCCTGAAAGACGAGGGGAGGTAAGGAACTGCTATCCAGTTCTGCTTTAGATTCACCTTCTGTTATGAGTAAACTTGCAACACCACCACATGCTATGAATTCTAATATGTCGCAAGTTATTGATGATGCTAGTACCTTGCTTGATAATGATGATGTGCCACTTGGTGATTTTCTTGATGAACAAATTGCTAGAGTTATACAACATGATGTTGTTGAATCTGATGATGAGCTTGAAACTGAAACTCTTGAAACACCTGCTAGAACTAGCCTTGCTAGATATGAATTGCCTAAGGTACCGAAGGTTATATTATGAGTGAAGAAGCAACTAGAGATATTCTTGCTTGCAATGATAGAGATGATCTAGAGAAATTATTATGCAAGTATAGAGAAAAATCTCTGAATGCTAGAATGAAATGTGATCCTTAGTTTGCTACTTCACCTATCTTTATTGCTGATAAGGATTATGAATTATCTGTCGACCCATAGTTAATTACTTTGGTTGAATCTGATCCTTTCCATAATTATGAAACTGAGACTGTTGTGGCACATCTTACAAAGTTGAATGATATAGCCACCCTTTTTACTCATGATGAGAAAACTCACTATTACTTTATTCTCAAATTATTTCCTTTCTCATTAAAGGGTGATGCTAAAGCTTGGTACAATACTCTTACTCCTGGTTTTGTGCGTACTCCCAGGGATATGATTTATGACTTCTCTGAAAAATATTTTCCTGCTCATAAGAAACAAGCTGCCTTACAGGAAATATTTAACTTTGTGCAAACTAAAGAAGAGAGTCTCCCACAAGCTTGGGGGAGGCTTTGCCAGTTACTTAATGCTTTGCCTGATCATCCTCTTAAGAAAAATAAAATACTTGATATCATCTATAATGGACTAACTGATGCTTCTAGGGACTTCCTAGATAGTTGTGCTGGTTGTGTTTTCAGGGAACGAACTATTGTTCAACCTAAAAAATTATTGAACAACATATTGAAAAATTATGATGATTGGAATCTTCCTGAACCACCGCCTAAACCCACTCCAAAGAAGAGGGGTATATTATATCTCAGTCATGAAGATATGCAAGAGGCTAAGAAATCTATGAAGGAAAAAGGTATTAAAGCCGAGGATGTTAAAAATTTACCTCCTATTGAAGAAATACATGGGCTTAATACACCACCACTGCCTAAGGTGGTAGAGGTAAATTCTCTTATGAAATTCAATGAAAATGATAATCCTCACAATATGCATCCTAGTCAATGCCTTTATGAGTTTGAAAACTACATTACAAAACAAGATCACTTCAATGCAAATGTTATGAAACAATTGAAATATGATTCTGATATGATTGCTCGCTTGAGAGACTTGTTATTTCGAATCTCAAATGATGTTAGAGGTGTTGGAAAACATTCTTTGATGGTTCAAACTCAGCTAGAACAAGTTGCTAAATCACAAAGAGAATTACTTGATGAAATGAATCATAATATGCATGACTTTGCTGTTAGAGTTGCAACTAGAGGAGGTAAAATGACTCAGGAACCACTTTATCCGAGGGGCACCCAAAGAGAATAGAACAAGATTCACAAAGAAATAACACTAGTGCACCTAGTCCTTCTAGAAAGAAAAAGAAGAAGAAAAATGATAGGACTTTGCATGCTTCTAGTGAACCTGAAATAGAAAAACCTCCTGATAATTAACATGAAACTTCTATCTCTGATGCTGAAACTCAATCTGGTAATGAACACTCACCTAGTGATAATAAAAAAGATTATGATGAGGTTCATGAAGATGCTCAACCAAATAATGAAAAAGAACCAGATAATGATGTTGTCATAGAACCACCTGTTGATCTTGATAACCCACAACCTAAGAATAAAAGATATGATAAAAGTGACTTTGTGGCTAGGAAACACGGTAAAGAAAGAGAACCGTGGGTTCAAAAACCTATGCCTTTTCCACCCAAGTGAACTAAAAAGAATGATCATGAAGAATTTGAACGCTTTGCTGAAATGCTGAGGCCAGTCTTTCTGCGTACTCGCTTGACTGATATCTTGAAAATGCCTCCTTATGCAAAGTATATGAAAGACATCATCACAAATAAGAGAAAAATGCCGGAAGCTAAAAACTCCACTATGCTTGCTAATTATACTTTCAAAGATGGAGTACCTAAAAAACTTGGAGATCCGGGAATACCAACTATACTGTGACGCCCCCGATTTGATCGTACACTAATCATACACGCAAATGTGTATGATCAAGATCAAGATATCACAACACAACTCTAGGCACAAATAAAATAATACAAGCTTTATATTACAAGCTAGGGGCTACGAGGGCTCGAATACCTAAGCTCGATCACACAAGAGTCAGCGGAAGCAATAATATCTGAGTACAGACATAAGTTAAACAAGATTGCCTTAAGAAGGCTAGCACAAAAGTAGCAACGGTCGAAAAGGCAAGGCCTCTTGCCTGGGATCCTCCTAAACTACTCCTGGTCGTTGTCGGCGGCCTGCACGTAGTAGTAGGCACCTTCGGTGTAGTTGGAGTCGTCGTCGACGGTGACGTCTGGCTCCTGGGCTCCAGCATCTGGTTGCGACAACCAGGAAGAAAGGAAAGGGGGGAAAGAGGGAGAAAAGCAACCGAGAGTACTCATCCAAAGTACTCGCAAGCAAGGATCTACACTACATATGCATGGGTATCTGTGTAAAGGGGCAATATCGGTGGACTGAACTACAGAATGCCAGAATAAGAGGGGGATAGCTAGTCCTGTCAAAGACTACGCTTCTGGCAGCCTCCATCTTGCAGCATGTAGAAGAGAGTAGATGGTAAATTCACCAAGTAGCATCGCATAGCATAATCCTACCCGGCGATCCTCTCCTCGTCGCCCTGTGTGACAGCGATCACCGGGTTATATCTGGCACTTGGAAGGGTGTCTTTTCTTAAGTATCCGGTTCTAGTTGTCATAAGGTCAAGGTACAACTCCGGGTCGTCCTGTTACCGAGGATCACGGCTATTCGAATAGATAAAATTCCCCGCAGGGGTGCACCACATTACCCAACACGCTCGATCCCTCTGGCCAGACACACATTCCTGGGTCATGCCCGGCCTCGGAAGATCAACACGTCGCAACCCTACCTAGTCACAACAGAGAGGTCAGCACGTCGGTCTAAATCCTATGCGCACAGGGGTCTGGGCCCATCACCCATTGCACACCTGCATGTTGCGAACGCGGCCGGTGAGCAGACCTAGCCTCCCTTATACAAGAGCGGGCGTTCCAGTCCAACCCGGCGTGCGCCGCTCAGTCACGGACGTCAACAAGGCTTCGGCTGATACCACGACGTCGAGTGCCCATAACTGTTCCCGCGTAGTTGGTTAGTGCGTATAGGCCAGTGGCCAGACTCAAATCAAATACCAAGATCTCGTTAAGAGTGTTATTTTGAAGTAACCGCGGACGCCGACCAGTGCCAGGCCCACCTCTCACCTAGGTGGTCTCAACCTGCCCTGTCGCTCCGCCACAAAGTAACAGTCGGGGGCCGTCGAGAACCTAGGCCCACCTCTACCGGGATGGAGCCACCTGTCCTTTCAGCCCCCACATCGGAATCACTTGCGGGTACTCTACGAGCCGACCCGACTTTAGTCACCACATGTATCATATATCATGTATATAAGTATATACCCGTGATCACCTCCCGGGTGATCATGACCCGATAGTATAGCATGGCAGACGGACAAGAATGTAGGACCACTGATGGAATACTAGCATCCTATACTAAGCATTTAGGATTGCAGGTAAGGGTAACAACTGTAGCAACAACGACATGTTATGCAGCAGAATAGGATTAACCGAAAGCAGTAACATGCTACACAACTCTAATGCAAGCAGTAGAGAGAAGGAATAGGCGATATCTGGTGATCAAGGGGGGGGGCTTGCCTGGTGAGGGAGTCCTGGATTAGGGGGTCCTCGGACGGCCAGACTATATCCCTTAGACGGACTATTGGACTATGAAGATACAAGATTGAAGACTTCGGCCCATGTCCGGATTGGACTCTCCTTGGCGTGGAAGGCAAGCTTGGCAATACGGATATGTAGATCTCCTCCCTTGTAACCGACTCTGTGTAATCCTAGTCCCCTCCGGTGTCTATATAAACCGGAGGGTTTTAGTCCGTAGGACAACAACAATCATACCATAGGCTAGCTTCTAGGGTTTAGCCTCTACGATCTCGTGGTAGATCAACTCTTGTAATACTCATATCATCAAGATCAATCAAGCAGGAAGTAGGGTATTACCTCCATCAAGAGGGCCCGAACCTGGGTAAACATCGTGTCCCCCGCCTCCTGTTACCATCCGCCTTAGACGCACAGTTCGGGACCCCCTACCCGAGATCCGCCGGTTTTGACACCGACATCGGTGCTTTCATTGAGAGTTCCACTGTGCCGTCACCATAAGGCTTGATGGCTCCTTCGATCATCGGAAATGATGCGATCCAGGGTGAGGTTTTCCTCCCCGGACAAATCTTCATATTTGGCGGCTTCGTACTGCGGGCCAACTCGCTTGGCCATCTAGAGCAGATCGAGAGCTACGCCCCTGGCCATCAGGTCAGGTTTGGAAACTTGAACTATACTGCCGACATCCGCGGAGACTTGATCTTCGACGGATTCAAGCCCATGTCAGGTGTGCCGCACAATCACGACGAGCATGATTTAGCTCTGCCGTCGGACAGTGTTCGGAAGATAACACCTGCAACTACTCCGTCCCTTAATCCGGAACAAATTGCGCCATGTGAGGACGGGTGGATGGACCCCGCCACGGAGGCCGCACACTCAGTGGCGATAGAGCCGAATACTGACTTCACCTCTTATGAGACCCGTGTTGCCGAACCCTTGGATTCGTCCCCGGCCATGGGCTCCGAACCGAATGCATCTGCGCCTATCGAATCCAATTGGGCGCCGATCATGGAGTTTACCTCCGCGGATATCTTTCAGCAGTCGCCCTTTGGCGACATGCTAAACTCGTTAAGGTCTCTCTCCCTGACAGGAGACCCTTGGCCGAACTATGTCTGGCTAGAATGGGATGCGGATGACGAAGAAATTCGCTCCCCACCCACCACCCACTTAGTAGCCACTGTCGACGATCTAACCGACATGCTCGATTTCGGCTCCGAAGACATCGACGGCATGGACGACGATGCAGGAGACGAACAGGAACCACCGCCCACAGGGCGCTGGACAGCCACTTCATTACACGATGTATATATGGTGGATACACCCAAAGAAAACAATGATGAGGAACGAAAGGATGCAGCGAAGGGTAGCTCCCTCGAGAAGCAACCAAAGCGACGGCGTAGGCGCCGCTCCAAATCCCGCCTCGGCAAAAACAGCGATAACAACGCAAGAAAAAATAACACCCCGGTCGACTCCAGAGGAAGCGATGACCACATTGACCCAGCGATAGAGCAGGATGAACCAGCGAACGGCGACAATAGTACGGAGCCACTGTCCGATCACGTCGACGCCGAGGATAAAGCTCATCAACCTCTCTCCGGAGAGGAAAACAGTCCGGACGACGACGCACACATCATCTCGGAAAGGCACCTGGAACAAGAGAACCTCCGTAGAAGGCTTATTGCCACCGCGAGGAGTCTGAAGAAGCAGAAGCAAAGGCTTAAGGCCGCGCAGAATACGCTCAACAGTAGATGGAACAAAGTGCTTGACACTGAAGAAAAGTATGGTGGCAGTCGCCACACAAAGAGCTATCCAAAGCGCAAGCTGTTACCCGAATTCGATGAGGAGGCCTTAGAGCCTACACAGCCGAAAAATAAAATGGCCGACCGGTCGGATCGACCACCTCGTGGCCGCGATAGGACGGCTAACGAGGCCGCACATAAGTCAGCACACGATCCAAGCAAGGACTTGCATCAAAAGGCCAGCATGACCAGATCCATCTACGGATCTAGGAAGCGCGCTCCAACGCATAATCAAAACCAAACACTACAACCGTCAGAACGCCATGACACATCCAAATACAGGGGTGCTGCGCACCCCCTATGTTTCACCGATGAGGTGCTGGATCATGAATTTCCAGAGGGATTCAAACTCGTGAACATAGAGGCGTACGACGGAACAACAGACCCTGGGGTCTGGATTGAGGACTTCATCCTCCATATCCATATGGCTCGCGGAGACGATCTCCACGCCATCAAATACTTGCCCCTCAAGTTGAAAGGACCAGCTCGGCACTGGCTGAAGAGCCTTCCTAAAAATTCAATTGGAAGTTGGGAGGAGCTTGAGGATGCTTTTAGGGCTAACTTTCAAGGGACCTATGTCCGACCTCCGGATGCAGACGATTTAAGTCATATAATTCAACAGCCCGGAGAGTCAGCCCGAAAGCTTTGGAACAGATTTCTCACTAAGAAGAATCAAATCGTCGACTGCCCGGACGCCGAAGCCTTGGCAGCTTTCAAACACAGCGTCCGAGACGAATGGCTCGCCAGACACCTCGGCCAAGAAAAACCAAGGACAATGGCGGCCCTAACAAGCCTTATGACCCGCTTTTGCGCGGGCGAAGATAGCTAGTTGGCACGTAGTAGCACCAGCGACCCAGGCACATCCGAAGTCAGGGATGGTAATGGAAAACCACGACGCAGTAAAAGCAGGCGTCAAAATAATGAAGACAGCCCAGACAACACGGCGGTAAACACCGGATTTAGGGGCTCTCGACCTGGTCAGCGGAAAAAGCCTTTCAAAGGCAACAGAGATGGACCGTCCAACATAAACAAGATTCTAGACAAATTATGTCATATTCATGGCACCTCCGATAAACCTGCAAATCACACCCACAGAGAATGTTGGGTCTTCAAGCAGGCCGGCAAGTTGAACGCCGAACACAGGGGGAGGGATACACAAAGTGAAGAAGAGGATGAGCCTCGCCAGCGAAGCACTGGGGGACAGAAAAAATTCCCACCAGAGGTCAAAACAGTGAACATGATTCACATAACAAAAGGAAGAAGCAAACATGCACTCCGAGACATATGCGCCGTAGAGCCCGTCACCCCTAAGTCCAACCCTTGGTTGGCCTGCCCGATCATTTTCGATCGCAGGGATCACTCGACAAGTATCCGGCACGGAGGATTGGCCGCCTTGGTGCTAGACCCAATTATCGACGGATACCATCTCACCCAAGTCCTCATGGACGGCGGCAGTAGTCTTAATCTGATATATCAGGACACAGTCCGCAAAATGGGGATAGACCCGACAAGAATCATCCACATCAATACTACCTTTAAAGGAGTAATACCAGGCCCAGAGGCCCACTGTACAGGCTCTCTAGTACTAGAGGTTGTATTCGGTTCTCCCGACAACTTCCGAAGTGAAAGGTTAACCTTCAACATCGCTCCATTCCGAAGCGGCTATCAAGCACTACTCGGAAGAACAGCTTTCGCTCGTTTTAGTGCAGTACCGCATTACGCTTCTCTTAAGCTTAAGATGCCCGGTCCACGTGGCATCATCACAGTTAGCGGAAATGTTGAGCGTTCCTTACGCGCGGAGAAACGTGTGGCGGCTTTAACGACCGAACACCAAACGGCCCCTCCAATCAGAATAAACGATCGGTCATCAAGACCGCGGACACGGCTAGACGAGTCCGGCGCATCACTAGCTGTAACAGCTTAGATAAACCTGAGATCGGTTTGATGGATATACCCCCGTAGGCGGTACCAGGGGCTTCCCACATGTAAAAAGGACTACAATTCGGCTCGACCTTACTTATCTTGAATTTTAATGGTTTATTGAGAATAACTAATTTTTCGCACGACAACTTTCACCTAAGTTCTTCTCTTTTACAGATGATAATCGTGCTACACCCTTCCAGGATACGGCACAACGGAGACACAGGTGCAGACATGCAGCAGGGCCCCGCTCAAAGGTTTCTTTTTAGATTAAGACCCTGTGTAAACCTTTTTTACTGTCTCTTGTTGCTTCACATCTTCCGGATACTCAGTATAACCGAGAGGGATGCTGACGTTATTGGCATTTCGCCACGTCAGAATAATGCACGTACCTGGACACTTGGGGTTCATTATCAAGGGCATTACTCAGCCCGGTATATGTTGTAAAGATCGAATACCTTAGGGAGTGTTCGGCGTCGCGAGTTTGGCCTTATATGCATCAGCTCCGAATCATGTCTTTGGTCAAATGTTGGGTTTGCCCGGCTCCCGCGTTTTGCTACCTTATGTTCCGCTCTATCGGCTAAGGTGGCACCGGGAGAACTACTGCGATTGTGCCCTTGTTCATCCGGACGAGCACCTCAGTAGAGAAAGCCGAAAACTGACTGTCATGATAAAGCATGAGACTGGTCAACCACTCGATGACTCATCGGAGTCTTCGGGATTCCTCCGCATTAACGAAGGACCGGCTTCCCCGATCATGTACGTGCGCGCACCATATTCGGATAGCCGTGGAAATACCAGGGGCTATATCGTAGCCCCACTGTCAAACTCCTATGGTTAAGTGAAAGTGTTAAAGCAATATAGTCCGATTGCCTCGTTCGCCGCGCTACCACCTCCTTCATGGACCAAGACGTTGGATCAAGTGTGAAGACGCGCTTTTGCGAACACCCCCGCATTATATGCGTGGGGGCTGAAGCCGATGATTGCAAACTTTCAGGATATATATATATATATACATACATAAACGACCGCACAGGAGGAATAATAATACTTTTAGGCAAAAGTATAAACATAGCCTTTATAATTCAAATAACATTGTTCTTACAATTGGGATACATGTCACTAGAACATGATACTCTTCGAGCACTGAGCCTCTATTAAACGAGCGCCTTCTAAGACTTCTTCAAAATAGTGCTCGGTCGAACTCTGGGATGCAATAGTAGTGGCCTCCATCTCTGCCCAGTATGTCTTGACACGGGCAAGAGACATCCGCGCACCCTCTATGCACGCCGACCTCTTCACAGCGTCGATATGCAGCACAGCACCAAGGAATTGTTGCACTAAGCCAAAATAACTATTCGGCTTTGGTCCTTCCGGCCAAAGATGATCCACAATAGATCTCATGGCAAGCCCGGACAACCTATGGAGCTCGGCCCATTCGGCCATTTGCTCATTTAACAGCAGGGGACGTGCCGGAGCATTGAACTACGGCCAGAACAACTTTTCTACTTCGTGATCTTTTTTATCTTCGAAAAACTTGGTCGCATCAGCAGCACTTGCTGCCAAATCCAGGTACGCGTCTGCAGAACTCCATAATTGATCTAGAAGGGCATACTTAGGATCTCCGAACTTTGTCCGCAACAAAAAGGGCTTCCCAGCCGTGAGATTTCCGGCTTGACGTAGCTCCTCCTTCGCCGCTCTGATTTTAGAGCAGGCTTACTTGGCTGCTACCGTGGCTTTCTCCAGGTTCGCCGTCTTCGTTTGGTTTTCCTTTTCAAGAAGCTCATAACGGTCGGCGGCATGTTTCAGCTCAACAGCCATCTTGGCTATTTTCTCTTTGCTCCGGCAATGCGCAGCCTGTTCGGCTCTTAGCTCTTCGACCGCCTTTAGGGCGGCCGCATCACTCCTCCTGGCTTGTTCCTTGGCTCGGGCAAATTCTGCCCGAAGGGTCCACGACGGCAGCTCCATCTGCAGTCACAACATATTACAAATACTAGCATGATGCTCCTCTTAATATATGTTGATCATAGGAGAATACGTACCCTGCGC
Organism: Aegilops tauschii subsp. strangulata; assembly: GCF_002575655.3. Classification (NCBI taxonomy): domain Eukaryota; kingdom Viridiplantae; phylum Streptophyta; class Magnoliopsida; order Poales; family Poaceae; genus Aegilops; species Aegilops tauschii. The sequence goes on from NC_053041.3 coordinate 599,088,566, forward strand.
CTCGTCAAGCCGCTTGTTTACAAGCACGATGTCGGCATCTGCCGCATCAAGTTGCCGCTTCAGTTCGGCAAACTCACCAGTCTGGCTAGCCACCGGACCCTCAGCCGCCTGCACGTGAAAGCAGCATGGTTATTACCTGGGACTATGATCCTCTATTTGCCGTCCTTTTTGACAGCAACCAGAGTCTCAGGGGCTACTATCTGCATAGGGCACACCTAGCATGTGCGGTACCGTCAAAATATATATATTACTTTGCGTACCTCAAAGCATCTCGGCAGGCTCATAAAAGCTTCATGCAACCCGCTTTTGGCGGATGAAATCCTCTCAACCACTATACCCATTAGCGTACGATGCGCTTCTGAGATAGCTGCTTGCTCCAGAAGATTCATCAGCGCGTCTGGCCGCGCACCGGACAGTCCCGGACTCTTTCTCTTGCTCTCCTTAGGAGCCGAATACTCTGGACTTCATGTAGCCGAAGGGTTACCCTCTGGCCTTGGAGGATCAGGAGAAATCCTCCGCGACGACACCTCCGGGTCGTTCGCTTCACGAGGCGGGGAGGCACGGGGAGGCGTTTCGCTCTCCATCATCTCCGGAAGAAGATCCCCTAAAGACGAACTCTGTTGAGAAGGGCTACGATCCGAACTACAAGGCATACGTCTCGGTTATTGTTCTCAGAAACGAAGCAGGGTATATTTACTATAAAGCACTTTTGTTTACTTACAGCTCGGTGGAGGGCTGGTCCCCTTGCGGGTACTGTGCGGTAAGGATGCCCTCCTGGGTAGGGCCCTCGTTTGAAAACCATTGTTTCCAAGTCTTCAGAGGCGGCCCTCTTCCTCCCTTGGGGAGAGAAAATTTTAGATTCTTCTCCCCGGTTATCCTCCTTCTCGGAGGCACTAATTCTCCCGGTCTTGATGAATAATGAGTACGGCCCGCTTTCGGCTGCTTTGTTCCTCCCTTTATCTTCCCCTGATGGCGCTTGATAAGGCGCAAGCTCAAGCATCCTGGCTAGTACAGGATCCGGTGGGCCTTCGGGAAGGGGGGCCGAACACCTGATCATCTTCGCCTTTTTTATCCAGTCCTGGTCAGAAGGCGACTTTTCAGAATGATGTTGTGGTAAATTAAAAGACAACGTGTTCGGCCGCGGAATTACTTACTTGGGTATCTGGACGATTGCAGCTCAGGCCCGCATCCTCGATGGTGTCCGAACACTTCATTTGTGATCCGAAGAACAATCCGTACATCTCTTCATGCGTCATGCCGAAGAAGTGCTGAATAGTTCGCGGTCCTTCTGGGTTGAACTCCCACATACGGAGAGGTCGACGTTTGCAAGGCAGGACTCGACGAACTAGCATGACTTGCATTACCTTGACAAGGATGACATCTCTCTCGAGGAGATCTCGGATGCGGCTCTGCAATGTTGACACATCATTTGCTGGCCCCCAGTCCAGCCCCTTGTTGACCCATGACGCCAGTTGTGGCGGGGGGCTGAGCGGAAAGCAGGGGCGGCAACCCACTTAGTACCACGGGGAGCTGTGATGTAAAACCACTCCCGTTGCCATAAGCTGGACACCTCCGAGAAGGAACCCTTTGGCCATGGAGCATCGGCGCCTTTGCTTATTATGGCGCCTCCGCATTCTGCGTGTCGCCCATTAATCATCTTTGGCTTCACATTAAAGGTCTTGAGCCATAAGCCGAAGTGTGGGGTTACGTGGAGGAAGGCCTCACACACGACGATGAACGACGAGATGTGAAGGATGGAATCCGGGGCCAGATCATGGAAATCCAGCCTGTAATAGAACATGAGCCCTCTAACAAAGGGATCTAGACTAAAGCCTAGCCTTCGGAGGAAGTGGGAGACAAATACGACACTATCGTTAGGCTCGGGAGTGGGGATGACCTGCCCTCGAGCAGGCAGCCTGTGCAAAATTTTGGCGGTCAGATACCTGGCCTCTCTTAGCTTCTTGATGTCCTCCTCTGTGACGGAGGAGGGCATCCATCGACCTTGAAGGTTGGATCCGGACATGATTGAAGGTCCTAAGCGCCTAGCCTGAGCCTTGGGTGTTGGAACTCGAGGTGGGGGAAGGATTCGATTGAGCGCGAGAAGAAAGGGACAGGCCTTGGCCCCTTTATAAAGAGGGTGAATATCAAGCGTCCTCCGCGTGGCCGTTTGGGACTTGCCTAAAATCGAGGAGTCATACCAACAGGCACGATTGGGTTACCCATACCCGTATTGATGAGAATCCCGTGATAAGGGGGACACGATCTCTGCTTCGACAAGACGTGCCAATAAAACCGCCTCGCGAAACGTGCAGTGGCAGGCTAGGAGAAACAGTTTGAATAATGACCGGGCCGTGGTGTGATGCCACATCATGAAAAGTTGTCAGCGGATTAGATTTGTGGAAGTATTATTCTCTCTACGGTGGTATGTGGAATTTGTTTTGCAGAGCCGGACACTATCCTTGTGTTCAAAATCTTCTATGGAATATTCGGAGGAGGAACCCGCCTTGCAATGCCGAAGACAATCTGCGTGCCGGACTCATCGTCATTGAAGCCTGGTTCAGGGGCTACTGAGGGAGTCCTGGATTAGGGGGTCCTCGGACGGCTGGACTATATCCCTTAGCCGGACTGTTGGACTATGAAGATACAAGATTGAAGACTTCGTCCCGTGTCTGGATGGGACTCTCCTTGGTGTGGAAGGCAAGCTTGGCAATACGGATATGTAGATCTCCACCCTTGTAACCGACTCTGTGTAACCCTAGTCCCCTCCGGTGTCTATATAAACTAGAGGGTTTTAGTCCGTAGGACAACAACAATCATACCATAGGCTAGCTTCTAGGGTTTAGCCTCTACGATCTCGTGGTAGATCAACTCTTGTAATACTCATATCATCAAGATCAATCAAGCAGGAAGTAGGGTATTACCTCCATCGAGAGGGCCCGAACCTGGGTAAACATCCTGTCCCCTGCCTCCTGTTACCATCCACCTTAGACGCACAGTTCGGGACCCCCTACCCGAGATCCGCCGGTTTTGACACCGACACCTGGTTGCTCTGGCAAGAAGGGTTCATCGACAACGTAGTCGATCGGGCAGTCTCGTAGTCTACCGTAGAGAAGAGGGGGAAGAAACAATGAATACAGTGCAAACAGATGCATATCGATGCATGACGTAACGGTGCCAGGTGTACCCTAACGCAGTAGGAGGTGATACCGGCGAACGGGGGAAACATCCGGGGAGTATTCCCAGTGTTTCGCGTTTTCGGACAGATGAACCGGAGGGGAAAAGTTGTGTGTTCTCTATGCTAGGGATGTGTGGCGGACGAATGGGCTACACATCCGGATTCGCCTCATCGTTCTGAGGAACTTTCATGTACAAAGTATTTGCATCCGAGTTACGGTTTATTTTCTATGATTTATCAAAGTTTTATGCATTTTTGAAATTTATTTAATTAATTAACTCGACATTATCTAGAACAGTGAAAGGTGATGTCAGCATGACATCACCATGACATCAGCAGGTCAAACCCAGCTGACCAGAGTCAAACCTGGCCTGTGGGTCCAGTGGGACCCACCTGTCATAGACTAACATGTTAACTAGGGTTTAATTAAGCAGGATTAATTAAATTTAATTAAGCTAGATTAAGTAAGTTAATTAACTAATTAATTATTATTTATTCTTTTTCTGCTTTTCTTTTTCGTTCTAAAAGGGGCCGGGCCCCCGTGGTCAGTGACACACGCCACTGCTGGGCGCCCCGTAACGGGCTAATGGGTGCGGGCGATCCCCCGGTTGGCCCCGGGTGTCGGTGTCAAAACCAGCGGATCTCGGGTAGGGGGTCCCGAACTGTGCATCTAGGATCGATGGTAACAGGAGACGGGGGACACGATGTTTACCTAGGTTCGGGCCCTCTCTATGGAGGTAATACCCTACTTCCTGCTTGATTGATCTTGATGAATATGAGTATTGCAAGAGTTGATCTACCACGAGATCCTAGAAGTCTAGCCTATGATTATGGCTAAACCCTAGAAGTCTAGCCTATGACTATGGTAATGTGTATATGCGGTGTCCTTTCCGGACTAATCCCTTCGGTTTATATAGACACCGGGGGAATCTAGGGTTTACATGGAGTCGGTTACATAAGAAGGAATCTTCATAATTGGTCCCCAAGCTTGCCTTCCACGCCAAGTAGAGTCCAGTCCGGACACGGGTATGGTCTTCGGTCTTCGTGTCTTCGCAGCCCATCAGTCCAGCCCATGGATCACAGGCCGGACGCCCGAGGACCCCTCAGTCCAGGACTCCCTCAGTAGCCCCTGAACCTGGCTTCAATGACGAGGAGTCCGACGCATAGATTTGTCTTCGGCGTTGCAAGGCGGGTTGCCCTTTTTCCGATCTCCAAAATAGTCTTCGGGTGCGATGATTGTATCCGGATCTATCACACACACCATACACAACCGCAGAGAGAATATAATATTTGTACGAATCTAATCTGTTGACAGCTTTTTTTTAACACGACATCATGTCCGTCCGGTCATAATTTCGAACCATTTTTCTGCCATCCCATGTTTCAAGACGCGGTTGTTATTGGCACGTCTTGTCGAAACAGAGATCGTGTCCCCTTATTGTGGGATTCTCATCAATGCGGGCATGGGTAACCCAACCGTGCCGTTTATACAGCCCTTGGGAACAGGCGAATCCTAAGGCGAGTGAGGGGGCGTTTAATATTTGCTGCCTTTATAAGGGGATAAGGATTCCTTCCTCTCCTCACGCTTTCTCTCTGCCTCCGCCTTTCCGATCTCAAGCTCCAGCGCCCAAGTTACCATCTCCTTTCCACTCAAGCAACCATGTCCGGATCCGGTGGTCAGGGCAAGTGGATGGTCTGCTCCGTCAAGGAGGAGGACATTACTGAGCTCCGGGCGGCCGGATATTTGGCGAAGGAGATCGTCCATCGTATGCCGGCCGAGGGACAAGTCGTCCCCACGCCGGAGCCCACAGAGAGGGTAGTATTCATCCCCCATTTCTTCTGCAGGCTAGGGTTTCCACTCCACCCTTTCGTCCGTGGGCTGATGTACTATTATGGGATAGATTTCCATGATCTGTCCCCGAATTCCTTCCTCAACATCTCGGCGTTCATCGTCGTGTGCGAGGCCTTCCTCCGCATCCATCCCCACTTCGGGTTGTGGCTCCAAGTCTTCAATGTGAAGCCGAAAGTGGTGGATGGCCAGCACGCGGAGTGCGGAGGAGCCATGGTGAGCAAGCTATCCAACGTTTCCTGGCCCAAAGGCACTTTTGTGGAGACAGTGAAGGAATGGCAGAAGCAGTGGTTCTACATCACAGAACCTCGCGGCACCACCTGGGCCGCAGCTACCGAATTTCGCTCCGGCGCTCCCATGCGACTCACCCCCTGGGTCGAGAAGAGTTTGGACTGGTGTTCACCTGACGAGCTGATAGCGCTGCAGAAGCGCGTTCAAAGCATGGTGACCAAGAACGTCAAGCTCGTTGACGTCATCCAGGTGATGCTAGTTCGCTGGATTCTTCCGTGCCAGCGCCGAAGCCATCCTTTGTGGGAGTTCAATTCGAAGAAGCACCGAACTTTGAAAAGGCTTTTCGAGACTTCTCACGAAGGGGCCTGGAAGTTGCTCTTTAAGGGCAACGAGAAGCCGCCAGCCACGGATTCGGACCGTGGTCACAACTGTAAATACCCCGCCAGCGAGGTATGTTACTTTTGACGTATCCTCAGCTTTAAATGTTTCGAGGATAATGTCTGAGATTTAGTATTGCTCTTCTCAGGACTGGGTGGAGAGGGCGAAGCGGATCCAGTGTCCGGCTCCGCTGCCCGAAGAACCGGTCATCCCGCGCCTGGCGAAGATGCTGGTCCCGGCGCCATATACGGCGCCGGAGAAGAAGGCCAAGAAGAAGGCCAAGGGGGCCAAGAGCGGCCCCCATCGCAAGGGCACTTCGGACGAGACGTCTGAAGACGAGGAGGCCCATTCCTCTGTCCCCGAGGAAAATGACGAGGAAGAGGGGGAGGAGGAGGAAAACAACCCTCCTCCCCAGGAGAAGAAGAAGAAGAGGGCGGCCTCGGCACATCCGGAGGCGGAGGCGCCCAAGAAGGGGAAGGGCGCCCCAGCGGCTAATACCGCGTGGGATGTTGACAGTAGTCCGGAACAACACCCCCGCGCTAAGCCCCAGGCCGCATCGTAAGTGACATGACTTATTTGTGCGCACATCCAGCCCTTTCTCTTTATTTTAACATGGTTAACTACAATATTGCAGTCTGGCCCATGACCTTGTCCAGCGATCCTCATCTGAAAGTTCGTTGGCTCCGTCGGAGATGGAGAGCCAGTCGCCACCGCCTGCTTACTCCCCCGGGGCAAGGGACGACACCGAAGTGCTGTCCCGAAGGGCCGAACTGAACCAGGGAGGAGCCCAGGACGCTGTCCGGGAGGCGCCACGAGGCGAAGCCTCCACTGCCGGACACATGGAGGAGACGATCCCCATGGAGACTGGCGAAGAGGGCCACATCCAGTTTGTCCCTCAGCCGAATACGATTCCGGAGACCCATATGGCTCCGGAGTCGGGTGAGCAGCCCCCTTTGAAGGAGGGGGGTGCGCCGCTTCCGCCGGTGGTCCCTGTCCATCCAGGGGCGCTAGACAACCTGATGGAGGCGCTACGAGGCGCCTCCGTTATGGACGAGCAGCGCGTCCTTATGGGCGCGGTGATCGAGAAGGTTCAGTCCGCCAAGACTGGACTGAACGACTCCTGCAGCAACCTGTTGACAGGTTTCGAGGTAAGTGTCATAGAAAGAGAAAAACCCCCTGTAGTCAGTAGCCCCTGAGACACTGTCCGGTGTTCGGCGAGAAGAACCGGACAAAGGATCTATTCAAGGAGACTAACATAGCATGTATGCACAAGCAGGCGTCGCTGTTGGCCGCAACCTGGCTTGCTGCCGAAGTCTCTGAATTGAGGCAGAGGCTGGAGCGGACCGACAACGAGCTCGGCGAGGTTAGGGTTCGGCTCCTGGAGAAGCAAGGTGAATAACGACTTGCTGTATGTTTGGAAAGCGTAGGCGATATATATTGACTGTAGTGTCGGAATATGTGTAGGAGCCGCGACCGAGGTCGAGGCCCTGAAGAAGGCCTTAGGCGAGGCGGAGGAAAAAGTTGTCCAGCAGCAGGCCGCTCGTAAGAAGCTCAAGGCCTGGGTCAAAGAAGTCCAGCAGGAGCTTCAAGATGCGGTGAAAAAATGTGAGACCTTGGAGAATGATGCATCGACTAAAGAGGCCGAACTCACCAAGGCTCAGCAGAGCACGGAGACCGCATGGAATGAGGCCCAGGCCGTCCTCCAGGAGATCCAGGAGGCCAAGAAGATCACAACGGGTAAGGCATTTAAGATGCAAAGCAAGTATGCGGAGAAGCAATACCTTTTACTAACCTGGGTTCGGAGTTCCCCAGGGGCTTTTGCGGATCTACCACGCAGCGTATCAGACGCTGCAGAGTTCTACCGAGCCGAAGGAGGGGGTTCTATGGAGAAGCTATTCTGGTCGCAGTACGTGATGCCAGAGCATCCCGTGTCCTTCACCGATCAGTTGAAGCAGCTCGTGGAGCTGCACAGGGTGGCCGAACTAGCCATGAAGGATTTGACAATCCGGCTATGGCCAGCCGAAGCTATGCCCGACAGCTACTTCAGACTCGTGAGGCGTCTGGTGGAGGCCTGTCCGCGGCTGGATGTCATCAAGCGCTCCGCCTGTATTGAAGGTGCCCGTATGGCCTTCGCTCGCTGCAAGATGTGGTGGGTGAAGATGAACGCTGTTGAAGTTACCAGCGGGCCGCCGTTGGGCAAGGAGCACCACACGCCCGAGCGATATTTCACGGATGTCGTAGAGGGGTCTCGACTCGTGGCGGGGCAATGTTCGCAGGACATTGTATTTGAATAAATGTATTCATGTTGCCTTTGCCTTGTATTATGGGAACAAAGCCGGTGTTTGTAAAATAATTTGATTATGCTTTGAATTGTTTCCTCCAGTGCGGCCGTGTTATTTGTAATCTGAGGGTTGGCCAGTCGTCGGCTTCTGCCCTTGCGTAGATAGTACGGAGGTGTTCGGGATGGATTCTAAACAATCTTGATCCAATTATATGGTCCTTTGGAGGAGTTGTTTAGCGCCACGAACAAGGCAATCGGACTGTACGGCTTAAACGCCCTCACTTAGCCATAGGAGTTTTATAATTAAGCAAGTGCGCAGCCCCTGGTCCAATCCAGGGTGCTGTCAGCGTCTGATCGGGAAGTGCCGATCCTTCGCATGACGCGGAAAAAATCTCCAACGATTTTGTGACCCTCGAGCAGCTGACCGGCTCTCGCCGTATCATGACAGTCAGTTTTCGGCTTTCTCTACTGAGGTGCTCATCCGGTCAAGGCCAGGGCACAATCGCAGTAGTTCTCCCTTTACTACCCTAGCCGATAGAGTGGAACGTAGGGTAGCAAGCACAGGAGCCGGGCAACCCAACTATTGACCAAAGACATGATTCGGAGCCAATGCATATAATGCTGAATTCGGGGTGCCGAACTTATATATAAGAAGTGTTCGGACTGTACTGCCGTATTGTGGGGCGGCAGGTAGCCCCTGGCGAAAAACGCAAAGGAGTGTCGATGCAGCAAATGAGCAGATCAAAATAAAATGAAGTAAGAAGCGAAAACCACAGGAACTGGGCCACGAACCATTTTTATTATAACTGGATGGATACGTCAAGGCGTATCTGGTAGAGATGGTGCGAGAAGTATCTGGCTATTTAACATGCCAGAATCAATAGGGCGCAGCATGCGGGTCTTAAGAAATAAGTATGAATATCGTCAAGAAGGACGTATAAAGGTTACCCTACACACCTATGCTGCTTGCCTCCGTTGTATGCCAATCCTTCTAAAGGACCTGGGATCAAGCCTGCAGAAAAAGGTGCCTGAAACAAGAAAAGGAAGTGAAGGTATTTGTGTCCGGGGTCAGTCTGATCGAACTGTAGACCCCGGGTTATCTTGTGCCTCCATTGACGTCCATGGAATTTTGAGTGCGTAATTGTGTACGCGTGGTACAAATGCCACAACCTCGTTGGGGCTGGGACGGAGGCCGAATTGCTAGTCGAGCTCTTGACGAGCGGTGCTGTCCTGTTGCAGTGTAGTCCGGACCCTCTTGATGGTGTCCAGTAGCTCGGCGGCTGGATTATGATGCTACTTGAGAAGGCCGCTTTGTACTTCTGCTGCTAGGGCGGCAGTATGCTCCTCTGTTCGGAGGGAGCGTTCCGTATTGCCATTGATTGTTATGACGCCGCGTGGACCTGGCATCTTGAGCTTGAGATAAGCATAGTGTGGCACTGCATTGAATCTAGCAAACGCAGTTCGTCCGAGCAGTGCGTGGTAGCCACTGCGGAAGGGGACGATATCGAAGATTAATTCTTCGCTTCAGAAGTTGTCCAGAGAACCAAAGACCACCTCCAGCGTGATTGAGCCCGTGCAGCGGGCCTCTACGCCTGGTATGACTCCTATAAAGGAGGTCTTTGTTGGTTTGATTCGTGAGGGATTAATGCCCATCTTCCGTAGTGTATCCTGGTACAGCAGGTTGAGGCTGCTTCCACCATCCATCAGGACTTGTGCTAGGTGGAATCCGTTGATGATTGGGTCCAGGACTAGTACGGCCGAACCGCCATGGCGGATACTAGTCGGATGATCTCGACGATCGAAGGTGATCGGAAATGACGACCACGGATTGAACTTTGGGGCGACTGGCTCTACCGCATAGACGTCCCTGAGTGCCCGTTTGCGTTCCTTTCTGGTGATGTGCGTGGCGTATATCATGTTCACCGTTTTGACTTGGGGGGGGGGATTTCTTCTGCCCCCCGGTGTTCGGCTGCCGGGGCTCCTCATCCTTGTCCTCACTTTGTGATCCCTTTTCTTTGTTTTCGGCATTTAACTTGGCAGCCTGCTTGAAGACCCAACAATCTCTGTTGGTATGATTGGCTTGCTTATCCGGGGTGCCGTGAATTTGGCACGGACGATCAAGTATGCGGTCCAGGCTGGAAGGTCCTTCGTTGTTTCTTTTGTAGGGTTTCTTCCGTTGGCCGAACTTGGAGCCACTGAATCCGGCGTTGACTGTGGTGTCATCGGTGTTGTCGCCATTGCTTCGGCGTTTGTGTCTACTGCGCCGGAGCTTGCCGGTGCTATTCTTGGCCTCGGTGGGGCCTGCCTCGCTGGCTGTGTTTTTGCTACGAGCCAGCCAGCTGTCTTCACCCGTGCAAAAGCGGTTCATAGACTTCGGCTTTTCTTGGCTGAGGTGGCGTGCTAGCCATTCGTCATGGATGCTGTGTTTGAAGGATGCTAGGGTCTCGGCATCCGGACAGTCAACGATCTGGTTCTTTTTGGTTAGGAACCTCGTCCAGAATTTTCTGGCTAATTCTCCAGGTTGTTGAACTATGTGGCTCAGGTCATCGGCATCGGGTGGTCGGACATATGTACCTTGAAAGTTGTCGAGGAAGGCTTCTACCAAGTCCTCCCAGCTGCCGATGGAGTTTTCAGGCAGGCTGTTTAACTAGTGCCGAGCTGGTCCTTTGAGCTTTAATGGAAGGTATTTGATGGCGCGGGTCGTCCTGTTACCGAGGATCACGGCTATTCGAATAGATAAACTTCCCTGCAGGGGTGCACCACATTACCCAACACGCTCGATCCCTCTGGCCGGACACACTTTCCTGGGTCATGCCCGGCCTCGGAAGATCAACACGTGGCAGCCCTACCTAGTCACAACAGAGAGGTCAGCACGTCGGTCTAAATCCTATGCACGCAGGGGTCTGGGCCCATCGCCCATTGCACACCTGCACCTTGCAAACGCGGCCGGTGAGTAGACCTAGCCTCCCTTATACAAGAGCAGGCGTTCTAGTCCAACCCGGCACACGCCGCTCAGTCGTTGACGTCAAGAAGGCTTCGGCTGATACCACGACGTCGAGTGCCCATAACTGTTCCCGTGTAGTTGGTTAGTGCGTATAGGCCAGTGGCCAGACTCAGATCAAATACCAAGATCTCGTTAAGCGTGTTATTTTGAAGTAATCGCGGACGCCGACCAGTGCCAGGCCCACCTCTCACCTAGGTGGTCTCAACCTGCCCTATCGCTCTGCCACAAAGTAACAGTCGGGGGCCGTCGGGAACCCAGGCCCACCTCTACCGGGATGGAGCCACCTGTCCTTTCAGCCCCCACATCGGAATCACTTGCGGGTACTCTACGAGCCGACCCGACTTTAGTCACCACATGTATCATATATTATGTATATAAGTATATACCCGTGATCACCTCCCGAGTGATCACGACCCGATAGTATAGCATGGCAGACGGACAAGAATGTAGGGCCACTGATGTAATACTAGCATCCTATACTAAGCATTTAGGATTGCAGGTAAGGGTAACAACTGTAGCAACAATGACAGGCTATGCAGCAGAATAGGATAACCAAAAGCAGTAACAAACTACACTACTCTAATGCAAGCAGTAGAGAGAAGGAATAGGCGATATCTGGTGATCAGGGGGGCTTGCCTGGTTGCTCTGGCAAGAAGGGTTCGTCGACAACGTAGTCGATCGGGGCACCAGCAGCGACGTCAGCCTCGTAGTCTACCGGAGAGAAGAGGGGGAAGAAACAATGAATACAATGGAAACAGATGCATATCGATGCATGACATGACAAGTAACGGTGCCAGGTGTACCCTAACGCAGTAGGAGGTGATACCGGCGAAGTGGGGGAAACATCCGGGAAGTATTCCCGGTGTTTCGCGTTTTCGGACTGATGAATCGGAGGGGGAAAGTTGCATGTTTTCTATGCTAGGGATGTGTGGCGGACGAACGGGCTACGCATCCGGACGTCTCATCGTTCTGAGCAACTTTCATGTACAAACTATTTGCATCCGAGTTACGGTTTATTTTCTATGATTTATCAAAGTTTTATGCATTTTTGAAATTTATTTAATTAATTAACTCGACATTATCCAAAACAGTGAAAGGTGATGTTAGCATGACATCACCATGACATCAGCAGGTCAAACCCAGCTGACTAGAGTCAAACCTGGCCTGTGGGTCCAGTGGGACCCACCTGTCATAGACTAACACGTTAATTAGGGTTTAATTAAGCATGATTAATTAAATTTAATTAAACTAGATTAATTAAGTTAATTAACTAATTAATTATTATTTATTTATTATTATTTATTCTTTTTCTGCTTTTCTTTTTCGTTCTAAAAGGGGCCGGGCCCAAGTGGTCAGTATACACACGCCACTGCTGGGCGCCCTGTAACGGGCTAATGGGTGCGGGCGATCCCCCCGGTTGGCCCCGGGCACCGGTCGGGCGGATGAGAGCACCGGCCAGGGCGGCCAGGGAGCGCCCGGCGCAGTTGGGGGAGGTAGCGGGCGGCAGGGGGAGTGGAGGCAGTCGCGTGGGGAGACCAGAGCGGCGCGGTGGAGTAGTCGGCGGCGGCAGCGCAGCAGAGATGAAGCAGCAGCGGCGGCGACGGTTGCGGCTGCATGGGAGCGCCAAGGCGAGGCGCATGGCACGCAGGCCAGCAGCGGGAGGGGCGGTGTTGCCATGGAGAGCGCGTGGTGCGGGCGAGCAGTGACAGCGGGTGAAACATGGGCGTGCAGGGGGAGGCCGGGGCGTGGGCGGCCGGGACGGGGACGTGGGCGCCGCGAAGAGGCAGGGATGGTGAGCGGGGCGGGCGCGAGCGGCATGGGGAGCGCGCGCGGGGTGCAGTTAGAGCGGTCCGCGGCTAGGCGAGAGCGTTCGGGGCGTGGGCTCCGGCCAGTGAGCGGAGGCGCTGGCACGGGGCGCGCGCGTGCTGCGGAGCGGGGCGAGCGAGGCGACGGGCAGCACGGTGACCGGGCGAGGAGAGTGGGAGCTCACGGGGTAGTGTTGGGTTTGGGGGCAGCGGTGCTCGGGGAGGAAGACGAGGACGGCCGCGTTGACGGAGACGACGACGACGATGGAATCCGGCGAGCGGCTTGAGGAGGAGACGAGGAGGCCTCGGCGAGGTCTTCGGGCGGCGGTGGTGGGGCAACGCCGGCGAGGCGTGGCGGCGTCGGGGCAGTTGGAGTGCGGCGACGGGGTGGGGCACCGGCTTCGGGGCGCGATCGTCGGCCCGATCCCGATCTTGATCGGGGGAGAGGCGGGTTGGGGGGAAAGTGGGGGGAGAGGGTCTAGGGTATCGGGTGTCCAGGGGGGTTAGTAGAGGGCGAAGCTGGGCCGGCCTGGCCGCCTGGTATCCTGCTAGGCCTGGGCCCAGTGCGGGGGGGGGGGGGTTCTTTTATTTTGTTTTTTTACATGTTCTTTTCTATTTTTTGTTTTCCATTTTTGTTTTAGTTTTGTAGAATATATTATTGGCACCTTAATGCTTCTAATCATACCACTACCACAAAAAAGTTTAATCCCCAAATAATTTAGTTTAATATTTTATTAACTATAAAAGGTATTTGAATAATTGCTTTTGTTGCTATTTTATTTATTTTAAAGCATTTAAACATCTTATAGAAATGTGGCTTCTCCACAAATATTACCTATTAATTAGTTGTCACATTTAGCACATTTTAGTTTTGACATTTGAAAACATTTAATGTTTGTTAATCCATATTTGAATTCGAATCATTTTGAACTAACGCGAGATTAACAACAGTAACCGTGGTGACGTGGCCTCATTAACGTGGGATTACTGTAGCTTAATTATCCGGGCATCACATATACCTTGCTCCATCAAAAAGAATTATGTGAAAACTGCTTTGTGTGATTTAGGAGCTGGTGTTAGTGTTATGCATTTCTCTTTATATAAAAGACTTGACTTGAATAAACTCACACCTACTCAAATATCTTTGCAAATGGGTGACAAGTCAACTGCCATACCTATCGATATCTGTGAGGATGTGCCCGTTGTTGTTGCTAATGTTACTATTTTGACTGACTTTGTTATACTTGAGATGCTCGAGGAGGACAACATGTCGATTATCCTTGGCAGACCCTTCTTGAACACTGCAGGGGTTGTTATTGATTGCAATAAAAGCAAGGTCACTTTTCATATCAATGGTAATGAGCATACGGTGCACTTTCCAAAGAAACAATTCCAAGTGAATGGTATTAATGTTATTGAAAAATCTTCGACGATCACTATTGGAAGTTTTCAAATACCTCTACCTACTGTCGAAAAGAAATATGAAATGCTTATTGTTGGGGACATTCATATCCCCGTTGAGGTAACTTACTGATTTACGAAAGTTCTTGGGTTTCATGCTAATCGAAAGTGGTTGTTAATAAGACCTGATCAACCTTATTAATGAATCATTTTTGAGCGGTATGAAGTTGATGAATTTAGTAAGCACTACTTTCTGTCCCTACCTTTTGTTTTCTATTTTTATTAGTTAAATAAAATAAAATGTCATGCTTTGTCTGTTTTCTGAATTTCCCGTGCAATAAAATATGACCCAAAAATAAAAGTTCTCAGAATGCCTCTAAAATTTTATATGATTTTTTTCCTGATTATTTAAGAATTTTTGGTGCAAATAATACCAGAGGGTGGTGCACCTGGTGGGCACAACCCACCAGAGCGCGCCAACACCCCCTAGCGCGCCGTGGGGGGTTGTGGTCCCCACGTGGGCCCCCTCTCTTATCTCTTCATCCCACATTGTCACCTACCTCCAGAAAAAAATCACTCTTGCTCTCTCTCCCGTGTTCTTGAGCTCAAACCCGCGGATTTCGATCTCTTTGCTCGGAGCTCTGTTTCCGAAACTGTTTCGGGGGATTGTTGCTTGGTATGTGACTCCACCATTTGTCCAATTAGTTTTTGTTTTAGAGGTTTATACTTTGAATAAATAGCTACTCTGGGTGCTGTTGTAGATGTGCTTTCATGTTTAATTCTTAGTGTTCTAATTAGTTTGAATGCTTGCTATGGCCTCTATGTATCCCTATGAGTAGTTGCTATTAGTTTTGTGAAGTTTTGTTGGTAAAATTTTGTGGACTAAAAATTCAGATTTTTCTTCATAGGAAAAATTGTATGTGCACATTATGAACTTGTTTGGAAGGAGTTCTTCGAGGAGACGATCCTCGGGGACATCGTCTAGTGACAGTTCTGCTCGCCGGTCTTATGTTGAACCAAGTGAAAGTTCCACGCGAGATGCCACCACCAAAACTTGCTTATGACCTTGCGATGAGTATATGATGCAAGTGGGCATCAAGGAGGAATTTGAGCAATATGTTCACAATGCATGTATCTGTCCCTACGTCTCAGATAAGTGTGAACAGCGTGATCTTCTCATTGAATCATTTGTCAAAGGATTTAAATATTTCCCATGTGAGTATAGGGTGTCGTTTATGCTTTATGATAATCCATATACTATTTCACTGGAGAACTTTGCTTACCATTGCAAACTTCCATTTTGGGGTTCGCTTGATGAGCCACCAAAGGCTGAGTATGAGTCTTTCTTGACTAGCCTTTGTTATGGTGAAAATAGAGGAGTGAGACAAGGGAGAATAAAGAGCATTCACTTTCCCGCAATTCAGTACTTTGCATTATTTAACGGGAAATGCATAGTAGGCAAGCAAGACTGTAGCATACTTTGTGCGCGAGACTTGAGCCTCATTCACACCGCTCTCACTGGTGAAAGGAATTATAACCTTGGAGCGATTGTTGCACGTAGACTTCAGCATAACGCCAAAAGTGGCTGGTTCTATGGTGGAATTTATGCCACGCGTTTAGCATGAGGGCTGAGCGTTTCACCTTTGCCTTTTGACCCTATCCTACCCACTCGGTATTTAGATTTTTATGCTCTAAAAGAGCATAAGATTCTCGCGGGAAGGGCTGATAACTTCACTTATAATTTGTTGTTTAATCAATCACATGTTGTGGACACATATTTGCCTACGCCTGCTCTCTTTGATTATAACAGCAAGGCAAGGTATTTTGTTCTAGAGAGCGAGGCCCAAGCTCACAATGCAAGAGTTTTGGCGGCACGGCGTGCTGAGGCCTCCGCACCGAGAGCCTCCGTGAGCTACCATGTCGACTACTACCCTCCAGGCTACTGATTGATTACCAACTTAGGCCAAAAGCCTAAGCTTGGGGGAGTATGTGTCCTCACCGACATTATATTCATGTTCACATATCATTCTATTTGTCGGTGTTCACACTTTTTCGTTGTATCATCCATGCTTAGATTTATTTTCTTGCTTTCTTCTTTTGTGTTTGAAAAACTTTAGAAAAAAACCAAAAAGTTAGTTGTAGTAATTTACATTCTATGCATGCTTAGTAGTAGAACTAAAAAGAAAATCCAAAAAAGATTTCCTTGTTCTTATTTTGCTTGTTGGGAGCTTTCCCGTGTAAATAGTTTTCTCATTTTTGCTTTTATTTGCTTGTTCAAGAAATCCAAAAACTCCAAAAATATTTTAGTGCATTTCTCTAAACTTCTTTCCTTTTTATTCGAGTCTTACCGAGGAGAAGACCACAATGAAAATGTTGAGTGGCTCTCATATGAATAACTGTTGAACTAATGAAGAGCGCATTTTACCTTGTCTTCTCTTGTTGAATAAAATGTTTTGCAGATTCCAGCTTACTCCATGGCACTCTTGCACTATTATTATTTTCATATCATTCGGTCGTGCAAGTGAAAGGCAATAATGACCATATTCGATGAGCTGGCCGTGGCAAAGAGAAACTGTTATGAACTCGACTTGTTCTGTCTGTGTAAATATGCTTAACCTAGTATCCAAGCTTCAGCCCATTATGATTAAACATGTTTGCAATGACAATTAGAGATTATAGTTTCTCATGCCATGCATAAGTAGCTGGGAGTTGATAATGATTTATCTTCGATGTCAACATAGAGTTAAAATGATTGTGATGTAGTATGATGATATGGTATCCTCCTCTGAATGTTCGAGTGGCTTGACTTGGCACATGTTTATGCATGTAGTTGAATCAAAACCAACATAGCCTCTATGATATTTATGTTCATGGTGTTCATATCCTACTCATGCTAGTGTCCAATGTTACTTATGCATAATGCCTGGCTATGATCCCTATTGCTCTCTAGCTGGCCGCTTCCCAATCTTAATTGCTAGCCTTCGCCTGTACTAAGTGGGAATTCTGCTTATACATCAAAAACCTTGAACCCAAAGTTATTTCAGATGAGTCCACCATACCTACCTATATACGGTATTACCCTGCCGTCTTAACTAAATTTGCATGTGCCACCTCTAAAAACTTCTAAAAATTATCCTTTTTGTGTGCCTGGATCGTTCATGGAACGACAGGAGGTGGTCGATATCTTTCATGCTAAGCGGGTTATCCTCAGGTCGAGTGTTTATTCACTCGCCATCGCGCGAGGAAATGGGCAGTAATAGGGATGCCCAGTCCCAAACTGCAAACATGAAAAAGAGTTCAGCTCTTGAATAATCAAACAAAAACTCCCAATGGAGTCAAAACCTTTACTTTCCGCTTGGGAACCGCCACTAGCGTGCTTAGCATGGAAGATGTTGATAAGTGATGGTCGTGAAGTGAATAAGAAGGGTGCATGTCTCAAAATATCATTTAGCTCTATTTTAAAAATTGAGCTCTGGCACCTCTGCAAATCACTGCTTCCCTCTGCGAAGGGTCTTTCTATTTACTTTTATGTTGTGTCATCACCTTCTAAAAACAAGCGCCAGAAACTGAGTAGAGCACAGCTGTCATGATTTATGCATTGTGTATAGCTAATGTTGGGTGCATCATGACTGGATCTTTTCTACCATGAATTACAATGTTTAGTCGCTGCTTGAACTTTGGAGGTGCTCTGCATTTATGTTTTGCAGCCTCGGAAAGGGCTAGCGAGATACCACTATTGTCATATTATATCATGGTTGTTTTGACAACGTGTTGCTGTTTGAGATATCTTATTATCGCTCGCTAGCTGATTATGTCATTGATATGAGTTAATATAATCTTTAAATGTTATTGATGACATGCTTAGTTATAATGTTGGTTGAAAACCAAGGTGTTGTTTAAGCTTATTTATGCAAACAAGAGCAAAAGAGTTAGTAAAAGTTTTTCTTTCTCACTTTCAGTGTATCAACTGAATTACTTGAGGACAAGCAAAGGTGTAAGCTTGGGGGAGTTGTTACGTCTCCGATGTATCTACTTTTTCTCACTCTTTTCCTCTTGTTTTCGACTCTAACTTGCATGATTTGAATGAAACTAACCCCGGACCGACGTTGTTTTCAGCAGAACTACCATGGTGTTGTTTTTGTGCATAAATAAAAGTTCTCGGAATGGAACGAAACTTTGCGAGGATTTTTTATATCAAAAATAATAATTTCTGTAGCCAAGACCCATCATAGAGGGGCCCCTGGTTGGGCACAACCCACCAGGGCGCGTCCCCCTCTCCTGGCGCGCCCAGGTGGGTTGTACCCACCTGGTGGCCCCGCTGACGACCCCCCTGATACTATAAATTCACATATTTCTATAAAAAATCAGGGAGAAAGAATTATCGCGATCCACGAGACAGAGCCGCCGCCAAGCCCTGTTCTTCCTCGGGAGGGCAGATCTGGAGTCCGTCTGGGGCTCCGGAGAGGGGGATCTTCGTTCTTCGTCATCGCCAACCCATCTCCATCGCCAATTTCATGATGCTCCCCACCGGGAGTGAGTAATTCCTTCGTAGGCTCACTGGTCGGTGAGGAGTTAGATGAGATTCATCATGTAATCGAGTTAGTTTTGTTACGGCTTTATCCCTAGTATCCACTATGTTCTTAGATTGATGTTGCTATGACTTTGCTATGCTTAATGCTTGTCACTTTGGGCCCGGGTGCCATGAACTCAGATCTGAACCGTTTATTAATTCATCATTGTATCCATGTTTTAGATCTGATCTTGCAAGTTATAGTCACCTACTACGCGTTATGACCCGGCAACCCCGGAGTGACAACAACCGGGCCCACTCCCGGTAATGACCGTAGTTTGAGGAGTTCATGTATTCACTATGTGTTAATGCTTTGTTCCGGTTCTCTATTAAAAGGAGGCCTTAATATCCCTTAGTTTCCAATATGGACCCCGCTGCCACGGCAGGGTAGGACAAAAGATGTCATGCAAGTTCTTTTAAGAAAGCACGTATGACTATTTACGGAATACATGCCTACATTATATCGATGAACTGGAGCTAGTGCCGTATCGCCCTAGGTTATAACTGTCACATGATGAATATCATCCAACAAGTAACCGATCCAATGCCTACGAATTTATTTTATATTGATCTTGCTGCGTTACTATTGCTATCATCACTGTTACACTTGCTACAAAATTACTGCTATCACTGTTACTGTTACCGTTGCTGCTCTCACTACTATCAAAACTATCAAACTACTTTGCTACTGATCACCTTGCTACAGATAATTAATCTCCAGGTGTGGTTGAATTGACAACTCAGCTGCTAATACCTTAAATATTCTTAGGCTCCCCTAGTGTCGAATCTATAAATTTGGGTTGAATACTCTACCCTCGAAAACTGTTGCGATCCCCTATACTTGTGGGTTATCATACGTCTTCACGATCCGACCGATCCTAGCACCGAACGTATGGCACCTCCATGTTCAGCACACGTTCAGCTAGATGACGTCCCTCGTACTCTTGATCCAGTTGAGGTCGAGGGAGAGTTCCGTCAGCACGACGGCGTAGCAACGGTGATGATGAAGTTACCGGCGCAGGGCTTCGCCTAAGCACTACGACGATATGACCGATGTGTGTTTCTGTGGAGGGGGGCACCGCACACGGCTAAAGGATCAACTTGTGTGTTCTAGGGTGCCCCCCTCCCCACGTATATAAAGGAGAGAGGGAGGAGGAGGCCGGCCAAGGGTGGCGCGCCCAAGGGGGGAGTCCTACTCCAAGTAGGATTCGCCCCCCCTTTCCTATTCCCACAAGGAGAAGGGGGAAGGAAGAAGAAGAGAGAAGGAAAGGGGGGTCGCCCCCCAACCCTAGTCCAATTCGGTTTGGGCTAGGGGTGGCGCGCGCCACTCCTTGGCCTGCCTCCTCTCTTCCACTACAAGCCCCATGAGGCCCAATAACTTCCCGGGGGGGTCCGGTAACCCCTGGTACTCCGAAACTTATCTGAAACGACCCGAACCATTCCGGTGTCCGAATGTAGCCTTCCAATATATGAATCTTTATGTCTTGACCATTTTGAGACTCCTCGTCAAGTCCGTGATCTCATCCGGGACTCCGAACAACCTTTGGTCATCAAATCACATAAACTCATAATACAAATCGTCATCGAACGTTAAGCGTGCGGACCCTACGGGTTCGAGAACTATTTAGACATGACCGAGACACACCTTCGGTCAATAACCAATAGTGGAACCTGGATGCTCATATTGGCTCCTACACATTCTATGAATATCTTTATCGGTCAAACCGCATAACAACATACGTTGCTCCCTTTATCATCGGTATGTTACTTGCCCGAGATCCGATCGTCGGTATAATCATACCTAGTTCAATCTCGTTACCGGCAAGTCTCTTTACTCATTCCGTAATGCATCATCCCAAAACTAACTCATTAGTCACATTGCTTGCAAGGCTTATAGTGATGAGCATTACCGAGAGGGCCCAGAGATACCTCTCCGACAATCGGAGTGACAAATCCTAATCTCGATCTATGCCAACTCAACAAACACAATCGGAGACACGTGTAGAGCATCTTTATAATCACCCAGTTACGTTGTGACGTTTGATAGCACACTAAGTGCTCCTCCGGTATTCGGGAGTTGCATAATCTCATAGTCATAGGAACATGTATAAGTCATGAAGAAAGCAATAGCAATAAACTAAACGATCATAGTGCTAAGCTAACAGATGGGTCTTGTCCATCACATCATTCTCTAATGATGTGATCCCATTCATCAAATGACAACACATGTCTATGGCTAGGAAACTTAACCATCTTTGATTAACGACCTAGTCAAGTAGAGGCATACTAGGGACACTCTGTTTGTGTATGTATTCACACATGTACTAAGTTTCCGGTTAATACAATTGTAGCATGAATAATAAACATTTATCATGATATAAGGAAATATAAATAACAACTTTATTATTCCCTCTAGGGCATATTTCCTTCAGTAGACACACTCTCCCCCCTGTCGTTGCTATGCATCTCCTAGATAGATCTTGCGTGAGCGTAGGATTTTTTTTAAATTGCATGCTACTTTTCCCAATAGTGGCTTCCGAGCCAGGTCTATGCGTAGATGATATGCACGAGTAGAACACAAAGAGTTGTGGGCGGTGATAGTCATACTGCTTACCACCAACATCTTATTTTGATTGGGCGATATTGTGGGATGAAGCGGCCCGGACTAACCTTACATGTCCACGCACATGAGACCGGTTCCACCGACAGACGTGCAACTAGTTTTGCATAAAGGTGGCTGGCGGGTGTCTGTTTATCCTACTTTAGTTGAATCAAATTTGACTACGGCCGATTCTTGAAGAAGGTTAAAACAGCAAACTTGACGAAACACCATTGTGGTTTTGATGCGTAGGTAAGAACGGTTCTTGCTAGAAGCCCGTAGCAGCCACGTAAAACTTGCAACAACAAAGTAGAGGACGTCTAACTTGTTTTTGCAGGGCATGTTGTGATGTGATATGGTCAAGACATGATGTGATATACGTTATTGTATGAGATGATCATGTTTTGTAAAAGTTATCGGCAACCGGCAGGAGCCTTATGGTTGTCTCTTTATTGTATGAAATGCAAACACCATGTAATTGCTTAACTTTATCACTATGCGTCAGCAATAGTTGTAGAAGTAATAGTTGGCGAGACGACCACGACGCAACGATGGAGATCAAGGTGTCGAGCCGGTGACGATGGAGATCATGACGATGCTTTGGAGATGGAGATCAAAAGCACAAGATGATGATGGCCATATCATGTCACATATTTTGATTGCATGTGATGTTTATCTTTTATGCATCTTATTTTGCTTAGTACGGCGGTAGCATTATAAGATGACACCTTCACTAAATTTCAAGGTATAAGTGTTCTCCCTGAGTATGCACCGTTGCGACAGCTCTTCGTGTTGAGACACCACGTGATGATCGGGTGTGATAGACTCTACGTTCAAATACAACGGGCGCAAGACAGTTTTGCACATGCGGAATACTGGGGTTAAACTTGACGAGCCTAGCATGTATAGACATGGCCTCAGAACACTGGAGACCAAAAGGTTGAACGTGAATCATATAGTAGATATGATCAACATAGAGATGTTCACCATTGATGACTACTCCATCTCATGTGATGATCGTTTAGTTGATTTGGATCACGTATCATTTAGATGACTTGTGGGATGTCTATCTAAGTGGGAGTTCTTAAGTAATTTGATTAATTGAACTTAATTTATCATGAACTTTGTCCTGATAGTATTTGCAAATTGTGTCATAGATCAATAGCTCGCGATATAGCTCCCCGTTTATTTTTGGTCCGTGATCTGAGGATTATCCTCATTGCTGCACAGAAAAATTATGTCCTTGAAGCACCGATATGTGACAGACCTATTGCAGGAGCAGATGCAGACGTTATGAATGTTTGGCAAGCTCGTAATGATGACTACTTGATAGTTTAGTGCACCATGCTTTACGGCTTAGAATCGAGACTTCAAAAATGTTTTGAAACACCACAGATAATAAAGGACGCACCCCTTTGCGTTCTTAGCGTGGGGATGCCTTCCATGGTGTTGCGGCGGGAGACGATTCGGCGGTGAGAGATCGGGCGGTTGAGATTTGTGCCCGCGGTTTTGGTTTGCCCCAAATTTATAACACATACAAATTTGGGTAGGATAAAAAAAGAAAAAAAGTCCATTTTACTACCCTGAATAAAGTTGGTGGTTCACATTACCCCCTGATCTATTTTTTCTGCTCCTTTACCCCCTTGAACAATCCCAAACCGGACAAAAATCACCCCTGGCTGGTTTGCCTGCTGATTTGGACAGGGTCAAAGGTTGTATTTGACCAGTGGGCCCAAGGCCCACACCCCAACGAACCCTAAATCCTCTATCTCTTCATGTTTCTTGCGCTGTCGTCGCTTGCGCCATCACCGAATAGGAGCTTCACCGACCGCCCGATCCCGCCGGCCATGGCCCCTGCCGGTAAAGGGCAACCGCCCCTATTCCCCAGTTCACCCGCTCCCTCATCCTTTACCCGTGGGACGCCGGCTCTGTGCCGCCCGCACGTGCCTCGGCTCGCCTGCTCAAGCCCTGCTGCCGGAGCGCCACCCTGCTCCATTGGCCCGCCGACCCTGCCACCCACCAGTCGCCGTGCTCGCCCACCGGCCCTTACTGCCACCTCCACATCCATAGCTGGCCCTTGTTGCTGCCTCCACGTCCATAGGTCACCGCCTCTTGTCGAGGGGAGGCCATGCCCTCCGCAGCCGCCATAACCGCCGACCCGAGCTCCTCTGCGCACGGCTACACCTGAGCACCACCGCGCCGCCACTGAACACTCCATGCCAGCGACCTCTCATATCCAGCGCAGCTTCGTCGCCAGCCGCTTCACCACTTCTGCTCCGACTAGGAGCTCGCCACCAGCCACCTTCTGGCCTCCTGTAGCATCATGATGACCCACAAGTGTAGGGGATCTATAGTAGTCCTTTCAATAAGTAAGAGTGTCGAACCCAACGAGGAGCAGAAGGAAATGACAAGCTGTTTTCAACGTATTCTCTGCAAGCACTGAAATTATCGGTAATAGATAGTTTTGCGATAAGGTAATTTGTAACGAGTGACAAGTAATGAAAGTAAATAAGGTACAGCAAGATGGCCCAATCCTTTTTGTAGCAAAGGACAAGCCTGGACAAACTCTTATATGAAGGAAAACGCTCCCGAGGACACATGGGAAGTATCGTCAAGCTAGTTTTCATCACACTCATATGATTCGCGTTCGTTACATTGATAATTTGATATGTGGGTGGACCGGTGCTTGGGTGCTGCCCTTCCTTGGACAAGTATCCCACTTATGATTAACCCCTATTACAAGCATCCGCAACTACAAAAGAAGTATTAAGGTAAACCTAACCATAGCATGAAACATATGGATCCAAATCAGCCCCTTATGAAGCAACGCATAAACTAGGGTTTAAGCTTCTGTCACTCTAGCAACCCATCATCTACTTATTACTTCCCAATGCCTTCCTCTAGGCCCAAACAATGGTGAAGTTTCATGCAGTCGACGTTCACATAACACCACTAGAGGAGAGACAACATACATCTCATCAAAATATCGAACGAATACAAAATTCAGATGACTGCTTATAGCAAGACTTCTCCCATGTCCTCAGGAACAAACGTAACTACTCACAAATCATATTCATGTTCATAATCAGAGGGGTATTAATATGCATTAAGGATCTAAACATATGATCTTCCACCAAATAAACCAACTAGCATCAACTACAAGGAGTAATCAACACTACTAGCAACCCACAGGTACCAATCTGAGGTTTTGGGACAAAGATTGGATACAAGAGATGAACTAGAGTTTTAGAGGAGATGGTGCTGGTGAATATGTTGATGGAGATTGACCCCCTCACGATGAGAGGATCATTGGTGATAACGATGGTGATGATTTCGCCATCCCAGAGGGATGTTTCCCCAGCAGAACAGCTCCGCCGGAGCCCTAGATTGGTTCCGCCAAGGTTCCACCTCGTGGCGGCGGTGCTTCGTCCCTAAAGCTTGCTTATGATTTTTTCCAGGGTAAAAGACTTCGTATAGCAGAAGATGGGCACCGGAGGCCTGCCAGGGGGCCCACGAGGCAGGGGGCACGCCTAGGGGGTAGGGCGCGCCCCCCACCCTCGTGGATGGTGGGTGGCGCCCCTCTGGTTGATTCTTTCACCAGTATTTTTTATTAATTCCAAAAACTGCCTCCATGAAGTTTCCAGACTTTTGGAGCTGTGCAGAATAGGTCTCTAATATTTACTCCTTTTCCAGCCCAGAATTCCAGCTGCCGGCATTCTCCCTCTTCATGTAAACCTTGTAAAATAAGAGAGAATATGCATAAGTATTGTGACATAACGTGTAATAACAACCCATAATGCAATAAATATTGATATAAAAGCATGATGCAAAATGGACGTATCAACTCCCCCAAGCTTAGACCTCGCTTGTCCTCAAGCGGAAGCCAATAACAAAAATATGTCCACATGTTTAGAGATAGAGGTGTCGATAAAATAAAATACGGACATGAGGGCATCATGGTCATTCTTATAGAAGCAACATATATAAATATTGTCATATGATTTCTTGTGCTCAAGTAATAATCTATTCACAATGTCAAGTACGAATCAGAAACTTCATTGAAAACCAACAAACTATGATCTCGGTCATTGAGGCAATTGCAATTTATCATAACATAGGAAAGATTCAATATAAGAGCTTTTCAGCAAGCCCACATACTCAACTATCATTTAGTCTTTCACAATTGCTAACACTCACGCAATACTTATGGGTATGGAGTTTAATCGGACACAGAGAAAGATAGGGGCTTATAGTGTTGCCTCCCAGCCTTTTACCTCAAGGGTAATGTCAACAATAATAGTTCATGATAACTTACATCCATTTGGTATATATATCAGGATCTTTCCAACACACTATGCTTGCCAAAGGATAAAGTGTAAAAAGGAAAGGTGAAGATCACCATGACTCTTGTATAAGGTATTAGACAAAAGTAAAAGATAGGCCCTTCGCAGAGGGAAGCAGAGGTTGTCATGTGCTTTTATGGTTGGATGCACGAAATCTTAATGCAAAAGAACGTCACTTTATATTGCACTTGTGATATGGACCTTTATTATGCAGTCCGTCGCTTTTATTTCTTCCACATCACAAGATCGTATAAAGCTTATTTTCTCCACACTAATAAGTCATACATATTTAGAGATCAATTTTTATTGCATGCAACAATGACAACTTACTTGAAGGATCTTACTCAATCCATAGGTAGATATGGTGGACTCTCATGGCAAAACTGTGTTTAAGGATATTTGGAAGTACAAGTAGTATCTCTACTTGGTGCAAAGAATTTGGCTATCATGAGGGGGAAAGGCAAGCTCAACATGTTGGATGATCCATGACAATATACTTTATTTCAGATATAAGAAAACATAACCCATTATGTTATCTTCCTTGTCCAACATCAACTCTTTAGCATGTCATATTTTAATGAGTGCTCACAATCATAAAAGATGTCCAAGATAGTATATTTATATGTGAAAACCTCTCTTTCTTTATTACTTCCTATTAATTGCAACGATGACCAAAACTATGTTTGTCAACTCTCAACAACTTCTATTCATCATACTCTTTATATGTGAAGTCATTACTCTCCATAAGATCAATATGATATCTTTAATTATTTTTATTTTTTCTTTTATTCCCTCAAGATCATAGCAAGATAATCAAGACCTTGACTCAAAACTAATCTTTATTATATATAGCACACGGACTCGATTACATAGAAGGATCATAAAGCAAGACTCAAGACTAGATCATACTAAAATTTTATTCTACTAGATCAAGAAATTACT
Organism: Aegilops tauschii subsp. strangulata; assembly: GCF_002575655.3. Classification (NCBI taxonomy): domain Eukaryota; kingdom Viridiplantae; phylum Streptophyta; class Magnoliopsida; order Poales; family Poaceae; genus Aegilops; species Aegilops tauschii. The sequence goes on from NC_053041.3 coordinate 599,115,144, forward strand.
AAAAAGGATTGAACTAAGAAAACGGTAAAGATAGGAGTGTGATGGTGATACGATACCGGGGCACCTCCCCCAAGCTTGGCAGTTGCCAAGGGGAGTGCCCATACTCATGTGATTATGTCTCTTTCTTCGGAGGTGAACAGGATGGTGATGATGAAGATAATTGTGCCTTCAGCTTTTTCATATTGTACTTGAGAAGAGCAATTTCCTCCTTTAAATCATCGACCTCCGATTCTAGCTTCAAGATCTTGTCACATAAATCTCCTTTGCTTTTCTGCCAAAAATGAGAAGGAATAGATCGGTTGTTAGACAGTTTAGCCCTCTTAGGAAGACTAGACTTCTTGAACTTCATGTGCATATCCCCAGGTTGAGGTAGAGGGACATCCTCCTCCTCCGAACTTGAATCATTGATCCTCATCAAGTGAGCATCCTCCTCATCATCCGTAGTTCGATCACAAGGAGATAGATCCCCATAGGTCTTTGGGTCAGCAACGAGATGTGAGACATAGCTCTCTCCGTCGGAATCCTGAGATGACATCTTGCTCCAAACCTGCTACAGAAACAGCTCGAAACAAAAACAGAGGATATTTGCATGGTATGGTGGTCAAAACCTTCGGGAGATTATATAACGAATTTTTACCGACCAAAAGAAGTATCGTGCAAGAAAACGGAGACCGGAGAGCACACGAGGTGCCCACGAGGCAGAGGGCGCGCCCTCCACCCTCGTGGCTACCTCGTGTCCCTTTCGGACTACTTCTTATTTTCCTATTTTCTTAAATATTCCAAAACGGAGATAATTTGCCATTAGAACTGTTTTGGAGTCGGTTTACTTACCGTACCACATACCTATTCCTTTTCGGAGTCTGAAGCATTCTGGAAAGTGTCCCTTATATATTCCTCCAGGGTTACGGTTTCAATAACATTGGTTTCAACATTTATGGGATTACCTGAGATGTAATGTTTGATTCTTTGACCATTCACCACCTTTGGATTTGTTCCTTCGAAGTTATTGATTTTTATGGCACCGGAACGATAGACCTCCTCCATAACGTAAGGGCCTTCCCATTTAGAGAGAAGTTTTCCTGCAAAAAATCTTAAATGAGAGTTGAATAGCAACACATAATCACCTACATTAAACTCACGCTTATGTATCCTTTTGTCCTGCCATCTTTTAACCTTTTCTTTAAATAGTTTGGCATTCTCATAGGCCTGGGTTCTCCATTCATCAAGTGAGCTTATGTCAAATATCCTCTTCTCACTGGCAAGTTTGAAATCATAATTGAGCTCTTTAATGGCCCAATATGCCTTATGTTCTAGTTCGAGAGGTAAATGACATGCTTTCCCATAAACCATTTTATATGAAGACATACCCATAGGATTTTTATATGCAGTTCTATAGGCCCATAATGCATCATCAAGTTTCTTGGACCAATTCTTTCTAGATCTATTAACAGTCTTTTGCAAAGTTAACTTGATCTCTCTATTACTCAATTCTACTTGACCACTAGACTGTGGGTGGTATGGAGATGCAATTCTATGATTAACATCATACTTAGCAAGCATCTTACGAAAAGCACCATGAATAAAATGTGAACCACCATCAGTGATTAAATATCTAGGGACTCCAAACCTCGAAAAAATAACTTCCTTAAGCATCTTAATAGAGGTGTTATGATCAGCACTACTAGTTGGAATAGCTTCTGCCCACTTAGTAACGTAATCAACAACAACTAAGATTTGTGTATACCCATTAGAGGAAGGAAATGGTCCCATATAATCAAAGCCCCAAACATCAAATGGTTCAATAACAAGTGAATAATTCATAGGCATTTCTTGACGTCTACTAATATTACCAATTCTTTGACATTCATCACAAGACAAGACAAACTTACGGGCATCTTTGAAGAGAGTAGGCCAATAAAAACCAGACTGCAATACCTTATGCGCAGTTCTATCTCTGGCGTGGTATCCTCCATAAGCTTCGGAGTGATACTTGCGTAGGATCTATTCTTTGACGATGGTGATGATTTCCCCCTCCCGGAGGGATGTTTCCCCGGCAGAACAGCTCCGCCGGTTCCGCCTCCTGGCGGCGGTGCTTCGTCCCGAAAGCTTGCTTATGATTTTTTTCCAGAGTAAAAGACTTCATATAGCAGAAGATGGGCACCGGAGGCCTGCCAGGGGGCCCACGAGGCAGGGGGCACGCCCAGGGGGGTTGGGCGCGCCCCCCACCCTCGTGGATGGTGGGTGGCCCCCCTCTGGTTGATTCTTTCGCCAGTATTTTTAATTAATTCCAAAAACTGCCTCCGTGAAGTTTCCGGACTTTTGGAGCTGTGCAGAATAGGTCTCTAATATTTACTCCTTTTCCAGCCCAGAATTCCAGCTGCCGGCATTCTCCCTCTTCATGTAAACCTTGTAAAATAAGAGAGAATAGGCATAAGTATTGTGACATAACGTGTAATATCAGCCCATAATGCAATAAATATTGATATAAAAGCATGATGCAAAATGGACGTATCACATCACTACAAAAAAAAGACACATCCGTGGCATTGGGCCCGAACAAAAAAACTGTCATACTTATGACACTTCTATGACGATAATTGTGACAAAACCCGGTAGCATCACAGATGTGGTGGGGTCCTACTTCTATGACCAAAAATCATGACATTCTTTGGGCCGTCCATGACGGAAAAAACCATGGTAGAAGCAAGGGCGAGGAAAATATTGGGAGTTCCCGGTTATGGTGGGTGGTCGGGGGCCGAGCGATGCGCGTTTCTCTCGTACGTATGCAAGTGTGTGCGAGGCGTTGCGCTCTAACTGAACCCAAGCGAGGCATTGGTCTCGAACTGAACCCGAGCGGTTGCACTGCAGGCTACGCGTTACTGAACCCGAGCGATCAATCGATCCCTTGCTGTTAACTGAACACGAGTGATTCCTTCGCTACTGCTGCTAACTGAAGCCGATCGATGTTGCCTCTGGATAAACAGTGGGTGTTGTTGGGGGGGTTTGGATGAACAGTTCCCGATGGGGGGTTGGATGAACAGTTCCCGATGGGGGGTTGGATGAACAGGACCCCGTGGTAGTAGAGGCCGTTGCCGCTGGATGAACAGGACCCCGATCGATCGAGCCGGTTGGGTGGTGGATGAACAGGACCCCGTGGAGGGCTGGATGAACAGGACCCCGTGGAGGGCTGGTTGAACAGTAGTCGGTGGAGGGCTGGATGAACAGTAGCCCGTGGAGGGGTGGTTGAACAGGACCCCGTGGAGAGGGCTGGTTGAACAGTAGCCGGTGGAGGAGCGTGCGGTGGAGGCTGGATGAACAGGAGCCCGTGGATGAACTGTCGCAGGTGGAGGCTGGAGGAGGTCGACGGTGGATGAACAGTAGCCCGTGGAGGCTGGAGGAGGTCGATGGTGGAGATGAACAGTATCCCGTGGAGTCCCGTTTTGCAGTACGCCACACCCCTCCCGATGAACAGGACCCCCGTTTCGACCGTAGCGCTCCAACACAAGTCCGTTTCCTCCGTTTTGCGGTACGCCACACCCCTCCCGATCAACAGGACCCCGTTTCCACCGTAGGAGGTCTGTTTCCTCCGTTTTGCGGTACGCCAGACCCCCTCCCGATGAACAGGATCCCGTTTCGACCGTGGCCGGTCAAACACAAGGCCGTTTCCTCCGTTCTGCGGTACGCCAGGCCTCGTTTCCATCGGCTGTTCCGTCCAAGCCGGTTGGCTCCCGATGAACAGCACGCGTTTCGTTGCCTCCCGATGAACACGACGCATTGTGTTGACTCCCCATGAACACGACGACGACGTAGTTTCGCCGTTCTGACCCAGCCATGTACACGAGCCCTGGCCGTACGTATGCGCGAGTAGGCGTTCGAGACCTCGCCCGTATGTACGTACATGGCCGTATTTACTTTCTTGCACCCTGGCCGTTGTACGTACGTGTACATGCTACGTGCGCGCCTCTACTATGACATGTGCGTGCCTCTACTATGACACGTTCCCTTCCTTACACGACCACGGTTCATCGCTGCAGCCTGCAGACAGACCGATCGTATGTACGTACACGTTCGCGACCAGAATGACAATGCTACGTACGCTTCGACCAGGTGGGTCCCGACTGTCAGGCACTTCCTTGCGTGCGAAGATGTAGCTGGTGGGTCCCAGCAGTCAGGGGGGAACGTTTTTTTCACAAAATACGGTGGCCCGTCCGGTGGGTCCCTGCTATCAGGTGGAGGAATCATTATTTTCCGCGTAATAAGGAGGCACTTTCTTGCTACGGCCGTGGACCCAGCTGTCAGCCTCTCCACGTACAGTACTCTTCCGATGGAAGTCGGTCGTTGACCACATTGACCACGCCGCGCCGAGAGCATCAAGGCGGTGGACGATGGCGAGGCCTAGGAAGGGGACGACGCGGAGCCGGGGAAGACGCGGCAGTGGATGCCCACGCAGGGAGGAGTGCGAGGGTTCACTGGTTCGACTGTGGTGTGAGGCTGCCGTCGCCGCAGGGCCTGGCCAGCGGTGGGAGTAGTAGGGGGCGGTAAGGCCTCCGCGGCAGCACAGCCGGCCACGGGAGGCAGGAGCACGCGGCACAACCGGTGCTGGTTTGGGCGGCTGGAGCAAGAAGACCAGAGGTTGAAGAAGCACTATAGCCGTTGGATGGACATCGTACGGTCACTAGATCTAGAATCGTTCATATTGACTAAGTTGACAAAGCCCTCCGTCCCCATCAACTTAGTAGTACCACAAGTCAGCCTCTCACTATGGTGGGTCCCAGCTAGTAGGGGTATTCATTTTTTGTGCATAATAAGGAGGCACTTCCTTGCGTGCGAAGATATAGCTGGTGGGCCCAACCTGTCAGCGGGGGGAACGTTTTTTCGCGAAATACAAAGGCCCTTCCGGTGGGTCCCAGCTGTCAGGTGGACGAATCATTATTTTGCACGTAATAAGGAGGCATTTCCTTGCATGCGGCCGTGGACCTAGCTGTCAGCCTCTCCACGCACAGTCTACTTCCGATGGATGTCGTTCGTTGACCACGTTGACCACTCCGCGCCGAGCGCATCCAAGGTGGTGGACGACGGCGAGGCCCCGGACAACAACGAGCCGGAGATGGGAAGACGCGGGAGTAGAGTCGCAGACGAAGAGGTGTGCGAGGGTTAACTGGTTCTGGTGCGGTGTGGTTCGGCAGTCGGTGGAGAAGAACAGAAGGTGTGGAGGGGTGGAGGGATGGCCTGGCCAACGGTGGGGTAGTGCTTCACAGCAAAGCATGCTAAGCAGAGCTGTTAGCAGCAGGAGGCGGGAGCAGGTGGTCCCGGCGGTGCTGGAGGAAGAAGACGAGAGATTGAAGATGGATGTCGGTCGTTGGATGTAAATCCAACGGCTAACGATGTCAGAATCATTTGTTGACTAAGTTGACAACGGCTTGCGTCGGCTTCGACCTATTGGCCCACATTTCAGCCTCCAAAAATGTGGCACGTATTCAACCCATTTTTCAGAATTTACAGTCAATTTGATCTCTTTTTTAGAATTACAGTCTATTTGATTGGCTGGGTGAACAAATAATGAAGCGTCCATGCGGCCCATTTATTTTTCTCCTAAAAAATTATAGGCCATTTGCACTCTCTCAAAATACATGATTTTGCTGGGCTGATTCTAATTATAATGTTGGGTTGAGCGCACCAATATTATCAAAAAATAAACAAGGGTTGAGCATTTTGTTATAAATATATTTAAATAATAAGTGGTTTATTATTACATTGGTCCTTAAATCTTACCAAGCTTTTGTACACAATCACCAGGATTTTCGTTCCCAAAAAAATCCAGGATTTTATTGTTAAGAAATTATTTTTATAAGTTAATAAGATGTGGGATATTGTTTTCTTACATATGTAAGTATCTATTAAATATATGATGACAATAACAATAATATATAATAACATATAAAATAATTTAAATATATGTAATATTGTTAGAAGGGAAACATAAGTTGGACCAGGCGTTCCTATTCTTATATAGAAAAATAGAACAGACCTCTGCGTTTTCTTCAAAAAATACATAAATTGGGCTGCCGATGTTTCAGGAAAAATAAAACCTCAGATGGGAGGTCCATAGGCCGGTCGATACATGATGGCCCTCAAAAAAATACAAACCGGCATGTCGTGGGCTGCGCATGTTAAAAAAGAAATGCTAGACGGGGCAGCCCAAAACCCAGCTGATACTTGCTACCCAAGTGGTAATAAATGATACCTGCCAGCTCCCCGGCTTCATTGTGAATTTATCTACTATAGTAACTATGTTAAAGCACCTAAAAAAATGTAACTATGTTGACAAACCCGTGGGCCCCAACGTCAGTATCGCATTAGGAGGAAGTATTTTTTCGATGAGGCACTTGCTTGCGTACGGCCATAGACCTAGTGGGTCCCGACTGTCCGCCTCTCCACGTACAGTCCTCTTCAGATTCCTCTCGTTTGTTATGCATGTTCACAACGGCAGACAGCGGCGCCGCGGCGAGCGCACAAAGGGGTAGGAGGAGATCGGACCACCTAAGGCAGTGCCTTATTTGTAACGAAAGTACTGAACTAGCCCAGTGGCCAAGTGACACTACGCGACAGCTGTTCTGCCCGGGTTCGATTCCACCTGATGCAGGGAAAATATCTCTAATTTTTTTGCCTCTGCCATTATTGACATGTGGGTCCCCATTGTCATCTATGCACACCACGTCAAACACTTGCCAAAACTTCGTCCCTCGTTTTCTCTGTTTTTCGCACACTCGACATTGTGTGGGCATTTTGAAAATAGCATACCTTTTTGACTGTGCATCATATGAAGATGTGCTATGCATGAATGTTGATCAGCATGATGTTAACTGGCTGGTAGTTCCATTTTCGACCATGAATAAAACTTCCAACAAGATGATAACCCTGTTTGAAAAGGCCGTGTTAATATAAATGCTCTGCCTCTGAAAGTTGCAGTTTCTTATCTGAAACTGAACTTGCAGTTTCTTATCTAAAACTGAAACTTGCAGTTTCTTCTCTGAGAATCACATTGTCTACACTTTTATACTCCTATGAAACTACATTTTTTAAGTGCTAAAAATAGATCTCTAGAAATCATAAAATACTTCATATGCTCAATACTGCAAATCTGAAATTCAAAAGACATTCATATCTGAAAGTACTCTCAAAATACCCAACACAAAACACATTTCACAACCTGCAAATACTGACAACCCTAAGCTCCTCCTGACAATTCACAACCTGCCCGACTATGGGGCTGGGGGGGCAGACCCTTCCTATTCCTCGGCGGCAGATAGCCACCCCGTGAGACGATGTGAACGGCGAGGGAGAGGATGGCGGGGAAGCGTAGTCGGGCCAACTACTTTTCTCCTCTTGCAGTTGGGTTCGGTCGACGAAGACTCCACCGGCTCGCTCTGGCACGACACCCTCACAAACGGCACCCTGTAGATGCTCAATCCTTCAATCTCTGGTGGATGCTCCATCTGGGATCGATACTCCCACCACCGCTCCCTCACGATCGGATTCGGTGAATCTGTTTGCTCCATGGCCCAGAGGAGCAGCTCTATGTACTCCCGCGCGACTCCCTTCGGGAGTATCGGCGCCTTTTCGCTCTGTTGCAGATACTTGGCCATGGATGTCGTCGTCGCCGCTAGTTGGTCCTTGTTGTCAAACCAAGACTATATCTCCAACATCCTAGCTAGCTTCACAGGGTCGCTGTCTGCGATCCTCACGTATCGGTTGTACTCCTCCATCGATCTACTTCTCCACAGCACCTTCACTCGCCGGCGGTGGTTTTTGAATGGAAGAGGAGAGGAGCAGCGCTTGTTTTGGATTAGAACGGGAGAGGAGCGATGCTGGTTTTGGATTGGAACAGGAGAGGAGGGGCGGTGGTTTTGAAATGGAAGAGGAGAGGAGCAGCGCTGGATTTAGATTGGAACAGGAGAGGAGCGGCGGTGGTTTAAGAGGAGAGGAGCGGCGCTGGTCTTGGAAGTATTTTTTTGTTTTGCGTATTTTGGGTCAAAGTTTGACCACGTATTGCATTTGACAAGCAAAATGTGAATGCATGTCACCAAAAATTGTATCGTTTGGTTCGTATCTGAATGTACTTTCAAATTATATTATTTTTGCAACGTATAACATATATTTTATTTGTGAAAATCATGGTTAATTATGACCCAGAATAAAAGGGAGACTAGTTAATGTGGGGTCGCTTTCTTAATTGAAGGGTAAATTGATTTTGATCCAGTCACAGCGCGCCGGCCCTCTCGTCCAATCCTAAATCGCTGTTGCACGCTCCTCTCCCTCTTCTCCATTGCAAAACCACCTCCTCTCCTCTCCATCATCTCCATTCCAAAACCACCGCCTCGCCTCTCCCTCTTCTCCATTGCAAAACCACCTCCTCTCTCCTCGGACGAGGATCCCCTGACGTAGCCCATCCTGCCATTGAGACACTCACACATGGGTCCCACCAAGCACGGGGCCCACTTGTCAGCGACCGAAAGGCACGGAAACCTCTCCTCTCCATCATCTCCATTCCAAAACCACCGTCTCGCCTCTCCCTCTTCTCCATTGCAAAACCACCCCCTCTCCTCTCCATCATCTCCATTCCAAAACCACCGTCTCGCCTCTCCCTCTTCTCTATTGCAAGACCACCGTCTCTCCTCCCATCTTCCAAAGCTAGCACCGGACCACTCAGAAGGACATCTATGGAGAGGATGCAGCAGCGAATCAGGCAGATCGCCAGCGGTGACCAGGCAAAGTTAGCCAGGTTGAAGGAGATCCTTTCTTGGTTTGACAATGAGTGGGAGATTTCGAGGACGGTGAGGGCCATGTGGCAATGTATGCGAAAGAGCGAGACGGCGGTGATGTACTCCTCGGTGGCAGTCACGCGGCAGTCCTTCAAGTTCATCGAGTATCTCCTCTGGGCGATGGAGCAGACAGATTCGCCCAAGGCGAAAGTCAAGCGGAGGTGGTGGGCGTACAGGTAGGTCGAGCACTGAGAGGATAACGAATCGATCGAGTACGGTGTGCCGTTTGTGAGGGTGCAGAGCCAGCCGGAGCCACATGAGTATTCGTTCTACCACCACAAGAGGAGGCCGGATGGCGCGACGTCGCTTCCCCGCCGTTCACCACGGTTCCGTCGACGCTCGCCTCATTTCAACGGCGTCGGTGGGGTTTAAGGTAAACTTTGCACTAACCTAATCTTCCATCTGCTCATGCTTACAATCAGTGTGACAGCTAATAAAAATCATGCTGTCTCCGAGTACTACGCCAATCACCCTAAAATAGCTCTGCACCTTTGGGTCAAAGTTGTGACACTGTGTACAAATAAAGAAAAATAGATTGGTGCTTCTTTCAGAAAAGAGTACTCCCTAGAAAACTGCCAATATAAGCTACTAGTATTTTTTTGAGGTCTAAGCTACTAGTATTTGGTTTGAGGATTTGCTGCCGAGAAAGATCCGTCCACAGTGAGCGCCACACATCCCACTGGTGGTGGTGGTGGATGCCAATGCTTAGATGGAGCAGGGTTGGTGCCGGTAATTTTTACTTGGCACCTCGCACTTTGCATATATGCCGGTTCCATCCGTACATTTGTGCAGTTCCACCAAAATGCAGCTGAATAACCCTGTTTGCATAGATAATGAAAAAGTGTGATTACATTATAGTGGCACTTGTTGATGAAACATACACTAATAAATAGAAGAAAATATTGTGATAGTATCATAGTATGCCATGCAGCAAGGGCGAGATGGGCCCTGCGACGCCTCATACGGTATGCCTCATACTGGAAATCGACCCAAGTCTCCCCGATACACCTTCTGCCAGTGATGAACATCAGTGTACAGCGGTAGTACAAGGAGGGGCCTTGAGACATTCCAATCTCCATTTTTGTGCAGATCAACTAAAATTAAGCACGCCAGTTTGCAAAAACGCTTAAACATTAACAATGGGACTAGTTGATGAAACATATACTAACAAAGAGAAGCACTTTCTTTATCTACATTGGAAATGAAATGATAGAGAGGACACTCCCTCTATTTTAACTGTATTATTACTTCATTTTATCAGTGGCACTAGGGTCGAGCAGGTGGCAAACGAGGTGTACCGTGCGTCGCAAGGATGGAGGCCGGGGGTGCTTAGACTGGGATGCTGAAGCTGGCTCTATCTTCCCCCCCTGATGTTTCTGTGGTAGCATTTGGGTTGTAATCCAAACTTGGTCGAGCTGGTGCTGCGTCCCCCTACCTGCCTAGCTTATGTGGCAAACTTGTCTCCTGCTAGTACTCAGTCCGGTCTAGTAGTAGTTGCATAACTGCCCATTTACACTGAGATGTTGTCGAATAATGGTTCTCTATGGTAGGTTTTATTTAATGAAATCGGAGGAAGTGCCCTCTTTCGATATATAAAAAAAATCTGTGGCACTAGCGGTGCCAAAACATTGCATCAAATTAATAGTGCCACTAGATTAAGGTGCAAAATAATAACATTACTGCTTTATCATGGCAGTGCCAAAACAGTAGCACAAGAGCAGACTCAACATGCAGGATGTTTGGCAAACGGTCAGACCAAAAAGATACCTCGTGATGGGAACCATATCTGCAGTCAACGCCATCGTAGAAGGGATGACACCAGTCACCAACATGGATGATTCAATTCATGGGACCTTTTGGTATAGTTCACCTAAAATGAAGCAATGTCCCATGAGCTAGCAGCTTCTTCTTTATTTTTTTAAGAAAAGGGCTCCAGCCCCGGTTCCATTTCCATCAGAAAACGAAACCCACATAGCGTCTATAACATCCCAAATTTTCAATTTGGAATGTTATACATAGGTCATTCATGCACGGCATATTTTATTTGCATTTCGTTTCGCGATCCTCGAAATTCTAAGCAACTCAAGGACCCTCGGAGAGAGTTGGGGATTTCACTGTTTTCATATTTGAATTTTATCAAATATTGAAACGAGGATTATTTGTTTTAATTATTTTTCTCTCCGAAAGTATTTCATATTAAAAATATATGAGAGGAGATAATATGACTTCTCCAAACTAAATGAAATATTGGAGGAAAAATGTTAAAATTGAATATTTGATTTTATTCGGATTTTATTGCTATTTTATTTGCATAGGAAAAAATATGTACTTTTCAAAAATTGCATTTTAGGCCAAGAAAATGTTCACCCTGTTCTAAATATTTTATTTAGACGGTGAAAATTTGTTTTGGTATTTTTAGATTTTTATTTCTTTTTCTAGGATTTATTTTCGGCGAAATCTCTTTTTTTTTAAAAAGAGAAAGCCCACCGGACCGAACTGGGCCGCGGCCCAGCTGGCCCAGCCAGCCCCGCGCGCCGTCGTCTCCGAGCCAGACTCCTCGAGGGAGTCCGAGCCGCCACCGCCGCCATGGCCTCGCCCCCTCCCGCAAGCTACCTCCCCCCCCCCTTTAAAAGCCGGACCCAGGGTCCCCCTTGGAGCCCCAAGTCGCCGCCGCCAGCCGCCAGCCCCGCCGTCTCGCGCCGCACGCCGCCGCTCGCCGCCTGCTGCTGCGCCGCCGCCGAGCCGCTGCCGCGCCGCACCCCACCGTCGAACGCGCCGCCGCCGCTCACCGGAAGCCGCCGGAGCCGCGCCGGAGTTCGCAAATCTCGCCGTTCATTTTTTTCGGTTTAGGTAAAAACCGTCGTTTTTTTAAAACCCTAGTTACGTTTTTTTAGATCGGTTCGTTGGTTTTCTCGGTTTAGAGTATTTAGCGGACGTTCGTCTGTACGTTCGTTTTAACGAATGGTTTTCGCTCGTTAGTCACAGACAACGAACGTTCGTTCGTTAGCCTGTTCGTCAGTTTTTCTTTTTCTCGGGTTTTTCGCGATTATTCTCGATCGTGATTTCTGATCCGATTTTCGTTTTAGTTTAACTTTTCGCTCGTTTGTCGGAATCAGGCGATTCAAGCGCCTAGATCTTCGTCTCGAAGCCCTCTTTCTGTTTAACCAACTTGAACAAGATTTTGGTACTGTAAAATTTGACTTTAGTCCAGATTAGTAAACGAATCTTGTTTCTTTCGCAGTTTGAGTTTCGTTGCTCCGTTTGATTTGATTCTTTTTGCAAACCGGAGTTCTTAAGTTGAACTTTCTGGTTAGATCTTCTTATTTGAGTTTTACCCGTGCATCTTTGCTTGATTGCTTATGTATGCTATTGTTTGTTTGTGATAGAATTCCCGGAGTGCGAAGCGTGCTACTACGAGTCTCTAGGTTTTGCGGATCATCGGCAAGGCAAGTAACACATTGATCATACTCTTTTCATACCCAGTTTTTATGCATTAGTTCCAATCCTCAAACACTGCATGATTAGGATGTTATTAACTTGTGGGTATTGGGAAGTAGTTGATGAGGTAGAACCTATTGCCCTGTTATAATCAAACCCTTGGGAGTTACTTCTACGTATTGCTTATATTGCTATGCTATGCTCGTAGACGTGGTTTGGGTGAGTGAATCCATGACAGATGTGAGATTGTTAATTAATGGTTCAACTTAAGGTGGCAACTTTAATACACATCTGGGTGGATTGCTTGTTTGGGCACCTGGAGAATCCAGTGTTGTCCTAGGATATCCCGGAGTACCCGTGTGATAATCCTAAGGTCCGCCACCCAGGCTCAAAGGGACTGAGATATTTCATGCTAGAAACTTCCGTGTGCAGCCACAAGCTATTATGGGCTCTAGCATAGTTGAGTAAGTCGCATGACCTCTTCTAGTGGTAGGCTAGCAGATGTAGAGGGATGTAGGTTGGTACTGTCTACCCGGGGTTAGAGTTAATGCTTCTGAAAGACTGTGTCTCGGTCATCCGTTTCTCAAACACCATGTAGTGCGAGAAATCCAACGGAGGAGATCGAGTCTTGTGGGGAAAAGTGCGCAAACCTCTGCAGAGTGTACAATCTAATCATGGACGTCTCCCCGGTTATGGACATCTTGAGTATCTAGTACTTGGATTATCATATGTATCTCATCACTCTAATTTAATATGTTGGGTTGATAATTACTTTAATTGGGATTGAGTTGGAGGAACCTTCTCAATGATGTTTCAACTACCATGATAGTTAAATAAAATCTATTCCTTTTTGTAGGGAAAAATTGGCTTTTCGCAAAACTATAACCATAGAGCCTTTCCACCAGCCAAATATGCATGTAGTGACAGCATTATTCTGTTCTTGCTCTACTGTGTTATATTGCCAGCATATTCCATGTGCTGACCCGTTTTCGGGCTGCAACGTATTATGTTGCAGACTTTTCAGACGAGGAGTAAGGTTTGTTAGGTCGTTGCCGTGCAGCTCAGCTATGCCGTTGGAGTTGATGGACTCACTTTATCTTCCAAGCCTTCCGATGTTATCGTATTAGACGGCCTTATGCCATATTTATTGTAATAAGTTCTCTTTTGAGACATTCGATGTAATAAGTGTGTGATTGCTACTCTGTTATAAATCCTTCGAGTACTGTGTGTGTCAGCATTACCGATCCAGGGATGACACTGAAGCACAGAGACTTGACCGTTTGAGGTTGGGTCACTACAGCTTCTTCTTCATTAGTTGCAATAAAATTGAGCAACATCAAGGTTGGTTGTGAAGCTCCTGGAATGTTTAACTATAATTTGGATATCATTTGTGCAGTTCAACTAAGATCAATCGTGAAATGTATGTCTCTATTTGCACAAAAAAGGTGGAAAGGAGGGTGACAAACAAGTGATGAAACATACATCAAATGAAACGAAGCATGTTCCTTATCTGAATGGCAATCCTACAAGGACAGTAGCAATTTCTAAAGCAGCAGCATTTGCTAGATATTAGTGTGGGCTTTAGGATTAACTATGACAACTGTTAAATATGACATTACTTTAATGGTGCCATTGCTTCATTTTACCAGCAACATTACATTAACAGCTGCTACAGAGTCGGTATTTGGGCATAGGAGAGTAGGCGGACTAGGACAGTTACATTTCTAACGAAAATAAGCAACTTATCTTAATGGGAAATTTAGCAGCACATGAAAAAAAGTGCCATTGATTCATATTACTGGAGGCATTACATTGAAAACAACGTTGGTTTAACGTGTCCTTACTTTTAATAGTGCGACTGCTACATTTTACCAGTGGCATTACATAAGAGTGGCTCGGGGCAACAAACAACAGAACAAGATATCTAGGTTGGTCCCATTTTTGTTCGGTATAGCCACCTTATACTGTGTGAGGCTAGCAAATCTAGTGCTGGACTTACTCTGTTGACTTGTCCCCCAGTCCCCACTTTCTTTCCTTTTTCAACCAATAGATCAGTTTTATACTGAGTTTGTACTGTGTTTCCCTTTATTTCCCTATTAGACCAAGAGACCAGTTGGATAGCTAGTCTCTGCTACTTTTCGCCCCCATTATTTCTTCTTTCGACCAAGTCCTAGATTCAGGTAACAGATCTTCCCCCACCCCCACCCCCACCCCCTTTCTTCCTTGTTTGAACCAAGTAGTACTAGATTCGAGTGCATGAACTACTTTTACCTCTTAACAGTCAAAATTTGAGTGGCTTTCGAAGAGCCGATCGATCCTATCTATGAGGGGGCCTGGGAAATAGTAAAAGATACAAATGCAGCGACGTCAGGAGCTCGGGAAATAGAGCAAGGCCGGTTTCGAAGGAAGTTATACCGGAAGGTCGCCGGGATGTCGCTAGGTGGGCGGCGTGAGGCCGGGTCTGCCCACACTATGGCAGCAAGGAAGAAGGGGTCGGAGGCCCTCCCTAGCCAGCGGTGCTTGGGAGAGAACGGCAAGGCACGCTGATCGGGACGTGCCGGCAGTGGGTAAGAGCCATCGCCGAGGACGACCGCGTGAACGTTGCACCTTCTCACCTTCCTCGACAGAGAGGATCCGGCTGGATATGTGACCAGCGGTGAGCAGAGAGAGAGAGAGAGTGTGTGTGGCCACCGCTGTCGTGTTTAGATCTGGAGAGGACAAGAGTGTGAAGAGAGCAACTCTAGCAAGCAAGCACGGAGGCTCCTGCCTATATAGTAGAGTACTAGTTTTCTTTTGTCTACCGGAGCCGGCTTGACCTCGTCAATGACTGTCGAGAAGTCTTCATGCACATGCCTCGGAGGCGCAGTTGTCGTCATTTTGATCTGAAGCACCGGATTATAACATATAACACGAAAAAATGCCACATGACAAGAAACCATAACCTCACTGCCCAAAGGAGACAACATGAATCCCGATGGACAAACTAGACGAGGATCAAAGCTCAAATTAAAGATAAACTCGTAGAAAAGGGGTCCGTCGATAGATGTCCTAATTAACATAGCCGGCTTGACCTAGATGGCAGCCGAGTAGTCTTCGTGCATGTGCCCCCAATGACCAGCGGCTTGGAGGAACTCAGTTGTCGCTGTTTAACCCTCGCAGTGATCCGAATCACATGACACCTAATATTGCGAGATGACAATAAACCTTTTTTAGATTTCTCGTCAGAACTACAACCCTGTACAACACAGCCTGCACGATATGTAGAGGATAGCCAATCCAGGCATGTCTGCTAAAGTCTGGTCACATGCATGGACGAACTGATCTTCCGTGTCATGCAGGGATCGTCCAGGCACCAACGTCTGTACAACACTTCTCTAGTACTATCGCTCGTCTCTCTCTTCTATTAACTCACCCGACTTGCGGGGCCAGGGAGTGTGCCTATGGTCGGTTCTCGATTGTGGTCCCACATGTGTGTGCAAACGCAATATGACGCGCGTTCCATTCGGAGAGCGGCGTGCCACACCGACCGACCGTCTGGGGTGCCACGCGAACGCGACGGCGTGTTGTATACTCCGTACATGTGTACCGTCGTTTTCTTGAGGCTTTGGTCCATGGCGCAATCCATGGATACAATATTAGTATACTGTACTATTTAAAAGTCGAGGGCGGGGCTTTTCCGGTGCGGTAGGTGGGGCAGTTCTGCCTAGTCGGTTCGACAGAGACACGAGAAGATGAGGGAGTAGGCTGCTGCAAACGTAGGGCTGTGTGATTTGACAGCGAGTTACTGCTGGACAGGTGGGGCCCCATGATTTGACTTGCCATTTTATCATTTTAACTGCGGTGCTACGACCGGCGTGAGTCTCCCGAATCCTGACCACCTCCATGGTATACAGGTGCCTCTCCCAATGCTCCACCATGTAGAGGCTGGCTCTTGCATGAGAGCCCACTCCTACACTTTTTCCTTGTCTCTTTCCTCCACATATGCAAAAATGCCATGTAAGCGGGCTTATAGCCCACTATTGTACTTGCTCGTACAGGTGCTAAGCCTGCCACATAGGCATAAAGTCTGATGTGGCAAGTTAATTACTCCCTCCGTCTAGGTGTGCAAGTCATCTTACGAAAACCAAATAATCCCAAAACACTTAGGCTGGTCATAGTGGGGAGTAACTTATACTAGTGTCATGCATATGACACTAGTCTAAGTTACTACCTCCATAGTGCAAAGTAACATAGTACAGTAGTAGTGTCATAGATTGCTTCATTTATTAGCTCATAGACTCATATTGCCTCGGGAAGCGCGATGTTACAGTAACATATTATGTTACCACAAGCACCTCTTTCCTCATTAAATACTTGCCACATAAGCAAAATTGTCTTAGGATGTGTTAAGTTACTACTCCCTCTATCTCAGTTTAGGCTAGTCATAGTGGAGAGTATCATATACTAGTATCATGCATATGATACTAGTGTATGATACTACCTCCATAGTGCATAGTATCATAAAGTAGTATTATAGGTGATCATATTTATTACCATGCATGACACAAAGTAGCATAGCATTTAACATGATACGGTATCTACCTATGTTACTCTAACCCTCTCTCTTCTTTAATTGTGTGCCACATAAGCATGTTTGCTAGTCCCAAGTGCATGTTACCGGTTATGTCACCCCCACTATGGCCAGCCTTACAAGTCTTCCATGTGTACCTAGGTCGTTAATTTGACCAACTTAGTAAGAGGCATACAGTACAAAAAATATATCATTAAAAACTTCAAATATTCTATTTTTTAATGATATATTTTTTATGTTAAACAATTTATTTTATATAAGTTACATTGATGACCTAGACACATGTGCAAGCCTTGTAAACTGAGATGGAGGGAGTACCTAAGTTACCCCCACTATGGCTAGCCTTAGGCGCGGTGCATTAACTTCTACTCCCTCTTTTCTAGTTTATAAGGCTCAAATCTGAAATCTCATCAATCAAGGCATTTTGTGAGTGGAGGCATGTATCTCATACTTTACAAAACTACCCCATTCAAACTCATGCATTAAATTGGATTAATTGCAGTGCATGCATGCTTGGGCACTAGATAAGTAGAAGCATTGCATGCATTGGTGTGTTCCTTTTTAATTCTTACATGCAAAGATTTAATGCATCTTAGAAACTAAAAATGAGATGGAGATGAGCCCTATAAATTGGAAAAAACAAAAAAGTTGAGATAAGCCCTATAAACCGGAAAGGAGGGAGTACATCGTTTCTTGTTTCTTGACATATCAACCAATAAGAGATGTGGCGTGTGCATGCTTTTAATGACTTGAGACTACCATTTCATTGGAAGAGGTCACTCCTTGGAAAATGCAATAAATACTACAAAGAAAGAGATAGAGAGAAGTAAAAAAATACTCTTATAGCCAACCTTATAGCTAACCTTGTTGTATGAGTGACTAAGTGATGACTATGTATGACATGCCAACATCAGATAGCCTAACGCACCGTGTTAAATCTCCAAGGGCGCAACCGTGCGAGCGAGGCGACGGTCGTGGTAGGCGCGACCATGATACGGGCTGCTAGCAGCCCTTGGATCTAAGATCAAACGTTCGCATGCTAAGTTGCTGAAAATTTGCAGAATAACCCTCCAGGATAGGATATTCACCCATAGGTCTAGAATCACGCCATGCAACCGTTCGATCTCAGATCCAAGGGCTCTCGGAAGCCCGTATCATGGGAGAATGGAAAGCTTCATATCACCTATAATTTTCCCGACGCTTGACATGACATCGAAAGCCATTTAATTGGGCGTCGAGTAGACATGACATCTAATTGGCCCCCATAGTACTGCGCATGAATCCATTTATCCACCAGGCAAGCCATTACCCTGCCGTTCGCATGCCCCACTCAACATTTTTACAAAAAACCGCTGGTAGTTCGCTCCTACTCGTCCCCGGACGTCCTTTAACATTACGGCAGTTCGCTCCTAGTCGTCCCGTCCTTTCACATTACAGCAGTTCCACTAATCCTAACCCTCCTCCCAAATCCATGGCGTCCCAAATCTCCATGATCAGCGGTGAGTACAAGGTTAGAACCATCACCGGCGATGAGTTCGACGTCATCTACACCCGTTCTTCCGCGACGGTGAAAGGATGCCTTGCTCGCTTCAGACGCATGTTCGAAAACTCAAAGGTTGAGTGGGTCGCTGGGCTAGATGTTGAGTACACCACAGTCCTGGAAAGCGAGAAGAATCTAAAGTAGGTAGAGAAGAAGAAGCCCGCCGTGATCCAGGTTTGCGTGCATGACTTATGCTTGGGCTACCACATATGCCATGCCGACGTTGAGTGCGAGGAATTTAATAACTTCCTCAAGGGCGGCCAAGTCAAATTCGTTACTGCAGAATTTAGGAACGATAGGGATGTCCTGGATCGGATAGGCCTCGTTGTAGGCAACCCCTTCGACCTCCAGAAGAAAGGGCTGGTGCCCTCCCGTGATCAGCCTTCAATGCTGACCCTGGCAGGAGCCATGGTTCATCCTTCGTACGGTACACTGAAGAAACCTTCGTTCAAGTTTCATCATGCATGGGAGTGGAATGTACTAGATATAGACCACATCCACTATGCTGCAATGGATGGCTACCTTTGTTCTAATATCTACAAGGGTTGGATGAAGAGCAAGAGGCAAGTGTGCGGTTCAAGCAAAGAAGTATCGCCCAAGAGGAAGCGGGACAAGGACGAAGTCGAGCACGTGGACGAGGAGTCCGAGTAAGGTGGCAGTGTCGTTGCTCATGGTGGTTCTAATGCAGTGTCTACCAGATTAGTTGCTTAGTTTAATTTCAGGTGTGCTTTTATTTGAGGGGTCTGGGGGCTGGATATGGTCGGACCCCTTAAAGGAGGAAGCCATAAGAAAAAATATCTGCTGGTCATGGTAGATAAGTTAACTAAATGGATAAAGGCCAAACCGGTTAAAACGGCCGAAGCCGGACCAGTGATAGACTTCATATCTGGTGTCGTGCACCGTTATGGTGTCCCACACAGCATCATCACCGATAACGGCTCCAATTTCACAGCCGATGAGGTAAAAAACTGGTGCGCTAATCTGGGCATTAAGCTCGATTACGCCTCCGTCTATCACCCGCAAACAAACGGTCAAGTCGAATGAGCCAATGGTCTTATTATGAGCGGAATCAAGCCTAGACTAGTGCGGTCTTTGAAAGAATCAGACAAGCACTGGGTTGAGGAGCTCGACTCCGTACTCTAGGGGCTGCGGACCACGCCTAATCGCACTACCGGATATACACCCTTCTTCATGGTGTATGGCACAGAGGTTGTGTTACCCTGCGACATTATTCATGAATCACCTCGAGTGCACATGTATGAAGAGAGAGAGGCCGAGCTTGATCGGCAGGACAACTTAGATGCCCTGGAGGAGGAGCGCGACGTTGCAAAAGCCCGTTCCGCATTTTAACAACAGCAGGCTCGCAGATATCAAAGCAGAGAAGTGCGGGCCAAGACTTATAATGTTGGCGAACTCATTCTACGCTTGCCAGAGAAGAAAAAGGACAAACTCAAGCCCAAGTGGGAGGGTCCTTTCATCATTGACGAAGTTCTCACCAGAGGAGCGTACCGCCTGCGTGATGCATCAGACAATCGCCTAGAGCCGAACCCATGGAACGCGGCCAGACTCCGAAGATTCTACGCCTAGAGCCGAACTCTTTGTTCGTCTTCTTCTCCCTTTTGTTTCCATTACTTTTTCCTATCTTTTCGCTTTTTTAGCTTTAAAGCTCTCGTGCGGCTAAACCGCGCACCTACGACGTTCACATACTTAAATATGTACGCCCATAATACCTGGGGGCTTCTTGTACAGAAGCTTATTATTATTTTCTGGGCATCAAGCTCACCACATATGTGTTTTCTCCTCATATGTACCTTTTCTTTGCCATTATATGCATCGTTATGACTTAAGTTTTTGGCCCAGCTGGGTTGCCTGGCTCCTGTTCTTATGCCCTACGTTCCAGTTTGTTCGGCTAGGGCATAAAGGGAGCACCTCTGCGATTGTTACTGCCGGGTCATCCGGATGTGTACCTCAGACTGGGTGAAGCCGAAAGCTAGCGTTCTTAAGGCAATATTCGGTCGGCGGACTAAAGAAGTTTTCACACTCATTACACTATGAACCCCCAGATGTTACGTATACTGCGATTTTTTCAATCACAATTCGGACATGCATATTCACGCATGTTCACCCAGGGAAAGGAACCCTTAACGGAACTATTCTCTCTGGAAGATGTTTCTTACAATTACAATGTAATATAACATAGCTAGCCGGATACAACTTGTCTGTTCAAGCAACTATGACCCCTACGCCTGGTTTCCACGCATACCCCGGTTTATCTTGCCGCTCAGGTATTTGGAAACACTCTGTATCTTCGGGTACAGAGGTCGAAGCGAAAAGGTCTGCCATGACGATCGTTTTACAATCTGGCTAGGGACAAATATGTCAAGGAAAGTACATAGTCACTGGGACTCAAAATTTTCCTCCTCTATGCCATCTAACAGGCTGTCTAGCTTACATTCCTGTTGGGAATATTTTGCGGCTACTTTTACCTGGTCATAGACCAAACTAACGGGAATTTCCTTTCCGTCCGACCCTAGAGGTCCAACCCGGGCCATATGATTTGGATCAAGCTTGGTGTACCGTGTCTTCACCATGGCCCAGGCCTCTCGCGCACCTTCTCGGCAGGCTGATATCTTCCATAATCGAATACGCCGCCGGGCTCCCTTGAATAGCTCCACGAGCTCCGCCATACTTCCTGGAGGGGAGGCAGATGGCCATAAAGCCTTGGCAACACTTCGCATTGCTTGCCGAACTCGCTCGTGCCTTTGGGAAAGCTCTTGTAGCAGATCGCCTTGAGATCCGGACATTTCCTCTTCGGGACGGCCAGTCAGCATACCTGCAGACATAAATCTGCCAGTTCCTGCCCTCACCGAATCACAGGGAGACAAGTTCGAAAAGCATATTCAATATGCCGCCTTGTAGCTTCTTATTCTCCTTCACGGAGTCGGCTAGCTGGGCTCGCACATCTTTTAGTTCTTCACCCAGCAGAGTGTTGGAATCCTGCAGCTTATTCTTCTCATCCCTAACCCGTGTCAGCACATGATCGCCCGTGGCCAGTTGCCTTTTGGCTTCTTGCGCGACTTGCAGGGCCTCCTTCAGTTGATCTGACGATCCTGCCATGAGAGATACAAAAAGTATTAATATTGCTGGTACATGATTATATTTTCTCGATGGATGGGAACATTACCAGGCGATGCCTCCTTGGATTTCTCCAGTTCGGCGGTAGCAACCGCCAGCTGGGTCCGACATTTTTCCAGCTCTTGAGACAATAGGTTGTTCTTCTCTGTGAGCACCTGGTTATACAATGATCCTTAAAATAGTTGTATCAACTGCTTCAAGTCTCGGGGGCTACAGGTATATAATTATCAGATTTGTACAAATGTGTACTTACCCACATATCTTTCAAATGCTGGTCTGTGGCTCTAGTAAGCCCGTCTCGAGCAGCTCGGATGTATGCATCAGCCGAGCTGAAGGCATTGAAGGCCTCCTTTGTAAAGTCAGGGTCGCGAAGAGTGGCCCGCCGGCGCCGATGATTCATGGCGCTTTCCACTTCAGAGTTTGTGACGGATACATCATCCGACTCCTCTGCCAAAGGACAATCCGGCGTCGCTCCCGTATCAGCCCTTGCCTTTAAAGCAGGGTTGGGAACCTGACTTGTGGAGGCGCGGCCGGCAAGATCCCCGGACATAGTCCGGCGAACGCTTTTCCTGATAAGACACAGTGGATAATGTCACAGTTTGATGTGACTGCCAGGGGGCATTATAAAAAACCATACCTCTTTGTTGAAGGCTCTGTCGTGTTGTCGTTTGCTTTCCTCTTCAAAGATTTGCTTGGTGTGGGCGCTGCTCTCTTAGAAGATGCCTCTAGCGCACGCTGAGGCATCGGGCGCCTCCCCTTTGGAGCACGAAATAGTGCAGTGAGTAAGGCGTAATGAGGAAGCTCTCTTGTAGAAGGTGTCTCTTGATCACTTACATGCGAGGTAGGGAGGAGACCGGGATAGTCGGCGGTGATGGCCACTTCCGTGCCGTCATAGCTCGCCTGGTAGAACACCCCATCCTCGAGCTCCACGAATATGTCCGGATCCTCTTCGAATCCGGGGTCAAGGTCCCGGTTGTGGTCCTCTGGCTGTGGGGCGGGGCTATGGATCCCCTTGGTAACCTTCCGCCATTCCTGTTACAAATGGATGAGTTAAATTCCATTAAAAGTGTCTCAGGGAGAGGATTGAGTAAACTGGGGGGATTAGAACTCACCCAGCTAGGAGGATTGTACATGGAAAATCCATCTTGACGTTTAATACGAGTGAACTCCTATTTCTCCCCTTTGTACAGTTCGGCCAATATTTTGGCCAAAGCGGCGGGGGTGTCCTGACCCTTCCGACCGCAGCGGGAGGCGTCATCTTCCCCATTATAGTGCCACATGGGAAGCCCTCTGTATTGAAGTGGCTAAACCCCCCGCACTATGGAAGTCGCCATTACATCGACTATTGATAGTCCGGACTTGGCGAGCGTCTTTATCTTGCCCATCAATTGACGGACTTCCGCGCTATCTTCCTCCTCGAGGCCCCGAGGGCGCCAGCTGTGGCATTTCTTCAACGGAGCGCTTGAAAATTCGGGAAGACCCATTCGGACTGGGTCAGGGAGGGCGACATCCTCAATATAGATCCACTCGGAAGGCCATTCTTCGGACGCCTTCTTCGGCGTGCCGGACAGGTATCCGGTCCCGGTGATGCGCCATACCTCGGCTCCGCCTACTTTGAATATCGATCCCTCTTGGTTACGAGGGACGAGGCAGAATAGTCTCCTCCATAATTCAAAATGGGCCTCGCAGCCCAGGAATAGCTCACAAAGAGCAACGTAACCCGCGATGTGCAGGATGGAGGCAGGAGTGAAATTGTGCAGTTGAAGGCCATAATATTCCGGAAGTCCTGGGAGGAACGGGTGAATTGGAAACCCGACGCCTCTTAGCAAGTAGGGAACGAAGCACACTCGTTCCCCCTGGATGGATTGGGGAAATTCTCAGCCCGAGCCCCGCCGTTGAAGGAAGTCAATCCTGCTCGAACGGGGACTAGATCCGCGAGGGGAAGAAATCCCTGTGTTTGCAACTTCACCAGCTGACCGTGGGATACAGAACATCTCTCCCAATTGCCTTTTTCAGAGCCGTGGGGACGGGAGGAAGAACTGGGAGCGCTAGCCATGTTGGGGTGGTTCCTCCTAGCAAGCTCTGAGGATTTTCCGTGTGGTGTGGAATGGATCTGAGATCCAATCTCTTTAAATAGACGCTTTTCTTATATGGTCGGGGTGTTATGTGCAAAAAATACCCCGACCTCTCGTATTCGCTCGACACGTGGAATCTGAAGCCATGGATGCACAAAAGCTGATGGGTACGACATTAAATAGAAGGCCGAATATAGCTTTTTGAAGTCATCGGAGGAGGAACCCGCCTTGCAATGCCGAAGACAATCTGGGCGCCGGACACATCGTCATTGAAAGCCTGGTTCGTGGGCTACTGAGGGAGTCCTGGATTAAGGGGTCCTCGGACATTCGACCTGTTTGACATGGGCCGAACTGACGGGCTGTGAAGATACAAGACCGAAGACTCTCACCTGTGTCCGGATGGGACTCTCCTTGGTGTGGATAGCAAGCTTGGCGTTCGGATATGAAGATTCCTTTCTCTGTAACCGACTTTGTACAACCCTAGTTCCCTCCGGTGTCTATATAAACCGGAGGGTTTAGTCCATAGCGGCAATCATAATCATACAGGCTAGACTTCTAGGGTTTTAGCCATTACGATCTCGTGGTAGATCAACTCTTGTAATACTCATATTCATCAAGATCAATCAAGCAGGAAGTAGGGTATTACCTCCATAGAGAGGGCCCGAACCTGGGTAAACATTGTGTCCCTGTCTCCTGTTACCATCGACCTTAGACGCACAGTTCGGGACCCCCTACCCGAGATCCGCCGGTTTTGACACCGACACCCACCACCTGAAACGCAGCCCTGGCATGTCCTCCGGTGCCACCGATCTGTGATTCCAGAGCAATGGATCCCCTCTAAAACACATGTGGGTTTCGCTCAAAGGCGGTAGTGCTGCGGGCCACAGCGAGAGGGCAGCCCGCGGGATAATGGGACCTAAGGGATTATCCATGGCGGGATCCGGTGGGCAAGGCGGGGAGGCGAGCCTAGGCGCTGGGAGAGCCCTACGAGGCTAAGATAAAGATAGTACTACTCCACTCCGTCCATATTTAAATACAAAGGCCACCAACAGTAGCCCTGGCAAAAATTGATCATGCTGCCTGCGTCCTGGTTTATTGGCCCCCTTTTTTGTGCCACTTTTTATGACATGCATAAATATTATGTTACTTACAAATATGGTCAAAAATTGGCACAAAATATGAAGGAGACCAATGGAAGTACTAGCAACCCATGATTTAACTACTCGCATGCGCGCAGTGGAGTAGTAATGTCTTTCTTCCGCCCTCACGTCCACTCAATTTGCATGCGCTGTATTAATTGACCATCAATGAAGTGAAGGACTTACACGCGTCAAATTATCACATGGGGTGGATCTTCGCACAAAAATGCGTCCCCCCGTGTACCCGCATGTGCGTGCGAGGGAATGAGTGCGTGCGTGGCGTGCGTGCACATCTTCGCTTCGTGCATGTACCGCCAGTGTGGCTTAGAGAGGTCGAGTACATTCTTCTAGAACAAGCAGCACGTCAGTGTGATCAATCCACACAAGGAGGTCGTGACAACGCCTCCACATGTGCCACGTGGCTTGATGAACTGTAAGAGAGACACTATGTAGCGTGCCATTGGAATTCTAATTTACGTGTTTTGCACATACTCAAAGTACTAGTAAGGTACACGTGCATTGCACGCATCAGATTTGGCAACCAAATTATGAATAAATACCACACTATAGCATGTAAGCTCTGAGTCATATATGCCTGATGTAGACCTTTGTTTAATTCTTATAGTTCATCTCATTCAAAATAAATTAGTTTTTATGAAAAAGCTAGGGCCTCTTTGATTCGTAGGATTTCCAAAACGCGGGAATAGGAAAAACATGGGATTAGAGTGGAATGTCGTCTTGAATCCTACAGGATTGTACGAGTGTTTGATTGTGCATAGAAAAAATGCAGGATTCTTTCAAAGAGGTTTGAGTGGATGGGATGTTTCCTATGAAATCTAGTGCAAATGAATCCTATGGAAAAATTCCTATGGTTTACAATCCTACGAATCAAACAACCAAGATAGGAAAAATTCCTAAGGATTAGAATCCTCCAAAATTCCTTTGAGAATCCTTTGAATCAAAGGATCCCTTAATCTATTTTATGATTCATGGAATTGTGCGTTGTAAAGCATAAAGTAAAAACAAATAATGGCAATTCAACTAGAAAAAAAGTTTGGGCAGTTATGATACGGAAGATTCTAGAACAAAGGAGAAGCACTTGTGTTTTGAGGTTTGTGCATTATGCTTAAGTTCAACCATGGAGTCTGCTAGATTGTACATGTGGCAAAATCCGGTGGGGGCTAGTAGATGGTGCGAGGGGCCAAGTGGAGGGAGACTATGAAGGAGTGCACAAGTGCGAGATCGATATTTAAAGAGAGGGGGCGAGAACATGCGCTGTTGCGCGCAATGGCGGAGCCATGAAAAATAAATGAGCTAGGGGGCCAAGCATTGCTAATCCTTTACGAGGAGGGCCAATTCATCAACTTAAACCATTTTACCAGCAATTTTCTAATGATCACATTCATATTAGCCTCGATATATAGTGATGTTAGGGGGGGGGGCAGGGCCCTTGCTGCCCCCTGTCTTTGCCACTATGCGCGCATCTGAGAGATGAAGCGGAAGGCATGGATGATGAGAGGGGGACGTTGGATATATAATTAATGTGTGTGTATTAGCTATGTAATCCTATATAGAGAGGTATAGATTGATCGATGTGGACGTGGGAAAGAGGGTGAGACCTCACTAGATATATAGATTGATCGGTTTGTGTGGGAAACTGTGAAAGACCTAGCTATATACACACACACATAGAGGAACATCGATCGTTGCGCATGCACGTGAGAGATAAAGAATGCCCGATATGATGGAGAGGGGGAGGTGTGTGTGTGTGCATGCATGGGAAACCGACCTGAAGAAAAAGATTGCATGTGTGCGATGGATAATGCCGACTGGTACTGTGTGTGCATGCATGCACGAGAGGAAGTTTGTGGTGCAATTATAAAAGAGAAGACGACTGTGTGGGTGTAAAAGACTAGATGAGGTCATAATCAATGTAAAGTTGAATTCAAATATTTGAATAAGAGATCATGATGTTTGAAACCCATGCATGCATGAATATAACTGAGATATGCGCGGTATGGTTTGGAAACGAGCATGTTGTACTGTATACACATTAAACAAGGTCAGACTGATTTGAATTTGAGATATCGATGGCAGACATCGTTTGGCCACATTGCATCCGTGCATGTACACACTATTCTAATTGGAGATGATGGGTGGCTTTCGCATCACATATCTATATCTATACCCCTATATATATTATATTTTATATTTTTTATATAGTGTCTGGATAACTTTAACTTTGAAAGATGGTCGTTGGATGAGGCCAATCCGATGGTGCAGAGATGCCAAATTTGAGCACTACTGGTTGTTGGATATCATCTAGATTCCACCAGATTTTGCCACATGTACAATCTAGAAGACTCCATGGTTGAACTTAAGCATAATGCACAAACCTGAAAACACAAGCACTTCTTCTTTGTTCTAGAATCTTCTGTATCAGAATTGCCCAAATATTTTTCTACATGATTTGCCATTATTTGTTTTTACTTTATGCCTTACAACGCACAATTCCATGAATCTTAAAATAGATTAGATTTCTTATAAAAACTAGATGATTTTGAATTAAATGAACTATAAGAATTTAATGAACATCTACATCATGCATATATGAGTCAAAGCTTACATGCTATAATGTGGTATTTATTCATAATTTGGTTGCCAAATCTCATGCGTGCAATGCACGTGTACCTTACTAGTCTAAATGGTGCTTGTGTGCGTGTTGTGCTTGTTAAACACGTTGTATGTAGTATATCATACATGGTTTAGATTCCGAACACCTGGCTAGAGCATACACGTACTATGATTTGTATTCAACATAAAATGAATACATATATTTGAATTTGAGATCGTATGTACATGTAGTTCATATTTATATAGGAATTTACTTCTCCTATATTCCTGTCATGTGTTGTGAAGATAATATTTAGATGGTTGTATAACTAACCCGAGTACAATCCCATTCAAACAGGGAAAATGTACTCAAATTTACTCCATATGCTACAATACACATTGTTTTTTATTGTTGAGGGAAGTGCAAATTGTTTTGGTACTGTACACGTTATGTTTGTTGTTCCAATTTTTTAGTTTTTTTGTTGTATTTGAATGCATTTCTAGTAATATACTAAAACGGGACATTGCTCTCTCTAGTGATGAGGTGCGAATTGTCTTTTTTGGGGGTACACGTTAAGCTTGTTCTCCCGAAATTTCAAGCCGCGCCTTGTTATACCAAAATTTCAAGCTAGCGTCTCTGTCTATCGTGCTGCGAAACTCCCGCCTCTTCAACCCGCGCCTTGTTACCCCGAAATATTTAGGATATATCGTTGTCTCGTTGTGCTCGGACAACTCCCTCCATCTCAACCCGCGCCTTGCTATTCCAAAATTACAACGCGCGCGAAAACTCCCACCTCCTGTGAAATCCCGACACGCGAAATGCCCGTGATACCCCTGAACAAAAAGAACCGCCTAGGTCAAATCGGTGGGGGTACTTTCGTAACTTACCCCACATTTCGGACAAGCGCGTCCCTAAGCCATGGTTCCCCACTCCCATCCCATCCGCCCACCCATTCGTACACCGAGGCCGCGAAAACCCGCGAAGCCCCACACCCTCGTCCGTCCGCCACCCAGCCGAAGCCTCTTCCCGACGACGTCGTCCACAGCAACACCTCGACGTCCCTCATCCACCGTACCAGATGAGGATCCGTCGTCGATCTCGTCGTCCTGCCGGTTCAGCCACCCCGTCCTCCACCTCCAAGGAGCTGCCCCAATATTCCCCTCGTCTTTCGCGCCAGCTCCATTTCCACACCGCCGTCTTCACCTGCACCACCGGAAGAGCATCATCATCATTGTTTACTCGGATGACGCTGAGGCCTAATTGGCGCCACCAAAGAGGTTGTACACTAATCGCCGCATTTTCTTCTTGATTCGATCTCACGATGCTGCCGGCGCTCGGTCCCGAGCCAACACGGCGCGGCTCCATCCACAGCGGCGTCGCCAGCCACTTCCTCCATGGCGTCGCTCCCTCGGCGGCGACGTCCACATTAGTAGGAGCTGCTGCTGCTTTAGCTCTCGCTCGCGCTGCTGCTCTGCTCTTACTCTCGGTCCCCTGCTTGGTCTGCTCTTACTTGTGATGCTGCTCCAATTTAGCTAACCTTCAGTCGACTGAATCGACTTTTGGGTCAGTCGATTTTTAGGGGGTGGGGGTCTCGCCGGAGTTAAGGAAGAACCAGCCGCAGCGGGGAGTGGGGCTTGCCTGAGAGGTACCCCACTATATATCTTAGGGTTCAGGGTGGGGGCGGTGGTCGCCGGCGATGGTGGGGCGGTGGCGTGGGGATCGCCGGAGAAAAAGCTCGGCACGGGGGGGCCTAGAGGGATGGCCGGGACGGCGGCGGACTAGTGGTGGGGAGTGGTTTCGGGGCGGGCGGGCGGTGCACCGTCGGCCGCGGGCGGCGGGGGCGGCTCTTTGGCCGGTGGTGGCTGGCGGCTCAGGGGGGTGGAGGTTGAAGATGAACTGCAGGCCCTTGATTTCGTATCCAACGGCTGGAAATTTGACTGACCAGAGATGAAAAAGTCAGTCGACTGACGTGTAGCCTCACCTGATGCTACTACACGACCAGCTACCCCGGCTCTCGCACGCGCTGCTGCTGCTGCTACTGCTTTTCTGCTACTAGTGCGTTCAGTTTCGACAGTAAAATTCAGTTTCGACAGCAAAATTCAGTTTCGGCAGTTAAGTTCAATTTCAACAGTTAAATTCAGTTTCGACAGTTAAGTTCAGAAATGAGCGGCTGATGTATTTTACATCTAGCACTTTGTGGTTATGTATTTTACGTCATCTATTGGAGATGCTATTAGAATTCCACTCAGGTTAACGTTGTCTCTCTTGTCCTGCTTCAGCCTCGGCGTCGTACAACTCACCGGAGCTGCTCCAACGACGAAACCCTCCATCACAGCGGAGCAGCACCCCGGGCTCCATCTCCAGACGCCTAAGATCTTCTTCCCCTCCTCCGACAGCCAAGTCAGCCGGAGCATCCTCACCGACCAACCCAATCACGCTGAGATCGACATGGCTTCGCCAAAGAGGTTGTACACTTGTTGCATCTCTTTTTCACTCTACATGTTATATATATATATATATTGTCCACTGAGCACACATACTAATGTGAAATACGATTATTTTATCCTAATATATGACAAGCAGTGAGGTACCAGGCAACTTAGCTATCCGTGATGGACTCTCTTGAACGCCATCATTATTTATCTCTGCGCGTTTGAGCTGTGCATTTGTCGATGGGCCTGGGAGTTGAGCTAGTAGGGCAGTGGCCTGGGTCCAAAGTAATAGAAGTAGCACAACAACATTTTTTGAGTGTAGGCTTTTCCTTGCTCAAGCCTGCCTACTAGAATCGCCAGTGCTTGAAAGGAAAAGTGAAGGAAAAACATAGGAATTGGAAAGTTTCCTATAGTACTACTATTAATGAATTTGGTTCAAAGGAATGGAGCAAAGGAAAACTGTAGGATTTGTTCCTTTAGTATCTCCTTGAAAGAAAAACCGTAGGAATTTTAATTTCCACTTGTCCTCCTTTTCAAATTCCTATTCATGAAGCACAAGACTAAGAGATAGTAGCATAATATCATTATAACCGTACATTTTCTTGTGGTTTGACTTAATCACACCATGCTTCTTTGCATCCTGTGATCTTCCAATTCTTGTGAATCAAACACCCAGATTGGCAGAAATCATGTGTTTTTAAATTCTCTATTTTGCACGTGCATTCCTATCCTATTCCTGTCTATTTCCTATCCCTGCATTGTTAGAATCCTCAAATTTAAACAAGCCCTTACACAATTACTTCTGTTGCAGATATGTGTCAAAGAAAACCTTGTGTGGTTTGTCCTGCTCCTGCTGCGCTGTGTTCCACCCCAGCTCAGCTGCTCCAACGACGGAAGGGTTCACCACAGCAGGGATCCGGTCTCCAGACTGTCTTTCGCCGCCTCAGATCTTCTTCCCCGCCGCCGGCAGCCACGACAACTGCATTACCATCGTCAACTGAGCAGATGACCTTGAGGACTACACGGGTCCGCAAGAGAGGTCGCACTCTTCTGTGTCTGCTTACGTTATGCATCGCTTAATATGATGACATGCTACTTTATCGTTGTGTTCACCTATTAGACTCTGAGTCAGGTCCAAACTAATGCTGAAACTTGAGTTTTTAAATGGTTGTGGGGTACATATTGGGGCAGCAATCAGTACTATCTGGTTAATCTCGGGTGTCTACTATGAGTTTCATGTTGGGTGCAAACAAACATTAAAGGAGCCATTATCTGTATTTTTTAACTAAAGCTATTATCTGCCTGCTATCATTGGTTTTGGGTCTATCCACAGTTTGCTACCATCACTCTGGATTTGTGCATGCACTCCTTACATAATCTCACTATGTTTTATTCCTATGCATGTCAGTTATTGTACACAATGGAACTGAACATGTAGAGCAAAAGAGACGAGCCTTGCGTGGCAATAAAATTTCATACAGACGTCGCTCCATGGTGGGCGCAAAGGCAGCCCCCTCCACCCATTTCGGATCGTAATCAAGAGGAAGATAACTATTCTGAGGGGGATTCAGAAGGAGAAGACCACTCCTATTTAGCCCCTGAGGTCTTCGCTCTAACTTGGCATGCTAATGTTGGTAATATCATGCATATGGTGCCTTGCGTTGCTTACTGTATACATCAAATATGACATCTGCTTAGTTTAGACATGCTTTGTGTCAATGCCATCTGTTTAGTTTCTTTATCGTATATGTGAATCATGCAATGCCATCTTGTTTAGCCAGGCATCCTATATGTGAATTTTGCAATGCCACCCTGGTTAGCCAGTCATCTTATATGTGAATTATATCATGCCATCATTTTCTTATTACGTGTTAAATTTGTCAACAATTTTAGTACATTCAATTACTCTTCCTGTGCATCAGCCATTCGGCACGGTCATGGAAAAATCTAAAGTGGAAACAAGGTCTTCAGAGCAGACAATGCTATCTGACATAGTAATGCTATCTGACGAAGCGCATGTCTTGCTGATTATGGATAGCTCCTCAGAGGAGGATTCAGAGACAGATGACCAGTCCTATTCCCCCCCCCCCCCCGAGGTGCATGCTCTAACTTGACAGGGTTATGTTGCTCATATCATGCGTATTGTATCTTGCATTGCTATGTCATTTGCTTAGTTTAGACATGCTTTGTGTGAATGCCACATGTTTAGTGTCTAATTACCATATATGTGAATTATGCGATGCCATCTTGTTGCAAGACATTATATATGCGAATTATGCAATGCTATCTTGTTGCGAGGCATTATATATGCGAATTATGCAATGCTATCTTGTTGCAAGGCATTATATATGTGAATTATGCAATGCCATGATGTTTAGCCAAGCGTCATATATGTGAATTATATCATTCTGTCCTTTTTTTGTATTTCTCGTTGCATTTGTCGACAATGTTTGTATATTCAACTGCTCTTCCTGTGCATCAGCCATTTGAATTGGTGATGGAGAAATCTGGAGTGAAAAAAAGGTCTTCAGAGCAGACAATGCTACCTGCTGAAGCAGATATCTTGCTGGTTACAGATAGCTCTTCAGAGGAGGATTCAGAGGCAGATGACCAGTCCTATTATCCCCGTGAGGTGTATACTCAAACTTGGCAGGGTTATATTACTCATATCATGCATATGTTGTATTGCAATGCTTAGTTTTTACATCATATACACAATATTGAATGCCATCTCCTTAGTTGACACATCATATATGTGATTGCCCTCTGCTCACTTGCTTAGTATATAAATCATATATTTGAATTATATCATGCCAAGATGTTTACATAGACAGCATGTATCTGAATTATGGCATGCCAACCCATTTTGTAAAGACATAATATAGTTATATCATCTCATCATGTTTACATAGTCATCATATTTTCAATTATGTCATTCTATCCGTGAATTATATCATGCCATCATGTTTCCATCGACGGCATGTTTGTGATTTATGGCATGCCAACCACTTTAATAGACACACCGTATAGTTATATCATGTCATCCTGTTTACATAGTCATCATATTTTGAAGTATGTCATTCTATCCCGTTTAGTTAGCCATCATACATGTGAAATTGTGTCATGCTATCCTGTTAAATTAGCCATCATATATGTGAAATTATGTCCTGCTATTCTGTTTGGTTAGACAACATAAATGTGAATTATTTCATGCCCTGTTTTCTTCCCTACTATCCATTGCACCTGTCTATCTTACAATGTTTGTACATTCAATTACTTTTCTTGTTTATCAGCCATTTCAATTGGAGGGGGTGATGGCAGTATCTGTGGGAGTAACAACACGGTCTTCAGAAAAGATTGTGCTACTTGTCGATGCAGATAGAACCACGGTTGTACTTGCCCAAGAACCAGCCCCACCACACATAACCCAGACTCACGCAGATTGTACCCCTACCCAGTTGGACAAAGAACCAGCTACACCCCTTCTAACCCCAACCCCAGCAGATAGTAACCAAGTTCCAGTTGACACAGTACCATCTCCACCACAGAGCACCCGAACACGAGCAGTTAGTAAGGCAACTTCAGTGCCCAAAGCACGAGGACCACCACTCCGAACCCCAAGTCAACGCTTAAAGCAGAAGAAGAATTGTTCTCAGGTCAGGTTCCGTAGCTATGGTTCATACTACTTTGCTCTTGCATCACTGTATTTACTCATACCAACTAATTTTAAATTTGAAGGATGCAATTGAAATTTCAATGGTGCAACAGGTATGTTTTAAACCTGTTTCTTTAACGTGTTTGCTGTTGTAACTTGCTCTATGTTGATTTCAGTTTCAATTGAATAAACAGTTATGTTCTCATGCCATGCACATTACCAGTGTTGTTATTGTTGTGTAGTTTCCCACACTTATATTCTGTCTATGCTGCTTTGTCTTAAATAGATAGGATTCGAACTGTATCTATCTTGATTTGGCAACATAAACTAGAATGATATAGACCATACAGTGACCATACTACATAGATATATGTTTGTTTCATGTTGTTATCCTGTCCACCTTACTATTGAACTGGTTTACCAAAATGAGTTTCATATACTACATTGTAAACCTGTGGTGTGTTTGTTTGTTTCTCTTTTAGAACGCGGATAAAATATTGGAGAAGAGTACCCCGTTATGCAATGGTAAAGGAAGTAATGCAGATAAGGTTCAAGATAGTGAGACATCCCTGTCGGTCTCCAAGAAAGCTGATAAAAACTATATTGAAGACACTGAGTACATGTCTTGTCTTGATGTAGTTCTGTCTTGATGTAGTGTTCGAGTTACTGGCTACTACTGCTGGCACCAGCTCTTCGAACTCGCTGCCTGAATCAGTTCAACTTCTTGAGTCTCAACTTCAAGTTGAAAGACATCGATCAGATGTTATGCGACAGGAAGCCGAAGGACTGAGGAAGTCCCTCCAGAATTCAGATGCATACTTTCTGGTGCAACAGCAAGTGCTGGAGGATTTAAGCGCCAAACAAGAGAAAGTTAATAAGCTTGCTAAGCATCTTGCCAGCATTATGGTTACCCACGATATTGTTTCTTGAGCTCTTCTGAAATGGTTTCAGCTCTGGACTTGTTTTGCTGCGGCGTTTATTTGCACTGGTCGCCAACTTTGACAACCAGTGTATATGATATGCTGCTTTGTTCCCTATATTTGCACTGGTGGCGAACTTTGATGCCCAGTGGACACTACTAGGGAAAAGGCTAGCAGCAGCGCCGGTTCTAGGTATATCAGTAGCGCGGTGACACGCGCTACTAATAAGGCGCTACAGCTAACCCGTAGCAGTAGCGCGTGCACACCCGCGCTACTGCTATACAAGTGTAGCAGCAGCGCGCTTCGTGGAAGCTTGCTACTGCTAATAGCTCTAGCGTGCTTTGCCTGGACGCGCTACTGCTACCGTGGCGCTGCTGCTAACTTTTCTCCACTCTCTACTGCTAATTTTAGCAGTTTTTGTTTTTTTCTGCATATTTGTTTTGTATTTGAACAGGCTTTATACAAGAATCTTTAGCAGATACAAATGTCATCATGATACACATACAAATGGCTGCGAGACCACAAATGTAATCATAGCATATACATACAAATAGTCTCATCATAATCATCATCCAATACAAAGTGGTATCTCGTCATCATCTCGAAAATAGCGATACATGCAAGTCTCGAATACTTACAACTACAACGTCATCCATCTAAACAATGGTATATGTGAGAAGAGCTATCACTATGAGTGAGAGCGGAACTATGCAGTACATGAGGCAGCGGTTACGAGTCCTCTCTCGCGCTAGCATGAACCTTAAGTAACTAGCTTCTCCTTCTTGTCTGCTTTTGAAGCCTTTATGGCTGGCGCCCGAGACCCCATTCACTTGCGCCTGACACTCAGGCCACTCGTTGTACACCCCCGGAACCTTCCCTTTGTACACGACATAGCACCGCCATCTCGCCATCAAGAAACTAGGTGCCTGTTAGATATGCATGTTCATCAAGAGGATGTACAATCATATGCAACAAAATATATTAGAGCAACACGAAAAAGAAAGGGTTAATTAGCAACTAGATGCAACATACAGTACGCAAACTAATTAACTAGAGGTACGCAGGTCATCGTACCCAAACAAACAAAGTAGCGTTACGCAAGTTCGGCAGGGACCGTGGACATCACAAAGTTTCATCGCTACAGAAAGTATACAAGTTCAACCGACACATATCATCATCATCGGCATCATAAATCACTAGAAGTTCCATCCTTCCATATCATCGAGGATGGATCCTAGCTTCTTGAACGGCGTGAGGTCTTGACGTTGCATGCCTATGCGACTTCGAACGTCAGCTCGCGATATAGGGCCGTGGTGGAACATCCCCTTCTCATCGACGACTTCTTTCATGATGATCGTCGCAATGTCCCTTTGGATGCGAAAGAAGTCATCTCTAAGTTTATAATCCGCTTCTCCATGAGATTCTAGCCACTTGTGGATATGTTCATCATTTTTGCTTGTCATGCGAAGCTTTTGGTGATCCGTGTTGAACTCAATCATGAGATGGAGGATGTAGAATCCATCCTTCTTGCTTGGTTTTGGGACATGGATGCAGCAGAAGTTAGTTTTATGCGCGAAACCCATCTTCTTGTTCCTTTGTTTCCTGATCTGCATGTGGCCACCTCTAATGCTGAAGCCTTGGAGAGCATCATCTAGAATATTCATTATGTGGGTGTAGTCCTTCTTCTCATAGTCTCTGAAAGGGTCGAAATACACGGCGTGGGAGACTCGCGGGTAAAGACCGATAAGGACGGCGCGCCCGTTGCTACGGGGAAAAGACACCTCAAATTATTCTCCATATGAGCGAGAAGGAATGATTGAAATGTACGAAAGGGTTGTCCGGAACTGACTTACTTTGGATGATAAGGCAGGAGGAC
Source organism: Aegilops tauschii subsp. strangulata (assembly GCF_002575655.3). Taxonomy (NCBI): domain Eukaryota; kingdom Viridiplantae; phylum Streptophyta; class Magnoliopsida; order Poales; family Poaceae; genus Aegilops; species Aegilops tauschii. The sequence goes on from NC_053041.3 coordinate 599,151,360, forward strand.
AATTTCCTGGTCCTTATTATGTACCATGAAGTTTTGGAGGTAGTCCCTAGCAGTTTCACGCTCAAAGTCGCCGAGACTCAAGAAAGACTCGTGCATGTAGTACGGATCCGCCACATAGATTTGCGAGACTTCTTCTCTCTTCATGACGGAGCTCATATGTAGCGCAAAAAGGCGGACGATTGTAAAATCAAGCCACCTTGTCAGAAACATCTCAAAGATATGGTCAAACCGCAGGAAGAACACCTCCGCGGGCCGTGTGTCGACGTAGCACTTCCCCTCGGGCATACGAGCCGCGTATGTCGGATATCCTGGATCCTCCGAGGCTAGTAGGATTTTCTCAGTCGACAACACATGGTCGTGCAGTCTCCTGAGATCCCCTGATAGTGCCTCCAGCGGTTTCGACGGTAGCATCGGCTCGCCCGTGAGATGGAACATGGCCGCACCTTTCACGGGTACACGCTCTTCAGAATCCATCATCTGGCTGCTATGTGCTCTGGCTTGTTTGGAGGCAGCTATCTTCCCCGATCTCTTCCTCTCCTTTTTCTTGGGCACACCTTCCAGACCCTTCCTTAACCCCTACCCCAGTGTTCCCGAGCTAAGCACTGTACGACCCTCGGCTAGTTGAGCCTGTGTTGAGGCGGCATCTTCAGGCGTGTCCTGTGAGGATTTCATAAAGAGAGACTTTTTGCAATCCCTGCTACGACCTTCCTGCCCGGGCAGATCATCCATATCCTCATTAGCATGCTGATAGCCTGATTCGTCATATGCTTGACTCATCATATCTATGTCACAGTCATACGCGTTTGTATTGAGGAAACCCATTGGGTCGACCTCCGTCTCATCATCCATTATATGTTCTACAGGACCGATTACATCAGCCAGTACTATTGCACCCCCTTCATCACATCGTCCGCCGCTCTCACCCGGCACTACAGGAGCTGGTAATTGCGTAGGCGGGGTGGTGGTCTCCGCACATGGTTGTTGATGTGTGGTTATTGGTGTGCTCTCGGCCGGCTCCAGACGAATAAGATTCTTCGGCCATAGCAGCACCCAACCCTTGCAGTTTCCAATCCGCGGTGGGGTCTCGTCGTCCTCTCCCACAGGCTGTACTGGAGGAGGCAAATGCTCGTGCCCCGATTTCACACTGGACAAGCTAACTCTGAAGTGCCCAGCGGGGATCGGGTGGTTGTGGAACATGGGTTGCAAGGGGTTCATTATCATCCCCTTTCCCACGTCCACCTTCTGGCCTTTGATCAAGTAGAGTATGGTGCACGGGGTCTCTTCGGCCTGCAAACACATGTGTGTGGCGTAAAACATCCGAAAGGCAACGAAAATGGAATATTCTATGTTGGTGCGACATGTAATTACCGTGATGGTGTCGAGCTCAGCCAAAGACGAAGGCCCACCTAGCACGCCAGAGACTGAGGACGGGCTACTATGAGCGGGAGCGACTGCGAGAGGAGGCCCGGTTGCGTGAGCAAGTGATGGTGCGGTGGTGTTGTTGTTCACGGAGTTGCTCCCGACGAAACTGGGCAACGGGAAATCATGTACCGTCTTGTCTGGATTTTCCTTCGTCCAGTTGATGATAGCTGGAACCAAGTTAGTAGCGAAATCATTTCTGCAGGCAGTTACAACTGCATTGCCTGCCTGCAGTAGCAACTCATTTTTCTCCTCGGCTGTTTTTTTCACGTCCTCAGCTGCTTTTTTCTCGACCGCAAGCTTCACCTTCTCGTTGATGTCCGCCTAACTAAACTTCTTTTTCTACTTCTTGGCCTCCGGGCCCTCATTGTAAAACACCTTCCACGTGGCGCCGTCTCCAGCGCCATGCACACGACCATATTGTGGCCGCTGGCCCAAAGGGAGTCCCTTAAGTTCGTTCAAGGCCCGGTTGAGAGGGGTGTCCCACTTGGGCCTCATCGAAGAAGTAGGGCTTTCGGCTGCAAGCTGGTGTTGCTTCTCCTGCAGAAGGAGCGTGAACCGTTTAGGAATGTGTAGTCAACTAGATCTGGAGCTAAATGTAAGGTGGTAAAAGAATAATTACCAGTAGTCTAATCAATTTCCTCGTGATCTGGTCCATGTAAAAAACCTTCTTTTCCTTGTCCCACTTGTAGCGGGCCCTGATGAAGTCACGCTCCAAGGGGTTGGTGAACTTCGCGAAGGGGTCTGGGATACCCGCGGCTTCACGTTCCGCGTCCTCCTTATCCCATATGGGCCTTTTACCGAAGTAGCCACGACTTCCGAGGCGATGCTTCCCCGTGTTCCTTTGCTGAAGGCTCTTGAATTTCGCAGCCTTAGACTTGGCTGCCTCGGTAGCGCAAGTGTCCTTGAACTTTTCGAACTCCTCTACTGTAAGTGTCGGATTTTCCTCCAGAATCTTGGACAGGGGTTCCTCAGCCTCAATAGCTCGTTTCACCCTCCCTTTCCAGGAGGCCAAATCATTGCTGAACATGCCCATGGTGTGATTGTTAATCTTTTTCATCTTCGGATCATCCCACGGTTCTTCTATGTTATCATCCCGGTCGGGGAACTTGAATCTCTTGTGCAACTTTGTCAGGAGCAACTGCGTCAAATGTTCTTTACTCCTTAAGTCATCGTCGTTGATGCTCGCGCATTCCCGTAGGATGCATCCTACTTGGTTCCCATAGCACTTGCGAGGTTCTTCCCGCTCTAATGGCTCAAACTTGCCAGGTGCCATCTTTGTGATCACCGGTCGTCCAATCCCTAGTTTGTTAGGTTTTCGTATCCTCTGCTTTTTCTGCTTCTTCTTTTCGGTAGCGGCATCGGCGTCGGTACCTTCCCCGCCGGTATCTTCCTCGCCGGTACCTTCCCCGCCGGTCTCGGCGCCGCCATCGGTGCCGGCGCCGTCGGTGTCGATGTCAGCGTCAGTACCATCATCGAGGCCGACCTGCAAACCATGACTTTGCAATTGCTTAGCAGTCAAATAGTCGAGGTACTCTTGTTCACCCTCATAATCCATCTCGTCTGCATCTTGGTCAGAAGGCCCAGTTTCTTCATTGTTTGACATGTTTCCTATGATTAAGTCTCCTCGTTTGATTCTAAAACTATGAAAAAATGAGAAATGACATAAAAAATAAATCTATGTTTGCCGGAATGTCGTTTCCGAGCACTCGATATGCCTACTATCTAGCACAAATCATGCCAAAATTCACGGAAAATTTCGGCATGACCTTTGTTAAAAAATGGACATATCGAGCGCCTGAAATTCACTGGAACGGAAATGAATCAACATTCCGGCGTAACATAGGCCACTCGGATCATTTACCCTGCACATAATCATCATGTCCAAATTTCCAAATATGACATGTCCAAAACATCACATGTCCACATATATAACCTAATTAACCATCTGCCCTAACTAAAACCTAACTAAATTAACTAAAAAAACCTAGCTACCAGAGAGAGGAGGAGAGGTGGGGGGCTTATAGAGGGTGCAGGCCCGACGACGGCAGAGGTTGGGAGGGGTCGGGGTCGAGCGCCGGGGGAGAGCCGGGGTCGGGGCCGGGGCCGTGGGCGAGCGCCGGGGTCGGGGCCGGGGCCGTGGGCGAACGCCGGGGTCGGGGTCGGGGGTCGGGGTCGGGGGTCGGGGTCGGGGGCCGGAGCCGGGGCCGTGGGCGAGCGCCGGGGTCGGGGTCGGGGGCCGGAGCCGGCGTCGGGGTCGGGGGCGAGGGCTCCGACGGCGCGACGGGGGAAGAGAGAGTGTGGGGACTTGGGGGAAAAGAGGCGGGATGAAGAGAGGAGTGGGGATTTTCGGGGTTAAGTGGGCATAGTAGTAGCGCGTTTAGGCAAAACGCGCTATAGCTACTCGAGGTAGCTATAGCGGTTTCGTGTAGAAACCGCTACTGCTACCTTGACTAGCTGTAGCTCTTTCTGAAAATTGCGCTGTTGCTATAACCAGTACCTATATAACAGTTTTCCCGTTTGTTTCCTTCTATTTTCTTTTCCTTTATTTTCTCTCACTTTTTTCCAAGAGCAGTTAACTAAGGGAATTGAAGGCGGTATATATTGCATCATTTGACGGTTAAATATGTATACAAAATAGGAACATATATATTACATCATTGGACCCATGCATAATAATGGCTAAGTGTGTATACAAAATAGGAACATATATATTACATCATTTGACCGATAACATACGGTTCCTCAGCGTTGACGTTTTCGTTTTTGAGTTAGCTTCTTTCCCTTCTTGTTCGTTGAAGAATAATTGAGCCCCTCATTGTGACTTTGCCTTTTCCATGAAGTACGATTTTTCTTAGGTAATGTAGTATTGATTCTTCTTTTGACGTATACTTCATCATCATCATCATCTTCCCTCATTGGTTGCCGTACTGATCGTAGTCTTCCTCGTTGGCGACTCCATCCATTCCAGTGATGTTCCTTTTGCCTCTCCTCACGACAACACGGCTGGGATTGTGCAGGTCGGTTATGAAGAAGCATTGTGTCACGTTCTTAGCGTGTATCCATGGCTCATTTTTTGCAATAGCGTTCACGGTAGCGCTCTTGGCGTCGGGTATAGTCATGGTAGTGAAATTCTGGTTTTCTCTTTCGACATTCTTAGCCCATCTGACACGGAACATCGTCGTGTTGTGCAGTCCAGAGTAGTCAAGCTCCCAGATCTCCTCGACCCTTCCGTAAAATCTTTCAGTTGCGCCGCTGTCGCTGCCGGTCATGCATTCCATCGTCACCCCTGAGTTCTGATCATCACTGTCCATATCTTTGGCCTCCGTGTAGAACGTGTATCCATTGATATCGTATGCCTGATAGGTTAGGAGGTTGGGCGAGGGGCCATGTGCTAAGGCGTATACGAGCAATCTGTCCTTAGAGCCCTCCTCCGAGGGATTAGCAATAATATGCTCTTTGAACCAATGCAGGAAAGTGGAGTTGTGCTCTCTAGTAACTTCGGCGTCCGTCCTGCATACCCCCCGGTCACGATACTTCTTTGCGATAATTTCTTTGTGCAGTGCCATGAAAGGGTCTACCTCGTCTAGGTGTTGTAGCACTACCAAGTTTGCTATGTCAAAGTCGCTGCGTCGATCTGAGTATGCCACGTGCAGTTCCCTGCGACCGTTGGAGTGACCTTCTCCTTCGAGCCTCCCATCATGCTTGTTAACGGGCAAACCAACACTAACATCAGGCGGCTGGTCTGCGCCATATAGAAAATTCTCGCAGAAAGAGATGCACTCTTGTGTCAGATAGCCCAGGACGATGCTTCCATCCGGACGGGACATGTTACGAACGAATCCTTTGATGACCCCATTCATCCTCTCAAACGGCATCATGTTGTGCAGAAATGACGGCCCCAAGTCTATTATGTCGTCCACAATATGGACACACAGATGCACCATCACGTCAAAGAACGCGGGCGGGAAGTACATCTCAAGCTCATTCAGTATCACAACGATCTCTTCCTGTAGCCTTCGGAGCTGCTTCAGACTGATCGACTTTCGAGAGATGACGTCAAAAAAGTTGCAGAGACCAATAAGCGTGTCACGGATGTGCTTGTCCATTATCCCTCTAAGGGCAACAGGTAGTATCTGCGTCATCATCACATGACAGTCATGGGACTTCATCCCGCTGAACCTTTTCTTGTTCGTGTCTAGATATCTGCTTATCTTGCCACAGTAACCGGAACTAACTTTGACTTCGGTAAGGCACTTAAAGAATTGATCGATCTCAGCCTGACTTAGGGTGAAGCAAGAAGGGGGGCAATAATCCTCTTTCTTTATTTTCTTGCCCTTCTTCTCCCGCGCCTCTGTCTCCATCTCTGTCTCGTCTGACTGTTTACGGGGCGGCATGTGCAGATCTTCCCTGATTTTCAAATCTTGCAAGTCTTTTCTTGCCTTCGGCCCATCCTTGGTCTTATCCGGCATGTTCTTCAGTGTCGCGAGCAAACTCTCAAGGACATTCTTACAGATGTGCATTTGATCAAGGCAATGAGGTGTATCGAGTTTGTGCCAGTACTCCAAGTCCCAGAACACAGACCTCGTCTTCCATACCTTCAGCAGCGGCTCCGGCGCCTTTTTCATCATCTTTCCCGGCGCGGGGCACTCCTTCCAGTTTTTCAACAGCTCATCAATTTCGGCACCGCTCCGCTTACGTGGAGGTCCTCGATGCTCAGCGTGACCATTGAATAGATCTCCATGGTTTCTCCACGGGTCGTCCTATTCGAGCCATCTTCGATGCCCCATGTACACGATTTTCCCAGACTCGCAATCTTTCCTTGACGTTAGCTGTTGAGACGTCGTATCATCCATGCACCGCGTGCATCCGCAATATCCATGGCACACCTGGCCTGCGACATATCCATAACCGAGATAATCATGCACCGTCGTGATCAGCGCGGCTCTCATGTAGAAATACTCGCCTTTGCTGGCGTCCCATGTCTTGGCCGGTGTTTTCCATAAAGTGTCTAACTCCTCTTGAAGTAGCCCCAGATACAAATTAATATTATTTCCTGGTTGTTTCGGTCCTTGAATAAGCATGCTCATGTGAATGTACTTCGACTTCATGCACAACCAGGGGGGAGGTTGTACATCCATACAAACACGGGCCATGTGCTATGGTTGGTGCTCTGGTTGCCCAACGGATTCATGCCATCAGTACACGCGCCGAGCACGATGTTCCTTGCATCACATTCAAAATACCGATAGAAGCTGTTCAACGCTCTCCACTGGCTTCCATCCTTGACGTGTCTCAGCTTCGGATCATCTCCATCGTCGGGCTTCTTCCTCTCTGCGTGCCAGCGCATTAGCTTTGCTTCCTTGGGATCTACAAAATACCGCTGGAGACGGGGAGTGATCGGTAAGTACCATAGAACTTTCTGGGGACATTTCTTCCCGGCCTTCTTGTATCGAGAATCATTGCACACCGGACAGCTTGTTTTTTCCGCGTGCTCCTTCTGATAAATTATGCAATCGTTGATGCATGCATGGTATCTAACATGCGGCAGATCAAGAGGGCACACAATCTTCTTGGCCTCATCAACACTAGTAGGACATAGATTCCCCGCGGGAAGAACATCCTTTAGGTACTTGAGATGCTCATCGAGGCTAGTGTCGGTCCATTTGTTTTTAGCCTTCGTCTTCAGGAGTTGGAGCGTGAAACTCAAGCGGGTCACCTCAGGATTGCAACCATCATACAATGGAGTGTTCGAGTCTACCACCAGTTGCTCCAGCTTAGCCTCCTCTCTAGAAGCAACTCTCTCAGTACTCGTCTCCTTGCGAAGCAGTGCTTGAACATGAGGGTCCTGCACGATTGAACTTAGTACCGACGAACTCTGCTGCGTGGAGTCCACATTCTCTCCGCCGCCATGTCCGGCCCCTTCTACTCCGCCATGTCCGGCCCCTTCTCCGCCGCCATGTCCGGCCTCTTCCCCGCCGCCATTATCGATCATCTCTTCGTCTTACCCCGTGTCGTCATTGCCTGCCCCGTCGGCGTCCTCAACATCGTCATCCTCATATTCAATTATCCACCGAGTATAGCATCCATGAAACCAGTCATGAGCAGGTGCGCTTCGAAACGACCATCGTCATAGGGGTCGAGCCAAACTATTCCTTTGCATTTTTGACACGGACATAAAACCTCTGTCCGGTTGTTTTCTTTCATGTCCTGCACCGCCGACCGCAACCACCTGTCCACCATCGTTCCACTGACCATCATGAACGTCTGCACGGTAATAATAAACAAATTGATTATAAAAATGCATGCATGCATCAAAGTCATACAAAAACTCGGCATGACCTTCCCTGAAAATAGGACATATGTAGATCTAGAGTTTGTCCGGAATTCGCCGAAACGGAAATAAATCGACATTTCGGCAAAACATAGGCAACTCAAAAGCACAATTTGGCATCAACACATGCCACACACACAATTTCCATCATATTGCCCAATTATCATATCACACACACATACACATATTTCCATTTTGCAAAAGCATGAAATTTTAATCACCTCTATCTCGAGATCGAGCACACGGTGGAGATGATGATGTAGGGAGATCAAAAGTGCACAAAGCTCTTCTTGGCAAAGAAATATCTAGTTAGGGGGCAAATAGGTCACTTAACTAAATGCTACATCTACCTAGGTAGCTAATTTGGGAGGAGACAACTTCAACTAGTGGAGGGGGAAGGAAAAAGAGAAAGGAGATGCATTAATGGAGGTGGTGTAGTTAGCTAGGAGTAATGAAGAGAGAGAAAGGTAGGTAGAAGAGGAGAGTAATGGGGGGAGAAGTATTGAGGAAGAAGAAGACTGGGAGAGGGAGGATGTGGGAGGTAGGGGAAAGGGAGGGGAGGAGATGGGGAGAGGGGAGGTGGAAAAAGGTGGTGGGTGCTGCGTTTTAGCAGTAGCGCAGGAGGAAAAATGCGCTACTGCTAAGAGCGTAGCAGCAACGTGCTTTCCTATCATGCGCTACTGCTAAACGGGCCAACCGTGTGGACAATTTCAAAATTAGCAGCAGCGACGTGACTAAAAAGCACGCTACTACTATTGCATTAGCAGTAGCGCGCTTCGTGACGCCGCGCTGCTGGTAAACTTAGGTCGTTGTGTTCTGTCGGTGGATTTTTGTAGCAACGCGGTTTAGACATCACGCGCTACTGCTAAATTTACATCAGTAGCGCGCTTTTCCTAACCTCGCTGCTGCTAATTAGCAGCAGCGCCTCTTTTTGTGTCGCGCTGCTGCTAAGATTCTGTGTATAAGGTTTTCCCTAGTAGTGGGATGTAATATGTGTAATAGCCGTGATAGCCTAGTGTAAGTTGCTTGCTTATTTATTTCCTTGTTGTCTTGTTTATTTATTTGCTTGTAGTCAGTGCAGTTCTTTTTCCACGGTTTGCTAGTGGCCGCAATAACCTATTTTTTAAAACTAGGCCACAATAACCATGGGCTACATATTTACTGTAGTTACCATGGGCCTCCTACAGGCTGTAGAAACAATGGGCCTTCTAAGGGCCGTAGAAACAATGGGCCTTCTACGGGTCGTAGCATCAATGGGCCTTCTACGTGCCGTATGATCGATAGGTTAAACATGGGCCAATAACAGACCGCATTATGGGCCGTAAACGGGCTAGATTTGGAATCGTCCGTTCATGGGCCGACAATAATGGGCCGTCGTTAATCCGCCGTATTTGATGACGCTATGAAAATGGCCCAATGGGTTAACGGGCCACAAACGGGCCGATTGTAACCGCGGGCTGAATTTGACCCACAAGCAGAAAAGGCCAATAACGGGTCGTAAGTAACCGAATGCTGGAAATGAGCCCAAGAATAAATGGGCCCTGAGAAGGCCGAAAGATAACACATGTTTGAAATGGCCCAATGAAATAATGGGTCGTTAATGGGTATAAAGTGGTACACTGTTCATTGCGGGCCAGATTCACCACGGGCCGTTAATGGGCCAAGACTTACAAATGGCCTCGTATACATGGGCCGAAAGTTACAACAGGCTGGAATCATATTGGATGGCCCGGATGAAGCTACTGGGCTTAATTCCGATAGGCCGTAACGGGGCGTGAGTTAGCGGGCCGTAAATGGGCTATATACGAACATGCCGTTAACAGGCTTTTCGTGGGTCGGCCCGTTACCTTTTGACCAAGTCAAACGGGCCGACCTTTTCAGCGGAATGGGCCTCTGTTGGGCCGTGCCACGTGTCGACGTATCATAGGCGCCTCCTGTCCAATGAATGGATGACATCTGTCCCAACGGTGAGCCAACACGTGTTTCCTCCGGCCAATGAGAATTTTACACGTGGAAAATCCTCATTGGTCCGGGCTGTTAGCGGGTTATCGGATCCAAAACCGGACCCGATATCTTAACGGCGACCCGTTACGGTGGATGCCACGTGTCGGTCACCCTTGACGAAAGCACTTCCATGACGCGCCATTTATCGTCATGCAAGTGGACACTTCCGTGATGATAATTTTCGTAATGTCATGGAACACTTCTACGACAGCATAGGTATGACTATCTTGATTCTGTCATAATATTGTCATGGATGTAAATGCATAACAGAAAATGTGGCCTACTGTGATAAACACGTATCATCACGAAGTGTATTTTTTTGTAGTGCATGTCCCCACCGTCCGCGCCCTTAGCTGCTTCTCCGGTCAGCCACACGATCACACCCTGCACGACGCCGCCGAGAGACACTCATGGGTCACTAACGAGGGGCCCCCACTGGTCAAATACCGCTTTGACCTCATCCACATCAGCATCCGACCGGGGAAAACCAGCCAGGGACGTTTTTTGACCGGTATGAAATAGTTGAGGGGGGTAAAGGAGCAGAAAAATAGACCGGGGGTAATGTGAACCGCCAACTTTGTTCAGGATAGTAAAATGAACTTTTTTCCAAAAAAGGATTGCCATGCAAATATTGGTGTACTGTTGGAGCATTTTTTGGACGACAAAAAAGAAGCAATTTTTTGGATTGCCATGCGTTTTTATTGTGTGCTGTTGGAAATACTCTAATTACTATTTTTTTTAAAGGAGGATGTACCCCCGGCCTCTTCATCTGGACGATGCATGCAGCCATATTATTAATTATTCACAAAAACCATACATGGTGATACATCAATAAGCCTGAAGCCACCATCTTGGCAACACTGTTGCTACTCCTATCCCCTTGATGAAGGCGTGCCGAATGTCCGGGCCTAATACCAAACAGACATCGCACTAAAGCCTAACATCTAAAGCCGGGTGTCCCCTTCAAGCCACTACCTGGATTGGGTCCCACACCGGTCAGGCACACTCCCAGTCAGCACCGCACGCTGCAAGGGCTGTCACCTCCATCATCCCTCGATCCATCCTCAGAGCAAAACTGTTGCACCGACCTTGCCAGGCCTCTCTGCCATCAACGCCACCATGACGCCAAACAGCTTCCTCCTCCTGCGTGAGTCCATCTCCAAACGCGCCCATCGCCGAACCTCCGCGGCGCCATGCCGCCAGGATCCACCGCGGCCTCGCGGTAGATGTAACACCGCTCCTCCTCTTGTCCCCTCCAGCCAGCGCATGCTCCAAAACGATGCCCCCAGGAGGGACAACGACATCGAAGGTGCCATCATCGTCCGATCCGGTAGACCCAGATCTAGGGTTTCCCTTGGAGCTCACACCATCGTCGCTGCTGGAGCTACGCGGCGCCCACCACCCATAGCATCTCTCGCCCGACCATCTGAGCCTCCCAAGACGGCGTCTCCATGGAGGTTACGACGCGCAGGGTGCCGCCGCCACCCAATCCAGACTGAATTTTGGACTTTCGTTCGGGGAGGGGTTCAGATGTGGATAGGAGGGACCTCGGCTTCGCCTCCAAGGAGGGTAACGGCGTCGTGGGACGTCGCCGATGCCGGGCCGGACCAGCCGGCCACAGTTTCCTCCGGTCCCCAACCTATACCACCAAACCTCCGACTGTTCCGGATCCGACAGCGAGACGAACCGAGACCAGCAGAGATGCAAGTGCCATGGGGCTCAACCCACCAGGAAGGAGGATCAAGAAGGACAGCCGCCGTAGATCTCCAGGCGCCGGATCCAACGATCCGACGAGGCCAGTGGAGTAGACCACCACCCTGCGCCGGCCGACAACATCCAAGCGCCAGATCCAGATGGATCCGTCCTGAACATGGCGGCGCCCGCGACCACCCAATCTGAAGACCACGCAACCACCACCTCGCTGTGGAGTCGCATCCAAGCCGCAGCTGCCGCGCCGCGTCGCCGGCGCCGCAACGCGCCGCTGCCAAGATGCTCGCCCGCCGCGCCGCCAGACCCCGCGCTAGCCTGACGCCTCTTCGCGATCTGGTCGTCCCGCGCCGCCCAAGACGCTCCAAGGGGGAGAGATGCCCCGCCGCCGCCCAGCCGGCCAAGCTTTGCCCGGCGGTGATGCGGACAACGGCGAGGAGAGGTGGAGGCGAAGGAGGGCCGAGAGGACGGCGGCTAGGGTTCCCCCTGGGTCGCCCGCGGGGGCGACACGAGGGGGACGAGGGGTGCGTCGATGGTTTGTTACTTTGCCAAAGTGTGAGGGGTTTTTGAAGCGAGGAACGTGCGTGCTTTGCTCTTCCTCGAAGCCCTGAGCTGTTCAAAGAAAAATGTCCATGGAAGAACAGTATTATTTTTTTCACGGGAGGATGTAAGAACTGTATATTTTTTTTCTTTGAGCTCAAAATTCCGGCCAGGCCACGCAGAAAGCCCAATTCACACTCCGTCTCCGTGCATGGGCTGAAACCCATCTGTCTTCTCCACGTTCACCACGTCAGCGATCCGCGCCGAGGCGCATCCGGGCCGTCCATACCGCACAGCGGTGAACGGCCGAGATCATATCAAATCACTGGAGGCCACCGATCCGTGGCACGCACCCCTCCACCAATCAGAGCCCGCTCTCCCCTCCTATAAACTCGCCGCACCCCCGCCGCCGATTCCCCACCAATCCACCTCTGCCTCCCAGCGAAACACCACACCTCTCCTCGTCGAAGCAGCAGCAGCAGCCGCGGCATCCATGGCCCCCAAGGCGGAGAAGAAGCCGGTGGCGGAGAAGGCCGAGAAGACGACGGCGGCGAAGAAGACCAAGGCCGAGAAGCGGCCGCCGGCGTCCAAGGAGGGCGGCGAGAAGAAGGGGAAGAAGAAGTCGAAGAAGAGCGTGGAGACGTACAAGATCTACATCTTCAAGGTGCTGAAGCAGGTGCACCCCGACATCGGCATCTCCTCCAAGGCCATGTCCATCATGAACTCCTTCATCAACGACATCTTCGAGAAGCTCGCCGGCGAGTCCGCCAAGCTCGCCCGCTACAACAAGAAGCCCACCATCACCTCCCGGGAGATCCAGACCTCCGTCCGCCTCGTCCTCCCCGGCGAGCTCGCCAAGCACGCCGTCTCCGAGGGCACCAAGGCCGTCACCAAGTTCACCTCCGCTTAGATAGTCTGTTCCTGTCTTCTTTGTCGATCGATGGTACTCTGTAATAGTCAGGTGTTCGGACCATGTCGTCTTGTAACTGTTTCATTATCTTGTGAAATAGTAATGGCGCTTCTTTGATCTGTCTCGTGGCTCTGTACCATACTACCATGTTCAGTTCTAATCCCTGTTGCTTCACTTGACAGAGTTCTTGTGAGTATGGCCTTCTGTAGACAATGACTCTGAACTTGCAAAGATGTTTCTCTGTTCCATTTCTTAATTTCAGTTTTCAGCTATCGGTTTAAGAGGCTGGTTGTGCCTTCGGCGTGAGGAGGGGAGGCTCGAGGCAGCGTCTGGCCCTGTTCCAGTTAACTGACGAAAGCCAGAGTTTAGACCACAAATGCCTGCACTAAACGTTCAGTTCCATATAGGACAATGCCCCTCTCTGATTCTAGCATTACTGTATCTTAAATACCTATTGCGTTTCTGCCTCCTTGGAATCTAGGGACAGAAAATTTGGTGTGACTTGTGCTGGGTCATGACCCTCCGGTTATTTAGAGTTCTTGCTATGATCCTGTTTGTGTGAGTTTATCTTGGAGAGATGTTTCTGATTTGCAAATTTTGCTCTGATTTGTAGTAAATCTTTGCATACAATGACACTGAACCTGCAGAGACGTTCCTCTGTTCCGTTTACGAAATTCAGTTTTCAACTGTCGGTTTATGAGGCTTGTGGCCGCGAGGTGGGGAGGCCGACTAAATTAACACGTCTACGAGGGCATTGTCCTTAATACAGGGCTAGACGGACATGATTTTCAGCCATTATGCACTGCAATATAGCTCAAGACAAATGCGACCCGGTTTTCAGCACTTCTCCAGTGCAATATTGCTGCTCCTGTACAAGTCATCTGTACCGTATGCACTGTACTTTCACATGTTCAAGCTATAGTTCACTTCAAGCCGTCAGACACATGTTCCAAGCTGCAGCAACCATCGGTGCATACATGAGGACGGCTAACCAACACAGCAACTACGCTGCTTCAGACAGCAATGTATTTTTCCACCATCCCGAAAGGTTGCTTGGCTGCTTGCACTTGACGGTCAGAATCCACGAGCACTGCCGCCGGTTCATGAATGTCTCGCGCTGTTGGATTTCTCTTTGTGTTCCAATTGCAGTGTTTTTTTCCTAGGGAACCTCGTCAAAGGGCAAGCTACTCTTGCGTATTGTATATAGATAGAAACAGAGGGGAGAAAAATACAAAATGGCCAGGTTTACGTCTACGGATGAGATTAGCACCGTATTTGCACGTCTGTGCCAAGTTTTAGAACCAGTTCGGTGTAGTTTTACATTCAAACACTAACCTGATCATTCGTGGCAAGTTCAAGCACCACCAACGTATTTACCTCTTATTTACAAAAAAAAACAACCTGCATGGATAGCAATAGAGGCTCATATGCAAAAAAAAAGAGCTATAAGCCTATAAATCATCAAAAGTTGCAAAGTTGAACGACCAAATGAAACACATAGTGCAATGCTACATCATATGGATATAGAATAGAAGATCGTTGAGCGATTTCCTTGGAAAGAAAAATGATAAGAGGTAGCGGTTCCGTCAAGCTGTGGAGCCAACACCCTTGTTGCAACACATCAATTAGTCAGGATGGTCCGTAATATGATCTCTAGCAAGCCTGAATTGTTTCACAAGTGGGTTCACATCATTTATGATATGCATTACTTTTGCAACAACAGTCTGGTCCAATTCACAATTAATATCCTCATCTTCTTTGTTATATAAAAAATATCTTCATCTTCTTTGCATAATACTTTTATTTTATTCTCAATTTGCAATCAGTATCGTATTTGTATAATTGGGATGTTGTCGTTTTCGTTTTCATCACTGCTAAGTTTACTTTGCTAAGAGCAACTCTAGCGGACCCCACAAAACGCCGACTCGCAAAACGCGTTTGCAGTTCGCACAAAACCGCTTTTGCGGGCCGGCACGGGTTGGCACAGATGCAGACCCCCCAAACGGACCCGTAAAAAAGTATATTCACGGAATATGTTTTTTACGGGTCGGCTATGCGGGTTTTGCTCGGGCACCAGCGCAACGACCCGCAAATAGAAAAACTGCAAATCTGAAATTTGTCATAGGGTTTCACAAACAAGTTCAAATTCAAATGACATAAACAGTTTGCGGGCAAATAAAAGCGATTACGCAAAAGAGGGCATGCAAAGGTATGCACCCATGTCCGGCATCATCTTGGGGGTCGATCTTCACTCCGCGCCATGGAGTCCATCTTGAAGTTCATCGGCGCCACCGTAGCCACCTCCGTCGCTTGTTCCAACTCCCGCACCGAAATCATCCACATTGCCACCATATGGAGCAGAGAAAACATCACCGGAACTGGCACACGGACCGGCCGAGGCGACCATTCTCCTCTTCAAAATCTCTCTCCTTGCCATATCATGCCATGTTTTGGTGACGTCGTCCATGTCATTGCGGTTCATTGACATGATCTTGTTCTCTTCGGCGAGCAACAATGACATCGATTTGTTTTCAGAGGCGCGCGCTTTTCTCTCCTCAATGGCAGCTTTGCGCAGCCCCTCTTCCTTGAGCATTTGCCATTTTTCTTGCTTCTCTTTTGCCTTCTTCTCGGCCAACTCTTTCTTGATCTCCAACGACTTCAACAACATCAACTCGTTTGATTGCACCATGGCATCAATCTTCTCCCTCAAGCTCGATGCTTCTCTTTAGTCTTCTTGTCGCCATCGGGCTTGTGCAAATTTCTTGGGCCATCATCATCCTCATCTTCATCCATGTTTGTAAGTGATCCTCTCTTTGGTGGGGATTCTTTGTCGATCAACTTCCACTTCTCGCACTTTTGGAGCAACTCCCAACAATGCTCTAATTTGAAAAATCTGCCTTCCGAAGCTTCCATGTCCTTGTATCTATGTTGAGCAATCTTGTCCTACACAATGTGAACAAAGTGATGCAATCGTTTCTCATGATACATTATGATGATGCACAACTTGAACAAAGGCAAAGCAAACTCACATAGCCGGACTCCACGGTGCCACTTGGAGGTGCATTGCGTACTTGCTCCAAGCAAGCTACCCAACGGCTGCACATAGGCTTGATGTTCTCCCAAAGACCTTGAAGCGACCGAAATGTGTGTGGAGTCCTATTGGGGTAGTTTTCCATAATGCGGAAGTATTGATTTTCGATCCTTTGCCAATATCTTTTGGCGGTTTGAGAAGTACCCGTGCATGCATCAAGAGACACCGCACTCCATGCTTTGATCAAAGCTTGATCTTCCAAGATCGTGTAGTTCTTGGATCTTTGGCTTTTCCCAATTTTTGCTTGTGATTGCTCAAACGCTTCCGCTTCGATCTCCTCCAACCCGTCCGCACAACCATGATCATCCACGCCGCCCTCCATTTCATTGTAGTCGAATGGTTCGAAAGGGGCTTGATCAATGTCAACCGCGTTCGTGTCCAACAAGTTCACGAACTCGGTTGTTGCATTGTTCGAACCACCGCTATAGCGAATGATAACAAGTCACTAGCTATCGAGAACAATGGCGAAAAATGAAAGAGAATCACCGAAGACCGAAGAGATATACCTTCCGGCCATTTCGTCGAACACCTCGCTCGCGGGGGGAGCGGCACCGTTGAACGACATCGCCAGAGCACCTCCTTGCGGGGGATGGAGTGAGAGGTTGAAGAAGATGGCTTCCTTGAAGCCAGAACCTTCCTCCGCTTTGCGCCCGCGGCCTTGCCAGCCTTCTCCGCCGCCGGCCGGGATCGCACTGCGGCATTGGCGCCCGGAGCGCGGGCCATCGCGGCGGGGGCAGCCGGATTCCAGCCCTGCACAACCACGTTGCCCTGCCGCTTGCGGGCAGGCGCGGCGTGTGCTTGGGCGAGGCCGGCGGGGCCAACATGGCCGGCGACGAGATCCGCCTGAGGGGAAGGGGCGTGCGCGACCTCGACGGTGACGGGGGGCAGCATGGGGTCGTCCATGGCGGCGAGGGACGGCCGGGGAGGAGCAGCCGGAGCTTGCGGAGGGGGGGGGGGCAATGGTGGCGGAGGGTGCGGGGAGCGGGAAAGGGCGCGCGGAAATGTCCCTCCCGCCAAATCTCGCGCCGGATAGGGGTTGAGCTTGGGTCAGCCTCCCAGCCCGTGAAGATAGAGGTTGGGGGAGAAGATTTGCCGCGCCCCGCAAAAAAAATTGCAGGCCGGTGCGGGATGCGGGGTCTGGTCGTGCGGATTTTCTGGCCCCGACCCGCAATTTGGCGGTTATTTTGTGGGCAGGGGCGTTTTGCGGGGTCTGCTAAAGTTGCTCTAAGTACATGGGTCCAGTCTGCAACATTACTATTTCATTTGCTCATGTACTTTGTGAATAAATTTTCTGCATGCATCATCAACAACAGGCGGTAGTGCTATTTTATTTCAATCAAAGGTACACTCAAGACTGCGGCGGGAGACAGGAAAAAATTTGGAATGGGGGCGGACTCTAAACTCCAAAGAACAAAAAAAAAGTTTGATGCAAAGCAAAAACAAAGGTACTTCGACACTTTGACCACTACTGCGTATGATCTGCAGTTGACACTATGATAGAAATTCAGAAAGATTATATTGCATCGATAGAAATTCAGAAAAACTATCACCTCTTGCCTTTGCTGGCCCCTGCCTCTCCCCTTCATGTCCAACTTCTAGCTAGCAGCTATCTCCCCTTCATGTCCATCTTCTAGCTAGCAGCTACTCCCTCCGTCCTTTAAAGAGTGTACTTCCAACTTTGTTGGAAAGTCAATTTTTTTTATATTTGACCATATTTATACAATAATACACCAGCATTTATGTCATCAAATTAGTAGCATTAGATTCATGATAAAATATATTTTCATAATATACCTATTTGGTTTCACAAACATTGATATATTTTTGTACAAATTCGGTCAAACTTTGAGGTAGTTTGACTCTCCAATAAAGTTGAAAATACACTCTTTAAAGGACGAAGGTAGTAGACACTAGCCGAACTTCGTCACTGCCAGCCGATGACTCCAGTGACGCCGTGCCGCTGGCGCCGCCCTGCACTGCTGGATGCTCCTGTCCTTCCTGCATGCAGACGACGGGGGTACCAGCTGCGGGCTGCGGCTTGGAGGACGGAGCAGTGATGCATGCATGTCGCCGTCGTCCACCTGTGCAGTTTGATGCCGGCCGTCATGCCAACAGCTACGCTTCTTGCCTGTCGGTTGCTGGCTTGCCGCTGTGCATGGATCGCTTCCTCTGCCGAACGCGCGAGGATTCAGTTAGCGAACGACTGGTTGAGCCACACTGCACAGCGCGCCCCAGCGGCACATCCCACCATTCAGTTTCAGCTTCGTGCCTCGGTCCACACTAAGACGGACATGTTTAACTCCAGCACACTGGCCAAGCCCATGAGTGACCCCTCTCCTTTTCCCCTTTCTTCTTCTCACGTGAGAACTCACGATGGCCAGCGACGATACGCCCCACCTTGCGCTGCGGGGACCTCCGCTGCTCCGCAAGTGGCATGATACATAGTACTACTTCCTCCGTCTTATATAGCGTTTTTGACACTAGTGTCAAAAACGCTCTTATATTACGTATTACGGGACGAAGGGAGTAATACCTATGACATGGATACTAACCTGACGGATGGAGCGGCAAGAGAGAACCAACATCCAGGGATCAAACCCATCAACAAAGAGCACATGTATTCAGCTGGGAGTAGACAAAACAGCGACAACAAAGATAAATTGTAAATTTATAGGGATGGAATTAGGGGAAGAGGAAACAAAGAAGATGAAGTAGTAATTTGCCCGAGTGATTTATCAAATCGCGTGTATATGACCGCTCACATACAGATATCACGTCAGTTGAGTCAATATAGTGCATGTAGTTTTCCATATCATGTTTGACACAACTTTAAAACCTCAAATGTGTCTTTTAAATATGAATTGTGCTTTCATCTGTGTTTTGCCCCTTTGCGAATCATTCATAAAATATGAGCATCGTCAGGGCAAGTACGAAAATAATCATTTGCGGACAGTCCAGGAAAAAACATGTCCCAGATAGTTCACTTACCATTAGGGCTATAGTTGGTCTCTACATCAATGGCGTAACATGTCATCTAGTATATAGAGGGGCAAGGGGTGTTCCGGGGGCCCACCAAGGCCTTAACACCTCTCGGCAGCACCATGTCACCCTTCCAGTTGGAATCTCTCTCTCTCTCTCTCTCTCTCTCTCTCTCTGATCTAGATTCCCCTCAACTTCGTTGTGCTGGTCCATGACTTACTGAGGTGTTCTACTTTGGTATGTGTGGATACCTTGGAGGCATTATAATCTTCAACACCGGATCAGGCAGATCTTTGCGAGGAGAAGCTCTCACGGCTGGGAGGTACAACCAAGCTATAAGAGTCAGATGACTTCATTGACATCGTCAACATCTTCGTTGCCTTGATGGATCGTCGAGGGTATGATCTTGTTGCCTTTGCCTCGATAGTGACCTTGGTTGGTTTATGCATGGTAAAAAAATACGTACCACGTTCCCATGCATGGGTAACCATCTCATGTTATCATTTCTCTCTTTCAACACCCAACCTAACTTTGATTTGTCTGAGCAAAAGGAAAGGGCTCAAGGTTTGTGATTTCAGCAAGCTAATCTTGAATCCCCCTTGAATAGTCATCAACATGGCATGATATAACCACATCATCCTATCCTAGGGTTTTGAGGTTCTTACCGTCCGTGAGGAGGAAATCGTTAGCTTCTTCATTGTCAAGGAAGGAACTGCGCCACTTTCATCGGCACCGTATATTAAAGAGCCATAGTGGTGGTGTTTCAGGTATGCGACTGAACGAGGGACGAGTGGGTGAAATAGAGAGACCAGACCATACCGACCACCACTTGTGAAAATCTATTTTATTTCCCTTTTTATACCTTCTCCAACCGGGTTTTTTCTAGACCGTTTTTTGCATTTATATTTCTATCCTTTTCTATTTCTTTTGTTTGAAAGTGCACAGAAATTTCCAAATTCGTCGAACTTTTTTTCAAATTGATGATTTTTTATGCACTTTTCTCAAACTCGATTAACTTATTTCAAATTCATTCAACCTTTTTTTTCCAAAGATGAACTTTTTTCCAAATCCGGTTCAGTTTTTCTAATTCGATAAACTTTTTTCCAGAATCGGTGATTTTATTTAAAAATTGATGAACATTCTTATTGCAAGTCGATGATTTTTTTTCATATTTATGGTTTTTTTTCGAAATTGAATATTTTTCCATTTCATAAAAAAATTTAAATCTGATACATTTTTTCAATTCGTGATTATTTTAGAATTTCATGAAATTCTTCTCAAATTAGTGAACTTTTTTCAACTTTATGGACTTTTTTAATACATGAAGTGTTTTAGAATTTGTGAATTTTTTAATAGGGCAACGTGTTTTTTGCATCTTCATGAACTGTTTTCGAAATATGTGAACTTTCAAAATTTGTTCACTTTGTTTTAGGAAAATCACGTATGAGTGGGCACTAAATGTTCTTGATGTATAAGCGTCACTTCTAACGTGATGCTCTACTGGTTAGCCAGGCAGCTGCACGAGCGAGCGCCGGTTGGGTTCCGTGGCGCTGACGGCGCTGAATAAGAGCGAATATCCTATATGACGCGCGCGCTGCGACAAACTGTCGCTGAAACACACAGGAACGAGTCTGAGCGAACGATATGGGCCGGCCCATTTTCAGTAGCATTAAAGTGCTACAGGATTCTGGTTTTGGGAACGTACTAGAAAGTTCCTGAACCGGGTTTTCAGTGGTTTTTTCGGATTATTCATTTTTTCCTGTTTCTTTCCTTCATCCTGTTTTTTAGCAAGTTTTTTTTCCTGTGTTTTCGGTTTATGTTTCTTTTCCTTTTCAAATTTATTTTATTTTTAGCAAAAGTTTGAACACGAATTTTAAAAGTTCCTTTTCTCAAAATTTGTCCATAAATTGAGAAAAAAGTTCTGTGTTTCAGAAAATTATCAAATTTTCAGAAAATGTTCATGTTTTCAAATATTGTTCAGAAGTTTAAAAAATATTCCTCCTTTTCAAATTTGTTCACAACTTCAAAAAATGTTCAGGGTTTTCAAAAATTCTTCATGTCTTCAAACATTGTTCAGAAGTATAAAAACTGTTCCTGTTTTTCCAATTTTGTTCACAAATGTTAAAAGTATTCAAGAATTCAGAAAAAGACCATTTTTTGAATTTTTTCGAATTTCAAAAACTATGCCTGTTTTTCAAATGTTGTTCACAAACTCAAAAAATGTTCGAGTATTTGAAAAAATGGTCCGAGGTTTCCGATTTTTTTCAGAATTTTTAGTTTTTTCTTTTTTGAAAATAAAGTTCAGAATTTTCAAAAACAAAACACAGTTTCAAGAAATGATCACTTTTTACAAAAATTGTTCGCCCTTTTGGGAAGAAGTTCAAAATTTCAATATTTGTTCGCATTGTTAAATAATATGTTCACACTTTAAAAAAATGTTCAGAATTCCAAAAAAGTTAACATTTTAAAAATCATAGTAAAAATTGGCACATCGGTACCTGATGCACGCAGTCACTACACCTTGTACGGTCAATATGGATGCAATGCAAGAGATCAAGCATGTTGGCGACTAGAGTACTGCTGCTCGCACCGACGCACGGGCTGTTTCATTACTCAATTCCTGCGTCTACTTTAACCAGCTAGTTTCCAGATCTCGCGCCCCAATTTTTTTCCTCCTTAGTCCTTACACGTATCCGTTCAATTTAATATAATCTGACGTGCAAGCAAGCTGCTAGTCGCCGGAAAGTGAACCGTGTGCAAAATGAACGCATCACAATTTAGTAACTATATATAAAAAATCACAATAGCTAAAGATCAGTCAACTGAACTTTGTCTTTGGGTCGGTCGATTTTTTTTTTTTTTGACAAGGAAGAAGGAAGCGACGAGGGAGAGGAAGAGGGAGACACCAAAGCCGCCGGCATCGGGGAAGAAGCAACCCCACTATCTATCGTAGGGTGGTGGGTGCAGGTTCACCAAAAAAGCCACCCCACCATCTATAGTTAAGGTGGCGGGTGTAGGTTCGCCGGGGATTTTGGGTGGTCGTCGGGCTTAGAGCATCTCCAGCAGTTGCCCCCCCCCCCCCCCCCAGGACGCATATAAATCGCCCCCTGGGGGCGAGCCGGCGATACAAGCGGCGCTGGGGGCGGTTTTGCACCCAGTCGTCGCCCCTAGGCGCCGAAATTGGCCCACTTTTCGGCCCACTTTCGGCGAATAAAGGGCCCATATGGGCGAGAATAGGCCCATATTCGGCATGGTTCGCCGTGGCTCGGCGTTGAATTATGAACATAAACATTTTTTTATCATATAGTTCATCACAGAAAAATCAAATAGTTCAACAAAATAGTACAACAACAAATAGTTCAATACAAATTATATAGTTCAACAAATAAAAACTCATATTTCATCACACGTCGCGCCCGGCGTCGCCCTTGAGCCTCCATAGGTGCTCCACCAGATCATGCTGCAGCTGATGATGCACCTGTGGGTCTCGGATCTCCTGACGCATACTGAGGTAGGCAGTCCAGGTTGCCGGTAGCTGGTGATCAACTTCGGCTAGAGGGCCTCGCCTGTAGTATGGTTCAGTGTCAAACACTGGGTCCTCTTGCTCGCTTTCGATGATCATGTTGTGCAAGATGACACAGCAAGTCATGATCTCCCACATTTGATCTTTCGACCAGGTCTGAGCGGGGTACCGGACAACAGCAAATCGAGATTGGAGCACACAAAATTCCCGCTCGACATCCTTCCTGCAAGGCTCCTGAATCTTCGCAAACCAGGCGTTCTTGCCTCCTGGCACAGGGTTTGAGATGGTCTTCACAAATGTCAACCATCTCGGATAGATGCCATCAGCTAGATAGTACCCCTTGTTGTAGTGCCGCCCATTGATCTCGAAGTTCACCGGAGGAGAATGACCTTCAACAAGCTTGGCAAAGACAGGAGAGCACTGCAGCACGTTGATGTCATTGTGAGTTCCTGGCATACCAAAGAAGGAGTGCCAAATCCAGAGGTCCTGTGTGTCCACGCCTCAAGTACCACACTGCAACCGCCTTTGGCGCCTTTGTACATCCCCTGCCAAGCAAATGGGCAATTCTTCCATTTCCAATGCATGCAGTCGATGCTTTCAAGCATCCCATGAAATCCTCTTGCTGCATTCTGTGCTAGGATTCGAGCAGTGTCTTCCGCACTGGGTGTTCTCAAGTATTGCGGTCCAAACACTGCCACCACTGCCCGACAGAACTTGTAGAAACACTCTATGCTGGTGGACTCGGCCATGCGCCCATAGTCGTCGAGTGAATCACCGGGAGCTCCGTATGCAAGCATCCTCATCGCTGTCGTGCACTTTTGGATCGAGGTGCAATCCATCTTGCACTTGAAGTAGTTGTCGAACTCCCGGATGGAATTCACAATCCTGAGGAAGAGCTTTCGGCTCATCCGATAACGGCGCCCAAATGTTTTGTCGCCGTGAAGTGGAGCATCGACGAAGTAGTCGGAGTAGAGCATGCAGTAGCCTTCGAGACGATGCCGGTTCTTTGCTTTCACCCGCCCCGGCGCCGAGCCACCTCGCCGCGGCTTTTCATTGCTCGCCAGCAGCTGGGCGAGGGCGGCGAGCACCATGAGATGCTCTTCTTCCTGGACGTCAGCCTCGGCTTCCTCCTCCAGCAGTGTGGCGAGCGCTTCCTCGTCGTCCGAGTCCATCGCCGAGGCAGGCAAATCGCCGAACACCTTGCGCCCGGTGGGCGTGTGCCCGCCGCTAAACTGCCCCTCCGCGGCCGGAAACGCCCAGCTGCTGTTGGAGGGGCTGCCGCGGCGAACCTCTACTATTTTTCCGGCGGGGAATGGCTATCTAGCGGTGAAGGGCGGCGGGCGGCGCCGGGATATAGCTAGTGGCGGCCGAGGGCGCGGGGGGTGGGAGGCGAGTCGGGGAAGAAAATCTTGACTTTTCACCTGAGGGTGTGGGCCAGCCGCGCTTTACCCTTGCGCCGGAGCTCCGATCGCCCCCAGTGCGCCGGGTTCGGCCTGTGACCGCCGGCAAAAAAAGGGCCGAACCGGCGCTTTTCGGCGTCCTGGGGGCGCGACCGGGGCGTTTTTTTGGCGCCGGCGCCGGAAAAGTGGCCTGGGGGGCCTGTTGGGGGCGCGGGTGGAGATGCTCTTAGAGGGATGGACGGGGACAGCGGAAAGACCAGCGGTGGGGGGAGGTTGAGGGGAGGGCAGTGCGGCGAGGCGATCGCGGGAGCACCGCTGGCCTCGGGCGGAGGAGGCCGGCGGTTAGGTCAGTGGTACGTGCGAGAGGAAGAAGATGAACAAGAGGTTGGGCTAGAGGTTGAAGAAGCTGATCCGGCCATCCATCTCACATCCAAAGGACTAAAACAATCTGACCCAAAATATTTTTAAGGCGACCGTCATCTTGCGAGACCCTAACTATATACAGTACCAGCTTTGATCTTTCCTCCTCCAGCTCAGACCCCTCTCTGACCACACGAGTGCATGACACAAATGGTATGGTGGTTGACAATTTGACATCGCTATCCAACCATATCTTCAAGCTAAAGTGTTAGAGCATGCATGGATGCATCGTCCTCATAAAACCGCACAAGTATAGATGGTATGGTGGTTGAGAATTAACTTTGTCACATGTCTACGGATAAACCACCGATCGATCACGTCCGCCTTAAGCTACACTGCACTATAAATACGTGCGCTGCATGCTTTGCCTTCTCATCCAGTCATCCTCAGCCCACACGGCCGGCAAACGAACTATAGCTAGCACCACACCAACCAACCAGTTATCAATTAAGCAGCCACTTGAGTCTTGACCATGGGGCCCAGGCAGCTCCCCGCCGTCCTCCTCGCCTCCTGCGCCACCCTCCTGGCCCTTGCCACGCCATTGCTCGCCGGCGACCCCGACATGCTCCAGGACTTCTGCGTCACCGACTACAAATCCCTCAACGGCCGTAAGTTGTGCCATCTCTTCCATCCATTCCCTCGTTCGCACAAGTATAGATCATGCCAACAAAGAGGTAATGCGTAAATGTATGCTTGCAGCATTG
The DNA here is from genome assembly GCF_002575655.3 of Aegilops tauschii subsp. strangulata. Lineage (NCBI taxonomy): Eukaryota > Viridiplantae > Streptophyta > Magnoliopsida > Poales > Poaceae > Aegilops > Aegilops tauschii. Next base: position 599,176,391 of record NC_053041.3, read on the forward strand.
CGGTTGAACGGGTTCCCGTGCAAGAGGCCGGAGAACGTTACGGCGGACGAGTTCTTCTCGGCCGCGCTGGCATTCCCGGGCAACACCTGCAACTCGGTCGGCTCCGCGGTGACGGCGGCGAACGTGGAGAAGCTCCCGGGGCTCAACACGCTGGGCGTCTCCATGTCCCGCGTGGACTACGCTCCGTGGGGAGTGAACCCGCCGCACACCCACCCACGTGCCACCGAGATCATCTACGTGCTAGAGGGCTCCCTCGACGTCGGCTTCGTCACCACCGCCGGCAAACTCTTCGCCCGCGCCGTCTGCAAGGGTGAGCTTTTCGTCTTCCCCCGCGGCCTCGTCCACTACCAGAAGAACAACGGTGGCGCGCCGGCCGCCGCAATCTCGGCCTTCAACAGTCAGCTTCCCGGCACGCAGTCCCTTGCCCTAGCGTTGTTCGCAGCCTCACCGCCGGTGCCCACCGACGTGCTGGCCAGGGCGCTCCAGGTCGACGGCGGCGTAGTGGAGGCCATCAAGTCCAAGTTCCCGCCAAAGTAACCAGCATGCATGCATGCATGTTGGTTGGGTCAGCTCTACTGCTGCTAATAATAACGAGGACCACGTAAAAGTGCAGTTTTAATCCATTTGCTTGTCAATATGTTTTGTACTATATTCTGATTCTTTTGTGTCAGTTTAGTGAAGGGCCTCGTCGATTTTACTGTTATAACTACTGTTTTTTCTTCATGAACTAATGGTGATTGATTATGTTTTGTACTATATTCTGATTCTTTTGTGTCAGTTTAGTGAAAGGCCTCGTCGGTTTTACTGTTATAACTACTGCTTTTTCTTCATGAACTAATGGTGATTGATTTGTACGTGTCCATTATTGGTGAATGAATCTACCTGATTGCTTGAAGTGTCGTTATATTGTAAGCGATGAACAATATATAGTCTATCTCCCTCTCTTTGCAGATCCATACCCAAGACTTTAGGTGGACTTGTGTTAGTAGAAAATTATAGATTTTGGATTATGGAAATACTTTTCATGATTTTTGTAGTATTTTTATTATTTTGTGAGGGTTGTAGTATTTTGAGTTTGCTACTCTAAATCATTTTATACTCTCTTTGCTCATTTTGGTTAGTTGTATTAGTTTTTTCTATAGTTTTAAATAGCCGGCTATAGCTCTGCTATAGCCCGTTATAGACTTTTCAGCAGGGTGCCGCTAAATGGTCGCCTTCACAAATAGCCCGCTATAACCCACTATAGCTGATTTGGAGACCCGACGCTATTTTCCATAGCCCGCTATTTAAAACATTGTTTTTTTTAGAAGTTAAAATTGTATTAGTATCTCACATGCACGTATGTACGTCCATCTTTGTTGATGCAGCCTGCTTGCCAATCAATACGCATCACGAGCTAATTGTACTCCTACACAGAGTACCGGGCCGGTCGATTTATTTATTAGTCGCCGGAAATGGTGGCTGGGACTAGCCATATTCAGCTATGCACAGATATCACCAGTCGCAGAAAAGAAAAAAAATCAGCCCTTCTGCTATTGGGGAGCAAGAGCTCGGGAATTCCCAGGAAGACCCCCAGTGCGTCCCCTATGGCGGCGGCCTAGGGTTTTCTTGTCCTCCGGCGATCTCATGCCATGAGTTTCCGAGTCCGGCGACGAGCCGATCTCTGGCGCCCCCACAAGCGACTCTAGCACCACCTTCGCTTCTCGAGTTGATCCAGGGGGCAACTCAATTGCTTACCCGGCTTTGGTTGATGAAGGGAGTCTAGGGTTTCCGTTTGGAGGATTCTTTTGCTGTTTTCAACATGGAAAAGTCAGAGGATGGAGGAAAGGCATCACAGGGATTCAACGCAGAAGGGGCTAGTGAATTGCTAGATCGGTTGGCTTTGCAAGATGACGAGCTTGACGATCTGGTCTGGGAGGATGAAGTTGATTCGGAGGAAGTGAGACCAAAGTGGCTGGCCCTCGGGCGGCTCCTGACAACGTAATCCTTCAGCCAAAGCGCACTCATTGGAGATATGAGAGCTGCGTGGAATCTGGCACAACAGGTAGTATGGAGGAGGATAAACCCTAATCTATTCTCGATTCAGTTCAATTGTCTGGGTGATTGGAACAAAGCCATGCACAAGGGTCCATGGGACTTCAAAGGTTATGCACTAATCCTCGCTGTGTATGATGGCTTTTCTAAGCCTGAAAAGATTAAGCTAGATAGGCTGGAAACATGGGCGCGGATCCATAAACTCCTTGATGGGATTCTAAAGAATGAGAACTTTCTGAGAAACTTGGCAAGGCGTATCGGCGAGGTCTAGGAACTTCAAGTTACTCTTCCCGATGGCTTTGTTGGGGAGTTCATCAGGGTGAGGGTTAGGCTGGATGTTGGGAAAAAACTGACTAGAATTGGTCATATCACAAAGGGAGGAGAAACCGAACCTTATAGTGTGAAGTATGAGAAACTACCCACATTGTACTATGAATGTGGGTTGATGGGCCACTGGTATGAGGAGTGCGGTTCAGGTGAGCATGATGCATCAAAGTTTGAATGGGGGCGGTTTATTTTATCCTCAAGGAATTGGCTGCTGTTGGCCGCGGTAATAGATCAGCTGGAGCTGGGAGGGGTGAACAGTATGGAGATGACCTTGGTAATGGTCGGGGCAGAGGATGCGGTAAGAGGGGAAACCTGTTTGGAGGAAGGGGACGTACTAATCAAGACGACTGTGAGAAAGATGTTGAAACGAGCAACAGAGGGACAGGAACAGACCTCATCGGTGATGGAGGTGCGATTGCTGAATATGATCGCACCAAAAGTTGGCACTTTAATGCACAACAGATGAAGGAAGGGACAACTTCACCATAATGGAGACCGGAGAAGGGCAAATAGATGACCCCCTTGTCCTGAGAAAGAGGAATGCAGATGAGTTGAATACAGAGAAGCTACTGAACGGTGGAGCGGTGGTCCCCTCGAATGCCATTTTTCCGATTGGGAGCACCACAGTCATTGCTAATCAGTTTGAGGTGGGAGAGGTTAGAGACAAGAACAACAACGGGACACCTCCGAAGAATGCCAACAAGAAGAAGCTTAAAGCAAGCGATGGAGCAGCGGTTGGTAGCTTGAATTTAACAGATGCGGCGGCCACCGAGAGTGAGGCACGCCGAAAGCAATGAGTCTCATATGTTCGAATTGTCGTGGGGCGGGCAACCCTGCGACAATTCGAGAGCTTCGTGAGCTAACGGAGCATTTTTGCCCCAACCATTCTATGTATTCTTGAGACGCAGATTGAGAGTGCTAGAGTGGAAAATTTATCAATTTCTTTAGGTTTTATAAAAGTTTTGTTGTGAGTAGTTCTGGTAGAAGTGGTGGGTTAGGAGTTTTTTGGAATGATTCAATAAAGCTGGAAGTTATTGGCTACTCTAAGTATCACATAGATGTGGAAGTTGAGGAACTTGGAAACATTCCCTCGAGGATTACTTTTGTATATGGAGAGGCTCGGGTTAATGAACTTGTAAAACATGGGATACTATGAAAGGGATTGTGGGTGCAAGTATATTACCTTGGATGGCATTAGGAGACCTTAATGAAGTACTTCACCCTCACGAACATGACGGGATTGGTAATAGGAGTCAAGCCAGATGGACAGCTTCAGAGATGCGTTGGACACATGTGGTTTGGCAGATATCGGCTATTCAGGAAATGCATGGACGTTCGAGAAAAAGTTAGCAGGGGGACTTTTACAAGGGTCAGACTAGATCGGTGTGTGGCCAATGCAGCCTGGACCCTAGCACACCCTAATGCTGAGTTAATGCACAAAGATACTGCATGTTCTGATCATGCACTATTGCAGCTGAAGATCGACGGGCATGCAAGTATGGCGGGTCCCAAGGCATTTAAATATGAGGTTATGTGGGATTCCCACCCATAGATGCAGACGGCAGTAAGTACTAGTTGGGGGCAATCCCAATGTGGCTCATTGCAAGGATTAAAGGACAGGTTGCAGTCGCTGTCCTCGGATCTTTCCTCGTGGGACAAGACAGTCTCTAGGAATGTAAGAAGAGAGATTTGGAAGCTGCAGCATGACTTGACCATCTTGCATGCGATCCCACGCAGATCTGGTCCCTCTCATAGTGAGACAAAAATCTGTGAAAGATTGGTGGAATTATTTCACAGGGAGGAAATTTTATGGAGACAGCGGGCACGCATTGAATGGCTTGCTCATGGAGATAAAAACACCTATTTCTTCCATCTTCAAGTGAGTCGGCGACGAAGGAAAAGACAAATAAAAGCATTACAGAGACCGGATGGAAGTGTAACGCAGGATCCAACAGAGATGGAAGATTTGGCGACAAACTTCTATACTAACCTTTATACTTTGGAAGGAGTCCATGACATGGACCGGGTATTGCAGACGGTTCCAAGGAAAGTTACCGAGGAAATGAACAAAATCCTTAATGTTGGGTACACCCAAGATGAAGTTAAAACAACACTTTTCTAGATGTTCCCGACTAAGGCGCCGGGACCAGACGGTTTTCCAGCTCACTTCCTTCAGCGTCATCTAGAGGTATGTGGAGCGGATGTTACAGAGGCAATCCTTAGAACTATTAATGGGACTGAATCAACCGAGACAATAAATGAGACTATTTTGGTATTGATAACAAAGGTAAAAAATTCCAGCTTATTATCACAGTTTAGACCTATATCCTTATGTAATGTTCTCTACAAGATTTCCTCCAAGGTCATATCAAACAGGTTGAAGATAGTTTTGCCTGACATTATTTCAGAGGAGGAATCTGCTTTTGTCCCAGGTAGGCTCATTACAGATAATATTATCACGGCCTGTGAGTGCCTTCACTTCATGAAAAGAAACACAGTAAGAAGGAATAGGTATTGTGCTCTAAAGTTGGATATGATGAAGGCATATGACAGAGTCGAATGGGATTACCTTGAAGCAATAATGTTGAAATTGGGATTTAGAGAGAAGTGGGTGGAAATTGTGATGAGTTTGGTAAGAACTGACAAATTTTCAGTTTTGTCTAATGGAAAGAAACTACAAGAGTTTACTCCATCTCGTGGAATTTGACAGGGAGACCCCATCTCCCCTTACCTATTCTTGATTGCGGCAGAGGGCCTTTCGTGCCTACTGAAATCAATTGACGAGTCATGCAACCTGAATGGCATTCAGGTGGCACCTACGGCACCACCAGTTAACCATTTATTATTTGCTGATGACAGCCTGCTGCTTTTTAAGGCTAGTGGAGAGGGGGCAAATGAGGTGACCCAGTTGTTGGATACGTATTGTCAAGCGTCTGGGAAACGTATAAACAATGAGAAGTCACCAATCTTTTTCAGCAAAAAATGTCCAGCAAATGTAAGGCAGGAGGTGAAGGATGCAGTGCAGGTGCAGAATGAGTATTTGAGCGCTAAATATTTGGGGTTACCTACTGATGTGGGATCCTCAAAAAATGGCTCTTTCAAGTACCTAAAAGACTATCTCTGGAGCAAAGTACAAGGATGTATTGAGCATACAATGTCAACAGCTGGGAAGGAGGTTTTGGTTAAGGCAGTTGCACAAGCAATCCCTGTTTTCTCTATGTCATGTTTTAAACTTCCAAGAGGTTTGTGCGAGCACCTTAACATGTTGATAAGGAAGTTTTGGTGGGGTAAAAAAGATAGAAAGAGGAAGCCTGCTTGGGTAGCGTGGGAAGCAATGACGCAGCCAAAAAGTGTAGGAGGCTTGGGGTTCAAAGATTTTGAGATGTTTAATCTAGCCCTGCTAGCCAAACAGGCATGGAGAATAATGCAAACCCCTGAAACCCTAAGTGCAAGAATACTGAAAGGAATCTACTTCTCGAATGGAACAATATTAAATGCTGCTCTTGGTAGCCATCCTAGTCAGATATGGCGGGCAATAATAGAGGGACAAGATGTACTGAAGCTTTGGCCTTATCAGAAGAATCGGCAATGGAGCGACAGCGAACATCTAGGTTGATAACTGGATACCCATTAAACATATGATGAGGCCCTATGGGAGGCATGGTAATCCCAACATAGAATTAGTAACTGAACTGATGAATCATACCTCAGCTACATGGAATATGGAGAAACTACAGGAAGTATGACTACCGATTGACATTCTAGCGATCATAAGTATCCCTTTATGCACCACCGATATGCCGGATTCGTGGGCGTGGAGCTTTCAAAAAAGTGGTTCATTCACGGTGAGGTCAGCGTATCGGATGATGGTAGACACAAAACTGAGGCGGGGCACATGGCTTGATGAGTCGGCTCGATCCTCAAGTGCGGACCGCGATGAAGAATCATGGAAGTCACTATGGAATACCTCGGTTCCTGGCAAAATACGCATGTTCCTTTGGCGATTGGCAAAACAGTCTCTCCCCACGGAGGATGTCAGAGCGCACAGAAAGATGGCAGTAACTACGGCATGTGGGCTATGCGGAGCTGAGGATTTGTGGCGGCATTCATTACTTGAGTGCTCGATCGCCAGGTGCATTTGGGCCCTGGTTGATGGTGAGGTGGCAGAACATCTTTGTGCAACCACGGAGCCCAGCGCCAAGCAGTGGATATTCTCGATAATTGATACATTATCTCATGCCGCCTTTGTTAGGCTTGCAGTGACCTTGTGGGCGATTTGGTGGACGAGGAGGAAAGCCATACACGAGGAGATATTCCAAAGCCCGTCGGCTACACATCAATTTATAATCAGGTTCATTGAGGACCTGGAGTTACTACCAAAGAAGATCAGCAGAACACCGGCTCAGCGAGAACCCAGGGCTGCTCGGCCAAAGGCGCCCCCCTATGGGTACTCCAAAATTCATGTGGACGCTAGTCTGTTGAGGAACCAAACCACGGGTGCAGCAGCCGCTGTCTATAGAGACGAACAAGGGACCTATATGGGAAGCTCTTCACTAGTAATTCATGGCGTTGCTGATGTCCCTACCCTTGAAGCTATAACTTGTCGCGAAGCACTGGCGCTGGCGGAGGACTTGCGGATAAACAACTTCATGGTTGCCTCGGACTTGAAGCAAGTCATTGGTGATATTGAAAGAGGTACCAAAGGTGGCTATGGTACTATCATTAGAGAGATTAAGACAAGAGCTTTAAACTTTAATTGTTCTTTTACTTTTGAAGGGCGTCCCTCAAATTTAGACGCCCATATGTTAGCCAAGTTTTCAAACTCTCTTGTTCAGGGAAGACATGTGTGGTTGTTGAGCCCACATGATCCCTTTTGTATTCCTCTCCATCTGGAGTTTGAGTAATAAAGCTTGGTGACACCCCTAAAAAAAAGCTATGCACAGATGCCTAGAAAGTAACTCATCGGTTCCTTCCTTTTCTAACTACCCCAGAGCGAAAGGAGGCGACCCACGTTCCTTGGTTCCGCCGCCTGCCAGGCCGGTGGTTCCCTCCCTCTTCGGCGGCTGCTCCGGCGGCGGGAGAGTGGGGGAACCCCGGATCTGGGTCCCGGTGTGTAGATAGTAGGGTAGTTTGTGTGAGTGGCGCAGTCATGTTGGGGGAGATGGTGCCCGTTTGAAATAATCTTTCCAGCGTTCGTTTCCCTTTCCGGCGAGGTCTTGGGTGGAGTCGGCAGACTTCCAGGCAGAGTGGAATAATCGCATTTCAAAAAAGTTTAAAATTTCAGAAATTGTTAACATCTATCACAAAATGTTCAGACTTTCAAAAATTACTTGCCTTTTATTTATTTTTTACACTTTGCAAGAAATTTGCTCAATTTTTTTGAAACGGTGTTCATATCTGGCGTTGTGGTTAGTTCTTAAAAATTAGCGCTGCTTTTTACCAATGTATTATCGTCAAGTGCATTGGTTTATCGACAACACTTTTGTAAACCGGTGGTCTATGTTTTGATTCCCGTTGAGGGCGCTTGATATTTTCATATATTTTTTCATTGTTCCATAGTATGAGCGGGGCGAATGCGCGAGCACGCTAATGGGCCGGCCAATTTGGGGCTTGCTGTATGCGTTGCGACCCCAAATTGACATAGAACGCGGGAGCTCCCACTGGACGCTCTTTGCGTCAAATTGGTGTCACGACGCACAGGAGGCAGCCTGACTGGGCCGGCCCATCGATCTGTACCGCGTGAGAAAAAAGGGAAAGCAAAAACTTTGCCTGGCGCGATGCCAGGAATCGAACTGGCAACCAAACGATTGCGACCGCGTGATACTTGCCACTCCAGCTGACTACCATTTAGAAAAGAATAACATCGCGTATCTAAAAGAACTTAGGACGCCCGTACAACCAGACAAATCTACTAATACGAGCAGGAAATAGTTACTGTAGCGAACATCTTAAAAACAAAATGTACTTTTTTTAACTGTACAAGCAGGAATTTTTTTGCATATGCCCAAAAATTTTGAATCACAGAAAGTATTTTTGAAAAACGTAAATCATTTTTTGTAAGTTGTGAACAAATTATGAAATTCCAAACAAAATTTTAAAGCACGAACATTTTTAAATTTTCGAATAAAATGTTTAAAAAATGGAACGTTTCAAGAAATTCCAAGAAAAAATTGAAACCACGAACATTTTTTGAATTTCTGAACAGAAAATAAAAAATAGAACATTTGAAGACATATATAACAAAATTTTTAAACCGCAAACATTTCTTGAAATTCTTGAACACTTTTCCAAATGCGAACATTTTTTGCATTTTAGAAAAAAAAATTCTGAACAAAAAATTGAAACGTGAACATTTTTTGAAAACGCAAACAATTTTTTGGAAAGCATGAATTTTTTTAAAAAAATTGGGAATTAAAATGTAAAATTCCAAAACAAATGAAAATTTGAAAAAAAAAATGAAAACACGAACATTTTTTGAAAATGACGAACAAATGTTGAAAGACTGACCAGTTTTTGAAAAGAACGAAAGTTTTTTTGAACATGTGAACAAAAAATATTTGAACTCCCAAACAATTTTTTGAAATATTGAACATTGAACTTAAATGTGTGAACAAATTTTAAAAATGGGAACGTTTTACGAAACTCACGAAAAAAAATCAAACACAAACATTTTTTTGAAAAATGCGAACAAATTTTTAATTGAAACATTTAATGAAACTCACGAATAAAAATTGAAAAATAGAATCATTTTTCTTAAATTTGCGAACAAATTTGCAAAGTTGTGAAATTTTGAAAAAAAAACATAAAAAGAGAAACAGAAACTAAAAAAGGAAAAGAAACAGAAAAGTAAAAAAAAGAGAAAAAAATCGAAAGCCAAAAAGAACTTGAAAAAAAGGATACAGGAAAAAACCAGGTTCAGCCCAAAACCGGTTGGCCGCACTACCTATAAGTGGGCCGGCCCATGTCTGTGGCTCGCTGCGCTGCTCTGTGCGATTGCTCCACAGTTCGCCGCAGTGAGCGGCGAATAGGATATTTCATAGAAGGCGTCAAATAGAAGCTCCCTTCCTCATGGGCATATTTGAGGCATGGGTGCTTTAAGCAAGAGCGGGCCTGGCACAATCTCTCGTACATGAAGTTAATCATCCCGATCCCGCGTAATGTCGCCGCCATAGGGCCCGCTAGCAAAGCGTGAGCATGCATCAAGGAAGGTGGCGGCTGTGCACTTCATTTCGGTGGAGGTCGACTTGATGGTTCACAGAGGCATGAGGGCAGTCGCGTTGCTCGGCACACCTAGGTGTGGCGGGGAAGGTGGAGTTGGCAGTGTGACAGCGTCCTATGTTGGACGCCATGTTGTGCAGCGCACATGAATGCTCGGAGCTTGGGCGGCGAGGTTGGTTGTGGGTTGTGAGGGGCATATATGTCGTGCAACGGATGTTGAGGTGTGCGTGACCAATGGGTGCGTACACTCCGGGTTGGAGGTGGCGTGACGTTGTCTGTTCTGTCTACTTCGGTTGTGTGGGCAGTGGGACAACGAGCGGGGCCAAGGTGTTGGGGCGTTCATGCTTGGATCTTCGAGCCTGGGTGGCGGCGAGCGGTGGTCGGGGGTGGCGGCTATTGCCAAGGCGCATCTCACATCCGGTCGGATCTGGACCATGCAGGCTTGCGGTCGCTGCTCTGTTGACGGTACGGCTGGTGTTTTGTTGGCCGTGGTGCGGCACGGTCGTGCGGTGTGGTGTTGCTTGTGTTGTTGGCACAATGGTGTTGTGGTCTCGACAGGGTCCATGTGGTGCCGACATCGACTCGAGGGTTCCTCCTTGATGATATCCTGCTTAGTTCGGTGTGGTCTGCCACTAATGAATACAAACGGAGCCACGACTTAGTCTTGCAGGTTTGTAGTAGCTCGCCCCATACACAAGGTGTGTTAAGGTGACGAGGAATAACGTTTTGGGGGAAAGCTTTGATCGACGAGGGTCGTTACTGGCGATGATTAGAGGCATTATTGAAGGGTACTTTTTCAATGTTGGTACGTGCCTGTCGAAGTGGTGGCAGCGTTGGAGGTTGTTGATATGGCAAAAACGTTGTGGTTGATGATGGTCGATGCGGACGATGACATCGTCCATGGGCGTCGTTTTCCTTCTTGAAGCCACTCTAAAGATCTTGCTCTCAATCACTCTGGGCCGTGGTCGTCTTAAGTGGTGGTGGTGGTCGGTTTAGGTCGTTATCAGTGTTGTGTGTTTTTCTTCTTTCTTTTTTCTTATATATGATGTGGTTTTGCCAACCATTTTGCAAAAAATAAAAAAAAAATCGCTTTCTCTATATATAAGAAATACGCAGGAGCACCCAGCCCCATAAGAAAATGATTATCTACCTGCAGAAAGAACTGAAAGTCCTGAACAACTTGACACTAGAATTGCTCAAAACCTAGCCCTGACGATAAAAACACGATTTTAGGCGTTTTAGGCGATCCTGGCAGTTGAGCCAGCAGAAGGAAGGGCTGAAGCAAGGACTGCCATCCTCTGACAGGGAACAGCTTAGCCTAATTAGGAGGAGGCGAACCTATATTTATATCTGAAGAAATCGACACTCTCGTCAGACGCCACCTCACCTCTGCCTCGAGCCCCAGCCGCCGCGCCACCACCATGTACATGTACTCGTCTGCTACAGCCTCCCCTCCACACGGCCAATAGCCTCGTTAACCCATAGTCAAAATGTGTTGAGAAATGGAACAGAGAAACATCCACTCAAGTTATGAGCCGTTGTCTGCAGAGATTTACACACGGCCATACTACCGAGTCAGAACAACAGATGCCTAAACAGCAGACGGACACGCCCTTTGTGCCTGCAACGAGCAGACCGTAACGTTTTAGGCGATCCTGGCATGGCAGTTGAGCAGCGAGCAGAAGGAAGGGCTGAAGCAAGGACGGCCATCCTATGACTGAAACTGGGTCTATCTCCGAAGAAATCGACACTTTCGTCAGTTAACTGGAACAGGGTCCTGACGCTGCCTCAAGCCCCCGGCGCCATCACCATGTACATGTACTCGACCACCACAGCCTCCCCTCCTCATGCCGAAGGCACAATCAGCCTCTAAAACCGATAGCTGAAAACTGAAATTAAGAAACAGACAGAGAAACATCTTTGCAAATTCAGAATCGTTGTCAGCAGAGTATTACAGAGGCCATGCTCACAAATCTGAACATAAGTTGCATAGCATAAAAGAAGTTGGAGATTCAGAACTCACACAAACAAGATCATAGCAGGAACCATGACACAGATCAAGTGAAGCGACGGGGACAAGAACTGAACATGATACATAACCATGACACAGATCAAAGAAGCACCATTACCATTTCATGAGGTAATGAAACAGTGTGTTCCCACAGAACCAACGCAAGTTACAAGACGACATGGTCTAAACAGGTGACTGTTACAGAGAACCATCGTGGTCTAGGAGGAGGTGAACTTGGTGACGGCCTTGGTGCCCTCGGACACTGCGTGCTTGGCGAGCTCGCCGGGGAGGACGAGGCGTACGGAGGTCTGGATCTCCCTGGACGTGATGGTGGGCTTCTTGTTGTAGCGGGCGAGCTTGGCGGACTCGCCGGCGAGCTTCTCGAAGATGTCGTTGATGAAGGAGTTCATGATGGACATGGCCTTGGAGGAGATGCCGATGTCCGGGTGCACCTGCTTCAGCACCTTGAAGATGTAGATCTTGTACGTCTCCACGCTCTTCTTGGCCTTCTTCTTCTTCTTGTCAGCGCCGCCCTCCTTGGACTTCGGGGGCCGCTTCTCGGCCTTGGGCTTCTTCCCGGCCGTGGTCTTCTCGGCCGCCGGGGTCTTCTCCGCGGCAGCCGGCTTCTTCTCCGCCTTGGGGGCCATTGGACGCTGCTGCTTCGCCGGGGAGAGGTGCTGTGTTTCGCCGGAAGGTGCTGGTGGGGAATGGATTGGTGGTTGGTGATGAGATGGGGAGGGTGCGGCGACTTTATTTATGCAGAGGAAGAAGGTGCGCTCTGATTGGAGGAGGGGTAGGTGCCCCGGATCGGTGACGTCAGGTGATCGATCGAGAGATATCAGCCGCTAGCTGCTGCTTCTGATGGACGGCCCTGATGAGCTTCGGCGCGGATCGATGACATGGCCAAAAGTTGGGCGGGGAGATCAAACTCTCTTCGTAGCGGGAATTTTGGGTGTGACTGTTTTCCATCCATCTGCCATCTCAGCTGACGAAGAGCAAAGCATGTTCCTGGCTTCACATTATCAGAAGTCATACCGGAGCAAATCAAAATCAACGAAATAAGACGCAATGACAATATGGTATGAGAGCATCCGTAATCGTATATTCCTCAAACCTCCCGAATAGGTACAGGCGGACGGATCATAAAATCGGCACCCAACCGGCCAACTGGAACCCTCAAACCTAGCCCAGACGGCTGGATTGTTCGGCACCCCTCATACTCAGCACAGACGTGGGCCGGATATGGGACACCCAGACACGTCTGCCACGTCAAACTGACGGGCGGGACCCGAGGAAACCCATCAGATCGTAGGGTTTCGCCGCTCCGGCAAACTGCCCGAGGGGCCAAACCCGGCTCTTTAAGCCGCTCCAGCGAGGGTTAAACCCTGGTTGCCCCCATTTCTCCCTCTCCATGCTCCAAGTACAATCTACACCGATTTGTCTACTTCCGCTGCTACTCGGACTCGGTAACGATCGTGATCCAAACCGTTTATGCATCTTCATATTGTTCTTGGGTGACCGTACGGCGATTTTTTTCTACTACGTTTTCTAACAAAAATGTATTATGTGCAGGCAAAGCATGATCCTTTTGGTATATTACTAGATCAACAGGTAGAATGTCACGAGCATTGATTGCCCATCTTTTCATTATATGGTTTCCGGTTATGTCAGAAATATCCGAAGAAGTCATGACCTGGCAGCAGATTATAGATATAAAATAAAAAATAATTAAACTTACGGACTAAACATATGCACATAGACATTCCATATAACAGACATTTAGTATATGAGCGCAAAGAAGACCCATATGTTCATACTGGGCACATTCAAAAGTGAAATTTTGGAAAATCATTAGCAGTTGACATTGTGTAAGGAGGGCGGCACCACTTCTCTCGTTGCACAAGTTTCCTATGAATTGTCTTGTACTGTTTGTTTGGATTGATAGCCTCAACATGATAATCTCTGGATTCATATATGTGATTTTGAAACATCTCAAACATTTTGTGTGTATATATTTTGCTAGCATGTCTCTCAAGTGGATTATTAGCTTTTGGTATAAAACAGGTTGGAGGGCTGGTGAGGAATCGGCGGCGAGGGCGCGGAGGATTTCTAGGAGGGGAGAGGCTGTCTCTGATTGGTGGAGGGGTGCGTGCCATGGATCGATGGCCTTGACTGATTTGACACGATCTCAGACGTTCGCCGCTGTGCGCGATGGACGACCCACGGGCAATTCCTATTTGGCGCTGCAGGCGCCGGTTTATACTGTTTTTGCTAACCCGCGTCTGCAGGAGCTACTCGCGGGCCGGCCCATATTTCATTTTTTTTCCTGTTTTCGAAATTCTAAAGAAAACTGCAAAATCTCCTCACGAGTTAGGATTCGAACCCTGCACCGCAGGTTATCAGGGCTAGAGGAGTAACCAATCCGACAACCTCACTAGCTGTGATAAGATACACGTTTTATATCCATTTCTTCCTTCCTCTTTGTCCTTTTTTTCTCTATCCTTTTCTTCTTTCTTTTTTTCCAAATTCGTATTTGGTTTCTTCAAATGGATGAACTCGTGTTTCGAAATCCATGAACTGATTGTTTTGAAACTCGTGAACCTTTTTCAAAATTGATGAACTTATTTTTCATTTTTTTGAACTTTTCTCAAAATCGATGAACTTTTTTTCAATACCGATGAACTTTTCATCAAAATTGGTAAACTTTTTCCAAATCCGATGAACTTTTTTCAAATTGATGAATTTTTTCCCAAATTAGATGAACTTTTTTCAAATCAATGAACTTTTTTCAAATCGATGAACTTCTTTTGAATTTGTGAACTTTATTTTGAATACATGAACTTTTTCGTTTTTGGTGAACTATTTTTTAAATACGGGAACTTTTTTTTGATGATCATGAACTTCATGTACACATGTTTTCAAATAATTGGAAAATCTAAACTCTACAGTGTAATGCGAAATTAATAGTGCGTCTACGTTTCTCTTCTTAAGAATGTTCGCGCCGTGTAGTATCACTGGCATTTAGCTGGTGGAATGGTTAGCATCGCTGTTTCTAAGCGCGAGGGCGCGAGATTGATGACGATCGAGTGCTGTTTTTCGGCCAACTTTTTTAGCGCAGCGCGATTTGTGGGCCGGCCCATCCAGCCGCTGCTGCAGGCGCCAGTTTGCTTGCGCGGCACAGAAGGCGCGCAATAGGAGGTCCCCGACCCACATGCGCCTCGGCACGGATCGCTGAGGTGGCGGAAAGATGGGCCGGGGGGAGCAGACGGGTTTCGTCCCACACGCGCGTATGTACCGACCGGTTGGACTTTCTCCGTGGCGGGAATTTTGAGTTCGATTTTTTTTTCCATCGACATTTTGCTCTCTTTTGCGGGGACAGACTTTGTATTTCTCGACCAGCAGGGCTACACTTCTCGTTTCAATGTTTCACAACCATATATCTGGTCCTGATCTTAGCCAAATGACATACTTCCTCCGTTCCTAAATATTTTTGTTTTTAGAGATTTCAAATGAACTACCACATACGGATGTATATAGACATATTTTAAAGTGTAGATTCACTCATTTTGCTCCGTATATAGTCATTTGTCGAAATCTCTAGAAAGTCAAATATTTTGAAACGGGGGAGTACCTTTTTACATATGTCAAAGTTTGCCAACAGGTGGCTTGTATTATTTTCAGACCGACGCACATGAGTAATATAAACATTCCGTTCTTTCGACTTCAGTGTATTTCATTCACCATAAAGGTGTATCTTGATCTTTCTGCGACACTAGCCTTCAAAAGATTAACTGACTCCAAACAGTCCGCCTTCGTCAATATATAGAGGTTACTCCATTGTTGGGCTAAGGACATGCCCCAGCCCCAGAGCAGCTAATGCATAATGCAATGCATCATGATAGGCCAGAAGATTGCGGCATCATCGATATTTTGCTTTGAACAGCTCGGGGCTACGAGGTTCGTGTTGAATCTTATATAAATACTTGATCCCACTAACTCTATTTCTCTCAACACGCTACTACGTCAACTCACCATGCCCACATGCACACGAAAAGGTCCACCTTAATATGCACCGTGCACGCTAGACATGTTTAATAAATATTTACAACTCTATTACTCCCTTCGTTTCTAAATATTTGTCTTTTTAGAGATTTCAAATGGACTATCACATACCGATGTATATAGACATATTGTAGAGTGTAGATTCACTCATTTTGCTCCGTATATAGCCACTTGTTGAAATCTCTAGAAAAACAAGTATTTAGGATCAGAGGGAGTGTAATAAAAGACAATAAGTTATATTTATTTTAGTTTCAAATTATCATAATGTTAATCCAAATAATGTTGCAGTAACCGAATCTCATTGAAATAATTATAGGCGATTCCCACAACAACGTGGGTATCATCTCTTGTACTCCCTCCATTTTTATATACAAGGCCACTATGAAATATATATTTTGCATCTATATAAGGCCACCAACAGTAATCGAGGCAAAGTTAATGATATTTTCTCGTACTAACAACCTATTTAATACTTGCATGCATGCAGTCATAATGACAGTCAGCTACTTCCTTCATTCCGTTTCTTTGCATGTATGCGCAGTATTAATGGTCTCAGTAAACAAGAAGAAAATTTGAATTATAAAGCAGGCATTAAATTTTACATTGGTACCTGTAATCCGAGTTTGTGGCCTTGTATACAAAAATGGAGGGAGTATCAATCTTATTATCTATCTCGTGATGGATGGTTGGTGGGAGGGCCATACCGACGGTTATTTGAAGCAAACCAGTAGGCCCATGCCGTCGTCGAGGCTACCACATCCCACTACACTCTCGATGCGGCGTTGTTCACCTCCCAAGTCAAATAGCTCACGATGCTCTTGATGCTCACCGGACTAAAACAAATAGCTATGTGATAATGCAAGTTTTTTTATCACAAATAACTTAGCTCAATTGAATGAACTTTTTTCTAATACATTAAGTTTTTATTAGTTGTATTTTATATAATTATGTAAGTAAGATAACTACATGATAGTTTGAGTTTGAGAAATTTTGTGGTTGGTGAGCTCATGGGTAATTATACCTTGTTGGTGTTGTTGCACGAGACGAAGGTGGTCGGCGTAAAACATTGCATGTCAGGGATGTTCATATCTCAAAACATATGCTGATATTTTCTCAAATGGGTATCATTGCCTTAACATGGTAATGGCCCGTGTTATTTTCTGACATCAAAAAATATATTTATGTTCATGAAATTACAAAACCATGGTAATGTATCTCAAACTAAGGCGTAAGACCTTTCCAATGTAGTAAACAAAGGTGGATTCCTAATGTACCAAAAAATTCAGTTCTTGGCGCTTGGTATCAACTCTCCATGTGCTTTCACATATCACCATCCCATGTGTGTTTCCTTATGTCACGCAAATGATATCCTCAAGTATTCATTTATTTCTCATTATGGCTTTGGTGTATCCGGATATGGAACTTATATCGTTATATTTTCTCAATGTTTGTTATTGGATTAAGAGTAAGGAGATTTCAGGTCTGCAACCAGAGGATGTCACAATTTCATAGCATTCCAGCAAAGACATGTGGTACCTTTGCCGAGGCGTGATCCTGGCAAAGGACAACCACAACGACTACAATTGGCTTGGAAGTAAGAAGTATTGCTTTGTCACATCGATGAAACAATTAAACACTTATTCTTCCAATGCATTTTTGTGCGGGCTACATGGTATGCCATCCAATTCACGCCTAAATTGTATCGCCCGCACAATGTCGCCGATATTTTTGGTTACTGCCTCGATGGCATACGCCAAAAATTTAGCACGTTCGTAAGGGCGGTAGCATGCATGAGACCTTATTTCGTTGATGAGTATGTAGACATGATATGGTTTTAATGGTACATCCGCAGGTTCTACATGTGCACGCATTGGCTCCATTCATGGTTTATTCTTGAGATACAGGAACACCAACAGGTGTTTATGGCGATGTGTATGCGATTGAGGCAGGTGACCAAGGATGTTTTTGGCCCCACATGGGTGGCGGCACAGTTCCGGGGTAGCTCTCCCCAACGCCTTAGCAAAGTTTTGGTCTTACAATCATTCAATATACTTTTATTTGTGTATGTTGGTGTTGGTTGTGTGCATCTTAGTTATGCATTTATCATGTGTGTGCTCATTATGATTGTGCTGTGTTGATGCTACATTTTGAGTCAACAAATAATGCTCTTTATTGGAGAGAGAAAAATCAAAGAGATAGAGCGACAAGCATCGCTCCCATCGATCTTATATCATTATTGAATGATTGTAACCCTAAATAGGCTCACACTACACACATCATTTCCAAGTATGGCATCTACATTAGCATATGGAGCTAGCTAGGATTTGCGACCACCACACCACATCAATTTGTTCTCGGTCGGGGTATGTCCTTCAACAGTCACCACACCGGTGCCAATGACAACGAGGAGAAGATGTCTACAAACAACCATTAGCTAGTCTTCATCAGAGTGGGAGCTCAGCTCACACATGAGGGAAACCTTGGTTTCCGTTGCAGTGTTGCGTTACGCCGCTCTCAAGTATGCTATTTCGATGACCAACACACACCTAGCAAAGAATCCATCTCCAGTTTACCAACATTGCGATTCTGCTTCATGTACATACACAGGTTGATGCAATCGTAAATTCTGATGCTTCCAAGTCCTAGGATATTTATGGGTCTTTAATGACATTGCAAAAGAGGGTAAAACTTCTATGCATTGTGTATGCTAACCAACACTGAGCTCTACTCCTCGTTCTACTTCAGGTGCAAAGAATGGCTTCTTTGTGAATAATGATGTTCTTCCATCCCTCTTCTTGCCTTTAAATAAGGCTAGTTTTTTTCCACACACTCAAATAGGAGTACTATTAGACTAAATTTTATGTGATGATGCAATAACAATTTTGCTTCTATACATTTCAATCCCACAAAAGGAGCACATGGTCACCTACTGTCATGAGATCTTCATGGTATTTGCTTTAAGTTTCTTTAGATGATCATCAAATGACCTTGCTTTGAATTCCGTTGGATGGTCACATTCAAGATAGCTTTAATTTCATGCTTGTCATTAGTTGCCTGAAGAAAGGCTGGAACTCACATGAGGGCACACACACACAAGAGAGAGAGAGAGAGAGAGAGAGAGGAGGGAGAGATAAAGATATGTTGGTTGGGTTTAAGTGCAATAAATAGATGAGGGCAACGTTTTTCTAGAGAAATTGACAATCTTGATCTCTACAAGTGACCCTTCTTTTAATACTAATGCAGAGTAATACCGTTGTCTAGAATGCGTAAGCAAAAGCCCTAGTCGCCGGGGATAATCCTCTCGTCCCCTCGCCTCTGGTTTCCATCTTGTGACCAAGAGGTGATGGTGTTGGGTAACGTAGTAATTTCAAAAAAAATCCTACGCACACGCAAGATCATGGTGATGCACAACAACGAGAGGGCAGAGAGTTGTCTACGTACCCTCATAGACCGCAAGCGGAAGCGTTATGACAACGCGGCTGATGTAGTCGTACGTCTTCACGATCGACCGATCCTAGCACCAAAGGTACGGCACCTCCGCGATCTGCACACGTTCGGCTCGGTGACGTCCCACGAACTCACGATCCAGCAGAGTGTCGAGTGAGAGCTTCGTCAGCACGATGGCGTGATGACGGTGATGATGAAGCTACCGGCGCAGGGCTTCGCCTAAGCACTACGACGATATGACCGAGGTGGACTATGGTGGAGGGGGGCACCGCACACGGCTAAGAGATAAATGATCAACTTGTGTGTCTATGGGGTGCCCCCTCCCCCGTATATAAAGGAGTGGAGGAGGGGGAGGGCCGACCCTCTACTATGGCACGCCCTGGGGAGTCCTACTCCCACCGGGAGTAGGATTACCCCCTTCCAAGTAGTAGGAGTAGGAGAGAAGGAAGGGGAGGAGAGAGGGAATGAAAGGGGGGCGGCCCCCCACCCAATTCGGATTGGGCTAGGGGGGCGCGCCCTCCACCTTTTCCCTTCCTCTCCTCTATTCCACTAAGGCCCAATAAGGCCCATATACTCCCTGGGGGGTTCGGGTAACCTCCCGGTACTACGGTAAATGTCCGAACTCATCCGGAACCATTCCGATGTCCAAATATAGGCTTCACAAATATTGATCTTTACGTCTCGACCATTTCGAGACTCCTCGTCATGTCCGTGATCATATCCGGGACTCCGAACTACCTTCGGTACATCAAAACACATAAACTCATAATACCGATCGTCACCGAACGTTAAGCGTGCGGACCCTACGGGTTCGAGAACTATGTAGACATGACCGAGACTCATCTCCGGTCAATAACCAATAGCGGAACCTGGATGCTCATATCGGTTCCTACATATTCTACGAAGATCTTTATCGGTCAAACCGCATAACAACATACGTTGTTCCCTTTGTCATCGGTATGTTACTTGCCCGAGATTCGATCGTCGGTATCTCAATACCTAGTTCAATCTCTTTACTCGTTCCATAATGCATCATCCCACAACTAACTCATTAGTTACATTGCTTGCAAGGCTTATAGTGATGTGCATTACCGAGAGGGCCCAGAGATACCTCTCCAACAATCGGAGTGGCAAATCCTAATCTCGATCTATGCCAACTCAACAAGTACCATCGCAGACACCTGTAGAGCACCTTTATAATCACCCAGTTATGTTGTGACGTTTGGTAGCACACAAAGTGTTCCTCAGGTATTCGGGAGTTGCATAATCTCATAGTCATAGGAACATGTATAAGTCATGAAGAAAGCAATAGCAATATACTGAACGATCAAGTGCTAAGATAACGGAATGGGTCAAGTCAATCACATCATTCTCTAATGATGTGATCCCGTTAATCAAATGACAACTCATGTCTATGGTTAGGAAACATAGCCATCTTTGATTCAACGAGCTAGTCAAGTAGAGGCATACTAGTGACACTCGGTTTGTCTATGTATTCACACATGTACTAAGTTTCCGGTTAATACAATTCTAGCATGAATAATAAACATTTATCATGATATAAGGAAATATAAATAAAAACTTTATTATTGCCTCTAGGGCATATTTCCTTCAGTCTCCCACTTGCACTAGAGTCAGTAATCTAGATTACACAGTAATGATTTTAACACGCATGGAGTCTTGGTGCTGATCATGTTTTGCTCGTGAGAGAGGCTTAGTCAACGGGTGTGCAAGGACATAACAAAGAGAGACACAAGCAATCAAGCAATCAAAAGATACCAATTGAAGCAAACAATCAACAGATACTCGTTCCGTAATGCATCATCCTGTAACTAACTCATTAGTCACATTGCTTGCAAGGCTTATAGTGATGTGCATTACCGAGAGGGCCCAGAGATACTTCTCCGACAATCGGAGTGACAAATCCTAATCTCGATCTATGCCAACTCAACAAACACCATCGGAGACACCTATAGAGCATCTTTATAATCACCCAGTTACGTTGTGACGTTTGATAGCACACTAAGTGTTCCTCCTGTATTCAGGAGTTGCATAATCTCATAGTCATAGGAACATGTATAAGTTATGAAGAAAGCAATAGCAATAAACTAAACGATCATAGTGCTAAGCTAACGGATGGGTCAAGTCAATCACATCATTCTCTAATGATGTGATCTCGTTCATCAAATAACAACTCTTGTCCATGGCTGGGAAACTTAACCATCTTTGATTAACGCGCTAGTCAAGTAGAGGCATACTAGTGACACTATGTTTGTCTATGTATTCACACATGTACTAAGTTTCCGGTTAATACAATTCTAGCATGAATAATCAACATTTATCATGATATAAGGAAATATAAATAACAACTTTATTATTGCCTCTAGAGAATATTTCCTTCAGTCTCCCACTTGCACTAGAGTCAATGATCTAGATTACATTGTAATGATTCTAACACCCATGGAGACTTGGTGCTGATCATGTTTTGCTCGTGAGTGAGGCTTAGTCAACGGGTCTGCAACATTCAGATTCGTACGTATCTTGCAAATCTCTATGTCTCCCTCCTTGACTTGGTCGTGGATGGAATTGAAGCGTCTCTTGATGTGCTTGGTTCTCTTGTGAAATCTGGATTCCTTTGCCAAGGCAATTGCACCAGTATTGTCACAAAACATTTTCATTGGACGCGATGTACGAGGTATGACACCTAGATCGGATATGAACTCCTTCATCCAGACTCCTTCATTTGCTGCTTCCGAAGCAGCTATGTACTCCGCTTCACACTTAGATCCCGCCACGACGCTTTGTTTAGAACTGCACCAACTGACAGCTCCACCGTTCAATATAAATACGTATCCGGTTTGTGATTTAGAGTCATCCGGATCAGTTTCAAAGCTTGCATCGACGTAACCATTTACGACGAGCTCTTTGTCACCTCCATAAACGAGAAACATATCCTTAGTCCTTTTCAGGTATTTCGGGATGTTCTTGACCATTGTCCAGTGATCCACTCCTGGATTACTTTGATACCTCCCTGCTAAACTAATAGCAAGGCACACATCAGGTCTGGTACACAGCATTGCATACATGATAGAGCATATGGCTGAAGCATAGGGAACACCTTTCATTTTCTCTCTATCTTCTACAGTGGTCGGGCATTGAGTCTGACTCAATTTCACACCTTGTAACACAGGCAAGAACCCTTTCTTTGCTTGATCCATTTTGAACTTCTTCAAAACTTTATCAAGGTATGTGCTTTGTGAAAGTCCAATTAAGCGTCTCGATCTATCTCTATAGATCTTGATGCCCAATATATAAGCAGCTGCACCAAGGTCTTTCATAGAAAAACTCTTGTTCAAGTATCCTTTTATGCTATCCAGAAATTCTATATCATTTCCAATCAACAATATGTCATCCACATATAATATTAGAAATGCTACAGAGCTCCCACTCACTTTCTTGTAAATACAGGCTTCTCCAAAAGTCTGTATAAAACCATATGCTTTGATCACACTATCAAAATGTTTATTCCAACTCCGAGATGCTTGCACCAGTCCATAAATGGATCGCTGGAGCTTGCACATTTTGTTAGCATCCTTTGGATCGATAAAACCTTCAGGTTGCATCACATACAACTCTTCTTCCAGAAATCCATTCAGGAATGCAGTCTTTACATCCATTTGCCAAATTTCATAATCATAAAATGCAGCAATTGCTAACATGATTCGGACGGACTTAAGCATCTCTACGGGTGAGAAAGTCTCATCGTAGTCAACTCCTTGAACTTGTCAAAAACCTTTCGCAACAAGTCGAGCTTTGTAGATAGTAACATTACCGTCAGCGTCAGTCTTCTTCTTGAAGATCCATTTATTCTCGATGGCTTGCCGATCATCGGGCAAGTCAACAAAAGTCCACACTTTGCTCTCATACATGGATCCCATCTCAGATTTCATGGCCTTAAGCCATTTCACGGAATCTGGGCTCATCATCGCTTCCTCATAGTTCGTAGGTTCTTCATGGTCAAGTAACATGACCTCCAGAACAGGATTACTGTATCACTCTGGTGCGGATCTTACTCTGGTTGACCTACGAGGTTCGATAGTAACTTGATCTGAAGTTACATGATCATCATCATTAGCTTCCTCACTAATTGGTGTAGGAGTCACAGGAACATATTTCTATGATTAACTAGTTTTCCAATAAGGGAACATGTGCAATTACCTCATCAAGTTCTACTTTCCTCCCACTCACTTTTTTCGAGAGAAACTCCTTCTCTAGAAAGGATCCATCTTTAGCAACGAATGTCTTGCCTTCGGATCTGTGATAGAAGGTGTACCCAACAGTCTCCTTTGGGTATCCTATGAAGACACATTTCTCCGATTTGGGTTCGAGCTTATCAGGTTGAAGTTTTTTCACATAAGCATCGCAGCCCCAAACTTTAAGAAACGACAACTTTGGTTTCTTGCCAAACCATAGTTCATAAGGTGTCGTCTCAACGGATTTAGATGGTGCCCTATTTAACGTGAATGCAGCAGTCTCTAAAGCATAACCCCAAAATGATAGCGGTAAATCGGTAAGAGACATTATAGATCGCACCATATCTAGTAAAGTACGATATACGATGTTCGGACAAACCATTATGCTGTTGTGTTCCGGGTGGCGTGAGTTGCGAAACTATTCCGCATTGTTTCAAATGAAGACCAAACTCATAACTCAAATATTCTCCTCCACGATCGGATCGTAGAAACTTTATTTTCTTGTTACGATGATTTTCCACTTCACTCTGAAATTCTTTAAACTTTTCAAATGTTTCAGACTTATGTTTCATTAAGTAGATATACCCATATCTTCTCAAATCATCTGTGAAGGTGAGAAAATAACGATACCCGCCGCGAGCCTCAACTTTCATTGGACCACATACATCAGTATTTTTGATTTCCAACAAATCTGTTGCTCGCTCCATTGTTCCGGAGAACGGAGTTTTAGTCATCTTGCCCATGAGGCATGGTTCACAAGTACCAAGTGATTCATAATCAAGTGATTCCAAAAGTCCATCAGAATGGAGTATCTTCATGCGCTTTACACCAATATGACCCAAACGGCAGTGCCACAAATAAGTTGCACTATCATTATCAACTCTGCATCTTTTGGCTTCAATATTATGAATATGTGTGTCACTACTATCGAGATTCAACATAAATAGACCACTCTTCAAAGGTGCATGACCATAAAAGATATTACTCATATAAATAAAACAACCATTATTCTCCGATTTAAATGAATAACCGTCTCGCCTCAAACAAGATCCAGATATAATGTTCGTGCTCAACGCTGCCACCAAATAACAATTATTCAGGTCTAAAACTAATCCCGAAGGAAGATGTAGAGGTAGCGTGCCGACCACGATCACATCGAATTTGGAACCATTTCCCACGCGCATCGTCACCTCGTCCTTAGCCAATCTCTGCTTAATCCGTAGTCCCTATTTCGAGTTGCAAATATTAGCAACAGAACTAGTATAAAATACCCAGGCACTACTGCAAGCATTAGTAAGGTACACATCAATAACATGTATATCACATATACCTTTGTTCACCTTGCCATCCTTCTTATCCGCCAAATACTTGGGGCAGTTACGCTTCCAGTGACCAGTCCCTTTGCAGTAGAAGCACTCAGTCTGAGGCTTAGGTTGAAAGAACATGTGGTGCCCCCATGTTTGGTTTTGGTAATTGATGACAATCTCTATGGACTAATGGTTTCCTTGAGTTATATTTGAAGGTTTTGTCCATAGGCTTTCCTTGGAGTACATGTGTTGGTTTCAAGGAGAGTTTGTGTCGACCAAGGTGCTATTCAAGGAATTACCTAAAGATTGGTCTTGTGAGAGGTTGATCAAGACTAAGTCAAAGAGTGAATCAAGTTGATCAACACACAAAGCATAGAAGATGTACCGAGAGGGGTCAAGTGATCCCATGGTATGGTAAGCATTGTCAATTACGCTTTGTGTACTAACCCGTGGTCTTCGTGAGAGTTCTTTGTGGGGTTAGGTTGCGGTGTGCAAGTTCAAGTGATGCATCACAAAGAGATCAAGTGCTTGAAGCTTGCCGTCCATTGTGGTGACAATGGACTTGTGAAGATGTGCCGAAGAGTGGCTCACCCATAGTGGACTATGAGGGAGCAATCATCTAGTCTTCATAGGGCCAACGCAATCAAGAAAGGTGGTCCAACTTGAGGGAGTCAAGATCGTCATCATATAGCTCAAGTGGACTTCGTGCAAGGCAAAGGTTTTCCCTTGATAGGTCTTCTATTTTACCAGTCTCATGGTGGTAGTTGGGAGACCGGGTTATAGGATCGATTGCCGTACTATCAAGGGGGGCTCTCGATGAGTAGCTTGATCGTATCATTCGTAGAGAGCTCAAACCATTGCATCCTTGCATCATCTTTCTTGGTTCCTTGTTTGGTTCTCTTTGTGAGATTTGAAGCTTATAGTCATCTTCTTGACAGGCTCGAGTTCATCGAAAACGGAGTTCACATGCTTCTTCTATTGCGTTTTCGGTGCTGGAGGTTTTACTGGTCTTATTCGGAGAAGGGTTCTCACCATATTCTTATGGGCCTTTTCTAATTTGCTTCTTATTGTTATTTCTATCAAGATTGTGTTACCCCTTGTTGCTAGCTTTCCAACAAACTTGGTTTCGTTGAATCCGGAGTCCGTTTGCAGAAGTTGTGTCAGTTTTGATGTCCTTATAAAAGCTGCAGCGGTACTACCGCTCGTGGGAGCTGTACTAAAGATGTAATTTTTTAATACCGCTCTTGGGAGTGGTACTACCGCTTGGAGCAGTACTACCGCGGCTACTTCCGTGGCTACTTCCGCTCCGGACCAAAAACTTGTCACAAGTCCAGTGGTGGTAGGCACAGATGTATTTTTTTAGTACCGCTCGCAAGCAGTAGTACCGCTAACCTTTGAGGTAGTACCGCTACCCCTAGCGGTAGTACCGTGAGGATGAGCGGTAGTACCGCTCTGTGCGGGCTGTGAGCATAACGGTTGGATTTTTCCCCACCTATAAAAGGGGGTCTTCTTCCCCAATGAACCTTATCTCTTGAGCTCGTGTTCTTCCCCCATTGTTGACCTTCTTTGAGCTTGCTAACTCTCAATCCCTCCATGGGTTCTTGCTAGTTTTTGAGGGAAAAGAGAGAGGACATCTAGATCCACATTTCCACCAATCACTTTCTCCTCTATGTGAGGGGAACCCCTTGGATCTAGATCTTGGAGTTCTTGGTGTTCTCCTTCTTGTTCTTCCTCTCATTTTCCTCCCTAGCATTAGTTGTTGTGGTGGGATTTGGGAGAGAAGGACTTGGGCACTCCGTGTGCCCTTGCCATTGCATTTGGTGCATCGGTTTGAGTTCTCCATGGTGATACGTGGAAGTTATAGTTGAGAAGCTTATTACTCTTGGATGCTTGGTGCCCTTGAGCTTGTTCCTCTTGGGTGCTTGGGCGCCCTAGACGGTTGGTGGTGTTTGGAGCTCAATCATTATGGTGTAAAGCTCCGGGCAAGCGTCGGGGTCTCCAATTAGGTTGTGGAGATCGCCCCGAGCAATTTGACGGGTACCGGTGACCGCCCCCAAGGGTTGCCAAAGTGTACGGGTTCGGTGACCGGCCCCAAGGGTTGCCATTTGTACGGGTTCGGTGACCGCCCTCAAGGGTCCCTTGGTGGAATCACGGCATCTTGCATTGTGCAAGGGCGTGAGGAGATTATGGTGGCCCTAGTGGCTTCTTGGGGAGCATTGTGCCTCCACACCGCTCCAAACGGAGATTAGCATCCGCAAGGGTGTGAACTTCGGGATACATCATCATCACCGCGTGCCTCGGTTATCTCATACCCGAGCCCTTTACTTATGCACTTTACTTTGTGATAGCCATATTGTTTCTTGTCATATATTTTGCTATCACCTAGTAGTTTATCTTGCTTAGCATATGTTGTTGGTGCACATAGGTGAGCCTAGTTTTTGTAGGTTTTATGCTTGACAAATTAACCGCTAGGTTTATTCCGCATTTGTTCAAGCCTAAATCGTAATTATTTTAAAGCGCCTATTCACCCCCCCCTCTAGGCGACATCCACGATCTTTCAATTGGTATCAGAGCCTCGTCTCTCGTTATTAGGCTTTACCGCCTAGAGAGTAAAGATGTCGACTAGGGGATTAGGATTCTCTGACACTCTTAGTTTCGATGGCACAAATTTTGATGTTTGGGTAATTTGCATGCTTAACCTCTTTAGGGTCATGGACCCAAATTTTGAGCGAATTGTAGATATGGGTTTTTCTCCTCGGAAGGATCCCCAAAGATTATCTTTAGAGGATGAGAAAAAATCTTATCTCAATGCTCAAGCTTCTAATGTGCTTTTTAATGCTTTGAGCAATGTAGTTATATTTCAAATCATGCCGTTCCGGGATGCTCATGAGTTGTGGACAAAGCTTCAAGATAAATATGGTGTGTCCATGGTTTGTGGGGATGATTGTGCTCCCTCCACCTCCGGTCGTGTTGCCTTTTCAACTTCTTCTACTTCACCTACATGTGGTTTGCCACAAGGTAATGTTATGGTGAGTAGTGTTGGTCATTGCAATGATGATAGTGTGCTTATCGTTGATGACTCTTCATCACTGTCTTGTTGCAATGCTCCATCTTTGGACTTTAACACTTCGTGCACCTTACATGTTTCACATGCTTGTGTTGATAGTCCATGCATATCATGTAGAAATTGCTTGACTAAATCTCATAATGATATGCTTGCTATATCTTGTTGCCATGATAAAAATGCATGTATTTCCTCGAGTTGTTGTGCTAACAATGTAGAGGAAACCCAACACTCCATGGAACAAGATGTGGTCTCAAATGGTGTTTCAAGGGATCCTACATCATCATCTATTGCTTTATGCCTTATGGCTAAGGCTTCAAAGGCATCTCCTACTTTGAACCCCTATATGTCTCTTGATGATGATGTTAATGCTAACGATGATGAGGATAATGATGAAGAGAATGATAATGTTGCCTCCTTCAAAATTAAGGGGGAAATGATTTTTAAAGCTCTTCATAAAAATAAAATTGCTCGTTCCAACTTCATGGAAATCATGTCCATTGCCATTGAGGGCAAGAAATATATTGAGGAGTTGGAATCTCATCTCGAGGAGCATGAGGTCACCATTGAAAAAATGGAAGGTCGTGAGCATGATTACGCTAATGAGATTGCGGACCTCTCTCAAGCTCTTGAACTTGAACAAACCACCAAGGAATCTCTTGAGGAAACTTTTGCTCTAGAATTATCTAGAGTGAAGGAATCTCATGATAGAGCTCTTGAGGTGGCTAATGTTTTTGAAACTAAAAATGAGAAGCTTGAAGTTGCGCATGCTAAACTTCTTGAGGACTTTGGGCACCTCGAAAATGGCTCAAGAGTCATTAAGAGTGAGCTCATCAAACTCACCGAGTCTCATGCACAACTTAAAGCTTCATATTCAAAAGAGCTTGCCAAGTTGCCTTCTCCTCTTGCTATTATTGATGATGCTTGTGCTACTAACTCTATTACTTATGAAGCATCCATTTTGAAGGAGAATGTTGAGCTTCAGACTCAACTTGAGTTGCTATCTAGCAATTATGGGAAATTGGAAGAAAGCCATGAAAAGCTCTCAAGATCTCATGATGATCTTCTAGTATCCCATAATGTGCTAAAGATAGCTCATGAGGCCATGATTTCTAAGTAACATATAGTGAGCCTCATGTGGATACTAGCACTACTTTTAGTCAAAATGCTATATTGCCTTGTGCTAGTCCTCATGATTCATCCATGCATAACATTGGTACATCTTGTGATGAATTGCTTTCCTTGCCTTTTTGCTCTAACGATGAAGCTTATACTTTCTCTAGTGCTTGTGTTGAGACTAACCATGTAGAGGAAATCAAAGAGCTCAAGGCCCAAGTCACTTCTTTGAAGGAAGACTTGGAAAAGTGTCATGAAGGGAAATCCACACTCAACAATATCTTGAGTGTGCAAAAATCCCCCAATGACAAAGGTGGACTTGGATTCAACTCCAATAAGAAGAAGTACAAGAGCAACAAGAAGAAGGGCCAAGAACAAGTCAAGAATTCGGCCAAGATTGTTTGCTTCAAGTGCAAAGTAGAAGGGCATCATGTTAGATCTTGCCCATTGAAGAAGAAGCCCATTAGTGACAAGCAACAAGGGAAGCGGCCACAAGTTCACTCGCATGCTCAACCTCAAGTTGAAGAAAGTCCTCTTCCCAAGAAAACTCAAGATAATGCTTGTCAAGTTGAGAAATCAAGTGAGAAGAAAGTGAAGAGTAGGCGTTGCTACCTATGTCATGAGAAAGGTCACCTCGCATCTTCATGCACTAGTGGTAACTTACCCAACCCAATTATTATTGATGATATCTATTCTCTTGGGAAGGATAAGGTTGGCAATGTGTTTGCCAAAGTTGTTGGTACTCAAAGTGGTGTCAAGAAAAGAACCATTTGGTAGCCAAGCCTATTGTGACTAATATCTTAGGACCCAACTTGGTTGGGGACCAACTAGCTCAAACTTGATCAATAGGTGTTGTTGGAGGGCATTGGAGACTTGTCTACATTATGAAGAATTAAGGGGACTTCGTCATTCTTATTGTCTCAAGCCAAGTTGATTAGGTTATCAAGTTTCTATACTATATCCAATGTGCCTCCTTGCGGTAACTTGTACTTAAATTGTCTACATTGAAAGTTACTTGCCCCTTTGCATGTTTTGGTTTTGTAGCTTGCATGTGTGTGTATATGTTGTGCTTCCAATTTGCTTGTTGGTTTGCACATCATGTACATTTGAGTATTGTGTTGAGCCTTTATGCATCTTGTTTGTATCTTAGTTGGCTCTTGTGAGAGATGAATGGAATATCCCATTATGGGGGAGTGATGTGCTTTGTGCACCTCACAATCCTATAAATGTGTGTACATGAGGAATACCATCTAGTATTGATATTACAAGATTATCTAGTCACTATGTGGTATGTCTTCTCATGAGAAATTCAAATTCTAAATAGTCCATTAATTATCTCTTGTTGGATCCTTTTATTTGCCTCGTGTTTATCTTTAATTGGTATCACATTATGGGGGAGTAATATGCTATGTGCATATTACAAGCGTAGAAAATGTGTTCATTTGAGATATTGTCACCTAGAATTGATATGGTAAATTATCTTGTCCCTAGGTGGCATGTTAGCTCTACAAGTTGCAATTTGCTTGTGTCTGGTGTGAAGATGATGTTGGATATCCTTGCTATCTACCAACGGGAATTATTTCCAAATACTTCTTGTCTTTTGACAATTGGTACTCACTTATGTGTGGTAGAAATTATTGATCATCTTTACATTGGCCTTTGCTTTCATTTTCCTTATCTCTTGCCTAGGATTATGTCAACTCCCATTGTATTCCATACCACTTGTGGATCTTGTTATTTCCTTGAGCTTTTCTAGTGTTTGTATAGATATAGTGAAGTGGTGATCCCATCTTGTGCTTTTTGTATTCAAATGCAAATTATCTATAATGCACAATGCTTGGGGGAGCTATCCTATTTTTCTTAGAACGATCACCTTGTGATCCTTATCAAGTGTGTGTTGGTGGAATGCAAACCGTTTCTTTTTGGTAGTTTGTGCCATCATGAAACTTTGTAGAGCACTTGGTTTGTTTGGAACCATTCTCTCTTTTGGGAGTCTGACATCTTTCTTTTTGTGTGTATCAATGGATATCTCATTCCTTGATGTATCTTTTAGTTGATATCCTCCAAGTGTTGTTTTATTCATTTGGTATCTTTTCTTCACTTGGTATTTCTTTGTCAATTGGTATCGGTTCTTGAAAGTATTGAGCATGCATTTTAACTTCATGCAGTCTCTTTGGCATGCTTTCTTTCTTTCTTTGACCCAATATATAGGGGAAACTCCACCAAGTCTCAAATTGGATGAGATGTGCAAGAGATTCATTCTCATATCTGTATGCACATATTTATGTGGATTTGTCCTATGTATTGTTGGTTCTCTAATTCTTTGGTCCCAATGAGTTTGGGTACCATTTTGTTTGTGTTGTTGTTCGAGGAACAATTGGAGAGGCATTGGATGCTCGGCTCACTCACAAGGAAAGTGTGTTGGAAATATGCCCTAGAGGCAATAATAAAATGGTTATTATTATATTTCCTTGTTCATGATAATTGTCTATTGTTCATGCTATAATTGTGTTATCCGAAAATCGTAATACATGTGTGAATACATAGACCACAACATGTCCCTAGTGAGCCTCTAGTTGACTAGCTCGTTGATCAACAGATAGTCATGGTTTCCTGACTATGGACATTGGATGTCATTGATAACGGGATCACATCATTAGGAGAATGATGTGATGGACAAGACCCAATCCTAAGCATAGCACAAAAGATCATGTAGTTCGTTTGCTAGAGCTTTTCCAATGTCAAGTATCATTTCCTTAGACCATGAGATCGTGCAACTCCCGGATGCCGTAGGAGTGCTTTGGGTGTACCAAACGTCACAACGTAACTGGGTGACTATAAAGGTGCACTACGGGTATCTCCGAAAGTGTCTGTTGGGTTGGCACGGATCGAGACTGGGATTTGTCACTCCGTATGACGGAGAGGTATCTCTGGGCCCACTTGGTAATGCATCATCATAATGATCTCAAAGTGACCAAGTGGTTGGTGACGGGATCATGCATTACGGTGCGAGTAAAGTGACTTGCCGGTAACGAGATTGAACAAGATATTGGGATACCGACGATCGAATCTCGGGCAAGTAACATACCGATTGACAAAGGGAATTGTATACGGGATTGATTGAATCCTCGACATCGTGGTTCATCCGATGAGATCATCGAGGAACATGTGGGAGCCAACATGGGTATCCAGATCGCGCTGTTGGTTATTGACCGGAGAGTCGTCTCGGTCATCTCTGCATGTCTCCCGAACCCGTAGGGTCTACACACTTAAGGTTCGGTGACGCTAGGGTTGTAGAGATATTAGTATGCAGAAACCCGAAAGTTGTTCGGAGTCCCGGATGAGATCCCGGACGTCACGAGGAGTTCCGGAATGGTCCGGAGGTGAAGAATTATATATAGGAAGTCCAGTTTCGGCCACCGGGAAAGTTTCGGGGGTTATCGGTATTGTACCGGGACCACCGGAAGGGTCCCGGGGGTCCATCGGGTGGGGCCACCTGTCCCGGAGGGCCCCATGGGCTGAAGTGGGGAGGGGAACCAGCCACTGGTGGGCTGGTGCGCCCCCCTTGGGCCTCCCCTGCGCCTAGGGTTGGAAACCCTGGGGGTGGGGGGCGCCCCACTTGACTTGGGGGGCAAGTCCCCCCCTTGGCCGCCGCCCCCCCCACAGATGGGATCTCCAGGGGGCCGCCCCCCCAGGACCCCTATATATAGTGGGGGGGAGGGAGGGCAGCAGGACCACAGCCCCTGGCGCCTCCCTCTCCCTCCCGTGACACCTCTCCTTCCTGCTTGCGCTTGGCGAAGCCCTGCCGGGATCCCCGCTACTTCCACCACCACGCCGTCGTGCTGCTGGATCTCCATCAACCTCTCCTCCCCCCTTGCTGGATCAAGAAGGAGGAGACGTCGCTGCTCCGTACGTGTGTTGAACGCGGAGGTGCCGTCCGTTCGGCGCTCGGTCATCGGTGATTTGGATCACGACGAGTATGACTCCATCAACCCCGTTCACTTGAACGCTTCCGCTCGCGATCTACAAGGGTATGTAGATGCACTCCTTCCTTCTCGTTGCTAGTAAACTCCATAGATGGATCTTGGTGATGCGCAGAAATTTTTTGATTTCTGCTACGATCCCCAACAAGGTGGTGTCACCATGTGCTTATTGGAGTCAAGCTAGGATGATCAATGAACTACTATCTACCTTCAATTGGTATCTCTACTCCTTCCAATGCTATCTCGGTAACAAGTATCTATTCATGCTTTCCTCTCTTGCATTCAACCTTGTGTAGGTTGCATCTTGGCATGATATTCATTTCATATCTTGTGATACTTGTTTCCTTTCTCAAAGCATCCCAACGATGATCTCTTGTTGCTAGTTGTGATGTCTTTCATGGATGTGTGATTGGACTTCATTTATATACAATAAGACCATATCTAGCCAAGTGGTATGCTTTCAAGCAAATATCTTATTGGTATATTTATGACTTCCTTTTGGATATCTTGTTCCTTCATGTTGTAACTATTTCGGGTGTACATCCTTCTTTGTGGATATATATCATCATGATTTCTTCTACCTAGAACCTTATACACTTTAGAGAAATTACATCTCTAGATGATATCCTTTCTTTCACGTCCACCTTGTCTTTCTTATGTTATTTCTTTGGTGGCTCCGTGAAAGCTTTTGCCTTGAGTGCGTGTCTTATCTCGTTGCATCTTGATGCACTCTTGTGTGGTGAAGATTGTTTTCCTCTTGCTTGTCTTGACGAGGCTTTTTGCCATCTTAATTGGTATCCCTCGTCTTGTTGAGGCTTTCGCTTTCTATCTTCACCATGGGTTGTCACAGTGTTGGTTATTCTTTTTGCATTTTAGTGTGCTTGTGAACCCTTTTGCTTGGTGTGTGTGGGGAGGACATGTCATGCACTTTGTATCTCCACTATCCAAGACTATGTTGATGCTTAATGCTCATCCTATTAGTCTTCTCAGGTGCTTTGCCCTGACTCACACATCGGTTTTGGTTGAGCCTATTCTTAAGTTGCCTCTTTTACATGTTGCTCAACCATTTGTTTGTTGCAAGTGCTAGGCTTTGTTTCCTTCTTGTCCACTTGCACTTGTTGTGAGTTTCTATTGATTTTAGGGGAGTGACGATCCTACTTTTGTGCACATGGTATCCTAATGCAAATATTCTAAGGAGCGCACAAATCATGGGGAGCTTCACTAGTGTCTTTAGAACACTTCGTTGCTCTCTTGCACTTGTCATGAGGTTCTATTGATCTTGGGGGAGTGACGAACCTATTTTGTGCTCGTTGTGTCCAATTACAAAACTAAATTGTGCACAAATCATGGGGAGCTTCTCCAGTTTCTCTAGAACACTCCTTTGCTCATATCATAATTTCTTTTATTCATGTGGCACATAGGATCATTGGTCTAGTTGGTTCAATTGGTATCTGTTGATTGCTTGCTTCAATTGGTATCTTTTGATTGCTTGATTGCTTGTGTCTCTCTTTGTTATGTCCTTGTGGCATATCATTCTTTAGCAATCTTTGTGCCTCAATATAGTTTGTCTTCCTCCAAGTATTTACCTTGGATATGTGTATGACATTCCACTCTCTTGTTGAGAAATATACAATTTATGGAGGAACACTCTCTATATTGGCCTTCTAAGCTTTTCGCCCATTTTGGCAATCGATGCCAATGGGGGAGAAGTTTCAGAGAGTTTTGTGGAGAAGTTTTCAGAGTTTTGCATTGCTTTTGTTTTGTTCCTAAGCATTTGCATCTATTAATCATGCATCATTGGTTGTTGCATTGCATGGTGATGCATAATTCCTTATATAAACTCTCTTGAAAGTGATTGTCATCAATTACCAAAATGGGGGAGATTGAAAGAACATGCGGTGCCCCCATGTTTGGTTTTGGTAATTGATGACGATCTCTATGGACTAATGGTTGCCTTGAGTTATATTTGAAGGTTTTGTCCATAGGCTTTTCTTGGAGTACATGTGTTGGTTTCAAGGAGAGTTTGTGTCGACCAAGGTGCTATTCATGGAATTACCTAAAGATTGGTCTTGTGAGAGGTTGATCAAGACTAAGTCAAAGAGTGAATCAAGTTGATCAACACACAAAGCGTAGAAGATGTACCGAGAGGGATCAAGTGATCCCATGGTATGGTAAGCATTGTCAATTACGCTTTGTGTACTAACCCGTGGTCTTCGTGAGAGTTCTTTGTGGGGTTAGGTTGCGGTGTGTGATACGTCTCCAACGTATCTATAATTTTTTATTGTTCCATGCTATATTATATTTTGTTTTGGATGTTTATTGGGCTTTATTATACACTTTTATATTATTTTTGGGACTAACCTATTAACCGGAGGCCTAGCCCAGATTGCTGTTTTTTTTGCCTATTTCAGTGTTTCGAAGGAAAGGAATATCAAATGGAGTCCAAACGGAATGAAACCTTCGGGAACGTGACTTTCGGAACGAACGTGATCCAGAGGACTTGGAGTCTACGCAAAGCAACGAATGAGGAAGGCATGAGGTAGGGGGGGCGCCTACCCCCCTGGGCGCGCCCTCCACCCTCGTGGGGCCCACGTTGCTCCACCGATGTACTTCTTCCTCCTATATATACCTACGTACCCCCAAACGATCAGAACAAGAGCCAAAAACCTATTTCCACCACTGCAACCTTCTGTACCATGAGATCCCATCTTGGGGCCTTTTCCGGCGCTCCGCCGGAGGGGGCATTGATCACGGAGGGCTTCTACATCAACACCATAGCCCCTCCGATGATGTGTGAGTAGTTTACCTCAGACCTTCGGGTCCATAGTTATTAGCTAGATGGCTTCTTCTCTCTCTTTGGATTTTAATACCATGTTCTCCTTGATCTTCTTGGAGATCTATTCGATGTAATCTTCTTTTGCAGTGTGTTTGTCGAGATCCGATGAATTGTGGGTTTATGATCAAGTTTATCTATGAACAATATTTGAATCTTCTCTGAATTCTTTTATGTATGATTGGTTATCTTTGCAAGTCTCTTTGATTATCAGTTTGGTTTGGCCTACTAGATTGATCTTTCTTGCAATGGGAGAAGTCCTTAGCTTTGGGTTCAATCTTGCGGTGTCCTTTCCCAGTGATAGTAGGGGCAGCAAGGCACGTATTGTATTGTTGCCATCGAGGATAAAAAGATGGGGTTTATATCATACTGCATGAGTTTATCCCTCTACATCATGTCATCTTACTTAAAGCACTACTCTGTTCTTATGAACTTAATACTCTAGATGCATGCTGGATAGCGGTCGATATGTGGAGTAATAGTAGTAGATGCAGAATCGTTTCGGTCTACTTGTCGCGGACGTGATGCCTATATACATGATCATACCTAGATATTCTCATAACTATGCTCAATTCTATCAATTGCTCGACAGTAATTCGTTTACCCACCGTAATACTTATGCTCTTGAGAGAAGCCACTAGTGAAACCTATGGCCCCCGGGTCTATTTTCCATATTAATCTTCCAACACTTAGTTATTTCCATTGCCGTTTATTTTACTTTGCATCTTTATTTACTCTCTATTATAAAAATACCAACAATATTATCTTATCATATCTATCAGATCTCACTCTCGTAAGTGACCGTGAAGGGATTGACAACCCCTTTGTCGCGTTGGTTGCGAGGTTCTTGTTTGTTTGTGTAGGTGCGAGGGACTCGCGCGTGGTCTCCTACTGGATTGATACCTTGGTTCTCAAAAACTGAGGGAAATACTTATGCTACTTTACTGCATCACCCTTTCCTCTTTAAGGGAAAACCAACGCAGTGCTCAAGAGGTAGCAGTGTGCAAGTTCAAGTGATGCATCACGAAGAGATCAAGTGCTTGAAGCTTGCCATCCATTGTGGTTAGAATGGACTTGTGAAGATGTGCCGAAGAGTGGCTCACCCATAGTGGACTATGGGGGAGCAATCATCTAGTCTTCATCGAGCCAACGCAATCAAGAAAGGTGGTCCAACTTAAGGGCGTCAAGATCGTCATCATATAGCTCAAGTGGACTTCGTGCAAGGCAAAGGTTTTCCCTTGATAGGTCTTCTATTTTACCGGTCTCATGGTGGTAGTTGGGAGACCGGGTTATAGGATCGATTGTCGTACTATCAAGGGGGGCTCTCGATGAGTAGCTTGATCGTATCATTCGTAGAGAGCTCAAACCATTGCATCCTTGCATCACCTTTCTTTGTTCTTGTTTGGTTCTCTTTGTGATATTTGGAGCTTATGGTCATCTTCTTGACAAGCTCGAGTTCATCGAAAACGGAGTTCACATGCTTCTTCTATTGCGTTTTCGGTGCTGGAGGTTTTACTGGTCTTATTCGAAGAAGGGTTCTCACCATATTCTTATGGGCCTTTTCTAATTTGCTTCTTATTGTTATTTCTATCAAGATTGTGTTAGCCCTTGTCGCTAGCTTTCCAACAAACTTGGTTTCGTTGAATTCGGAGCCCGTTTGCAGAAGTTGTGTCAGTTTTGGTGTCCTTATAAAAGCTGCAGTGGTACTACCGCTCGTGGGAGCGGTACTACCGCTTGGAGGGGGTGTAATTTTTTACTATCGCTCTTGGGAGCGGTACTACCGCTTGGAGCAGTACTACCACGGCTACTTCCGTGGCTACTTCCGCTCCGGACCAAAAACTCGTCACAAGTCCAGCGGTGGTAGGCACGGATGTATTTTTCTAGTACTGCTCGCAAGCAGTAGTACCGCTACCCCTAGCGGTAGTACCGTGAGGACGAGCGGTAGTACCGCTCTGTGCGGGCTATGAGCATAACGGTTGGATTTTTCCCCACCTATAAAAGGGGGTCTTCTTCCCCAATGAACCTTATCTCTTGAGCTCGTGTTCTTCCCCCATTGTTGACCTTCTTCGAGCTTGCTAACCCTCAATCCCTCCATGGATTCTTGCTAGTTTTTGAGGGAAAAGAGAGAGGAGATCTAGATCCACATTTCCACCAATCACTTTCTCCTCTATGTGAGGGGAACCCCTTGTATCTAGATCTTGGAGTTCTTGGTGTTCTCCTTCTTGTTCTTCCTCTCATTTTCCTCCCTAGCATTAGTTGCTTTGGTGGGATTTGGGAGAGAAGGACTTGGGCACTCCGTGTGCCCTTGCCATTGCATTTGGTGCATCGGTTTGAGTTCTCCACGGTGATACGTGGAAGTTATAGTTGAGAAACTTATTACTCTTGGATGCTTGGTGCCCTTGAGCTTGTTCCTCTTGGGTGCTTGGGCGCCCTAGATGGTTGGTGGTGTTTGGAGCTCAATCATTGTGGTGTAAAGCTCCGGGCAAGCGTCGGGGTCTCCAATTAGGTTGTGAAGATCGCCCCGAGCAATTTGACGGGTACCGGTGACCGCCTCCAAGGGTTGCCAAAGTGTACGGGTTTGGTGACCGCCCCCAAGGGTTGCCATTTGTACGGGTTCGGTGACCGCCCTCAAGGGTCCCTTAGTGGAATCACGGCATCTTGCATTGTGGGAGGGCGTGAGGAGATTAAGGTGGCCCTAGTGGCTTCTTGGGGAGCATTGTGCCTCCACACCGCTCCAAACGGAGATTAGCATCCGCAAGGGTGTGAACTTCGGGATACATCGTCGTCTCCGCGTGCCTCGGTTATCTCTTACCCGAGCCCTTTACTTATGCACTTTACTTTGTGATAGCCATATTGTTTCTTGTCATATATTTTTCTATCACCTAGTAGTTTATCTTGCTTAGCATATGTTGTTGGTGCACATAGGTGAGCCTAGTTGTTGTAGGTTTTGTGCTTGACAAATTAACCGCTAGGTTTATTCCGCATTTGTTCAAGCCTAACCGTAATTATTTTAAAGCGCCTATTCACCCCCCCCCCCCTCTAGGCGACATCCACGATCTTTCATAGGTCCAGACTTGGGCTTCTTCACTTGAGCAGCAACTTGCTTGCCGTTCTTATTGAAGTTCCCCTTCTTCCCTTTACCCTTTTTCTTGAAACTGGTGGTCTTGTTGACCATCAACACTTGATGTTCCTTCTTGATTTCTACCTCCGTAGCCTTTAGCATTGCGAAGAGCTCGGGAATTGTCTTATCCATCCCTTGCATGTTATAGTTCATCACGAAGCTCTTGTAGCTTGGTGGCAGTGATTGAAGAATTCTGTCAATGACACTATCATCAGGAAGATTAACTCCCAGTTGAATCAAGTAATTGTTATACCCAGACATTTTGAGTATATGCTCACTGACAGAACTATTCTCCTCCATCTTGCAGCTGTAGAACTTATTGGAGACTTCATATCTCTCAATCTGGGCATTTGCTTGAAATATTAAGTTCAACTCCTGGAACATCTCATATGCTCCATGACGTTCAAAACGTCGTTGAAGTCCCGGTTCTAAGCCGTAAAGCATGGCACACTGAACTATCGAGTAGTCATCAGCTTTGCTCTGCCAGACGTTCATAACATCTGGTGTTGCTCCTGCAGCGGGTTTGGCACCTAGCAGTGCTTCCAGGACGTAATTCTTTTGTGCAGCAATGAGGATAATCCTCACGTTACGGACCCAGTCCGTGTAGTTGCTACCATCATCTTTCAACTTAGCTTTCTCTAGGAACGCATTAAAATTCAATGGAACAGCAGCACAGACCATCTATCTACAACAACATAGACATGCAAAATACTATCAGGTACTAAGTTCATGATAAATTAAAGTTCAATTAATCAAATTACTTAAGAACTCCCACTTAGATAGACATCCCTCTAATCATCTAAGTGATCACGTGATCCAAATCAACTAAACCATGTCTGATCATCACGTGAGATGGAGTAGTTTTCAATGGTGAACATTACTATGTTGATCATATCTACTATATGATTCACGCTCGACCTTTCGGTCTTAGTGTTCTGAGGCCATATCTGCATATGCTAGGCTCGTCAAGTTTAACCCGAGTATTCTGCGTGTGCAAAACTGGCTTGCACCCGTTGTATGTGAACGTAGAGCTTATCACACCCGATCATCACGTGGTGTCTCGGCACGATGAACTTTCGCAACGGTGCATACTCAGGGAGAACACTTGTACCTTGAAATTTAGTGAGAGATAATGCTACCGTCGAACTAAGAAAAATAAGATGCATAAAGGATAAACATCACATGCAATCAATATAAGTGATATGATATGGCCATCATCATCTTGTGCCTTTGATCACCATCTCCAAAGCACCGTCATGATCACCATCGTCACCGGCGCGACACCTTGATCTCCATCGTAGCATCGTTGTCATCTCGCCAACTATTGCTTCTATGACTATCGCTATCGCTTAGTGATAAAGTAAAGCAATTACATGGCGATTGCATATCATACAATAAAAAGCGACAACCATATGGCTCTTGCCAGTTGCCGATAACTCCGTTACAAAACATGATCATCTCATACAATGAAATTTAGCATTATGTCTTGACCATATCACATCACAACATGCCCTGCAAAAACAAGTTACACGTCCTCTACCTTGTTGTTGCAAGTTTTACGTGGCTGCTACGGGCTGAGCAAGAACCGTTCTTACCTACACATCAAAACCACAACGATTTTTCGTCAAGTATGTGTTGTTTTAACCTTCAACAGGGACCGGGTGTAGCCACACTCGATTCAACTAAAGTTGGAGAAACTGACACCCGCCAGCCACCTGTGTGTGAAGCACGTCGGTAGAACCAGTCTCGCGTAAGCGTACGCGTAATGTCGGTCCGGGCCGCTTCATCCAACAATAACGCCGAATCAAAGTATGACATGCTGGTAAGCAGTATGACTATTATCGCCCACAACTCACTTGTGTTCTACTCGTGCATATAACATCTACGCATAAACCTGGATCGGATGCCACTGTTGGGTAACGTAGTAATTTCAAAAAAAATCCTACGCACACGCAAGATCATGGTGATGCATAGAAACGAGAGGGGAGAGAGTTGTCTACGTACCCTCGTAGACCGTAAGCGGAAGCGTTATGACAACGCGGTTGATGTAGTCGTACGTCTTCACGATCGACCGATCCTAGCACCGAAGGTACGGCACCTCCGCGGTCTGCACACGTTCGTCTCGGCGACGTCCCACGAACTCACGATCCAGCAGAGTGTCGAGGGAGAGCTTCGTCAGCACGACGGCGTGATGATGGTGATGATAAAGCTACCGGCGCAGGGCTTCGCCTAAGCACTACGACGATACGACCGAGGTGGATTATGGTGGAGGGGGGCACCGCACAAGGCTAAGAGATCAATGATCAACTTGTGTGTCTATGGGGTGCCCCCTTCCCCCGTATATAAAGGAGTGGAGGAGGGGGAGGGCCGGCCCTCTACTATGGCGCGCCCTGGGGAGTCTTACTCCCACCGGGAGTAGGATTCCCCCCTTCCAAGTAGTAGGAGTAGGAGAGAAGGAAGGGGAGGAGAGAGGGAAGGAAAGGGGGGCCGGCCCCCCACCCAATTCGGATTGGGCTAGGGGGCGCGCCCTCCGCCTTTTCCCTTCCTCTCCTCTATTCCACTAAGGCCCAATAAGGCCCATATACTCCCCGGGGGGTTCCGGTAACCTCCCGGTACTCCGGTAAATGCCCGAACTGAACATGATAGACAGCCATTAGTAGACAGAATAAATCAGCACTGTTACTATTTCTCCAGATGATGAAACCATGTGTGTTCCCACACAACTTATAAGATGACATGGTACGAACAGCTACCTACAGAGCAAACATCGATCCACCTGGACAACAGGGAACATACTATCTAAGCGGAGGTGAACTTGGTGACAGCCTTGGTGCCCTCAGAGACGGCGTGCTTGGCGAGCTCGCCGGGGAGGACGAGGCGGACGGAGGTCTGGATCTCCCTGGACGTGATGGTGGGCTTCTTGTTGTAGCGGGCGAGCTTGGCGGACTCGCCGGCGAGCTTCTCAAAGATGTCGTTGATGAAGGAGTTCATGATGGACATGGCCTTGGAGGAGATGCCGATGTCGGGGTGCACCTGCTTCAGCACCTTGAAGATGTAGATCTTGTACGTCTCCACGCTCTTCTTCGACTTCTTCTTGCCCTTCTTCTCGCCGCCCTCCTTGGACGCCGGCGGCCGCTTCTCGGCCTTGGTCTTCTTCGCCGCCGTCGTCTTCTCGGCCTTCTCCGCCACCGGCTTCTTCTCCGCCTTGGGGGCCATGGATGCCGCTGCTGCTTCTTGCGTCGACGGGGAGAGGTGTGGTGGTGTTTTCGCTGGGAAGGTGGGAGGGCTGGTGAGGAATCGGTGGCGAGGGCGCGGGGGATTTATAGGAGGGAGGAGGTGGGGTGGACTGGTGCGTGCCACGGATTGGTGGGCGTCAAGTGATTGGGTTTGATCTCAGCCGTTCGCTGCTCTGTGCAATGGACGACCCAGATGCGTCTCGGCGCGGATCGATGACGTGGCGGAAAGGTGGGCCAGGGGAGCAGACGGGTTTCGGCCCACGCGCGTGTATGTACCGATTGGACTTTCTCCGTGGCGGGAATCTTGAGTTCTATTTTTTTCCATCGACATTTTGCTCTTTTTTGCGGGGAAATGCTTTGTACATGCATAGTACGTGCGTCTTTCTGCGCCGTTTATCTATGTTGGTCATTAATTGGTGAAGAATTTATTCAACGAAATAAGTCAAATAGTTAGATCATTTAGAATTGTGGTTGTTCGTACCACGGAGTGTAGGGAGTGAAGAAGCGCACGGATGTCCTCCACGGCACCACCTCGAATTTGCACTGCCCTCGGATGGAAGAGGAGTGGTGCGTAGAAGAGTTTTTGAGCTGGAGGGAGGGATGTGGTTGGAGAGGTAGGGGCGGGCGGAGGAGTTTGACCGGGTGCCGTTTTAATTGACCTTGAAGAAATTTTTTCAAGAGTTTGGTTACTGATTCAAATGATTTTAAGATTTGAACCCTTACATAACAAAATTTCAACCGTTTCCTTTTTTTTAACGACATCTACAATATGCAATTTACATAATGTTATTAATTTTTCAGCTTAAAGTAATGCAAGCGTAAGAAAAGCACCTCTCTGCTCAACAATACAAAAACAACACGGACATATACATTATGCACGATAACTGCACAGTCAGGAACCGATGTAAAATTAATAAATACCCATACTTCAAATGTTGTAATCAGCATCTCTTGCAGCTTGTAGTCCTTTGTGCCACTAATCCCTACTCCAACGTTAGCCTCTTGAATCATTCTTATATCATTACCATCATCACCTATTGCTAGAGTTAAAGAACCAAAGGACTTATGGATACCAAACATGTATCTAACTCACTGAGTCATTTATAAACCTAAAGCCTGGTTGATGACCCTATTCTGTTCGACTGCTTTGGAAAATCTAAGCACTTCTCCACCTGCTTATTTCTTGATTAATCTGCAAATGTACATATTTTTTTGTTGCACAGCATATAAGGTGAAGTGTGGGAGGGGGACCATTAGTCAACCGGATTTCCAAGAGCTTAATTTTATTCAAGAAGAACAACAAATAGACGTCTTGTGAACTAGTTTTTTTTTTGCAGCTTAAAATAGCACACGGCACATTATAGTTCAGCAACCACAACACTACATCCAGTGACATCCCAAGATTATTATTTTGAGGGAAAAAAAGGACATTCAACATTCAGTGCCAAAGACAAATATGCTTGTCCTGTTAAGTTCTCGCAAGCATCAAATTACTCCTCTCTGTAAACAAATATAAGAGTGTTTAGATCACTATCTCAGTGATCTAAATACTCTTATATTTCTTTACAGAGGGAGTACATGTCAAAATGTAAGAAAATTGTTGGTAGAAATAGCCAAAGAGAAATGTGTGCTTTCTTAGGGTGTCATTCGACAACGTATTGTTGTTCTTTACAGCATAGCCATTCGATTGAAACGTTCCAACAAACACTTTAGAATTATTTCAAGTGCCCAACCATCCAAAACGAATGTAAGATCCTACTTAAACAAATTTCTCATGAGGTACTCAACTAAATCAAACTAAGAACTCATTTAGAAGGAACACGGTTTAATTTCATTAAATGCACATACATGAACACACTAAAGAGTATGATAGCAAATATGAACTGATAGTTCAGACTAAATATACAAAATGGAACAAAATCTTTAGTTTAAACCAACATGACATAAAGGCATTACACCTAATGTAAGGTATTGTCTAAACATTTGATGGATTGACGTAAAGTTTAATGTCATTTTCTCATGTATATATTTCTGCTATCAAAATGGGATACAAAAGACATTTTCCGCATATAACATTTTTATATCATTCATGTATGGTACAATATGGAATCTAGAAAAAATACCTTTATTTCCAACATATCATCATATTACCAATGCGGTCCCTAAGCTATGTAATATGTCGTCTTCGGCTTTTCCATTGATGGACGACAATTACCCATTGGACTCCGAGAGAGATGCGAGACTTGTGTAATGTACAATATGGAATCTAGACAAAAATACCTTTTATTTCCAACATGTCATCATATTACCAATGCCCTCCCTAAGCTATGT
The DNA here is from genome assembly GCF_002575655.3 of Aegilops tauschii subsp. strangulata. Lineage (NCBI taxonomy): Eukaryota > Viridiplantae > Streptophyta > Magnoliopsida > Poales > Poaceae > Aegilops > Aegilops tauschii. The sequence goes on from NC_053041.3 coordinate 599,220,734, forward strand.
AAACCGTCTCCGGTTTTTCCATTGATGGACGACAATTGGCCATTGGACTGAGAGAGAGACACGAGAGTTGCATTGATTTCGGTAACATGTTGATAGTACAAAATAGTGGTCTTATGACCAATTATCTGATGTACTAACCACATGGAAAGTATAAATTCATTTTTATAAAATAGGTGATTACCAAAGGGCGCAGAAGAAAGAAAACTACTTAATGGCAGTGTTTGTTTGTGAGATGCATTTCTGTTTACACCGCAAATTCATTCCTGGCTATACATTGGTTGTGCACTATATTACAACATTACTGATTTGGGGGAGGCGAGGTATAAAGACTACTATGGCTCTTATACGCCGTTGAGGAACCGAAATCAACGATGCATATCTGCTACGAATAGCAGGCCCTCGACCAGAGATACGACACCGCCTACCCATGCTTTTGACCCCCATGCCGCCGCCTATGCTGCTCCACAATCTTGCATGGTCACCGCCAAGTACGGCAGGTCTGAGGGGCGGATCAGCGCAAACATCAAGCTAGGGGTGCCACCAGAGTTCACCACGATCCACACAGCCCCTTGATCAGCCGCCATAGCATGCCATCAATGAGAGGACTACCAATATAAGGGAATGCGCGCTTTTCCGTGCCGTTTACTCCCGTGTAGAAAATATAGAAAAATAGACCCTTCCGATAAAATCAATATAGGTTATCTATTGAAATAAAATCTTTCATTGAAGATTATCTATATCCAAATCTGTTGGGGAACGTAGTATTTAAAAAAAATCCTACGCACACGCAAGATCCATCAAGGTGATGCATAGCAACGAGCGGGAGAGTGTGTCCACGTACCCTCGTAGACCGAAAGCAGAAGCGTTAAGTAACGCGGTTGATGTAGTCGAACGTCTTCGCGATCCAACAGATCAAGTACCGAACGCACGGCACCTCCGCGATCTGCACACATTCAGCTCGGTGACGTCCCTCGTACTCTTGATCCAGCTGAGGCCGAGGGAGAGTTTCGTCAGCACGACGGCGTGATGACGGTGATGATGAAGTTACCGACGCAGGGCTTCGCCTAAGCACTACGACGATATGACCGAGGTGGAAATCTGTGGAGGGGGGCACCGCACACGGCTAAGACAACTGTCAACTTGTGTGTCTATGGGGTGCCCCCTTCCCCCGTATATAAAGTAGGGGAGGAGGGGAGGGCCGGCCTTCTCTATGGCGCGCCCAAGGGGGAGTCCTACTCCCACTAGGAGTAGGTTTCCCCCCTTTCCCTAGTTGGAGTAGGAGAAGAAGGAAGAGGGAGAAGGGGAGAAGGAAAGGGGGGAGGCCCCCACCCCAATTCGGATTGGGCTTCGGGGCGCACCCTCAACCTGGCCGCCTCCTCCTCTCTCCCACTAAGGCCCATTGACTCCCCGGGGGGTTCCGGTAACCCCCCGGTACTCCGGTAATTGCCCGAACTTATTTGAAACCATTCTGGTGTCCAAACATAGCCTTCCAATATATCAATCTTTATGTCTCGACCATTTTGAGACTCCTCATCATATCCGTGTTCACATCCGGGACTCCGAACTACCTTCGGTACATCAAAACACATAAACTCATAATACCGATCGTCATCGAACGTTAAGCGTGCGGACCCTACGGGTTCGAGAACTATGTAGACATGACCGAGACTCACTTCCGGTCAATAACCAATAGTGGAACCTGGATGCTCATATTGGTTCCTACATATTCTACGAAGATCTTTATCGGTCAAACCGCATAACAACATATGTTGTTCCCTTTGTCATTGGTATGTTACTTGCCTGAGATTCGATCGTCGGTATCATCATACCTAGTTCAATCTCGTTACCGGCAAGTCTCTTTACTCGTTCTGTAATGCATCATCCTATAACTAACTCATTAGTCACATTGCTTGCAAGGCTTATAGTGATGTGCATTACCGAGAGGGCCCAGAGATACTTCTCCGACAATCAGAGTGACAAATCCTAATCTCGATCTATGCCAACTCAACAAACACCATCGGAGACACCTATAGAGCATCTTTATAATCACCCAGTTACGTTGTGACGTTTGATAGCACACTAAGTGTTCCTCCTGTATTCGGGAGTTGCATAATCTCATAGTCATAGGAACATGTATAAGTTATGAAGAAAGCAATAACAATAAACTAAACAATCATAGTGCTAAGCTAACGGATGGGTCAAGTCAATCACATCATTCTCTAATGATGTGATCTCGTTCATCAAATAACAACTCTTGTCCATGGCTAGGAAACTTAACCATCTTTGATTAACAAGCTAGTCAAGTAGAGGCATACTAGTGACACTCTGTTTGTCTACGTATTCACACATGTACTAAGTTTCCGGTTAATACAATTCTAGCATGAATAATCAACATTTATCATGATATAAGGAAATATAAATAACAACTTTATTATTGCCTCTAGGGCATATTTCTTCCAGTCTCCCACTTGCACTAGAGTCAATGATCTAGATTACATTGTAATGATTCTAACACCCATGGAGACTTGGTGCTGATCATGTTTTGCTCATGAGTGAGGCTTAGTCAACGGGTCTGCAACATTCAGATCCGTACGTATTTTGAAAATCTCTATGTCTCCCTCCTTGACTTGGTCACAGATGGAATTGAAGCGTCTCTTGATGTGCTTGGTTCTCTTATGAAATCTGGATTCCTTTGCCAAGGCAATTGCACCAGTATTGTCACAAAAGATTTTCATTGGACCCGATGCACCAGGTATGACACCTAGATCAGATATGAACTCCTGCATCTAGACTCCTTCATTTGCTGCTTCCGAAGCAGCTATGTACTCCGCTTCACACGTAGATCCCGCCACGACGCTCTGCTTGGAACTGCACCAACTGACAGCTCCACCATTCAATAAAAATATGTATCCGGTTTGCGACTTAGAGTCATCTGGATCAGTGTCAAAGCTTGCATCGACGTAACCGTTTACGACGAGCTCTGTGTCACCTCCATAAACGAGAAACATATCCTTAGTCCTTTTTAGGTATTTCAGGATGTTCTTGACCGATGTCCAGTGATCCACTCCTGGATTACTTTTGTACCTCCCTGCTAAACTAATAGCAAGGCACACATCAGGTCTGATACATAGCATTGCATACATGATAGAACCTATGGCTGAAGCATAGGGAATGACTTTCATTTTCTCTCTATCTTCTGCAATGGTCGGGCATTGAGTTTGACTCAACTTCACACCTTGTAACACAGGCAAGAACCCTTTCTTTGCTTGATCCATTTTGAACTTCTTCAAAACTTTATCAAGGTATGTGCTTTGTGAAAGTCCAATTAAGCGTCTTGATCTATCTCTATAGATCTTGATGCCCAATATATAAGCAGCTTCACCGAGGTCTTTCATTGAAAAATTCGTATTCAAGTATCCTTTTATGCTATTCAGAAATTCAGTATCATTTCCGATCAACAATATGTCATCCACATATAATATCAGAAATGCTATAGAGCTCCCACTCACTTTCTTGTAAATACAGACTTCTCCAAAAGTCTGTATAAAACCATATGCTTTGATCACACTATCAAAGTGTATATTCCAACTCCGAGAGGCTTGCACCAGTCCATAAAAGGATCGCTGGAGCTTGCACACTTTGTTAGGACCTTCGGATCGACAAAACCTTCCGATTGCATCATATACAACTCTTCTTTAAGATATCCATTAAGGAATGTAGTTTTGACATCCATTTGCCAAATTTCATAATCATAAAATGCGGCAATTGCTAACATGATTCAAACGGACTTAAGCATCGCTACGGGTGAGAAGGTCTCATCGTAGTCAACTCCTTGAACTTGTCGAAAACCTTTCGCAACAAGTCGAGCTTTGTAGACAGTAATATTACCGCCAGCGTCAGTCTTCTTCTTGAAGATCCATTTATTCTCTATGGCTTGCCGATCATCGGCCTAGTCAACCAAAGTCCACACTTTGTTCTCATACATGGATCCCATCTCAGATTTCATGGCCTCAAGCCATTTCGCGGAATCTGGACTCATCATCGCTTCCTCATAGTTCGTAGGTTCGTCATGGTCTAGTAACATAACCTCCAGAACAGGATTACCGTACCACTCTGGTGCGGATCTTACTCTGGTTGACCTACGAGGTACGGTAGTAACTTGATCAGAAGTTTCATGATCATCATCATTAGCTTCCTCACTTACTGGTGTAGGAATCACTGGAACCGATTTCTGTGATGAACTACTTTCCAATAAGGGAGCAGGTACAATTACCTCATCAAGTTCTACTTTCCTCCCACTCACTTCTTTCGAGAGAAACTCCTTCTCTAGAAAGGATCCATTCTTAGCAACGAATATCTTGCCTTCGGATCTGTGATAGAAGGTGTACCCAAAAGTCTCCTTTGGGTATCCTATGAAGACACATTTCTCCGATTTGGGTTCGAGCTTATCAGGTTGAAGCTTTTTCACATAAGCATCACAACCACAAACTTTAAGAAACGGCAACTTGGGTTTCTTGCCAAACCACAGTTCATATGGTGTCATCTCAACGGATTTAGATGGTGCCCTATTTAACGTGAATGCAGCCATCTCTAGAGCATAACCCCAAAATGATAGCGGTAAATTAGTAAGAGACATCATAGATCGCACCATATCTAATAAAGTATGATTACGATGTTCGGGCACACCATTACGCTGTGGTGTTCCGGGTGGCGTGAATTGCGAAACTATTCCGCATTGTTTCAAATGAAGACCAAACTCGTAACTCAAATATTCTCCTCCATGATCAGATCGTAGAAACTTTATTTTCTTGTTACGATGATTTTCCACTTCACTCTGAAATTCTTTGAACTTTTCAAATGTTTCAGACTTATGTTTCATCAAGTAGATATACCCATATCTGCTCAAATCATCTGTGAAGGTAAGAAAATAACGATACGCGCCGCGAGCATCAACACTCATCGGACCGCATACATCAGTATGTATTATTTCCAACAAGTCTGTTGCTCGCTCCATTGTTCCGGAGAACGGAGTCTTAGTCATCTTGCCCATGAGGCATGGTTCGCAAGCATCAAGTGATTCATAATCAAGTGATTCCAAAATCCCATCAGCATGGAGTTTCTTCATGCGCTTTACACCAATATGACCTAAACGGCAGTGCCACAAATAAGTTGCACTATCATTATTAAACTTATATCTTTTGGCTTCAATACTATGAACATGTGTATCACTACTATCAAGATTTAGTAAAAATAGACCACTCATCAAGGGTGCATGACCATAAAAGATATTATTCATATACATAGAACAACCATTATTCTCTGATTTAAATGAATAACCGTCTCGCATCAAACAAGATCCAGATATAATGTTCATGCTTAACGCTGGCACCAAATAACAATTATTCAGGTCAAAAACTAATCCCGAAAGTAGATGTAGAGGTAGCGTGCCGACGGCGATCACATCGACTTTGGAACCATTTCCCACGCGCATCGTCACCTCGTCCTTAGCCAATCTTCGCTTAATCCGTAGCCCTTGTTTCGAGTTGCAAACATTTTCAACATAGCCAGTATCAAATACCCAGGCGCTACTGCGAGCATTAGTAAGGTACACATCAATAACATGTATATCAAATATACCTTTCACTTTGCCATCCTTCTTCTCCGCCAAATACTTGGGGCAGTTTTGCAGCCAGTGACCAGTCCCTTTGTAGTAGAAGCACTCAGTCTCAGGCTTAGGTCCAGACTTGGGCTTCTTCACTTGAGTAGCAACTTGCTTGCCGTTCTTCTTGAAGTTCCCCTGCTTTCCTTTACCTTTTTTCTTGAAACTTGTGGTCTTGTTGACCATCAACACTTGATGCTCCTTCTTGATTTCTACCTCCGCACTTTTAGCATTGCGAAGAGCTCGGGAATTGTCTTATCCATCCCTTGCATATTATAGTTCATCAAGAAGCTCTTGTAGCTTGGTGGCAGTGATTGAAGAACTCTGTCAATGACACTATCAATTGGAAGATTAACTCCCAGCTGAGTCAAGTGATTGTGGTACTGATACGTCTCCAACGTATCTATAATTTTTGATGTATTCATGCCATGTTTATAATATTTCTACATGATTTTGGTATGATTTCGTTAGAACTAACCCGGACTGACGCTGTTTTTAGCAGAACTACCATGGTGTTGTTTTTGTGCAGAAATAAAAGTTCTCGGAATGCGCTGAAAATCAACGGCGATTTTTTTATAAAATATAAAAAATACTGGAACGAAAAGTTACCGGAGGGGAGTCCCGTGGGCCCCATGAGGGTGGAGGGCGCGCCCACCCCCCTGGGCGCGCCCCCTGCCTCGTGGACTCCCTGTGGGCCCCCCTGACTTGTTCTCGACGCCAACCTCTCCTATAAATCCCCAAACTTCCAGAACTTAACCTAGATCGGGAGTTCCGCCGCCGCAAGCCTCTGTAGCCACCAAAAACCAATCGGGACCCTGTTCCGGCACCTTGCCGGAGGGGGGATCCCTCACCGGTGGCCATATTCATCATCCCGACGCTCTCCATGACGAGGAGGGAGTAGTTCACCCTCGGGGCTGAGGGTATGTACCAGTAGCTATGTGTTTGATCTCTCTCTCTCTCTCTTGTTCTTGATTCGGCACGATCTTGATGTATCACAAGCTTCGCTATTATAGTTGGATCTTATGATGTTTCTCCCCCTCTACTCTCTTGTAATGGATTGAGTTTTCCCTTCGAAGTTATCTTATCGGATTGAGTCTTTAAGGGTTTGAGAACACTTGATGTATGCCTTGCATGTGCTTATCTGTGGTGACAATGGGATATTCACGTGATCTACTTGATATATGTTTTGGTGATCAACTTGCGGGTTCAGTGACCTTGTGAACTTATGCATAGGGGTTGGCACATGTTTTCGTCTTGACTCTCCGGTAGAAACTTTGGGGCACTCTTTGAAGTTCTTTGTGTTGGTTGAATAGATGAATCTGAGATTGTGTGATGCATATCATATAATCATACCCACGGATACTTGTGGTGACATTGGAGTATCTAGGTAACATTAGGGTTTTGATTGATTTGTGTCTTAAGGTGTTATTCTAGTATGAACTCTAGGATAGATCGAACGGAAAGACTAGCTTCGTGTTATTTTACTACGGACTCTTGAATAAATCGATCAGAAAGGATAACTTTGAGGTGGTTTCATACCCTACAATAATCTCTTCATTTTTTCTCCGCTATTAGTGACTTTGGAGTGACTCTTTGTTGCATGTTTAGGGATAGTTATATGATCCAATTATGTTATTATTGTTGAGAGAACTTGCACTAGTGAAAGTATGAACCCTAGGCCTTGTTTCGAAGCATTGCAATACCGTTTGTGCTCAGTTTTATCACTTGTTACCTTGCTGTTTTTATAATTTCAGATTACAATAACCTATATCTACCATCCATATTGCACTTGTATCACCATCTCTTCGCCAAACTAGTGCACCTATACAATTTACCATTGTATTGGGTGTGTTGGGGACACAAGAGACTCTTTGTTATTTGGTTGCAGGGTTGTTTGAGAGAGACCATCTTCAACCTACACCTCCCACGGATTGATAAAACTTAGGTCATCCACTTGAGGGAAATTTGCTACTGTCCTACAAACCTCTGCACTTGGAGGCCCAACAACGTCTACAAGAAGAAGGTTGCGTAGTAGACATCAAGCAATTTGTGGCGCCGTTGCCGGGGAGGTGAGTGCTTGAAGGTATATCTTTAGATCTTGCAATTGAATCTTTTAGTTTCTTGTTTTATCACTAGTTTAGTTTATAAAAGAAAACTACAAAAAAATGGAATTGAGGGTGCCTCATATGCTTCATCTTTTTAATATCTTTCATGAAAATAAGGATTCCAATAATTGTGCCAAAATGTTAGAAGAAGAATGCATTAAAATGTTTGGCACTAAATCTTTGTATGATGAGCATGATTGCAATGTTATTAGCATGAATTCTTTGAATATCCATGATGCCAATGATATGCAAAGCCACAAGCTTGGGGATGCTATGTTTGATAAGATGATATGTTTAGTCCCCCAAGTTTTGATGAGCAAATTTATTATGATGAAAGCATGCTTCCTATTTATGATGATTATTGTGAAGACACGTATGCTATAAAGAATAAATATAACCATGAAACTTGTCATCATGACTTTTATTTTCAATTGGATTATGCTTCACATGATAGTTATTTCGTTGAGTTTGCTCCCACTACTATTCATGAGAACAAATTTCCTTGTATGGAGAATAGTAAATTTTCTATGCTTGTAGATCATGAAAAGAATGCTTTATGTGATGGTTATATTGTTGAATTCATTCATGATGCTACTGAAAATTATTATGAGGGAGGAATATATGCTTGTAGGAATTGCAATAATATCAAGTTTCCTCTCTATGTGCTTAAAATCTTGAAGTTATGCTTGTTTTGCCTTCCTATGCTAGTTGATTATTGTTCCCATAAGTTGTTTGCTCACAAAATCCCTATGCATAGGAAGTGGGTTAGACTTAAATGTGCTAGTCATATTCTTCATGATGCTCTTTTTATGTTTCAATTCTTATCTTTTATGTGAGCATCATTGAAATCATCATGCCTAGCTAGGGGCGTTAAACGTAGCGCTTGTTGGGAGGCAACCCAATTTTATTTTTGTTCTTTGCCTTTTGCTCATGTTTAGTAATAAATAATCTATATAGCCTCTTTTTAGATGTGGTTTTATGTTTTAATTAGTGTTTGTGCCAAGTAGAACCTTTGGGAAGACTTGGGTGAAGTCTTTGCGATCTTGCTGTAAAAAACAGAAACTTTTGCGCTCACGAGATTAGCTGCCATTATTTAATGGAGAGTGATTTTAGGTTGATTCTTTTTGAAGATGATTAATAGACAAATTCCTCAGGTCCACCAATTTATTTCAGAATTTTTGGAGTTACAGAAGTATTCTAATGATACAGATTACTACAGACTGTTCTGTTTTTGACAGATTCTGTTTTCATTGTGTTGTTTGCTTATTTTGATGAACCTATGAGTAGTATCGGAGGGTATGAACCATAGGGAAGTTGGAATACAGTAGATACTACACCAATATTAATTTAAGAATGAGTTCAGAACAGTACCTAAGTGGTGATTTATTTTCTTATACTAACGGAGCTTACGAGTTTTCTGTTAAGTTTTGTGTTGTGAAGTTTTCAAGTTTTGGGTAAAGATTCGATGGACTATGGAATAAGGAGTGGCAAGAGCCTAAGCTTGGGGATGCCCAAGGCACCCCAAGGTAATATTCAAGGACAACCAAGAGCCTAAGCTTGGGGATGCCCCGGATGGCATCCCCTCTTTCTTCTTCGTTCATCGGTAACTTTACTTGGAGCTATATTTTTATTCACCACATGATATGTGTTTTGCTTGGAGCGTCATTTTGTTTTATTTTGTTTTGCTTGATGTTTGAATAATATCCCAAGATCTGAAATCTTAAATTTTAGAGAGTCTTCACATAGTTGCATAATTATTCGACTACTCATTGATCTTCACTTATATCTTTCGGAGTAGTTTGTCATTTGCTCTAGTGCTTCACTTATATCTTTTTAGAGCACGACGGTGGTTTTATTTTGAATAAATTGATGAACTCACATGCTTCACTAATATTATTTTTAGAGTCTTAAACAGCATGGTAATTTGCATTGGTTATAAATTTAGTCCTAATATGATAGGCATCCAAGAGGGACATAATAAAAACTTTCATATAAAGTGCGTTGAATACTATGAGAAGTTTGATTCTTTATGATTGTTTTGAGATATGAAGAAATAGATGAACTCTCATGCTTCACTTATGTTATTTTGAGAGTCTTTTAGAACAGCATGGTAATTTGCTTTGGTTATAAAATTAGTCCTAATATGATGGGCATTCAAGATGGGTATAATAAAAACTTTCATATAGAGTGCATTGAATACTATGAGAAGTTTGATACTTGATGATTGTTTTGAGATATGAAGATGGTGATATTAGAGTCGTGCTAGTTGAGTAATTGTGAAATTGAGAAATACTTGTGTTGAGGTTTGCAAGTCCCGTAGCATGCACGTATGGTAACCGTTGTGTGACAAATTTGAAGCATGAGGTGTTCTTTGATTGCCTTCCTTATGAGTGGCGGTCGGGGACGAGCGATGGTCTTTTCCTACCAATCTATCCCCCTAGGAGCATGCGCGTAGTGCTTGGTTTTGATGACTTGTAGATTTTTTCAATAAGTATGTGAGTTCTTTATGACTAACGTTGAGTCCATGGATTATACGCACTCTCATCCTTCCACCATTGCTAGCCTCTTCGGTATCGTGCATTGCCCTTTCTCACCTCGAGAGTTGGTGCAAACTTCGCCGGTGCATCCAAACCCCGTGATATGATACGCTCTATCACACATAAGCCTCCTTATTGTAGGGTAACGCGACAGAAAATAAAAAATTTCGGTATAGCGAGCACGCCCAGGACCACTATGGAGACTGCATACAAGGTTTTATCTGATCCGTACCGACTCGAACCGCACCGGAAGAAGAGTCGGTGCAGATCGTCGGTGTAGATCCCCGCAGCTAGGATTTACAACCTCCCAACCGCGAGGATGTACTCCCTCTCCGGACAGCCCTTCGGGAGGCAGTCGGACAGTCCCTCGGATGATGTCGCGGACAGCCCTTCGGGAGGACCCTTGAAACTCGGATGGTAACTCGCATAGCCCTTTGGGAGGATACTCGAACAGCCCCTCAAGCAAAAGATCGAAACTACAATCTCTCTACGGGGTTGCACACATACGGTGTCAGCTATCCGGCAGGGCTTCGCCGTCCAGAACTAGTTCCTGTCGGAACCCAGACAGCCTTTCGGCTCTACGAAACTATTTCGCTGGGAGGGAGAGAGAAGCCAGACAAGTCATGGCATGTGTATGAGAGCAAGGGATGATCTTTGGGCAGCCCCCTCACCTCCTATTTATAGAAAAACCAAGGGGTAGGGTGCCTCCACAAATTACCAAAAACTCCCATGCATTAGGTCACACATGAGGGTGTTATGGGCAAAATGGGAGGCCATGTGGAGCTCCATGGAGCACCACCATGTGTGGCCGTCCAAACCCTTGGGGGCCCCCCATGAGGGGCTTCCTTGGCCCCCAAGCCCTTCTAGAAGCCTTTTCACAAAAGCCCTAAAAGGTGGCTTTCCAAAAAATATCCATAAAGCTGATTTCCACTATTCACGACGACATTTTTCAGCGTCCGTTCGAACTGAAAATATTTATGTGGGCTTAGAACATTTACAGTACCCACTAAAATAATTTTCAACGCGTTCTGAAACAATTCCGGTTTAGTGATTTTCATCTGCGAAAAGCATCTGAAGTGGCTCCGACAGCTCCGGAACATTTCCTGTTTTTATCCCGTAAAATTCCAAAAAGTTTCCAGAATGATTCTGGCACCCTCCAAGAATTATGAGGCATGTCCCGAAACCAATTTGACTTAATAGTATATCCCGAAACAACTTTTCGGTTTCACCGAAACTCATCCGATGACCTCTCTCTGCGGAACTTTTCCGCTGTCCAAAACCTTTCTGGTGTCCGAAACTTTTCCAGTGATTTTCTCCCAGACTCCTTGTCTAGTATTCAGCAGATAGATGACCCTTAAGCGTGTGACCCTATAGGTTCGGTGAAGTATAGACATGACCCGGAACCCCTTCCAATCAATGATCAACATCGGAGCCGTGGACACCCATATTGACCCCTATACCCACACGAATGAATATTCGAGTGAACCTCCAGTTGCAGTGATCTATTCCTATTGCTTCGCGATATGTCACAAACACCCGAGGTGAGATTTATTGCATCCCCATGGACGAACAATCTGTCCACCATGCAAGTTACCTCGTTACCGGTTTTGTTCTCTTTTCTCGTTTCCGTGTTCCGGCATCCCAGTGATCAAATCACAAGGTGTCTGGCCAGACGATTATGGATACCATAACACCGAGAGGGCCCGAGAATATCTCCCCATCGTCGGAGGAGCAAATCCCAATCTTGAGCTATCTTGTTGCTTGCCATACTTTTCCGTGAACCCGTAAGCCGCCGTAATAGCCACCCAATTACGGATGACGTTTAACAAACCCCAAAGTTCACGAAGCAAGCACGAAGTAACTCGATACTCTCATGGTCTGAGTTATTATGCAAACATTAACTATCTCTATGATATTAACCATAAACTTGTGACGAAAAGAATCTCATAGCATAACATCAATTTGGGTCGATTCAACACAAGTGTTCTACCAACATCGTGCCCTCAAAATTGCTAGCATAGACATGCCCATGATCAGGAAAACATGATCATCATGCAATACATGAGCCAGTCTAGAGGCAAGACTAGGAATACATTTTACCGTTTAGTATAACACACGTGCACATGAGTTTCCCTCCGAGCCTCGTGGATATTGCAGACTCGAGAATCATTGCAGTTATAGCATGGAAGCTAAACATTCATTACAAACTTTGGAGATACAAAATAACTATTATTACTGCCACGACATATCTCCTAGAGACTCCCACTTGCACTAGTGTCATAATCTAGTTACATGTCTTCCCTAACACCAATGGCTATCCGGTGCTGCTCATGCTTTGCTCGTGGTAGAGGCTTTGTCATCGGGTCTGACACGTTCAGATCCGTGTGAACTTTGCGTACTTTCACTAAACCCGCTTCGACATGATGTCGAATGAGTTTATATTTGCGTTCAATATGTCTTGTCTTATGGTGCGAACTTGGCTCCCTTGCCTGAGCCACGACGCCACTATTATCACAGTAGATCTCCACCGGGTCCTGGGCACTAGGAACCACACCAAGGTCTTCAAGAAATTGCTTGATCCATACTGCCTCCTTGGAGGCTACTGAAGCAGCAACATATTTCGCCTCCGTCATAGAATCTGCCACAGTCTTTTGTTTGGAACTTTTCCAATCCACTGCACCACCGTTCAATATGAAAACATAGCCTGATTGAGATTTGAAGTCATCTGGGTCAGTCGTGAAGCCTGCATCAGTGTAACCACTTACAATGAGCTCTTCATCACCTCCGTACAGAAGGAGTAAATCCTTGGTCCTTCTGAGGTACTTAAGAATACCCTTGACTGCGGCCCAGTGTTCCAATCCTGGATCACTTTGGTACAGGCAGCTAACACTTAGCGCATAGGAAACATCCGGTCTTGTACATAGCATGGCATACATAATAGAACCAACTGCTGAGGCATATGGAACATCATTCATTTGTACTCGCTCATCGAGAGTCCGAGGACACTGATTCTTGCAAAGCACTGTGCCAGGTGACATAGGGAGAAGGCCCTTTTTGGAGTTCTCCATGTTGAACCTTTTCAACACCTTGTCAATGTACGTGCTTTGGCTAAGCGCTATCGGGCGTTTTGATCTATCTCTATAGATTCTGATGCCCAATACATATGCTGCTTCGCCTAAGTCTTTCATTGAAAAACTTTTCTTCAATGAGTCTTCTATTTCGCTAAGGAAATTCACGTCATTTCCAATCAATAATATGCCATCCACATACAAGATTACAAATGCTTTTGCGCTCCCACTAAACTTCTTGTAAACACAAGATTCTTCGTCATTCCTGATGAAGCCAAACTCTTTGACCACTTCATCAAAACGAATGTTCCAGCTCCTTGACGCTTGCTTCAGTCCATAAATGGCTTTCTGAAGTTTGCATACCTTTCCGGCATCCTTATGAATGACAAAACCTTCTGGCTGTATCATGTATACACATCCTCTTTGAGGTTTCCATTTAGGAAAGCCGTTTTGACATCCATCTGCCATATTTCATAATCGAAATAAGCAGCAATTGCACTACAAAAAAAGACACATCCGTGACATTTTGGGCCGAATGAATTTTTTTCTGTCATACATATGACACTTCTATGACGATAATTGTGACAAAACCCGGTATCATCATAGATGTGGTGGGCTCCTACTTCACAAAAAATCATGACAGAAAATGGGCTTTTCGTCCTGGGCGGGCCGGAGACGCAGCTGCATGACATTCTTTGGGCCGTCCATGACGGAAAAAACCGTGGTAGAAGCGAGGGGGAGGAAAATTTCGAGGAGTTCCCAATAGCATTTGTATAGTAAAACGGGGCAAGACTCTCTCTTTGTGTGGTGTGAATAGTTTTCTTTTTTTCGTTTTCTTTTTGGTTGAGGGAAGTGCGAATTGATTTGGTACGTACAAGTACAATATTACTACACGTTAGGCTTGTCCCTGAAATTCAACCCGCGTCTTGTTATATCCCGAAAATTCAGATATCGTGCTCCCAAAACTGGCGCCTTCACAACCCACGCCTTGCTATCCCGAAATTACAACGCGCGCGAAAACTCCCTCCAGCTGCCAAATCCCGACACGCGAAATCCCCCTTCTAACCCTGAGCCGAAAGGGCCGCTAGTTCAAATCGGTGGGGGTACTTTTGTAACACACCCTACATTTTGGACAAGCGCGTCCCTAAGTCATGCTTCACCCCCTCCCATCGCCCCCTTTTCGCCATTCGAAATCCCAGGCCGCCATAACCTCTCCGCTCCAGCCGCGAAACCCCACCCTCCTCCGTCCGCCACGTCACCGCTGCCCAGCCGGAGCCTCTGCCCCGATGACGTCGTCCACCGCAACAGCCCTACGTCCCTCGTCCACCTCCTCGGATGAGGATCCGTCGTCCATCTCGCCGTCCCGCCGGTTCAGCCGCCCCGTCCTCCACCTCCAAGGAGCTGCTCCGACGATCACCTCGTCTATCGCGGCTGCTCCATCCCCACAGCGCCGCCTTAACCTGCTCCACCGGAACCGCAGCATCCTCACCGACTCCTCGGACGAAGCCGAGGCCTACTCGGCGCCACCAAAGAGGTTGTACACTCATCGCATCGCACCTTCTCCCTAACTCGACCTCCCGGCGCCGACGGTGCTCCATCCCGCACCCCCCTGGAGCGGCTACCTTGAAGTCGACGCCGCGGGCAACATCTCCACGGCGGCTCTCCCCCAGTGCGAGGCCCCTTCGGCGGCGGCGTCCATACCAGCCGGATCTGCTGCTGCTGCTCCGGCTCTCGCTCGATCGCTCGCTCGCCCAGCTGCTGCTGCTGCTCTCCCCCTCGCTCGTGCTGCTGCTCTGCTCTGATTAAGCCACACTTCAGTCGACTGAATCGACTTTTGGGTCAGTCAATTTTCAGGGGTTGGGGGGGCTCGCCAGAGTTAAGGAAGAACCACCCGCAGCGGGGACGGGGGCTCGCCGGAGAGGTACCCCACTATCTATCTTAGGGTTCAGGGTGGGGGGCGGGGGGCCTAGAGGGCTGGCCGGGGCGGCGGTGGCGAGTTGTTTCGGGGCGGCGAGGCGGCGCTGGGGCCGGCGGTTCGGCCGGTGGTGGCTGGCGGCTCAGGGGGGTGCAGGTTGAAGATGAACTGCAGGCCCTCCCTAAACTACATGTTAGGTGCCTCTCTGCTACCATTGCATTCAGTTTCGACAGTAGCATTCAGATTCCACAGTAAATTTCAGTTTCGACAGTTAAGTTCAGAGTCAACAGTTTTTACCTCATCTGTTGTAGTCAAGTGGTTTTTGGTGATGTTAATTTTACATCCATTTTACATCATCTATTGGAGATACTATTAGAATCCCACTTGAGATTGACGATGTCTGTCTTGTGCTGCTTCAGCCTTGACGTCTTACGGCTCACTGGAGCTGCTCCAACGACAGAACGATCCATCACAACAGAGCAGTGCCCTGGACGCCGTCTACAGATTCCTCAGATCTTCCTCCACACCTCCGACAGCCACCTCTGCCTCAACTGCTTCAGCGACCAACCCAATGATGCTGAGGTCGACACGGCTACGGCAAAGAGGTTGTAGACTTGTTGCATCACTTATTACTATACATTCACATCGATCCATTAGGGCTATTTTGGTTCAACGGAAAAACGTCGATCCACTGGGTGTTACCATCACTCTAAATTTCTGCATGCTCTCCTTACATAATCTCACCATATTTTTTTCGTATGCATGTCAGATATTGTACACAGTCATGCTGAACATGTAGAGAAAAAGAGAAGAGTTTTGCGCGGCAATACAATGTCATGCAGACATCGCTCCATGGTGGGTTCAATGGCAAACCCTCCCCACCCCTCTCCAGATTGTAATCCAGAGGAAGATATCTGTTCTGAGGCGGATTCAGACGCCGCTGACCACTCCTATTTACCCCCAAAGGTGTTTGCTCTACCTTGGCATGATGATGTTAGTCATATCATGCATATGTTGCCTTGCAGTGCCTACTTTTGACATCATATATGTCATCTGCTTAGTTTAGACATGTTCTGTAATGCCACCTGTTTAGTTTCTATATCATATATGGGAATTATGCAGTCTCATGTCTTTTAGCCAGCCATAATATATGTGAAATGTGCAATGCCATCCTGTTTAACCAGGCATCATATATTTGAATGATATCTTGCCCATCTTTTTCTTCATTACATTTCCATTTGTCGACAATGTTTGTACATTAAACTACTCTTCCTGTGAATCAGCCATTTGGGTGGGAGATGGAAAAATCTAGAGTGAAAACAAGGCCTTCAGAGCAGACAGTGCTACCTGTCGAAGCAGATCTCTTGTTGGGTCCCGATAGCTCCTCAGAGATGGATTCAGAGACAGATGACCAGTCCTATTCCCCCACTGAGGTGTATGCTCTAACTTGGCACGGTTATACTGCTCATATCATGCATACGGTGTCTTGCATTGCATAGTTTAGACATCATATACACAATATTCAACACCATGTTCTTAGTTCAGACATCATATCGAATGCCCTCTGTTTAGCATATAAATCACATATGTGAATTAAATGATGCGATCCTGATTACTTAGATAACATGTAGGTGAATTATGTCATGCGATCCTGTTTAGTTATTCATCATATCTTTGAATTATGTTATGCTATGCTATCCAGTTTAGATAGACATCATATATGTGAAATTATGTCATGCTATCCGTTTTAGTTAAACAATATACATGTCAACTATTTCATGCCCTCTTTTTTCACACTATCTATTGCATCTGTCTCTCATACAATGTCTGTACATTCAACTATGTTTCCTGTTTATCAGCCATTTGAATTGGAGCGGGTGATGCCAGTATCTAGCAGACTAAAAACACGGTCTTCAAATAAAACAGTGCTACCTCTTGGTGGAGATAGCACCCCGGTTGTACATGCACAAGAACCAGCCCTACCACACATAACCCAAACTCTCGCAGATTGTACCCCTACTGCGATGGACAGAGAACCAGCTTCACCCAATCTAACCCCAACCCCAGCCGATAGTAACCCAGTTCCTGTTGACATAGCACCATCTCCACCACAGAGCTCCCAAACAAGAGCAGTTAGTAAGGCAGCTCCAGTGCCCAAAGGGCCAGTACTATCACGGCGAACCCCAACTCCACCAGTTAGTACGCCTATTCCTATGGAGGAAGCACAACCAGCTAGTCGTAGTTTAGCATCTATCGCATTTGATGTTGTTAAATCGTATGTGCGTATCTTCCCATCTTGGAAATATTATACTGAAGATGAAGGAAAATGCCAGTTGCAGGTGTTTGTCCAGGAGTTATGTGTAAGTAATGTTATTCATGGCAATTACTTTGCTTCGTCCCATACATCCTACCTCCATGATGGTTATAATACAACAAATTTTCCCATTTTTCTCTATAGAGAAGGACCGATTTGGAAACTCAGGATGAGGTAACCTGTGCTAATACCTCTTCTATCTTCAAGAATGCTTGGTGGCAGTATCGGAATTACCTGAAGAAAACGTACTTCACCGGCAAAGAAACTCATCAAATTCCCTTACATTCTCCTGAGACACATTTACTGGACGATGACTGGGAACGCCTTGTTCTGTACTGGTCCCGAACCAAGAATGTGGTAAGGTCTATGAGCTCATTTTCTATTTTTAAGTATTATATTCTTGCGTCTTACTGTACTCTGTTCATGTAGAACAAGTGCCTAAACCTGAAGAACAACTGTTCTAATTTAAGATTCCATTGCTATCATAGTTCAAAAAAGCGCTAGGCGTTAATTGTGCATTTATCCACCGTCTTGCGCTTTACTGACCAAAGCGCATGCTTATGCGCAGTTATGCACAGATTATGCGTAGTTCTGCGCAATGCATTTTGCCAACGCCTAGAGCCTAGGCGCGCTTAAGCGCTCGCTTAGGCGCGCCCTTTTTAACTATGATTGCTTTGCTCTTGTATCACTGTATTTACTCATACAAACTTATTTTTAAATTGAAGGATCCAATCGAAACTCCAATGGCACAGCAGGTATGTTCACGCATGTTTCTTTAACAGGTTTGCTCTTATCAATAGCTCTGTTGATTTCAATTTCAATTGTGTATACAGTTGACTTTCATATCATGCACATTACTAGCATCACAACAGAGCCAATAGTGTTGTTGTACATCAAGACCCGTGGTACCCATCTGAAATCTTGTTGTGCCATGTAGTTTCCCACGCTTTGTATTCTTTCACTGCTGCTTTGTCTTGAACTGATATGATTTGAACCGTGTCTCTATTTTGATTTGGCAAGACAATGCAGTGACCATAGGACATAGATATATGTTTGTTTGATGCTTTTATTATGTACTAGTACTTGGCAATAGAAGACTTGGTAGTTTAATCTTGTCCACCTTACTAATGAACTGGTTCACCGAAATGAGTTTCATATACTAGTACATGCTAAACTTGTTATGTGTCTGCTTGTTTCTTCTTTTAGAATGCTGACAGAATATTGGGGAAGAGTGCCTTATTAAGCAATGGTAAAGGAAGTAATGCAGATAAGGTTCAGGATAGTGACACATCCTTGTTGGTCTCCAACAAAGCTGATAAAACAGCTAAGGAAGACTATCTTGAAGACAGCGAGACAACCCCAAAGTCCTGTCTTGGTTTAGTGTTCGAGTTACTGGCCACTACCGCTTGCACAAGCTATTCAAACGCACTGTCTGAATCAGTTCGGTTTCTTGAGTCTCAACTACAAGCTGAAAGACATCGATCAGCTGTGCTGCGACAAGAAGCGGAAGGACTGCGGAAGTCCCTGGAGCATTCAGATGCATACTTTCTGGTGCAACAGCAAGCGTTGGAGGATTTTAGCGCCAAACAGGACAAAGCTAATCAGCTTGCTAAGCTTATTGCCAGCATGGTGGATACCCAGGATAACGTTTCTTGAGCTCTTCTGAAGTTGTTTCAGTTATGCTCTTGTTTTGCTGCCGCGTTTATTTGCACTGGTGGCCAATTTTGACGACCAGTGTATGTAATGTGCTGCTTTGTTCCCTATATTTGCACTGGTGGCGAACTTTGATGCCTAGTGGATGTAATATGTGTAATAGCGGTAATAGGCTAGCGTTAATTGCTTGCTTATTTATTTCCTTATTGTCTTGTTTAGTTGTTTGCTTGTAGTCACTGGAGTTCTTTTTCTGTTTTTTTCTAGTGGCCACAATAGCCTATTTTTGGTAACTAGGTCAAAATAATCATGGCAACACACGGACTGTTGTACCCATGGGCCTCCTGCAGGCCGTATGATCCATGGGCCTTCGTCCGGCCGTAGGATCCATCGGCCTTCTATACGGGCCTTAGGGTCCATGGGCCTTCTACGGGCCGTAGGGTCCATGGGCCTTCTACGGGCCGTACGATCCATGGGCCTTCTACGGGCCGTACTATCCATGGGCCTCATACGGGCCGTAGGATCCATGGGCCTTCTACGGGGCGTATCATCATTTCGCCAATCATGGGTCGTACTATTCGTGGACCATAACGGGCCGTTAATAGGCCGTATTTGATAACTCTATGAAAACAGCCCAACGGATTTTTTTGACATGAAAACGGCCCAACGTATTAACCGTCCGCAAAAGGGCCAACTGTAACGACGGGCTGAATTTGGCCCACAAGCAGAAAATGACAGTAACGGGCCGTATGTAACCGAATTCTGCAAATGAGCCCAAGAATCAATGGGCCCTGAGAAGGCCGAAAGATAACTTGGGCTGGAAACGGCCCAATGGAATAATGGGCCGTTAATGGGTATAAAGTGATACACTGTTCATTACGGGCCAGTTTCACCACGGGCCGTTAATGGGCCAAGAGTTACAAAGGTCCTCATATGGGCCGAAAGAAGTCATGGGCCACACATGGGCCGAAAGTTAAAACAGGCTGAATCATATTGGACGGCCCAGATGACGCTACTGGGCCTAATTCGGATAGGGCGTGACGGGCCCTGGGTTAGCAGGCTGTAAATGGGCTATATGCGAACAGGCCGTTAACAGGCTTTCCGTGGGCTGGCCCGCCACCTTTTGACCAAGTCAAACGGGCTGGCCTTTTCACAGGAATGGGCCTCTGTTGGGCCGTGCCACGTGTCGCCGTATCATAGGCGCCTTCGGTCCAATGAGCGGATGACATCTGTTCCAACGGTGAGCCGACACGTGTTTCCTCCAGCCAATGATGATTTTACACGTGGAAAATCCCCATTGGTCGGGGCTGTTAATGGGTTATCGGATCCAAAACCTGACCCGATAGCTTAACGGCGTTCCGTTACGGTGGATGCCACGTGTCGGTCACCCTTGACGAAAGCACTTCTGTGACGCGCGATTTATCGTCATGGAAGTGGACACTTCCGTGATGATATTTTTGGTAATGTCATGGAACACTTCTACGACAGCACAGGTATGACTATCTTGATTCTGCCATAAAATCGTCATGGATGTACATGCATGACAAAAAACGCGACCTACTGTGACAAACACGTATCATCACAGAAGTGTATTTTTTTGTAGTGTTGCTAGTAATATCCGAACAGACCTAAGCATAGCTACGGGCGAGAAAGTCTCGTCGTAGTCCACTCCTGGAACTTGTGTGAACCCTTTCGCGACAAGTCTAGCTTTGTGGATAGTAATGTTCCCATCCGCGTCCGTCTTCCTTTTGAAAATCCATTTACAGCCAATCGGCTTTACGCCTTCTGGAAGTTCTTCCAAGTTCCAAACTTGGTTTTCGTACATGGATTCCATTTCTGATTTCATGGCCTTGTGCCATTCCTTTGAGCTGGGCCCCGCCATCGCTTCCTTGTAGTGCGCAGGTTCATCGCCTTCAAGAATGAAGATTTCGTTATGAAACCACTCAGGTGGCTGGATAGCCCTACCTGATCTGCGCGGTTCATTTACAACATTGTCTGAAGTCTCCGCATCACATGCGACAACTTCCGGCTCGGTTGTAGGGATAATTAGCGGAATTTCTTCCGGTTCCTTAGCCATGTCAACAGTTGCCAAAGATTCACTAATCTCATTAAGTTGTACTGTCCTCCCACTCACTTCTTTAGTGAGAAACTCTTTCTCAAGAAAGACTCCAGGTTTTGCAACAAACACTTTGTTCTCGGAGGCGTGGTAGAAAGAATACCCAACTGTCTCCTTGGGGTAACCTACAAAGTAACATTTGTCTGATCTGGGATCAAGTTTGCTTGGCTGTAAACGCTTTACATAAGCTTCACAACCCCAAATTTTGAGAAACGACGGGTCGGGGTTCTTCCCGTGCCACATCTCATGTGGTGTCGTCTCAACAGACTTAGACGGTGCTTTGTTTAGTGTGTGAGCGGCAGTTTCTAGTGCGTGACCCCAAAAAGATATCGGCAGATCTGTAAGAGACATCATCGACCTTACCATGTCCAACAGGGTTCGGTTACGTCTTTCCGATACTCTGTTTCTCTGTGGAGTTCTGGGAGGCATAAGCTATGAAACGATTGCACGGTCACTCAGATGTTGGCCAAACTCATGACTAAGGTATTCGCCTCCGCGATCAGACCGTAGAAACTTAATCTTTTTGTTATGATGATTTTCTACCTCATTCTGAAATTCTTTGAACTTTTCAAAGGTTTCTGACTTATGCTTCATTAAGTAGATATATCCATACCGACTTAAATCATCAGTAAAAGTCACGAAGTAGAAATACCCACCCCGTGCGGCTGTGCTCATTGGACCACATACATCACTATGTATTATTTCCAATAATTCACCCACCCGTTCAGGATGACCCGTGAACGGCGTCTTGTTCATTTTCCCCATTAGACAAGCTTCACATGTGTCAAATGATTCAAAATCAAAGGACGGTAAAACTCCATCTCTCTAGAGTCTTTGCATGCGTTTCTTTCCGATGTGGCCAAGCCGACAGTGCCACAAGTAAGTGGTGGTGGTATCAGCCTTCTTAAGGCGTTTAGCATTCACATTAAAAACATCATTTTCACATTCAAGATTTAGTATGAAAAGGCCCCCAACAATGGGTGCAAATCCGTAAAACATATCCTTACAATAAAGTGAGCAACCATTGTTCTCAGACTTGTACGAATACCCATCGTGTACTAAACATGATCCAGAGATAATGTTTCTACACAACAGTGGAACAAAATAACAGTTACTTAGTTCTAAGATAAATCCTGAAGGGAGACGTAGAGGCATAATGCCGACGGCTTGAGCGGTGATCCCAGCGCCGTTCCCGACGCGCATCATGACTTCATTCTTTGCCAGCTTGCGCACCTTCTGAAGCCCCTGTATCGAGTTGCAAATGTGAGCAACCGATCCGGTATCAAATACCCAAGACTTAGAATTTTCGCTAGCAAGCAAAACGTCAATGACATTAACTTGTATAACAATTATACCTTCTCCGGTTTTCCCGGACTTCTTATCTTCCAGATACTTCTTGCAGTTTCTCTTCCAGTGTCTTGTGCCCTTGCAGTAGAAGCACTCAGTTTCATTCTTGGCTCCGCCCTTAGAGTTGCTTTGGGAGCCGGTCTTACCGGCGCCCTTGCCCTTCTTTGGCTTGCCTTTCTTCTTTTTGAAACTGGCGGTTTTATTCACAAGCAACACTTGCTTGCGATTTTTATGCAGTCCTCCTTCTGTAGTTTTCGGCATGGCAAGCACCTCTTCCGGTGTTTTCTCCATCCCAGTCATGTTGTAGTTCAAGACAAAACCGTCGTAAGATGGGGGGAGTGAAGAAAGCAACATGTCCATCATATGGCCAGGTGGAAGTGGAAATTCCAAGGCTTTAAGCCTTTCAGCATAGCCAATCATTTTGACCACGTGTTCACCAACTGAACTACCCTCAGCCATCTTGCATTCCATCAAAGCCTTCATGATATCAAATCGTTTAGACTTTGCGCTTTCCTTGTACAGAGCGTCCAATTCCCTGATCATATCAAGGGGTTTATGGAATTCAAAACGTTTTTGGAGCTCTGGACTCATGCAAGCTAGCATGAGGCACTACACTAATTTGTGATCATCATCCTTAGTGGCCCAGACATTTTGTACATCTTCCGGGGCCTCTGCCGTGGGTTTAGCTGGAAGATCATACTCTAGCACATACAATTTCTTAGCGCTCCTGAGGACAATCCTCAGGTTGCGGACCCAGTCCGCATAGTTGTTTCCAGTCACAGCTAACTTCACTTTCTCTAACATCGGGCCTAAGTTGAACGCGGTGTTGCGAGCCATTTGATCTACAACGGAAAACACAAGTTTCACTTAGACTTTGTTTATAATGAAACTTGCACTAGTGAATAAACAATTTTATTCTAAAGTGCGCTCCCACTGAAATCAATATCTCTCAAAATTGATTATGAGTGATTCAAGATCTGTGTCTTGATTGTTCGCCATTGGTGTAACACCACTGATGACGAAAATCTTAACCGGTAGGCCAACTTGCCAATCACATCTCTATGTGATTCTTGTTCATCTTTTGATGCGTGTGTTCCGAGCTCATGACGGTCATGCCTGAACGTCAAGACAACCAAGTGATCTCGTTGCGAGGTCTCAACTCGCCCGCCTCACACTTCTCTAATCGTTCGTACCCGTGTGACACGGCGCACGCCGAAAAGATAGGTGATGTGACGGTGCTACACTTGGGAGAACACTATCTACTTGATATTTTTAAGTGAGACATCACCCTAATAAAAGCGACTACCGCGCAATCAAGAAGGGTGCACCAAAAGGGATAAACATCTCAGGCAATTCATAATAGCATGATATGGTATAGCCCTTTCTGACGGAGAAGTCTTCCATTTCTTCGTCTCTGGCATTCGTGTTGGTGTTCACCTTTGCGAAGATTGCCACCACCTTGTCGATGCACCAGATAATATTGCTATCTCTATAGCTAATAAAATAAGTGCATTACTTAAGGTTGACACGCAGGTCATTAAAGTGACAATCATATGGCTCCAGTCATCATGCCGAATCATGACAAGGTCATGTTAATTTACATCATATACTCATCTCATACATAATCAAATTGAATATGAGCTTCCTATACCACATCACATGCAAAACATCCTGCAAAACCAAGTTAGACGCCTCTAATCGGTTTATGCAAAATTTTATTTTACGTGGCTTCTAAGGTTTTGACTTAAACCGCAGCTACCAACGTTTATCACCAAGTATGATTATTCAAGTCGCTAGATTAACTTTGCGGGGTGTATGAAACACGAGATAATAAAATCTCGAACCACATACTAAACTTCGTCATACGCATGACCCCCGTGCAAATCATATCTGCATTGCCCTTTTGTCTGCACAATTTCATCTTTCTCTCAACTATGGTGGAACCCAAAGAACTGATAGCACTTCGTTGATCAATCAGGATCGCGGATTGCCAGAACTTTGTGAAATTCCATCATGCCGTTTCAAGATCAGAAATACGCAAATTCTAGGGAAGCAACAAGAACATCGGGTAACAGATTACATCTGCCACCCGCATAAATAACTTTCAGAAATAGATCTCATCTACTCCAAAATTATATTATGCAATACCCATACATCTCCATGTATTCTAGATCGTAACCTGCATCTACACATAGCACGGCTTTTGATGCCACTGTAGGGTAACGCAACAGAAAATAAAAAAATTCGGTATAGCGAGCACGCCCAGGACCACTATGGAGACTGCATACAAGGTTTTATCTGATCCGTACCGACTCAAAGCGCAGCAGAAGAAGAGTCGGTGCAGATCGTCGGTGCAGATCCCCGCAGCTAGGATTTACAACCTCCCAACCGCGAGGATGTACTCCCTCTCCGAACAGCCCTTCGGGAGGCAGTCGGACAGTCCCTCGGACGATGTCGCGGACAGCCCTTCGGGAGGACCCTTGAAACTCGGATGGTAACTCGGATAGCCTTCGGGAGGATACTCGAACAGCCCCTCAGGCAAAAGATCAAAACTACAATCTCTCTATGGGGTTGCACACATACGGTGTCAGCTATCCGGCAGGGCTTCACCGTCGAGAACTAGTTCCTGCCGGAACCCAGACAGCCTTTCGGCTCTACGAAACTATTTCGCTGGGAGGGAGAGAGAAGCTAGAAAAGTCATGGCATGTGTATGAGAGCAAGGGATGATCTTTGGGCAGCCCCCTCACCTCCTATTTATAGGAAAACCAAGGGGTGGGGTGCCTCCACAAATTACCAAAAACTCCCATGCATTAGGTCACACATGAGGGTGTTATGGGCAAAATGGGAGGCCATGTGGAACTCCATGGAGCACCACCATGTGTGGCAGTCCAAACCCTTGGGGCCCCCCATGAGGGGCTTCCTTGGCCCCCAAGCCCTTCTAGAAGCCTTTTCACAAAAGCCCTAAAAGGTGGCTTTCCAAAAAATATCCATAAAGCTGATTTTCACTATTCACAACGACATTTTTCAGCGTCCGTTCGAACTGAAAATATTTATGTGGGCTTAGAACATTTCCAGTACCCACTAAAATAATTTTCAATGCGTTCCGATACTATTCTGGTTTAGTGATTTTCATCTGCGAAAAGCATCTGAAGTGGCTCCGACAGCTCCGGAACATTTCCTGTTTTATCCCGCAAAATTCCAAAAAGTTTCCAGAATGATTCTGGCACCCTCCAAGAATTATGAGGCATGTGGCGAAACCAATTTGACTTAATAGTATATCCCGAAACAACTTTTTGGTTTCACCGAAACTCATCCGATGACCTCTCTCTGCGGAACTTTTTCGCTGTCCAAAACCTTTCTGCTGTCCGAAACTTTTCTGGTGATTTTCTCGCAGACTCCCTGTCTAGTATTTAGCAGATAGATGACCCTTAAGCGTGTGCCCCTATAGGTTCGGTGAAGTATAGACATGACCCGAAACCCCTTCCGATCAATGATCAACATCGGAGCCGTGGACACCCATATTGACCCCTATACCCACACGAATAAATATTCGAGTGAACCTCCAGTTGCAGTGAGCTATTCCTATTGCTTCGCGATATGTCACAAACAACCGAGGTGAGATTTATTGCATCCCCGTGGATGAACAATCTGTCCACCATGCAAGTTACCTCGTTACCGGTTTTGTTCTCTTTTCTCGTTTCTGTGTTCCGGCATCCCAGTGATCAAATCACAAGGTGTCTGGCCAGACGATTATGGATACCGTAAAACCGAGAGGGCCCGAGAATATCTCTCCATCGTCGGAGGAGCAAATCCCAATCTTGAGCTATCTTGTTGCTTGCCATACTTTTCCGTGAACCCGTAAGCCGCCGTAATAGCCACCCAGTTACGGATGACGTTTAACAAACCCCAAAGTTCACGAAGCAAGCACGAAGTAACTCGATACTATCATGGTCTGAGGAATTATGCAAACATTAACTATCTCTGTGATATTAACCATAAACTTGTGACGAAAATAATCTCATAGCATAACATCAATTTGGGTCGATTCAACACAAGTGTTCTACCAACATCGTGCCCTCAAAATTGCTAGTATAGACATGCCCATGATCAGGAAAACATGATCATCATGCAATACATGAGCCAGTCTAGAGGCAAGACTAGGAATACATTTTACCGTTTAGTATACCACATGTGCACATGAGTTTCCCTCCGAGCCTCGTGGATATTGCAGACTCGAGAATCATTGAAGTTATAGCATGGAAGCTAAACATTCATTACAAACTTTGGAGATACAAAATAACTGTTATTACTGCCTCTAGGGCATATCTCCTACACTTATATCTTCCTCAAAACATCCACCATACCTACCTATTATGGCATTACCATAGCCATTTCGAGATATATTGCCATGTGACTTTCCACCGTTTCGTTTATTATGACACGCTTCATCATTGTCATATTGCCTTGCATGATCATGTAGTTGACATCGTATTTGTGGCAAGGCCACCATGCATAATTTTTCATACATGTCACTCTTGATTCATTGCCCATCCCGGTACACCGCCGGAGGCACTCATATAGAGTCATATTTTGTTCTAGTATCGAGTTGTAATTCTTGAGTTATAAATAAATAGAAGTGTGATGATCATCATTATTAGAGCATTGTCTCGTGTGAGGAAATAAAAAAATAAAAAAGAGAAAGGCCAAAAAAACGAGAAGGCCCAAAAAAATGAGAGAAAAAGAGAGAAGGGACAATCTTACTATCCTTTTTCCACACTTGTGCTTCAAAGTAGCACCATGATCTTCATGATAGAGAGTCTCTTATTTTGTCACTTTCATATACTAGTGGGAATTTTTCATTATAGAACTTGGCTTGTATATTCCAATGATGGGTTTCCTCAAAATGCCCTAGGTCTTCGTGAGCAAGCAAGTTGGATGCACACCCACTTAGTTTCTTTTGTTGAGATTTCATACATTTATAGCTCTAGTGCATCCGTTGCATGGCAATCCTAACTCCTCGCATCGACATCAATTGATGGGCATCTCCATAGCCCGTTGATTAGCCGCGTCGATGTGAGACTTTCTCCCTTTTTGTCTTCTCCACACAACCTCCACATCATATTCTATTCCACCCATAGTGCTATGTCCATGGCTCGCGCTCATATATTGCGTGAAAGTTGAAAAAGTTTGAGAATACTAAAGTATGAAACAATTGCTTGGCTTGTCATCGGGGTTGTGCATGATGAGAGCATTTTGTGTGACGAAAATGAAGCATGGCCAAACTATATGATTTTGTAGGGATGAGCTTTCTTTGGCTATGTTATTTTGAGAAGACATAATTGCTTGGTTAGTATGCTTGAAGTATTATTATTTTTATGTCAATATTAAACTTTTGTCTTGAATCTTTCGGATCTGAACATTCATGCCACAATAAAGAAAATTACATTGAAATTATGTTAGGTAGCATTCCACATCAAAAATTTAGTTTTTATCATTTACGTACTCGAGGACGAGCAGGAATTAAGCTTGGGGATGCTGATACGTCTCCAACGTATCTATAATTTTTCATGTATTCATGCCATGTTTATAATATTTCTACATGATTTTGGTATGATTTGGTTAGAACTAACCGGACTGACGTTGTTTTTAGCAGAACTACCGTGGTGTTGTTTTTGTGCAGAAATAAAAGTTCTCGGAATGCGCTGAAAATCAACGGAGATTTTTTCTGGAAAATATAAAAAATACTGGAACAAAGAGTTACCGGAGGGGAGTCCCGTGGGCCCCACGAGGGTGGAGGGCGCGCCCACCCCCTTGGGGCGCGCCCCCTGCCTCGTGGATTCCCTGTGGGGCCCCTGACTTGTTCTCGACGCCAACCTCTCCTATAAATCCCCAAACTTCCTGAACTTAACCTAGATCGGGAGTTCCGCCGCCGCAAGCCTCTGTAGCCACCAAAAACCAATCGGGACCCTGTTCCGGCACCCTGCCAGAGGGGGGATCCCTCACCGGTGTCCATCTTCATCATCCCAGCGCTCTCCATGACGAGGAGGGAGTAGTTCACCCTCGGGGCTAAGGGTATGTACCAGTAGCTATGTGTTTGATCTCTCTCTCTCTCTCGTGTTCTTGATTTAGCACGATCTTGATGTATCGCGAGCTTTGCTATTATAGTTGGATCTTATGATCTTTCTCCCCCTCTACTCTCTTGTAATGGATTGAGTTTTCCCTTCGAAGTTATCTTATCGGATTGAGTCTTTAAGGATTTGAGAACACTTGATGTATGTCTTGCATGTGCTTATCTGTGCTGACAATGGGATATTCACGTGATCTACTTGATGTATGTTTTGGTGATCAACTTGCGGGTTCAGTGACCTTGTGAACTTATGCATAGGGGTTGGCACACGTTTTCGTCTTGACTCTCCAGTAGAAACTTTGGGGCACTCTTTGAAGTTCTTTGTGTTGGTTGAATAGATGAATCTGAGATTGTATGATGCATATCGTATAATCATACCCGCGGATACTTGTGGTGACATTGGAGTATCTAGGTGGCATTAGGGTTTTGGTTGATTTGTGTCTTAAGGTGTTATTCTAGTATGAACTCTAGGATAGATCGAACGAAAAGAATAGCTTCGTGTTATTTTACTACGGACTCTTGAATAGATCGATCAGAAAGGATAACTTTGAGGTGGTTTCGTACCCTACAATAATCTCTTCGTTTGTTCTGCGCTATTAGTGACTTTGGAGTGACTCTTTGTTGCATGTTGAGGGATAGTTATATGATCCAATTATGTTATTATTGTTGAGAGAACTTGCACTAGTGAAAGTATGAACCCTAGGCCTTGTTTCGAAGCATTGCAATACCGTTTGTGCTCACTTTTATTGCTTGTTACCTTGTTGTTTTATAATTTCAGATTACAAAAACCTATATCTACCATCCATATTGCACTTGTATCACCATCTCTTCACCGAACTAGTGCACCTACCATTGTATTGGGTATGTTGGTGACACAAGAGACTCTTTGTTATTTGGTTGCAGGGTTGTTTGAGAGAGACCATCTTCAACATACGCCTCCCATGGATTGATAAACCTTAGGTCATCCACTTGAGGGAAATTTGCTAATGTCCTACAAACCTCTGCACTTGGAGGCCCAACAACGTCTACGAGAAGAAGGTTGCGTAGTAGACATCAGGTACCCAGACATTCTGAGTATATGCTCACTGACAGAACTATTCTCCTCCATTTTGCAGCTATAGAATTTATTGGAGACTTCATATCTCTCAATCCGGGCATTTGCTTGAAATATTAACTTCAACTCCTGGATCATCTCATATGCTCAATGACGTTCAAAACGTCGTTGAAGTCCCGGTTCTAAGCCGTAAAGCATGGCACACTGAACTATCGAGTAGTCATTAGCTTTGCTCTGCCAGGCGTTCACAATGTCCGGCGTTGCTCCTACCGCGGGTCTTGCACCTAGCGGTGCTTCCAAGACGTAATTGTTCTGTGCAACAATGAGGATAATCCTCAAGTTACGGACCCAGTCCGTGTAATTGCTACCATCATCTTTCAACTTAGCTTTCTCTAGGAACGCATTAAAATTCAACGGAACAACAGCACGGGCCATTTATCTACAACAACATAGACATGCAAAATACTATCAGGTACTAAGTTCATGATAAATTAAAGTTCAATTAATCATATTACTTAAGAACTCCCACTTAGATAGACATCCCTCTAATCATCTAAGTGATCATGTGATCCATATCAACTAAACCATGTCCGATCATCACGTGAGATGGCGTAGTTTTCAATGGCGAACATCACTATGTTGATCATACGTAGTATATGATTCACGCTCGAGCTTTCGGTCTCAGTGTTTCGAGGCCATATCTGCATATGCTAGGCTCTTCAAGTTTAACCCGAGTATTCTGCGTGTATAAAACAGGCTTGCACCCGTTGTATGTGAACGTAGAGCTTATCACACCCGATCATCACGTGGTGTCTCGGCACGACGAACTGTAGCAACGGTGCATACTCAGGGAGAACACTTATACCTTGGAATTTAGTGAGAGATCATCTTATAATGCTACCGCCGTACTAAGCAAAATAAGATGCATAAAGGATAAACATCACATGCAATAAATATAAGTGATATGATATGGCCATCATCATGTTGTGCCTTTGATATCCATCTCCAAAGCACCGTTATGATCACCATCGTCACCGGCTTGACACCTTGATCTCCATCGAAGCATCATTGTCGTCTCGCCAACTACTGCTTCTTCGTCTACCGCTACCGCTTAATGATACCATATGGCTCCTGCCAGTTGCCGATAACTGTGTTACAAAACATGATCATCTCATACAACAATTTATATAATCACGTCTTGACCATATCACATCACAACATGCCCTGCAAAAACAAGTTAGACGTCCTCTACTTTGTTGCTGCAAGTTTTACATGGCTGCTACGGGCTTAGCAAGAACCGTTCTTACCTACGCATCAAACCCACAACGATTTTTCGTCAAGTTTGCTGTTTTAACCTTCAACAAGGACCGGGCGTAGTCACACTCGATTCAACTAAAGTTGGAGAAACAGACACCCACTAGCCACCTATGTGCGAAGCACGTCGGTAGAACCAGTCTCGCGTAAGTGTACGCGTAATGTCAGTCTGAGCCGCTTCATCCAACAATACCGCTGAATCAAAGTATGACATGCTGGTAAGCAGTATGACTATTATCGCCCACAACTCTGTGTGTTCTACTCGTGCATATAACATCTACGCATACACCTGGCTCGGATGCCACTATTGGGGAACGTAGTATTTCAAAAAAAATCCTACGCACACGCAAGATCCATCTAGGTGATGCGTAGCAACGAGCGGGAGAGTGTGTCCACGTACCCTCATAGACCGAAAGCGGAAGCGTTAAGTAATGTGGTTGATGTAGTCGAACGTCTTCGCAATCCAACCGATCAAGTACCGAGCGCATGACACCTCTGCGATCTGCACACGTTCAGCTCGGTAACGTCCCTCGTACTCTTGATCCAGCTGAGGCCGAGGGAGAGTTTCTTCAGCACGACGGCGTGATGACGGTGATGATGAAGTTACCGACGCAGGGCTTCGCCTAAGCACTACAACGATATGACCGAGGTGGAAATCTGTGGAGGGGGGCACCGCACACGGCTAAGACAACTGTCAACTTGTGTGTCTATGGGGTGCCCCCTTCCCCCATATATAAAGGAGGGGAGGGCCGACCCTCTCTATGGCGCGCCCAAGGGGGGGTCCTACTCCCAGTAGGAGTAGGTTTCCCCCTTTCCCTAGTTGGAGTAGGAGAAGAAGGAAGAGGGAGAAGGAGAGAAGGAAAGGGGGGCCGGCCCCCCACCCCAATTAGGATTGGGCTTGGGGGGGCGCCCTCCACCTGGCCGCCTCCTCCTCTCTCCTACTAAGGCCCAATAAGGCCCATTGACTCCCCGGGGGGTTCCGGTAACCCCCCGGTACTCCGGTAATTGCCCGAACTTATCCGAAACCATTCCAGTGTCCAAACATAGCCTTCCAATATATCAATCTTTATGTCTCGACCATTTCGAGACTCCTCGTCATGTCTGTGATCACATCCGAGACTCCGAACTACCTTCGGTACATCAAAACACATAAACTCATAATATCGATCGTCATCGAACGTTAAGCGTGCGGACCCTACGGGTTCGAGAACTATGTAGACATGACTGAGACTCACTTCCGGTCAATAACCAATAGCGTAACCTGGATGCTCATATTGGTTCCTACATATTCTACGAAGATCTTTATCGGTCAAACCGCATAACAACATACGTTGTTCCCTTTGTCATTGGTATGTTACTTGCCCGAGATTCGATCGTTGGTATCATCATACCTAGTTCAATCTCGTTACCGGCAAGTCTCTTTTCTCATTCCGTAATGCATCATCCCGTAACTAACTCATTAGTCACATTGCTTGCAAGGCTTATAGTGATGTGCATTACCGAGAGGGCCCAGAGATACTTCTCCGACAATCGGAGTGACAAATCCTAATCTCGATCTATGCCAACTCAACAAACACCATCGGAGACACCTGTAGAGCATCTTTATAATCATCTAGTTATGTTGTGACGTTTGATAGCACACTAAGTGTTCCTCCGGTATTCGGGAGTTGCATAATCTCATAGTCATAGGAACATGTATAAGTTATGAAGAAAGCAATAGCAATAAACTAAACGATCATAGTGCTAAGCTAATGAATGGGTCAAGTCAATCACATCATTCTCTAATGATGTGATCCCGTTCATCAAATAACAACTCTTGTCCATGGCTAGGAAACTTAACCATCTTTGATTAACGAGCTAGTCAAGTAGAGGCATACTAGTGACACTCTGTTTGTCTATGTATTCACACATGTACTAAGTTTCCGGTTAATACAATTCTAGCATGAATAATAAATATTTATCATGATATAAGGAAATATAAATAACAACTTTATTATTGCCTCTAGGGCATATTTCCTTCAAAATCAACCAATGGGAATTTGATGTTTGCTTGCTGACGAGCCTTGCACTAATATGTTGTAAGTCACCACTTAGTCCACAACACAATTTGCAACAAAAAGAAGAGAATGAAAATTGATCGACACTTGGTAACTAAATGATGGCATGTCTACGGGGGCTACTATGGGTAAGAATAGATTCCATAAACATAGGAGAAAGGTAAGAAGTGCTACACCCGTGAGTTTTTCCATGTGATAATTTGAGTGCAAGAAGAATTTTTGCAAGAACAATAGCTTTGCGCCTAACTATAAACTTTATAATGTTTAGAATCCGAGAAAACCTATTGTTTTTTGTGTCATACATGTACATATATGAGGAACTTGTGATACCACTTTATCATAAAACTTACCATGCTGCTCCACTTGGGCACACGGACCAAAAACCCAATCAGTGTGGGATAATTTGCTTCTTTTACGCATATCAAACATGTTAAGCCTTCATTGACTCAACATAGCACAAACAAACTTCATTTTCTCTATAATGAGACTGAACTTGGTATCTTTCTGGACAATGCATGACTATCACTCAACTGAAGTTTTATAGGACTTGGAGAACCACAGTTCACACTTAAAAACAGTAATTGAACAAATGTTTGATACATCCATTTTGCATCATGTCTTCCTACTGATATTTCTAGTGTTTTTATCATTATTACACTTTTTGGTGCAATTCTAATGCCTTTTCTCTCTTAATTTTCAAGATTTACATGAAGAGGAAGATTTCCAGCAGCTGGAATTCTGGACCTGGAAAAGCAACGTCGCAAATACGGTACCTATTCTGCAGAACTCCAAATGAGCTGAAATTTCACGGAGAATTTTTATGGAATATATAAAAAACACTAGATCAAATAAGTACTAGAGGGGACCCACCAAATGTCCAAAAGGCACTAGGGCGCGACCACCCCTCGGGTGCGCACGCCCTAGTACCTTGTGGGGCCACTGGCAGGCCTCCGACCCCCATCTTCTACTATGTGAAGGGCTTTGACCTAGAAAAAGTAAAGAGAGGACTTTCGATATGAAGCACCTCCGTCTCGAGACAAAACCTGGGCAGGAACACTTTCGCTCTCCGGCGGAGCGACTCCGTCGGGGATACTTCCCTCCGGGAGGGGGAAATCGAAGCCATCGACATCACCAATGATCCTCTCATCGTGGGAGGACCAATCTTCATCAACCTCTTCACCAGCACCATCTCATCTCAAACTCTAGTTCATCTATTGTATTCAATCTTTGTCTCAAAACCTCATATTGGTACCTATGAGTTACTACTAGTATTGATTACATCTTGTAGTTGATACTGGTTGGTTTATTTGGTGGAAGATTATATGTTCTGATCCTTGATGCTATTCAATACCCCACTGATCTTGAACATGAATATGATTTGTGAGTAGTAACTTTTGTTCTTGAGGACATGGGAGAAGTCTTGTTATGAGTAATCATGTGAATTCAGTATTCGTTTGATATTTTGATGATATGTATGTTGTTACTTCCTTTAGTGGTGTCATGTGAAAGTCGACTACATGACACTTCATCATACTTGGCCTTAGAGAAGGCATTGTGGAGTAATAAGTAGATGATGGGTTGCTAGAGTGACAAAAACTTAAACCCTAGTTTATGCGTTATTCCATAAGGGGATGATTTGGATCCATATGTTCCATGCTATGGTTAGATTTATCTTAATTTTCTTTAGTAGTTGCGGATGCTTGCGAGAGGGGGTAATCATAAGTGGGAGCCTTGTTCAAGTAAGAACAACACCCAAGCACCGGTCCACCCACATACCAAATTATCAAAGTAGCGAACACGAATCAAATAAACATGATGAAAGTAACTAGATGAATTCCCATGTGTCCTCAAGAACGCTTTGCTTACTATAAGAGAAATTTCCGGCATGTCTTTTACTATAAAAAGGATTGGGTTAGCTTGCTGCACCTCATCCTGATTTGTGTTGTATCTATCTTCCTATCATACTCTGCTTCTATTATTCTTCTTTTTGTTATTTACTATGTCTCTTAATATTATTTCAGATGGCACAACAGTCTTAATTCTACATCTCATTTGATTGACTTGATGTTCTATCAGATGTTCCACTTTCCCCTTATATTCCTCAATTTCACTCTATGCCTTCACCACAATCATCTCAATCAGTACATACACATGCTTCAAATGATTCCACTATACGTAATCAGCACTTGTCGTCTCATGTGCCAATAGATGAACAAAATGAAGGAAATATGCCCTAGAGGCAATAATAAAGTTGTAATTTTATATTTCCTTATATCATGATAAATGTTTATTATTCATGCTAGAATTGTATTAACCGGAAACTTGATACATGTGTGGATACATAGACAAAACACCGTGTCCCTAGTGAGCCTCTACTAGACTAGCTTGTTGATCAAAGATGGTTAAGGTTTCCTAACCATTGACATGAGTTGTCATTTGATAAACGGGATCACATCATTAGGAGAATAATGTGATGGACAAGACCCATCCGTTAGCTTAGCATAATGAACATTCAGTTTTATTGCTATTGCTTTCTTCATGTCAAATACATGTTCCTTCGACTATGAGATTATGCAACTCCCGGATACCGGAGGAATACCTTGTGTGCTATCAAACATCACAAACGTAACTGGGTGATTATGAAGATGCTCTACAGGTATCTCCAAAGGTGTTTGTTGGGTTGGCATAGATCGAGATTAGGATTTGTCACTCCGAGTATCGGAGAGGTATCTCTGGGCCCTCTTGGTAATGCACATCATAAGAAGCCTTGCAAGGAAAGTGACAAATGAGTTAGTTACAAGATGATGTATTACAGAACGAGTAAAGATACTTGCTGGTATCGAGATAACTAGGTATGAAGATACCGACGATCGAATCTTGGGCAAGTAACATACCGATGGACCAAGGGAATAAGGTATGTTGTCATAACGGTTCGACCGTTCGATAAAGATCTTCGTAGAATATGTAGGAGCCAATGTGAGCATCCAGGTTCCGCTTATTGGTTATTGATCGGAGAGGTGTCTCGGTCATGTCTACATAGTTCTCGAACCCGTAGGGTCCGCACGCTTAACGTTCGATGATGATTTAGTATTACATGAGTTATGTGATTTGGTGATGGAATGTTGTTCAGAGTCCTGGATGAGATTGATATGTAGGACAATGGTATTCGTGTTGGGGAACGTAGTATTTCAAAAAAAATCCTACAATCACGCAAGATCTATCTAGGAGAAGCATAGCAACGAGCGGGAGAGTGTGTCCACGTACCCTCGTAGACCAAAAGCGGAAGCGTTTAGTAACGCGGTTGATGTAGTCGAACGTCTTCGCGATCCAACCGATCAAGTACCGAACGCACGGCACCTCCGCGATCTGCACACGTTCAGCTCGGTGACGTCCCTCGAACTCTAGATCTAGCTGAGGCCGAGCGAGAGTTTCGCCAGCACGACGGCATGGTGACGGTGATGATGAAGTTACCGACGCAGGGCTTCGCCTAAGCACTACGACAATATGACCGAGGTGGAAAACTGTGGAGGGGGGCACCGCACACGGCTAAAGATCAACTTGTGTGTCTATGGGGTGCCCCCCTCCCCCGTATATAAAGGAGGGGAGGAGGAGGAGGGCCGGCCACAAGGGGCGCGCCCAAGGGGGGATTCCTACTCCTAGTAGGAGTAGGTTTCCCCCTTTCCTAGTCCAAGTAGGATAAGAAGGAAGAAGAGGAAGAAGAGAAGGAAAAGGGGGGCCCAGCCCCCCTAGCCCTAGTCCAATTCAGTTTGGGCTAGGGGGGGCGCACGCCACACCTTGGCTTGCCTCCTCTCTTCCACCAGTAGGCCCATGAGGCACAAACTTGATTTCCTTTTTATGCACCTATTTATGCACGTGGGTCACCTCCCGGGGGGGTCCGGTAACCCCCGGTACTCAGAAACTTATCCGAAACGGCCTGAACCATTCCGGTGTCCAAATGTAGCCTTCCAATATATGAATCTTTATGCCTCGACCATTTCGAGACTCCTTCTCATCTCCGTGATCTCATCCGGGACTATGAACAACCTTCGGTATATCAAATCACATAAACTCATAATACCAATCGTCATCGAACATTAAGCGTGCGGACCCTATGGGTTCAAGAACTATGTAGACATGACCGAGACATCTCTCCGGTTAATAACCAATAGCGGAACCTAGATGCTCATATTGGTTCCTACATATTCTACGAAGATCTTTATCGGTCAAACCGCACAACAACATACGTTGTTCCCTTTGTCATCGGTATGTTACTTGCCCGGGATTCGATCGTCGGTATCATCATACCTAGTTCAATCTCGTTACCGGCAAGTCTCTTTACTCGTTCCGTAATGCATCATCCCGTAACTAACTCATTAGTCACATTGCTTGCAAGGCTTATAGTGATGTGCATTATCGAGACGGCCCAGAAATACCTCTCCGACAATCGGAGTGACAAATCCTAATCTTGATCTATGCCAACTCAACAAACTCCATCGGAGACACTTGTAGAGAATCTTTATAATTGATGTCTACTACACAACCTTCTTCTAGTAGACGTTGTTGGGCCTCCAAGTGCAGAGGTTTGTAGGACAGTAGCAAGTTTCCCTCAAGTGGATGACCTAAGGTTTATCAATCCGTGGGAGGCGTAGGATGAAGATGGTCTCTCTCAAGCAACCCTGCAACCAAATAACAAAGAGTCTCTTGTGTCCCCAACACACCCAATACAATGGTAAATTGTATAGGTGCACTAGTTCGACGAAGAGATGGTGATACAAGTACAATATGGATGGTAGATATAGGTTTTTGTAATCTGAAAATATAAAAACAGCAAGGTAGCAAGCGATAAAAGTGGGCATAAACAGTATTGCAATGCTAGGAAACAAGGCCTAGGGTTCATACTTTCACTAGTGCAAGTTCTCTCAACAATAATAACATAATTGGATCACATAACTATCCTTCGACATGCAATAAAGAGTCACTCCAAAGTCACTAATAGCGGAGAACAAACGAAGAGATTATGGTAGGGTACGAAACCACCTCAAAGTTATTCTTTCCAATCAATCCGTTGGGCTATTCCTATAAGTGTCACAAACAGCCCTAGAGTTCGTACTAGAATAACACCTTAAGACACAAATCAACCAAAACCCTAATGTCACCTAGATACTCCAATGTCACCTCAAGTATCCGTGGGTATGATTATACGATATGCATCACACAATCTCAGATTCATCTATTCAATCCAACACAAAGTACCTCAAAGAGTGCCCCAAAGTTTCTACCGGAGAATCAAGACGAAAACGTGTGCCAACCCCTATGCATAGGTTCATGGGTGGAACCCGCAAGTTGATCACCAAAACATACATCAAGTGAATCACGTGATATCCCATTGTCACCACAGATACGCACGACAAGACATATATCAAGTGTTCTCAAATCATTAAAGACTCAATCCGATAAGATTACTTCAAAGGGAAAACTCAATCCATTACAAGAGAGTAGAGGGGGAGAAGCAACATAAGATCCAACTATAATAGCAAAGCTCGCGATACATCAAGATCGTGCCAAATCAAGAACACGAGAGAGAGAGAGAGATCAAACACATAGCTACTGGTACATACCCTCAGCCCCGAGGGTGAACTACTCCCTCCTCGTCATGGGGAGCGTCGGGATGATGAAGAAGGCCACCGGTGAGGGATCCCCCCTCCGGCAGGGTGCCGGAACAGGGTCCCGATTGGATTTTGGTGGCTACAGCGGCTTGCGGCGGCGGAACTCCCGGTCTATTCTGTTCCCCGAAGGTTTAGGGTATATTGGTATATATAGGAGGAAGAAATACGTCAGGGGAGCCACGAGGGGCCCACGAGGGTGGAGGGCGCGCCCAGGGGGGTGGGCGCGCCCCCTGCCTCGTGCCTTCCTCGTTGCTTTCTTGACGTGGACTCCAAGTATCCCAGGTTGCTTTCTTTCCAAAAATAACTTCTCCAGAAGGTTTCATTCCGTTTCGACTCCGTTTGATATTCCTTTTCTTCAAAACACTGAAACAAGGGAAAAAACAGGAACTGGCACTGGGCTCTGAGTCAATAGGTTAGTCCCAAAAGTAATATAAAAGTGTTTAATAAAGCCCATAAACATCCAAAACAGATAATATAATAGCATGGAACAATCAAAATTATAGATACGTTGGAGACGTATCAGCATCCCCAAGCTTAATTCCTGCTCGTCCTCGAGTAGGTAAATGATAAAAATAGAATTTTTGATGTGGAATGCTTCTTAGCATAATTCTCAATGTAAATCTTTTTATTGTGGCATGAATATTTAGATCCGAAAGATTCAAGATAAAAGTTTAATGTTGACATAAAAGAATAATACTTCAAACATGCTAACCAAGCAATTATGTCTTATCAAAATAACATAGCCAAAGAAAGCTTATCCCTACAAAATCATATAGTTCGGCCATGTTTCAATATTGTCACACAAACTTTCTCATCATGCATAACCCCGATGACAAGCCGAGCAATTGGTTCATACTTTTAACGCGCTTCAGCCTTTTCAACTCTTACGCAATACATGAGCGCAAGCCATGGATATAGCACTATGGGTGGAGTAAAGTATAATGATGGGGGTTATGAAAGAAGACAAAAAGGTAGAAAGTCTCACATCGATGCGGCTAATCAATAGGCTATGGAGATGCCTATCAATTGATGTCAATGAGAGGAGTAGGGATTGCCATGCAACGGATGCACTAGAGCTATAAATGTATAAAAGCTAAACAAAGGAAACTAAGTGGGTGTGCATCCAACTTGCTTGCTCACGAAGACCTAGGGCATTTTGAGGAAGCCCATCATTGGAATATACAAGCCAAGTTCTATAATGTAAAAATTCCCACTAGTATATGAAAGTGACAACATAGGAGACTCTCTATCATGAAGATCATGGTGCTACTTTGAAGCACAAGTGTGGTAAAAGGATAGTAGCATTGCCCCTTCTCTCTTTTTCTCTCTCTCTTTATATATATATATATATTATTTGGGCCTTTCTCTTTTTTTATGGCCTCTTTTTTTTTTCTTTTTTTTATTTAGTCTGGAGTCTCATCCCGACTTGTGGGGGAATCATAGTCTCCATCATCCTTTCCTCACTGGGACAATGCTCTAATAATGATGATCATCACACTTTTATTTACTTACAACTCAAGAATTACAACTCGATACTTAGAACAAAATATGACTCTATATGAATGCCTCCGGCGGTGTACCGGGATATGCGATGCATCAAGAGTGACATGTATGAAAAATTATGAATGGTGGCTTTGCCACAAATACGATGTCAACTACATGATCATGCAAAGCAATATGACAATGATGGAGCGTGTCATAATAAACGGAACGGTGGAAAGTTGCATGGCAATATATCTCGAAATGGCTATGGAAATGCCATGATAGGTAGGTAGGGTGGCTGTTTTGAGGAAGATATAAGGAGGCTTATGTGTGATAGAGCGTATCATATCACGGGGTTTGGATGCACCGGCGAAGTTTGCACCAACTCTCAAGGTGAGAAAGGGCAATGTGCGGTACCGTAGAGGCTAGAAAATTGTGGAAGGTTGAGAGTGCGTATAATCCATGGACTCACATTAGTCATAAAGAACTCATATACTTATTGCAAAAGTTTATTAGCCCTCGAAGCAAAGTACTACTACGCATGCCCCTCGTGGGATAGATTGGTAGGAAAAGACCATCGCTCGTCCCCGACCGCCACTCATAAGGAAAGCAATAAAAGAACACCTATGTGTCAAAATTGTCACACAACTTTTACCATACGTGCATGCTACGGGGCTTGCCAACTTTAACACGAGTATTTCTCAATTTCACAATTACTCAACTAGCACACTCTAATATTACCACCTTTATATCTCAAAACACTTATCAAGTATCTAACTTCTCATGATATTCAATGAACTCAATATGGGAGATTAATTTCACAATTAAAGCAAATTACCATGCTGTTCTAAAGACTCTCAAAATAATATAAGTGAAGCATGAGAGTTTATATATTTCTTCAAAATAAATCCACCGCCGTGCTCTAAAAGATATAAGTGAAGCACTAGAGCAAACAACAAACTACTCCGAAAGATATAAGTGAAGATCAATGAGTAGTCGGATAATTATGCAACTATGTGAAGACTCTCTAGCATTTAAGAATTTCAGATCTTGGTATTTTATTAAAACAGAAAGCAAAACAAAAGAAAATAAAATGACGCTCCAAGCAAAACACATATCATGTGGTGAATAAAAATATAGCTCCAAGTAAAGTTACCGATGAACGAAGACGAAAGAGGGGATGCCATCCGGGGCATCCCCAAGCTTAGGCTTTTGGTTGTCCTTGAATATTACCTTGGGGTGCCTTGGGCATCCCCAAGCTTAGGCTCTTGCCACTCCTTATTCCATAGTCCATCGAATCTTTACCCAAAACTTGAAAACTTCACAACACAAAACTCAACAGAAAACTCGTGAGCTCCGTTAGCGAAAGAAAACAAAACACCACTTCAAGGTACTGTAATGAACTCATTATTTATTTGTATTGGTGTTAAATCTACTGTATTTCAACTTATCTATGGTTTATAAACTATTTTACTAGCCATAGATTCATCAAAATAAGCAAACAACATACGAAAAACATAATCTGTCAAAAACAGAACAGTCTGTAGTAATCTGTAACCAACGCAAACTTCTGGAACTCAAAAAATTCAGCCAAAATAGGACGACCTAGACAATCTGTTTATTGATCTGCTGCAATTGGAATCAGTATTCTATCACGTTCTGGTGATTTTAAACAATTGTTTTCGTGAACAGAGAGTTTCTTGGATTTTCAGCAAGATCAAATAACTATCATCCAAGAAGATCCTATAGGTCTTACTTGGCACAAACACTAATTAAAACACAAAAACACATCTAAACAGAGGCTAGATGGATTATTTATTCCTAAACAGAACCAAAAAGCAAGAAACTAAAATAAAATTGGGTTGCCTCCCAACAAGCGCTATCGTTTAACGCCCCTAGCTAGGCATGATGATTTCAATGATGCTCACATAAAAGATAAGAATTGAAACATAAAGAGAGCATCATGAAGAATATGACTAGCATATTTAAGTCTAACCCATTTCCTATGCATAGGGATTTTGTGAGCAAACAACTTATGAGAACAATAATCAACTAGCATAGGAAGGCAAAACAAGCAAATCTTCAAGATTTTCAACACATAGAGAGGAAACTTGATATTATTGCAATATGTAGAAGCACATGATCCTCTCTCATAATAATTTTCAGTAGCATCATGAATGAATTCAACCATATAATCAGCACATAAAGCATTCTTTTCATGATCTACTTGCATAGAAATTTTACTACTCTCCACATAAGGAAATTTATTCTCATCAATAGTAGTGGGAGCAAACTCAACAAAATAACTATCATGTGAT
The DNA here is from genome assembly GCF_002575655.3 of Aegilops tauschii subsp. strangulata. Lineage (NCBI taxonomy): Eukaryota > Viridiplantae > Streptophyta > Magnoliopsida > Poales > Poaceae > Aegilops > Aegilops tauschii. The sequence goes on from NC_053041.3 coordinate 599,263,463, forward strand.
TGAAAATTAAGATCAAGATGACAAGTTCCATGGTTATCATTATTCTTTAAAGCATATGTGTCATCACAATAATCATCATAGATAGGAGGCATGCTTTCATCATAGTAAATTTGCTCATCAAAGCTTGGGGGACAAAAAATATCATCCTCATCAAACATAGCTTCCCCAAGCTTGTGGCTTTGCATATCATTAGCTTCATGGGTATTCAAAGAATTCATACTAACAACATTGCAATCATGCTTGTCATTCACATATTTTATACCAAGCATTCTATGTAATTCTTCTTCTAGTACTTGAGCACAATTTTCCTTCCCATCATTTTCACGAAAGATATTAAAAAGATGAAGCATATGAGGTAACCTTAATTCCATTTTTTTGTAGTTTTCTTTTATAAACTAAACTAGTGATAAAACAAGAAACTAAAAGATTCGATTGAAGATCTAAAGATATACCTTCAAGCACTCACCTCCCCGGCAACGGTGCCAGAAAAGAGCTTGATGTCTACTACACAACCTTCTTCTTGTAGACGTTGTTGGGCCTCCAAGTGCAGAGGTTTGTAGGACAGTAGCAAGTTTCCCTCAAGTGTATGACCTAAGGTTTATCAATCCGTGGGAGGTGTAGGATGAAGATGGTCTCTCTCAAGCAACCCTGCAACCAAATAACAAAGAGTCTCTTGTGTCCCCAACACACCCAATACAATGGTAAATTGTATAGGTGCACTAGTTCGGCGAAGAGATGGTGATACAAGTGCAATATGGATGGTAGATATAGGTTTTTGTAATCTGAAAATATAAAAACAGCAAGTTAGCAAGCGATAAAAGTGAGCATAAACGGTATTGCAATGCTAGGAAACAAGGCCTAGGGTTCATCCTTTCACTAGTGCAAGTTCTCTCAACAATAATAACATAATTGGATCACATAACTATCCTCAACATGCAATAAAGAGTCACTCCAAAGTCACTAATAGCGGAGAACAAACGAAGAGATTATGGTAGGGTACGAAACCACCTCAAAGTTATTCTTTCCAATCAATCCGTTGGGCTATTCCTATAAGTGTCACAAACAGCCCTAGAGTTCGTACTAGAATAACACCTTAAGACACAGATCAACCAAAACCTAATGTCACCTAGATACTCCAATGTCACCTCAAGTATCCGTGGGTATGATTATATGATATGCATCACACAATCTCAGATTCATCTATTCAATCCAACACAAAGTACTTCAAAGAGTGCCCCAAAGTTTCTACCGGAGAATCAAGACGAAAACGTATGCCAACCCCTATGCATAGGTTCATGGGCGGAACCCACAAGTTTATCACCAAAACATACATCAAGTGAATCACGTGATATCCCATTGTCACCATAGATACGCACGGCAAGACATACATCAAGTGTTCTCAAATCATTAAAGACTCAATCCGATAAGATTACTTCAAAGGGAAAACTCAATCCATTACAAGAGAGTAGAGGGGGAGAAGCAACATAAGATCCAACTATAATAGCAAAGCTCGCGATACATCAAGATTGTGCCAAATCAAGAACACGAGAGAGAGAGAGAGAGAGAGAGAGAGATCAAACACATAGCTACTGGTACATACCCTCAGCCCCGAGGGTGAACTACTCCCTCCTCGTCATGGAGAGCGCCGGGATGATGAAGATGGCCACCGGTGAGGGACCCCCCCCCCCGACAGGGTGCCGGAACAGGGTCCCGATTGGTTTTTGGTGGCTACAGAGGCTTGCGGCGGCGGAACTCCCGATCTATTCTGTTCCCCGAAGGTTTTAGGGTATATTGGTATATATAGGAGGAAGAAATACGTCAGGGGAGCCACAAGGGGCCCACGAGGGTGGAGGGCGCGCCCAGGGGGGTGGGCGCGCCCCCTGCCTCGTGCCTTCCTCGTTGCTTTCTTGACGTGGACTCCAAGTCTCCCGGGTTGCTTTCTTTCCAAAAATAACTTCTCCGGAAGGTTTCATTCCGTTTCGACTCCGTTTGATATTCCTTTTCTTCAAAACACCGAAACAAGGGAAAAACAGGAACTGGCACTGGGCTCTGGGTCAATAGGTTAGTCCCAAAAGTAATATAAAAGTGTTTAATAAAGCCCATAAACATCCAAAACAGATAATATAATAGCATGAAACAATCAAAAATTATAGATACGTTGGAGACGTATCAATAATCACCCAGTTACGTTGTGACGTTTGATAGCACACTAAGTGTTCCTCCGGTATTCGGGAGTTGCATAATCTCATAGTCATAGGAACATGTATAAGTCATGAAGAAAGCAATAGCAATAATCTAAACGATCATAGTGCTAAGCTAAAGGATGGGTCTTGTCCATCGCATCATTCTCTAATGATGTGATCCCGTTTATCAAATGACAACACATGTCTATGGCTAGGAAACTTAACCATCTTTGATTAACGAGCTAGTCTAGTAGAGGCATACTAGGGACACCCTGTTTGTCTATGTATTCACACATGTACTATGTTTTCGGTTAATACAATTCTAGCATAAATAATAAACATTTATCATGATATAAGAAAATATAAATAACAACTTTATTATTGCCTATAGGGCATATTTCCTTCAGTCTCCCACTTGCACTAGAGTCAATAATCTAGTTCACATCGTCATGTGATTTAACACCATCTTTATGTGATTAGTTCACATCTCCATGTGACTAATACCCACAGGGTTTACTAGAGTCAATAATCTAGTTCACATCGCTATGTGATTAACACCCAAAGAGTGATCATGTTTTGCTTGCGGGAGAAGTTTAGTCAACGGGTCTGCCACATTCCGAGCCGTATGTATTTTGCAAATTTTCTATGTCTACGATGCTCTGCACGGAGCTACTCTAGCTAACTGCTCCCACTTTCAATATATATCCAGATTGAGACTCAGAGTCATCCGGATCGGTGTAAAAGCTTGCATCGGTGTAACTCTTTACGACGAACTCTTTATCACCTCCATAACCGAGAAATATCTCCTTAGTCTTCTAAGGATAATTTTGACCGCTGTCAAGTGATCCACTCCTAGATCAATATCGTACCCCCTTGCCAAACTCATGGCAAGGTACACAATAGGTTTGGTACACAGCATAGCATACTTTATAGAACCTATGGCTGAGGCATAGGGAATGACTTTCATTCTTTTTCTATTTTCTGCCGTGGTCGTGTTTTTGAGTCTTACCCTCAACATAACACCTTGCAATACAGGCAAGAACTCCTTCTTTGACTGTTCCATTTTGAAATACATCAAATTTTTTGTCAAGGTATGTACTCATTGAAAAATCTAATCAAGCGTCTTAATCTATCTCTATAGATCTTGATGCCCAATATGTAAGCAGCTTCACCAAGGTCTTTATTTGAAAAACTCCTTTCAAACACTCCTTTATGCTTTCCAGAAAATTCTACATCATTTCCGATCAACAATATGTCATTCACATGTACTTATCAGAAAGGTTGTAGTGCTCCCACTCACTTTCTTGTAAATACATGCTTCACCAAAAGTCTGTATAAAACCATATGCTTTGATCACACTATCAAAGCATATATTCCAACTCCGAGATGCTTGCACCAGTCCATAAATGGATCACTGGAGCTTACACACTTTGTTAGCATCTTTCGGATTGACAAAACCTTCTGGTTGCATCATATACAACTCTTCTTTAGGAAATCCATTAAGGAATGCAGTTTTTGACATCCATTTGCCAGATTTCATAATATGTGGTAATTGCTAACATCATTCAGACAGACTTAAGCATCGCTACGAGTGCGAAAATCTCATCGTAGTCAGCACCTTGAACTTGTCGAAAATATTTTGCGAGAATTTGAGCTTTGTAGATAGTAACACTACTATCAGCGTCCGTGTTCCTCTTGAAGATCCATTTATTCTCAATGGCTCACCGATCATCGGGCTAGTCAATCAAAGTCCATACTTTGTTCACATACATGGATCCCATCTCAGATTTCATGGCCTCAAGCCATTTCGCAGAATCTAGGCTCATCATCGCTTCCTTATAGTTCGTAGGTTCGTCATGGTCTAGTAACATGACTTCCAGAATAGGATTACCGTACCACTCTGGTGCGGACCGTACTCTGGTTGACCTACGAGGTTCGGTAGTAACTTGACCTGAAGTATGATGATCATCATCATTAGCTTCCTCACTAATTGGTGTAGGAATCACTGGAACTAATTTCTGTGATGAACTACTTTCCAATTCGGGAGAAGGTACAATTACCTCATGAAGTTCTACATTCCTCCCACTCACTTCTTTCGAGAGAAACTTCTTCTCTAGAAAGGATCCATTCGAATATCTTGCCTTTGGATCTGTGATAGAAGGTGTACCCAACAGTTTCTTTTGGGTATCCTATGAAGACGCACTTCTCTGATTTGGGTTTGAGCTTATGAGGTTGAAGCTTTTTCACATAAGCATCATAGCCCCAAACTTTAAGAAACGACAGCTTAGGTTTCTTGCTAAACCACAGTTCATATGGTGTCGTCTCAACAGATTTAGATGGTGCCCTATTTAACGTGAATGCAGCTGTCTCTAATGCATAACCCCAAAACGATAGTGGTAAATCGGTAAGAGACATCATAAATCGCACCATATCTAATAAAGTACGGTTATGATGTTTGGACACACCATTATGCTATGGTGTTCTAGGTGGCATGAGTTTGTGAAACTATTCCACATTGTTTAATTGAAGGCCAAACTCGTAACTCAAATATTTGCCTCCACGATCAGATCATAGAAACTTTATTTTCTTGTTACGATGATTCTCTACTTCACTCTGAAATTCTTTGAACTTTTCAAATGTTTCAGACTTGTGTTTCATTAAGTAGATATACTCATATCTGCTCAAATCATCTGTGAAGGTCAGAAAATAATGATACCCGCCGCGAGCCACAACACTCATTGGACCGCATACATCGGTATGTATTATTTCCAATAAGTCATTGGATCGCTCCATTGTTCCTGAGAACGGAGTCTTAGTCATCTTGCCCATGAGGCATGGTTCGCAAGCATCAAGTGATTCCAAAAGCCCACCAGCATGGAGTTTCTTCATGTGCTTTACACCAATATGACCTAAATGGCAGTGCCACAAATAAGTTGCACTATCATTATTAACCTTGCATCTTTTGGCTTCAATATTATGAATATGTGTATCACTACAATCGAGATTCAATAAACCATTCACCTTGGGTGTATGACCAGAGAAGGTTTTATTCATGTAAACAGAATAACAATTATTCTTTGACTTAAATGAATAACTGTATTGCAATAAACATGATCCAATCATATTATGCTCAACGCAAACACCAAATAACATTTATTTTAGGTTCAACACTAATCCCGAAGGTAAAGGTAGTGTGCGATGGTGATCTTATCAACCTTGGAATCACTTCCAACACACATTGTCACCTTGCCCTCAACTAGTTTCTGTTCATTTTATAACTCCTGTTTCAAGCTACTAATCATAGCAATTGAACCAGTATCAAATACCCAGGGGCTACTATGAATACTAGTAAAGTACACATCAATAACATGTATATCATATATACTTTTGTTCACTTTGTCATCCTTCTTATCCGCCAATTATTTGGGGCAATTCCCTTCCAGTGACCATTTCCTTTGTAGTAGAAGCACTCAGTTTCAGGCTTGGGTCTAGCTTTGGGATTCTTCATGGGAGTGGCAACTTGCTTGTCATTCTTCTTGAAGTTCCCTTTCTTTCCCTTGCCCTTTTACTTGAAACTAGTGGCCTTGTCAACCATCAACACTTGATGCTTTTCTTGATTTCTACCTTCGCCGATTTCAGCATCGCGAAGAGCTCGAGGAATCGTTTTCGTGCATATTATAGTTCATCACGAAGTTCCAGTAACTTGGTGATAGTGACTAGAGAACTCTGTCAATCACTATCTTATCTAGAAGATTAACTACCACTTGATTCAAGCGATTGCAATACCCAGACATTCTGAGCACATGCTCACTGGTTGAGCTATTCTCCTCCATCTTGTAGCCAAAAATACTTGTCAGAGGTCTCATACCTCTCGACTCGGGCATGAGTCTGAAATACCAATTTCAACTCTTGGAACATCTCATATGCTCCATGGTGATTCAAAACATTTTTGAAGTCCCGGTTCTAAGCCGTAAAGCATGGTGCACTAAACTATAGAGTAGTCATCATACCAAGCTTGTCAAACGTTAATAACGTCTGCATTTGCTCCTGCAATAGTTCTGTCATCTAGCGGTGCATCAAGGACATAATTCTTCTGTGCATCAATGAGGATAATCCTCAGATCACGGACCTAGTCCACATCATTGCTACTATCAACTTTCAACTTATTTTTCTCTAGGAACATACCAAAAATAAACGGGGAGCCACATCGCAAGCAATTGATCCACAACATAGATATGCAAATACTATCAGGACTAAGTTCATGATAAATTAAAGTTTAATTAATCATATTACTAAAGAACTCCCACTTAGATAGACATCCCTCTAATCATCTAAGTGATCAGTGATCCATATCAACTAAACCATGTCCGATCATCACATTAGATGGAGTAGTTTTCAATGGTGGACATCACTATGTTGATTATATCTACTATAAGATTCACGCTCGACCTTTCGGTCTCAGTGTTCCGAGGCCATATCTGCATATGCTAGGCTCGTCAAGTTTAACCCAAGTATTCTGCATGTGCAAAACTGGCTTGCACCCGTTGTATGTGAACGTAGAGCTTATCACACCCGATCATCACGTGGTGGCTCGGCACGACGAACTGTCGTAACGATGCATACTCCGGGAGAACACTTGTGCCTTGAAATTTATTGAGAGATCATCTTATAATGCTACCGCCGTACTAAGCAAAATAAGATGCATAAAGGATAAACATCGCATGCAATCAATATAAGTGATATGATATGGCCATCATCATCTTGTGCCTTTGATCTCCATCTCCAAAGCACCGTCATGATCACCATCGTCACCGGCATGACACCTTGATCTCCATCGAAGCATCGTTGTCGTCTCGCCAACTATTGCTACTACGACTATAGCTACCGCTTAGTGATAAAGTAAAGTAATTACACGGCGATTGCATTTCATACAATAAAGCGACAACCATATGGCTCCTGCCAGTTGCCGATAACAATTACAAAACATGATCATCTCATACAACAATTTATATATCATCACGTCTTGACCATATCACATCACAGCAAGCCCTGCAAAAACGCGGTTGATGTAGTCGAACGTCTTCGCGATCCAACAGATCAAGTACCGAACGCACGGCACCTCCGCGATCTGCACACGTTCAGCTCGGTGATGTCCCTCGAACTCTAGATCTAGCTGAGGCCGAGGGAGAGTTTCACCAGCACGACGGCATGGTGACGGTGATGATGAAGTTACCGACGCAGGGCTTCGCCTAAGCACTACGACAATATGACCGAGGTGGAAAACTGTGGAGGGGGGCACCGCACACGGCTAAAGATCAACTTGTGTGTCTATGGGGTGCCCCCCTCCCCCGTATATAAAGGAGGGGAGGAGGAGGAGGGCCGGCCACAAGGGGGCGCCCAAGGGGGGATTCCTACTCCTAGTAGGAGTAGGTTTCCCCCTTTCCTAGTCCAAGTAGGAGAAGAAGGAAGGAGAGGAAGAAGAGAAGGAAAACGGGGGCGGCCCCCTAGCCCTAGTCCAATTCGGTTTGGGCTAGGGGTGTGTGCGCCACACCTTGGCCTGCCTCCTCTCTTCCACCACTAGGCCCATGAGGCCCAATAACTTCTCGGGGGGGGGGGCGGTTCCGGTAACCCCCGGTACTCTGAAACTTATCCGAAATGACCTGAACAATTCCGGTGTCCGAATGTAGCCTTCCAATATATGAATCTTTATGTCTCGACCATGTCGAGACTCCTCGTCATGTCCGTGATCTCACCCGGGACTCCGAACAACCTTCGGTACATCAAATCACATAAACTCATAATACCAATCATCATTGAACATTAAGCGTGCGGACCCTACGGGTTAGAGAACTATGTAGACATGACCGAGACATCTTTCCGGTCAATAACCAATAGCAGAACCTGGATGCTCATATTGGTTCCTACATATTCTATGGAGATCTTTATCGGTCAAACTGCACAACAACATACGTTGTTCCCTTTGTCATCAGTATGTTACTTGCTCGAGATTCGATCGTCGGTATCGTCATACCTAGTTCAATCTCGTTACCGGCAAGTCTCTTTACTCGTTTTGTAATGCATCATCCCGCAAGTAACTCATTAATCACATTGCTTGCAAGGCTTATAGTGATGTGCATTACCGAGAGGGCCCAGAGATACCTCTCCGACAATCGGAGTGACAAATCCTAAACTCGATCTATGCCAACTCAACAAACACCATCGGAGACACCTGTAGAGCATCTTTATAATCACCCAGTTACGTTGTGACGTTTGATAGTACACTAAGTGTTCCTCCGGTATTCAGGAGTTGCATAATCTCATAGTCATAGGAACATGTATAAGTCATGAAGAAAGCAATAGCAATAAACTAAACGATCATAGTGCTAAGCTAACAGATGGGTCTTGTCCATCACATCATTCTCTAATGATTTGATCCCGTTTATCAAATGACAACACATGTCTATGGCTAGGAAACTTAACCATCTTTGATTAACGAGCTAGTCTAGTAGAGGCATACTAGGGACACTCTGTTTGTCTATGTATTCACACATGTACTAAGTTTCCGGTTAATACAATTCTAGCATGAATAATAAACATTTATCATGATATAAGGAAATATAAATAACAACTTTATTATTGCCTCTAGGGCATATTTCCTTCAATTCGGACATCGGTAGTGTTCCGGGGGGTACCGGGTACATATAGGGTCACCGGAAGGGGTTCCGGACACCCCCGGCAAAGATATAGGCTTAATGGGCCAAGGGAGGGACAGACCAGCCCACAAGGGGCTGGTGCACCCCTCCACCAGGCCGGCCAGCCCTAGGGAAAGGAAAAGGGGGAGGGCAAATCCCTCCTTCCTTCCCCTCCTCAAGGGAGAAAGGAAAGGGGGGTGCCACCTCCCCTTCCTTCCCCTGGCGCCTATACAAGGGAGGGGGACGAACCAGGGCAGGAGCCCAAGTGGGATTCAGACCCACTTGGGGTGTCCCTTGGCCTCTCCCCTCTCCCTCCCACCTATATATATGAGGAGGGGGGAGCCTAGAACACACAACAACATCTGTTAGCCGTGTGCGGCGCCCCCCTCCACAGATTACACCCTCGGTCATATTCTCGTGGTGCTTAGGCGAAGCCCTGCGCGGATCACTTCCCCATCACTGTCACCATGTTGTCGTGCTGACGGAACTCATCTACTTCCTCAGTACTCTGCTGGATCAAGAGTTCAAGGGACGTCATCGAGCTGAAAGTGTGCAGAACTCGGAGGTGTCGTACATTCGGTGCTTGATCGGTCGTAACAAGAAGAAGTTCGACTACATCAACCACCTTGTCAAAAGCTTCCGCTTTTGGTCTACGAGGGTACGTAGACATACTCTTTCACTCTCATTGCTATGCATCTCCTAGATAGATCTGGCGTGAGTGTAGGAATTTTTTTAAAATTGCATGCTACGTTTCCCAACACAAAATGATGTCGATTTGATGCAACGTGCACCAACAACTCCTGTGTAAATCCTTTACCTTCCTAGAAAGTTATTGTCTTTGGTTTACATACCTTGGCCTCTATATTGCTAATTTCAAAATTCTTTACCGGGTCATGTCATAACTGTGCTCCTCATGTTGAGCCAGCAAATAATTCTCGGTTTTGTGCTCTTCAAAAATCATTATACGCATACTCATCACGGACAACATAAACTATTATGTGCCCATCTATTGGAACATGCTTCAATACTACCACCGAGGCTTATGAATTCTACAATTTATACAGCTGGAAAATGGGCTTCGGCATCTGGTATGGACAGAGTTGGAAGAATTCTAAGAAAAATCATGCAATGCAAGAATTCAACTGCCTACATGGACTATGTCTAGACTCATTACTTATATATTTCCAATGTCTCGTTGAGGGCATGCCTCGTCAGAAAAATAGCAAATCCATAAGGACTGAATGCCCTTCAATCATTTGATTGACCCTTCACAATGACAATCTATGGTACATCAATGAATTCGGGTATGATCATAACCATCCGTTATCAAGAAGTGGTTCTGAGAAGACGCATTGGAAATCCCATCATCATGTTGATATATACCTTCAACAACTAATAACCAATATGAGAGCAAACAATGTTCACATGTGGAAGGTGTACATGTTTCTTGGTATTTTCTTTGGGAGGATGGAAAACATTCCTTTCAGTAAATGCAGCTTAAAAACTTTAAGTGGTCACATCAATAAAGAGCTTGCTCATGATAATGTCAAAAAGACATTTGATGTTTTTGATGATATATGTTTTCAAGATCCTGATTTCGCCTACCGGGTTCAGGCTAACTCACAAAGCAGAATTGATACTTTACTCTGGATAAATGGTCGTAGTCGATCAAAATATAAATACTTTGGAGATATTATTACTTTTAATACAACTTAGTGAATAAATATTTATGACATGCCTTTCGGTCTATTGGTTGGTGTCAACAGCCATTTTCAAAGTATCATACTTGGAGGTGTTTTTAAGCGACATGAAGCAACAGAGAATTTGCATTGGGTTTTCTCCGAGTTCCTAGCACTCATGGGTGGGAAGCATCCTATTACCATACTGACAGGTTGATTTCAGTTTTGCTACAATTGTGTCCTTCTACACATTTTACAATCTTTTTACACATCTAATACATCATCACTTCATTATGTAGATCAATGTTTAGCCATGGAGATAGCTATTGGATTGGTAATGCCAAATACAACACATAGGTGGTGCAAGTGGCATGTTATTCAAAAACCTAAAGAATCTTTTGGATCGTATTACTTGCTAAAAAATGACTTCCGTGCCGACTTCCAGAAATTGGTCAATCATATGCTCACCATGGATGACTTTGAGTTAGGTTAGAAAACGGTTATTGAAAAATACAAGTTAGAGAAGATCACCTTCCTTATACAGTTCTTTGATGTTAGACATAACACATAAGTGGGTTGAACCCTATTTTGTTGGATTTTTCTATGCAAAGCAGACAATCACACAATGTAGTGAAAGTGCAAACCATTTACTGAAAACTTATATACCCGTTGTTCCTCGCAATTCGACAGAGCATCTGAAGATAGTTACGAAGAGAAAAGAACAAGCCTCGTAAGATTTTATTCATTACTTATATATGTTTTTATGTTTTAGGTTTTACTCTAAATTGATTATTTGTAACTTTGCTTACTTTTTTTGCAGAGTGGTGTTGTGTTAAAAACTAATAATCCACTTGAGAGACATGCTAGCAAAATATATACACGCAAAATGTTTGAGATGTTTCAAAATTACATATATAAATCTAGAGATTATCAAGTTGAGGTTATTATTCCAAACAATAGTACAAGACAATTCATAGGGAACTTGTGCAACGAGGGAAGTGGTGCCGCCCTCCTTACACAGTGTCAACTGCTAATGATTTTCCAAAATTTCACTCGTGAATGTGGCCAGCATGAACATATGGGTCTTCTTTGCGCTCATATACTAAAGGTTTGTTCTATTGAATGTCTATGTGCATATGTTTAGTCCCTAAGTTCTAAAATTCGGATTTATATCTATAATATGCTACCAGGTCATGACTTCTTTGGATATTTCTGACATACCTGAAAACCATATAATGAAAAGATGGACAATCATTGCTCGTGACATTCTACCTGGTGATCTAGTAATATACCAAAAGGATCATGCTTTGCCTGCACATAATGCATTCCTGTTGGGAAACGTAGTAGGAAAAAAACGTCCAACGGTCACCCAGGTGTTGGGGAACGTAGTAATTTCAAAAAAATTCTACGCACACGCAAGATCATGGTGATGCATAGCAACGGGAGGGGAGAGTGTTGTCCACGTACCCTTGTAGACCGTAAGCGGAAGCGTTATGACAACGCGGTTGATGTAGTCGTACGTCTTCACGATCGACCGATCCTAGCACCGAAAGTACGGCACCTCCGCGATCTGCACACGTTCGGCTTGGTGACGTCCCACGAACTCACGATCCAGCAGAGTGTCGAGGGAGAGCTTCGTCAGCACGACGGCATGATGACGGTGATGATGAAGCTACCTGCGCAGGGCTTCGCCTAAGCACTGCAACGATATGACCGAGGTGGATTATGGTGGAGGGGGGCACCGCACACGGCTAAGAGATCAATGATCAACTCGTGTTCTCCTTTGGGGTGTCCCCTGCCCACGTATATAAAGGAGGGAGGAGGAGGAGGCCGACCCTAGAGGGGGCACGCAAAGTGTGGGGAGTCCTACTAGGACTCCCAAGTCCTAGTAGGATTCCCCTTTTCCTTTCCGGAGTAGGAGAGAAGAAAGAGGGAAAGAGAGAGGGAGTAGGAAAGGGCAAGGGGGGCGCCGCCCCTTTCCCCTAGTCCAATTCGGACCCATGGGGGGGCGCCTCCTTCCCTTTGGCCTGCCTCCTCTATTCCTGTATGGCCCAATAAGGCCGAATACTTCTCCCGGCGAATTCCCGTAACTCTCCGGTACTCCAAAAAATACCCGAATCACTCGGAACCTTTCCGATGTCCAAATATAGCCTTCCAATATATTGATCTTTACCTCTCGACCATTTTTAGACTCCTCGTCATGTCCCCGATCTCATCCGGGACTCCAAACAAACTTCGGTCATCAAATCACATAACTCATAATACAAATCGTCATCGAACGTTAAGCGTGCGGACCCTATGGGTTCGAGAACTATGTAGACATGACGGAGACACATCTCCGGTCAATAACCAATAGCGGAACATGGATGCTCATATTGGCTCCTACATATTCTATGAAGATCTTTATCGGTCAAACCGCATAACAACATACGTTGTTCCCTTTGTCATCGGTATGTTACTTGCCCGAGATTCGATCGTCGGTATCCTCATACCTAGTTCAATCTCGTTACCGGCAAGTCTCTTTACTTGTTCCGTAATGCATCACCCCGCAACTAACTCATTACCGAGAGGGCCCAGAGATACCTCTCCGATATACGGAGTGACAAATCCTAATCTCGATCTATGCCAACTCAACAAATACCATCGGAGACACCTATAGAGCATCTTTATAATCACCCAGTTACGTTGTGACGTTTGATAGCACACAAGGTGTTCCTCCGGTATTCGGGAGTTGCATAATATCATAGTCCGAGGAACATGTATAAGTCATGAAGAAAGCAATAGCAATGAAAATGTAACGATCATAATGCTAAGGTAACGAATGGGTCTTGTCCATCACATCATTCTCCTAATGATGTGATCCCGGTCATCAAATGACAACACATGTCTATGGTTAGGAAACATAACCATCTTTGATAAACGAGCTAGTCAAGTAGAGGCATACTAGGGACACTTTGTTTTGTCTATGTATTCACACATGTACTAAGTTTCCGGTTAATGCAATTCTAGCATAAATAATAAACATTTATCATGAAATAAGGAAATAAATAATAACTTTATTATTGCCTCTAGGGCATATTTCCTTCAGTCTCCCACTTGCACTAGAGTCAATAATCTAGTTCACATCACCATGTGATTTAACATCAATAGTTCACAACACCATGTGATTAACACCCATAGTTCACATCGCCATGTGACCAACACTCAAAGGGTTTACTAGAGTCAGTAATCTTAGTTCACATTGCCATGTGATTAACACCCAAAGAGTACTAAGGTGTGATCATGTTTTGCTTGTGAGAGAAGTTTAGTCAACGGGTCTACCATATTCAGATCCGTATGTATTTTGCAAATTTCTATGTCAACAATGCTCTGCATGAAGCTACTCTAGCTAATTGCTCCCACTTTCAATATGTATCCAGATTGAGACTTAGAGTCATCTGGATCAGTGTCAAAACTTGCATCGACGTAACCCTTTACGACGAACCTTTTGTCACCTCCATAATCGAGAAACATATCCTTATTCCACTAAGGATAATTTTGACCGTTATCCAGTGATTTACTCCTAGATCCCTATTGTACTCCCTTGCCAAATTCAGTGTAGGGTATACAATAGATCTGGTACACAGCATGGCATACTTTATAGAACCTATGGCTGAGGCATAGGGAATGACTTTCATTCTCTTTCTATCTTCTGCCGTGGTCGGGCTTTGAGTTTTACTCAATTTCACACCTTGCAATACAGGCAAGAACTCCTTCTTTGACTATTCCATTTTGAACTACTTCAAAAATTTGTCAAGGTATGTACTCATTGAAAAAACTTATCAAGCGTCTTGATCTATCTCTATAGATCTTGATGCTCAATATGTAAGCAGCTTCATCGAGGTCTTTCTTTGAAAAACTCCTTTCAAACACTCCTTTTATGCTTTCCAGAAAATTCTACATCATTTTCGATCAACAATATGTCATTCACATATACTTATCAGAAAGGTTATAGTGCTCCCACTCACTTTCTTGTAAAAACAGGCTTCATCGCAAGTCTGTATAAAACTATATGCTTTGATCAACTCATCAAAGCGTATATTCCAACTCTGAGATGCTTTGCACTAGTCCATGGATGGATTGCTGGAGCTTGCACATTTTGTCAGCACCTTTAGGATCGACAAAACCTTCTGGTTGCGTCATATACAACTCTTCTTTAAGAAATCCATTAAGGAATGTAGTTTTGACATCCATTTGCCAGATTTCATAAAATGTGGCAATTTGCTAACATGATTCGGACAGACTTAAGCATCGCTACAAGTGAGAAAATCTCATCATAGTCAACACCTTGAACTTTGTCAAAAACCTTTTTCGACAAGTCTATCTTTGTAGATAGTAACACTACTATCAGGTCCGTCTTCCTCTTGAAGATCCATTTATTCTCAATGACTTGCCGATCATCGGGAAATTCCACCAAAGTCCATACTTTGTTTTCATACATGGATCCTATCTCAAATTCATGGCCTTAAACCATTTTGTGGAATCTGGGCTCATCATCGCTTCCTCATAGTTCGTAGGTTCGTCATGGTCAAGTAACATGACCTCCAGAACAGGATTACCGTACCACTCTGGTGCGTACCTTGCTCTGGCTGACCTACGAGGTACGGTAGTAACTTGATCTGAAGTTTCATGATCATCATCATTAACTTCCTCACTAATTGGTGTAGGCATCACTAGAACTGATTTCTGTGATGAACTTATTTCCAATTCGGGAGCAGGTACAATTACCTCATCAAGTTATACTTTCCTCCCACTCACTTCTTTCGAGAGAAAACTCCTTCTCTAGAAAGAACCATTCTTAGCAACAAAGATCTTGCCTTCGGATCTGTGATAGAAGGTGTACCCAACATTTTCTTTTGGGTATCTTATGAAGATGCACTTCTCCGATTTGGGTTCGAGCTTATCAGGTTGAAACTTTTTCACATAAGTATCGCAACCCCAAACTTTAAGAAACGACAGCTTAGGTTTCTAGCCAAACCATAGTTCATACGGTGTCGTCTCAACGGATTAGATGGTGCCCTATTTAACGTGAATGTAGCTGTCTCTAATGCATAACCCCAAACGATAGTGGTAAATCGGTAAGAGACATCATAGATTGCACTATATCCAATAAAGTACGGTTATGACGTTCGGACACACCATTATGTTGTGGTGTTCCAGGTGGCATGAGGTTGTGAAACTAATCCACATTGTTTTAATTGAAGACCAAACTCGTAACTCAAATATTCGTCTCTGCGATCAGATCGTAGAAACTTTATTTTCTTGTTACGATGATTTTCCACTTCACTCTGAAATTCTTTGAACTTTTCAAATGTTTCAGACTTATGTTTCATCAAGTAGATATACCCATATCTGCTCAAATCATCTGTGAAGGTCAGAAAATAACGATACCCGCCGCGAGCCTCAACACTCATCGGACCGCATGCATCAGTATGTATTATTTCCAACAAGTCTGTTGCTCGCTCCATTGTTCCGGAGAACGGAGTCTTAGTCATCTTGCCCATGAGGCATGGTTCGCAAGCATCAAGTGATTCATAATCAAGTGATTCCAAAAGCCCATCAGCATGGAGTTTCTTCATGCGCTTTACACCAATATGACCTAAACGGCAGTGCCACAAATATGTTGCACTATCATTATCAACTTTGCATCTTTTGGCATCACTATTTATGAATATGTGTATTATTACGATCGAGATTCAGTAAACCATTTACATTGGATGTATGACCATAGAAGGTTTTATTCATGTAAACGGAACAACAATTATTCTCTGACTTAAATGAATAACCGTATCGCAATAAACATGATCAAATCATATTAATGCTCAACGCAAACACCAAATAACATTTATTTAGGTCCAACACCAATCCCGAAGGTATAGGGAGTGTGCGATGGTGATCTTATCAACCTTGGGATCACTTCCAACACACATCGTCACTTCGCCCTCAACTAGTTTCTGTTCATTTTGCAACTCCCGTTTCGTGTTACTACTCTTAGCAACTGAACTAGTATCAAAAACCGAGGGGTTGCTATAAACACTAGTAAAGTACACATCAATAGCATGTATATCAAATATACCTTTGTTCATTTTGCCATCCTTCTTATCCGCCAAGTATCTAGGGGCAGTTCCACTTCCAGTGACCATTTCCTTTGCAGTAGAAGCACTCAGTTTCAGGCTTGAGTCTAGCATTGGGTCTCTTCATGGGAGTGACAACTTGTTTGTCATTCTTCTTGAAGTTCCCTTTCTATTCTTTTGCCCTTTTCTTGAAACTAGTGGTCTTGTAAACCATCAACACTTGATGCTCTTTCTTGATTTCTACCTTCGCCAATTTCAACATCGCGAAGAGCTCGGGAATTACTTTCGTCATCCCTTGCATATTATAGTTCATCACGAAGTTCTAGTAACTTGGTGATAGTGACTAGAGAACTTTGTCAATTACTATCTTATCTGGAAGATTAACTCCCACTTGATTCAAGCAATTGTAGTACCCAGACAATCTGAGCACATGCTCACTGGTTGAGCCATTCTCCTCCATTTTGTAGGCAAAGTACTGTCAGAGGTCTCATACCTCTCGACACGGGCATGAGCATGAAATACCAATTTCAACTCTTGGAACATCTTATATGCTCCATGGCGTTCAAAACATTTTTGAAGTCCCGGTTCTAAGCTGTAGAGCATGGTGCACTAAACTATCAAGTAGTCATCATACCGAGCTTGTCAAACGTTCATAACGTCTGCATCTGCTCCTGCAATAGTTCTGTCACCTAGCGGTGCATCAAGGACATAAATACTTCTGTGCAGCAATGAGGATAATCCTCAGATCACGGAGCTAGTCCGTATCTTTGCTACTAACATCTTTCAACTTATTTTTCTCTAGGAACATATCAAAAAATAAACGGGGAACTACATTGCGAGCTATTGATCTACAACATAGATATGCAAATACTATCAGGACTAAGTTCATGATAAATTAAAGTTCAATTAATCATATTACTTAAGAACTCCCACTTAGATAGACATCCCTCTAGTCATCTAAATGATCACGCGATCCAAATCAACTAAACCATGTCCGATCATCACGTGAGATGGAGTAGTTTTCAATGGTGAACATCACTATGTTGATCATATCTACTATATGATTCACGCTCGACCTTTCGGTCTCCAGTGTTCCGAGGCCATATCTGTATATGCTAGGCTCGTCAAGTTTAACCCGAGTATTCTGCGTGTGCAAAACTGGCTTGCACCCATTGTATGTGAACGTAGAGCTTATCACACCCGATCATCACGGGGTGTCTCAGCACGAAGAACTGTCGCAACGGTGCATACTCAGGGAGAACACTTATACCTTGAAATTTTAGTAAGGGATCATCTTATAAAGCTATCGCCGAACTAAGCAAAATAAAATGTATAAAAGATAAACATCACATGCAATCAAAATATGTGACATGATATGCCCATCATCATCTTGTGCCTTTGATCTCCATCTCCAAAGTACTGTCATGATCTCCATCGTCACCGGCATGACACCATGATCTCCATCATCTTGATCTCTACCAACGTGTCATCACATGGTCGCCTCGCCAACTATTGCTTTTGCAACTATTGCTATCGCATAGCGATAAAGTAAAGCAATTATATGGTGCTTGCATCTTATGCAATAAAGAGACAACCATAAGGCCACTGCCAGTTGCCGATAACTTTAACAAAACATGATCATCTCATACAACAATTTATATCTCATCACGTCTTGACCATATCATATCACAACATGCCCTGCAAAAACAAGTTAGACGTCCTCTACTTTGTTGTTGCAAGTTTTACGTGGCTGCTACGGGCTTAGCAAGAACCGTTCTTACCTACGCATCAAAACCGCAATGATTTTTCGTCAAGTATGTGTTGCTTTAACCTTCAACAAGGACCGAGTGTAGCCACACTCGATTCAACTAAAGTTGGAGAAACTGACACCCGCCAGCCACCTGTGTGCGAAGCACATCGATAGAACCAGTCTCGCGTAAGCGTACGCGTAATGTCGGTTCGGGCCGCTTCATCCAACAATACCGCCGAATCAAAGTATGACATGCTGGTAAGTAGTATGACTATTATCGCCCACAACTCACTTGTGTTCTACTCGTGCATATAACATCTATGCATAGACCTGGCTCGGATGCCACTATTGGGGAACGTAGTAATTTCAAAAAAAATCCTACGCACATGCAAGATCATGGTGATGCATAGCAATGAGAGGGGAGAGTGTTGTCCATGTACCCTCGTAGACCGTAAGCGGAAGCGTTATGACAACACGGTTGATGTAGTCATACGTCTTCACGATCAACCGATCCTAGCACCGAAAGTACGCCACCTCCGTGATCTGCACACGTTCGGCTCAGTGACGTCCCACGAACTCACGATCCAGCAGAGTGTCGAGGGAGAGCTTCGTCAGCACGACGGCGTGATGACGGTGATGATGAAGCTACCGGCGCAGGGCTTCGCCTAAGCACTGCGACGATATGACCGAGGTGGATTATGGTGGAGGGGGGCACCGCACACGGCTAAGAGATCAATGATCAACTTGTGTTCTCCTTTGGGGTGTCCCCTGCCCACGTATATAAAGGAGGGAGGAGGAGGAGGCCGGCCCTAGAGGGGGTGCGCCAAGTGTGGGGAGTCCTAATAGGACTCCCAAGTCCTAGTAGGATTCCCCTTTTCCTTTCCGGAGTAGGAAAGAAGAAAGAGGGAAAGAGAGAGGGAGTAGGAAAGGGCAAGGGGGGTGCCGCCCCCTTTCCCCTAGTCCAATTCGGACCCATGGGGGGGGCCTCCTTCCCTTTGGCCTGCCTCCTCTATTATGGCCCAATAAGGCCCAATACTTCTCCCGGCGAATTCCCGTAACTCTCCGGTACTCCAAAAAATACACGAATCACTCGGAACCTTTCCGATGTCCGAATATAGCCTTCCAATATATCGATCTTTACCTCTTGACCATTCGAGACTCCTCGTCATGTCCCCGATCTCATCCGGGACTCCGAACAAACTTCGGTCATCAAATCACATAACTCATAATACAAATCGTCATCAAACGTTAGCGTGCGGACCCTACGGGTTCGAGAACTATGTAGACATGATCGAGACACATCTTCGGTCAATAACCAATAGCGGAAACTGGATGCTCATATTGGCTCCTACATATTCTACGAAGATCTTTATCGGTCAAACCGCATAACAACATATGTTGTTCCCTTTGTCATCGGTATGTTACTTTGCCCGAGACTCGATCGTCGGTATCCTCATACTTAGTTCAATATCTTTACTCGTTCCGTAATGCATCATCCCGCAGCTAACTCATTAGTCACAATGCTTGCAAGGCTTATAGTGATGTGCATTACCGAGAGGGCCCAGAGATACCTCTCCGATACACGGAGTGACAAATCCTAATCTCGATCTATGCCAACTCAACAAACACCATCGGAGACACCTGTAGAGCATCTTTATAATCACCCAGTTGTTGTGACGTTTGATAGCACACAAGGTGTCCCTCCAGTATTCGGGAGTTGCATAATCTCATAGTCCGAGGAACATGTATAAGTCATGAAGAAAGCAGTAGCAATGAAACTGTAACGATCATAATGCTAAGCTAACGAATGGGTCTTGTCCATCACATCATTCTCCTAATGATGTGATCCCATTCATCAAATGACAACACATGTCTATGGTTAGGAAACATAACCATCTTTGATAAACGAGCTAGTCAAGTAGAGGCATACTAGGGACACTTTGTTTTGTGTATGTATTCACACATGTACTAAGTTTCCGGTTAATACAATTCTAGCATGAATAGTAAACATTTATCATGAAATAAGGAAATAAATAATAACTTTATTATTGCCTCTAGGGCATATTTCCTTCACCAGGAACAATATAAAGATGCATAAACGGTTTGGATCACGATCGTTACCGACTCCGAGTAGCAACGGAAGTAGACGTGTCGGTGTAGATCGTACTTGGAGCGTGAAGAAGGAGAAATGTGGGCAACCAGGGTTTAACCCTCGTTGGAGCAGCTTAAAGAGACGGGTTTGGCCCCTCGGGTGGCTCGCCGGAGCGGCAACACCCTACTATCTGATGGGTTTCCTCGGGTCCTGCCCGTCAGTTCGATGTGACAGACGTGTCTGGGTGTTTCATATCCACCCACATATGCGCTGAGTATGAGGGGTGCTGGACAATCCGGTCATTTGGGGTGGGTTTGAGGGTTTCAGTTGGCCGGTTGGGTGCCGATTTTATGACCCGTCCGCCCGGACCTATTGCGGAGGTTTGAGGAATACGATTATGGATGCTCTTATACCTTGCGTGTTATTTGGTTGATTTGCTACGGTATGATTTCTTTTTTTGCGAGAAAACTTCCAATCTATTCATCTTCAATCATGGTAGTGCAACGAACACCAGAAATAATAAAAATTACACCCAGATTCATATACCACCTAGCGACGACTACAAGGACTGAAGCGAGCCGAAGGCGCGCCGCCGTCATCGCCCTCCATCGCCGGAGTCGGCACAACTTGTTGTAGTAGACAGTCGGGAAGTCGTCGTGCTAAGGCCCCATAGGACCAGCGCACTAGAACAACAATCGTCGCCGATGAAGAATAAGGTAGATCGGAAGGATCCAATCCAAAGACAGACGAATGTAGACGAACAACGACGAGATCCGAGCAAATCCACCAAAGATAGATCCGCCGGAGACACACCTCCACACGCCCAGGCGGGGAGACCTTTATTCCATCTTCAGAAAGCCGTCGCCGCCTCGTCTTCCTGAGTAGGACACAAACCCTAACAAAACGGAAAGAAACGACAAAAATCGGAGCCCTCCCGCCGGCCCTTGCCAGGATCCACCACGCCCCCATGGCCCTAGGGCCACCGAAGACGAGGCGGACCTGCGGCGGCGCCGGCGAGAGGCAGGAACCCTAGCTTATTTTGAGGAGGAGGAGGCGGCAACTCGTTGGTGTCTGCAGTCACGCTACGGTATGATTTCTAATCATATGAAGCCAGGAACATGCTTCGCTCTTCCTCAGCTGAGATGCAGATGGATGGAAAACAATCTGACCCAAAATTCCCGCCACGAAGAGAGTTTGATCTACCCGCCCAACATTTGGCCACGTCATCCATCCGCGCCGAAGCTCATCAGGTCCGTCCATCAGAAACAACAGCGAGCGACTGATATCCATCGATCGACCACCTGACATCGCCGATCCGGGGCACCTACCTGTCCTCCAATCAGAGCGCAACTCCTCCTCTACATAAATAAAGCCGCCGCGCCCTCCCCATCTCATCACCAACCAGCAATCCAATTCCCCACCAGCCCCCTCGCACCCTCTGGCGAACCACCGCACCTCTCACCGGTGAAGCAGCAGCGTCCGATGGCCCCAAGGCGGAGAAGAAGCCGGCCGTCGCGGAGAAGGCTCCGGCGGCGGAGAATACCACGGTGGGGAAGAAGCCCAAGGCGGAGAAGCGCCGCCGAAGTCCAAGGAGGGCGGCGCCGACAAGAAGAAGAAGAAGGCCAATAAGAGCGTGGAGACGTACAAGATCTACATCTTCAAGGTGCTGAAGCAGGTGCACCCGGACATCGGCATCTCCTCCAAGGCCATGTCCATCATGAACTCCTTCATCAACGACATCTTTGAGAAGCTCGTCGGCGAGTCCACCAAGCTGGCCAGGTACAACAAGAAGCCCACCATCACGTCCCGGGAGATCCAAACCTCCGTCCGCCTCGTCCTCCCCGGCGAGCTCGCCAAGCACGCCGTCTCCGAGGCACCAAGGCCGTCACCAAGTTCACCTCCTCTTAGATAGGCTCTTCCCTGTCTTCTTGGTCGATCGATGGTTCTCTCTGTAATGGTCAGCTGTTCGGAGTCTGTTGTCTTGTAACTTGTGCTGGTTGTGTGGCAACACACTGTTTCATTATCTCGTGAAATAGTAATGGTGCTTTATTCTTTCTATCATGTTCAGTTCTTACTGTGATCTCCCTTTTCTTGAGTAATGAGTAGGTCTAACTATGATTCTGTTTCTGAGTTCATCTTGGTTTGGTCTGTTATGCTACTTTTATCCTAAATTGTGAATATCGTCATCTGCAAATCTCTGCTGACAACGACACTGAACTTGTAGAGATGTTTCCCTGTTCTATTTCTTGGTTGTTAGTAAAGAACGACACGGAAGTGGTGCCGCCCTCCTTACACAGTGCCAACTGCTAATGATTTTCCAAAATTTCACTTGTGAATGCGGCCAGTATGAACATATGGGTCTTCTTTGTGCTCATGTACTAAAGGTTTGTTCTATTGGATGTCTACGTGCATATTTTTACTCCATAAGTTTAAAAATTCGGATTTATATCTATAGTTTGCTACCATGTCATGACTTCTTTGGATATTTCCGACATACTCGAAAACCATATAATGAAATGATGGACAGTCAATGCTCGTGACATTCTACCTGGTGATCTAGTAATATACCAAAAGGATCATGCTTTGCCTGCACATAATGCATTCCTGTTGGGAAACGTAGTAAAAAAATGCCCTACGGTCACCCAGGAACAATATGAATATGCATAAACGGTTTGGATCACAATCGTTACCGACTCTGAGTAGCAGCGGAAGTAGACGTGTCGGTGTAGATCGTACTTGGAGCATGGAGAGGGAGCGGCTTAAAGAGCCGGCTTTGGCCCCTCGGGTGGTTCATCGGAGCGGCGACACCCTACGATCTGATGTGTTTCCTCGGGTCCCACCCGCCAGTTCGACGTGACAGACGTGTCGTGTCCCATATCCGCACACATCTATGCTGAGTATGAGGGGTGCCGGACAATCTAGTCGTTTGGGCCGGGTTTGAGGGTTCCAGATGGCCAATTGGGTGCTGATTTTATGATCCATCCGCCCGGACCTATTGGGGAGGTTTGAAGAATACGATTGTGGATGCTCTTATACCATGTTTTCATTGCGTCTTATTTCGTTGATTTGCTCCGGTATGATTTCTGATAATGTGAAGCCAGGAACATGCTTTGCTCTTCGTCAGCTGAGATGCAGATGGATGGAAAACAATCTCACCCAAAATTCCCGCCACAAAGAGAGTTTGATCTCCCCGCCCACCTTTTGGCCAGGTCAGCGATCCGCGCCGAAGCTCATCAGGGCCGTCCACCAGAAACAGCAGCGAGCGGCTGATATCCGTCGATCGATCACCCGACGTCACCGATCCGTGGCACCAACCCCTCCTCCAATCATAGCGCACCTCCTCCTCTCCATAAATAAAGCCGCCGCACCCTCCCCATCCCATCACCAACCAGCAATCCAATTCCCCACCAGCCCCCTCGCACCCTCCGGCGAACCACCGCACCTCTCCCCGGCGAAGCAGCAGCGTCCGATGGCCCCCAAGGCGGAGAAGAAGCCGGCGGCCGCGGAGAAGACCCCTGCGGCGGAGAAGACCACGGCGGGGAAGAAGCCCAAGGCCGAGAAGCGGCCGCCGAAGTCCAAGGAGGGCGGCGCCGACAAGAAGAAGAAGAAGGCCAAGAAGAGCGTGGAGACGTACAAGATCTACATCTTCAAGGTGCTGAAGCAGGTGCACCCGGACATCGGCATCTCCTCCAAGGCCATGTCCATCATGAACTCCTTCATCAACGACATCTTCGAGAAGCTCGCCGGCGAGTCCGCCAAGCTGGCCCGCTACAACAAGAAGCCCACCATCACGTCCAGGGAGATCCAGACCTCCGTCCGCCTCGTCCTCCCCGGCGAGCTCGCCAAGCACGCCGTCTCCGAGGGCACCAAGGCCGTCACCAAGTTCACCTCCTCTTAGATAATCTGTTCTCGTATCTTCTTGGTCGTTCGATGGTACTCTGTAATACTACTCGTTAGCTGTTCGGACCATGTCGCTGTGTAGCCTCTGCTTGTTGTGTGGCAGCACACTGTTTCATTATCTTGTGAAATAGAAATGGTGCTTATTTATTCTGTCTATGATGTTCTTGTGCTGGTTGTCTGAATAGTTCTTGCTATGATCCTGTTTCTGAGTTCATCTCTTGGTTTGGTCTGTTATGCAACCTTTGTTCTGAATTATGAACTGCAAATCTCTGTAGACAACGACACTGAACTTGCAGAGATGTTTCTCTGATCTATTTCTTGGTTATCTGCAGACAATGGCACTGAACTTGCAGAGATGTTTATCTGTTCTATTTCTTGGTTGTCTGCAGACAATGGCACTGAACTTGCAGAGATGTTTCTCTGAACCTTGGGGATCTAGTTTGTTGGTCGAACTGAAAATTACTGGCACACTAGGGTTAATATCAATTTAAAATCGTTGGCATCACGACCTGATCCTTTGGTTTGGAACCCCGGCCCAATTCGACAGTTTGGGTTTGTAAAATGGCACCAACTTGGTGATTGGTTTCCTGTATGACGGTCGGGGCAGGGCAGAAGGTTGTGGGATACATTTTCAAGTATGGGTTTACAAAAAAACTGTCAAAACCTGCAAGTGTGAGTTTATTCCTGTTTTTAGTTAATGATGAGTTTATTCAACTCCGAAGATTCATAGTGAGTTGCATTTGTGTTAAAATCATATCTGCAAGCCAGAGTTTAGGCCACAAATGTTTGCAGAAAACATTCAGTTGCATATAGGACGTGTCCCTCTTAGTTCCTAGCATTCTTGCACCTTAATATTTCTTTCAAGACCTTCAAAAAAATATTTCTTTCAATTACGTCCTCCTTGTAATCTAGGGAAAGAAAAGTTGGTAAACCAGACAGTAATCTAGGGAAAGAAGAGTTGGTAAAACAGACACAAGGGCGAATGGCGATACACAATGAGATGGCGCAATGGCAATGTAAAAACAGATGCTAGAAACTGTATCCAGAAGGCCAGAGCATACAGAGAATCACTACGCATCTGAGCCATCCCATGTGAATTCAAGAAGCTCGTTCATTTGTTCCAGAGGGCTACATAGGGAAATTTTCATGTAGGGGTCTATTCCTTCCCGACATTCCCCCAAATTCCTTCACCCAAGATGATCTTGGCATTGCAGTAGCAGTTTCACATCCAGTTCCTGCACATTCCCCATCTCTATATTATCCCTTTTCTGCGCCCCAATTTCTGTTCACCAAATACCCAATGTTCTGTCTAAGACATCCCATCTGGAAAGCATGATGTTTTCCTTGAATGAATGTGACCACCACCTATTCATCATTTACATAGTTACATGATACACCGGTAAGGATCAATAGCTATACTTCTCCCAGAAATCTGTGACATATGATGTGCTCTGCATTATGCCAAAAGAAGTTCCATCCCAAAAATTTCCGAGCGGCAACTTTGCCCATGAGATCTGTGAATCATCGAGCTGTCTGTTACTCTGATTCCTCACGAGAAGCATTCACAATGCTAGTTATGTCCTGGACAACTGCAGACACCGGTGGCCTGAATTCTGGCTCCCTCTGCATCATGAAAGTTTCTTATCAGATATGTTTTATGCCTTTGATTCATAAGGTTCTTGTGCAAAATGTGGCAAGCATCACCTATAGTATGCTTAGGAAATTACATCCTGGCACTATCAGAACAAAAATGAATTACCTGGATACAGCGGCTGATTATGTCAGCAAACCGCGACAATACTTTCTCGGAGCACTGCCCTCGAATAGAAGGGTCCACCATCTTGGAAAGGGATTCAATGTCATGGAGCTGACAACCGGCCCATCTAACAAGATGCTGTTCATGGCGTGGGCGTGAACTGTATAATTTTTCGGTTTTCACAACAGACATGCAGGTGAGTCAGAGAGTTGTCTTCTTATGCCATGCAGAAAGAAAATAATGAATCTGAAACAAACAAGGTAAGTTCGTTGTGAAGCCAAGCATGAGAGTTCAAATCTCTTACCTATCGTATGGTTTACGCCCGGTAAGAAGTTCTAGCATCACTACTCCAAAACTGTAAACATCGCCTCGTTCTGAAATGATCCCAGATTCCTGGAATTCAGGCGCATCATAGTTCAGTAATGTGCGCAACCGACCTGACAGCTGCAACAAAAAAAACATCCGTGAGCACATAACAAAGATGAGTCTGTCAATGCATGGGCGAATTAAATAGGCTAAGGCTAAGGCTAAGTATACTCATTTGTGGTCAAAACAGGATATAAAGCATCAACAGCTACTAAAGTCAGTAACTAATTAAATCCTTCTAGCGAATGGTCCATAAAGCTTTTCTAACAAGTTAAATCTACTCATTTAACAGGTTGATACTCTAGTGGAATACCCCGGTAAAGAAACAGTAGGCCCTGTTTGGATTGGATGTAAATTTTGTGTGATGCCCGGTATTCAGTTCAAACTTCAGCTAAATACCGGGGAGCTCACTAATTTTACACTCAATCCAAGCGGGGCCTTAACAAGAAAGACAATCTATTATCCCCATTATCAGATTACTAATTTTAAGACTTCGAAGGGTGAAGGCATACACCAGAAACCTTTCATTTTCAGTACAGTGCACTGATTTACTGATACTAAAAGACTATTAACAAAGTATTACAGTCTATTAGAAAGCTAAAGGAAGACAGAAATGCCGTATCATCGCAACCACATTAGCAAAGCTGATTATCAACATCTGACGTTGATACAGATTTTCTTAGAATGAACTAGTGCATGTTGGTACATCACTATTAACAGATATGCTTCACATGCTATACTAACTTTGGGCTATATCACAGTTTTGAGACATAGCACCATCAGCCCTTAAAGTAAGAGGGACCTGAACTTGCCCCATTTTTATGTACTTAGAACATGCAATATCTATAACACATATTACAGCTTACCTGAGTGACAGAACTTGAGGGCATCAGCTCTGCTAGTCCACATTCAGCAACACACACTGACAACTTATCATCTAGGAGAACATTAGCTGGTTCAAAATTCTGATGCACGATCGGGGGTTGGAAGCTTTCATGAAGATACCTGCAGGGAAAGAGTAACTCAGAGTATAAATCTCCACACATGTTAAGAGAGGCAGATATGGACTGCATAAAAGATAAAACTATAATTTGGCTTACTCTAAGGCTTTTCCGGAGCTAAGAGCAACCTGGAGACGAGCATTCCATGATAGCTCAATGTCGATTTCCTCTCTATCATGAAGTGCATCATCTAGTGTTTTTCTGCTGAAGTGATTGTATACAAGTAATCGCTGTCCATATTCAGCACAGTATCCAACTAACTCAAGGGTGTTGGGATGCTTGATCTCTGAGATAAGCGCAACCAGTTCTAGAAAGTCATCTACTGACACTCTTCCATTAGGATTGTCGATCTTCATAACTTCCAATAACTACAAAGAATAAAATAAATCAAGCATAATGTTTAAACTGCACGACAAATAGTGAGTTGCATTGTTACAAGTAGTACTTCATACCTTGCCTTCAGGAAGCTCAGCTAGGAATACCTTTCCTAATCTACTCTCTCTTATCACATTCTGCTCTCTGAAATTGCTTGTATATTGCTGAAGAGATGCAACAGAGTAGGGTGTGGCAGATGTCGGGGTACTTGTCCTTGGTGGAGGGCTATGCCTCCTTTCTGGAGCAACAATGGGCTTAGGCTGTACAACAACTTTTTCAGTAGGGTGTGGTGGAGGGGGAGGGGGAGGGGGTGCAACTGCAAAAAGTTCCGAGTCTGTCCGATCCAAATTAATTATGTGCTCCTTTCGGTTTTCAGCAGGTTTCTTTGGGAGAGCTGCAAGCAATTGCACAGAACTTAGACATTTTAACTTGGTGAACAACATGTCAAAATTAGACTGTGCTTGTTTCAAGGGCTTCATACCTGCTGCTGCCAAACTTGACTCACGGCTCCTCTTTTCAAGGGTCTCACCTGGACCTATCAAATAAATTATCTTCAATTAATACAGAAAAAACAAATCCAGAACACCCTGTTCTACCGGTATATGCACAGAAGTTAACCTTTTTTAGTATCATCCCTTTTTTGCACTGAAGCCGGCATAATTTGGGGTTCAACCCTATGATGCACCCTTCCCAGCTGACTTCTGTTATAATCATATCTTGACCGTCTCTCTTGGTACTTGGACAAACAAAAGATTACCAGCAGGACTATAGATATGAATAGCACTACCACAAGAAGAACAAATCCGGCAATCTTGAGCTTTTTTGATGAATTATGTTTCTGAGATGATGAGGTGTTATCTCGAGTAGTTGATCCATCAGAAGAGTTTGAGGGCGGAGGGGATTTTGAAGGGGGCGATGGAGGTGACGGTGCTCTTGTTGGACTTAGACCTGTAGGCGTTGTTGTTGGTGTTGGGGCTTGTTTTGGTCCTGCTGGTGTTGGAGTTGGTGCTGCTCCTATTGATGAAGGTGGTGACACTGAAGGCGGTGATGCTGACGGGGCTATAGTCGTATTAAATGGATTACCATCCTTTCTGCACTGGAATTATGTCAGTAACTTATAACAAGTCACACAAAATCAAATGCAATTAAATATCTAGATCTTCAATAGATGAAATAATGTCAACATTAGACAATGTGATAGGCTGATAGCTATTGCAACTAGGCTGGCACTAAGAAATAGATGAATAGAAGAATGAAGAGGCTTTCTCACTTGAAGATCGGTATGTTCTGTAGTTTCGGAGGTACTGGTCCAGAAAACAAGTTGTTCTCTACATTCCTGATCAGAGTACGGAAATTGATAAGTAACAAAGAGAACCATTTAATATCTGGAGTAACATCTTTACCACTGGAACAGCAAATGGGTTAAACTTTATACTTTGATAATGTCATCAATAGCATTGTTCTCTTCTATCAATTCAAACCAAGCAAATATATAGCGTTTCCAAAGAAAGGTTCAGAAGCAAAGCAACTGCCTATTGGGAAATTAATTGCTGATGCGGTGCCTGTTTAACAAAAACTGCAGTAAAATGGAAAGATGCATTGGCTTCTCGAGAAAAGAAACCATAGTCACAGCGGGAAACCATTGCCTCCAGAAATAAATGAAAGCCAGATGACAGAAGCAATTCCTACTACCAGAAGGTGTCATCAAGAGACATGGAATAGTGTTTTTACTCCTTAATATATTGTGCAAAACATTCAAAAGGCATAAGCTTTTGTGTGTCGGCCACCATGATCTTATAGACTTTTTCTCTGAAGACAAATGTTGTGCAACTGATGGCTTGATGGTTTTGTAAGTAACTAACTATCTAAGGCTCTGTGCGTCAATCAATGCAGAGGCCGGGGGCCTCTTTTCCGAAGAAAAAGTAAGTAACTGACTAAGCACATAATAATATAAATATCAAATGCCTTCTATTCAATTTGCTAAGATAACTGAAAGAGGATGATATAAGGAAGAAGACATTGAGGGATTACAGGTCTTTGATGGGGAGATCCTGCAAGTTGTCAAGGGTCCCTGACAGTTGATTGTCTTGTATGCGCCTATGATACAACAGTTAACAAACAAGGAAACAGAAATGATCTGGGAAAATAGGAACGTGAAAGGTAAGATGTAAACTCACAATGTAGTCAAAGATGACAGGTTTTTCATTGAAGGTGGTAACACACCAGTAAAGTTGTTCTCAGAAATATCCCTGTAACAAAGCTTTATCAGCAAGCAATTAATGCATCATCCTCATCAACACATATAAAAGTGTATGAAAAAGGGATACATCTTACAGATTTATAAGTCCAGCAAGTGAATCGAAAGCATCTGGCAGTTCTCCATCTAGATGGTTGACGTTGAGTGACCTGGGAAAAATAAGGATAGTAAGACATGCACTTAACAAAACAAACTAGCATGAGTATAGACTCGTTGAGAAAAAAAATAGAAGAGGAGTCTTACATGGCTGATAAACCTGTAAGTTTGGACAATGAGCTGGGAATACTTCCAGTGAGCTGATTAGCAGAGAGGAAACTGCAGCAACAAGGAGTAAAGATTGTACCATCAGATGGATTATATCTCAAAGACTAAAAGAGTTGCAGACGAGATAAAAAACACGTACAGATTCTGCAGTGTGAGAGGCAGATCTTCTGGTATAGTCCCGCCAATATTATTGTTACTAAGATCTCTACAGGAACAGGTAAAATTGAATCAGTGAAGAACTTTATTTGGATACAGAAAACAAAGAATAAATTTACAGCATTAGCACCCTTACATGGTGGTGATTGAAGTGAAGTTCCCTAAGCTGCTCAGCTGCCCTCCCAGGTTTGCAACATTCATCTTTCTAGAAAATGGTAACTTGATAAGAGTCCAAAACAAACGAATCAACGAAACCCAAAAGAGAGCCCAACGAAGAGCCTGCCATACATTGAGGTTATTCCTGTGCCGGTGCAGGTAACTCCCTGCCAACCCTCACCGCAGGGGTCTCCACCGTTTGGAATCCACCCGGGAAGGCTTGGCGATCCGAGCGAAACGTACAGTCCATTCATAGCAATAACTACACACCACAAAAAGGATATAAAGAAGAAGCCATGAGCATGAGCATTATTAATAAGTGGAACCCATATATACAAATCCCCATGCTGCCAACTTTTGCATCACAGCACACATGAGCTGAAGGCAGCGGGTTTTAAAGAACATGAATGCACTTGCAAAAGCCACCGTGGGTTCCCCACCCACATTTATACTAAACAGAGCAATGAAAAAAAAAGCTTGTGAGAATCAACACGTGTTACTTGGATCACTTTTGATACCTCGTTTGTCCACTATTTTGCAGATTCATCGATATGGCAATTACTGCGATTAAGACCGAAATACGCGTAGTGGTGCTACTTTAAAAAAAAAATCCAATCTACCATTGCTTTCCCTGGCCCTTCATGGCATCAACTTCAACTTCCACCGATCGAGGGAGCGACCAACATATCTCTTTATCCCGTTGCTGTCGAGGACGATGGGACACAGTTGAGCAGAGGACACCACGTTACTACTGTAGGCCTCAGAAGTTGCTCTCGTTATCCCTGCCGAAAGGGACGGCCCGGTCGCTGGAAAGCCAGTAAAAACATCAGCCGATCCGAATTACACATGTCACGGGCGATCGCCTCGCGCTCGCCAATTCTGCGTTGCCGCATCCGAGACAAAAAAACCTGGTGGCAATCTCATGAAGAACCCCGCCGCGGAATTCACCGCCGGAGTCGAACCCACAGACCTATCCGGAAAGCCGGAGGGTCCTTTGGGGTCCCCCCGTCTGTGCGCTAGCTGTAACCACGTTCGTGCTCCCTCAAAAAAAAGAAAAAGTTACAGTACCACGTTCGTACGCGAGCGCCGCCCGCAGCCGACACAATTTCACCGCGCATGGTCAAATTGCGGAGTAAAAACCCGCGGAGACGGCGTAGATGACGGGGGTCGCGCGTGGTCCTGCTGGAGCAAGCGGCGGCGGCGGGCCGGAAATCAATCCCCTGCTTCCACCTTCCACCGGCGACGAGCAGCGGCCCAACCGTGTGGGTCGCTCGCAGCACGCACGCACGCACCGGAAGGGCTAACGAGAGGAGGAGAAGGGCGAGGGGGCGTACCGTCGGAGGCGTCGGTGACCGCGCGCGCGGCCAATGCGGCGGCCGCGACCAGCAGTAGAACCAGCAGTACTCGGCCGCCCCCGCCCCCGGCGCGCGCCGGAGCCCGCCTCGTCATCTCCGCCCGACAATTCACACCATCCGACGCGCGCTGAGCCGCCGTGTTGGTCGCGCGCCCGGCCCCAACCGCTCCCCGCCAGACGCGCGCGCGGGGCGAGAGCACGATCGGAGTAGGATGGGAACCGCCGGGTGGACAGCGAGGCAATGGCCTCCGCTGGGGGCACGACCGGGGAGGGGTGGCGGAGAAGTGGACGCGGACCAGCAGCAGCAAGTAGCAAAGCAAGCGAGCAGAGCACAAGGGAGGGAGGGAGGGAGGGACGGGAGCACGCAACAGCGGGCGTATAATAATGGGATGCGGTGAAGGGTAGAGACCAAAACAGACGCGAGGAGGAGGAAATGCGTGCTGGACTGGGCGGACGGACGGGATGGCGCCGGGTGAGTTTTATGGTGGCGGGCGGGCGTGCATGCGCTACGTTGGCGGGCGGGCGGGGCCAGGGACCCAGGGTCAGGGTGAGTGACGTGGTGGAGCTACCCGGATCGGGCTGGCGGCGCGGCGCGGACAGGGCGCATGTGCGGTGCGAGCTCTGCCTCGCTGTCGTGCCTCTGTATTCTTGCGGCAGTTTGTGGGTGGGCATAGCTGGTTCTGCCGGGCCCGTTTTGGCCTTTGGAGGCTCTCTGCCTGTGCAACATGTGCGTGCGCGACGACGTTGCTTGCTGCAACACGATGCCGACTTGTATTTTACCGCTCATCCTTCCGGCCGTGCGTGGATGCCCCTGCCCTCTCCGGATGCCGCGGCATGTCCACTAGTCGAGCACGCATCGATTAAACTTTTTTAAATTTTCTTTTCAACATTGAATTACACCACTAACAACTTAAACTAGTCGAGCGAAAACAGTGTAACTATTGATTCACAGTGCTGCAATACATCGTTTCTTCAACGCTAGCATATTCATATGGCAAGCGCGCTTGCTACACGAAACACGAACCCAAGTTGTATTTAATTTGCTCGTGTTTCCAGTCGCGACCAGATGATCTTTTCGAGAAAAATCGTGACTAGATATACCATGCACGAGAAGCGTGCGTGCCTTGAGGGGCGATGACGGCGGCAGCTTCGTCTTCGGCTCGCTGCAGTGCTTGTAGTCGTCGCTAGATGGTCTACGGATTTGGATGTAATTTTTATTATTTTTAGTGTTCGATTTACTATCATGTTATCAGAATTGCTGCATGCTCGCGTGCTGTGATGCTCATTGTTGCGTTCATAAGCCTCTCTCATGATTTTGTGAAAAGGTTCAGGCAGGGCGCCTCGATCAATCAAATGGTGCGCACGCCAACCCATGGTCGTGGAATCTTCAGGCGTGCACGTACACGGCCACGACACGATGCGTCCGTCAATGGCGACGGCGCTGGCGCGGCGCGTCAATGCATGCGCACGCGACGGCTACTACTACAGTGAGACTTTCAGTCCCGCGACGTGATCGGTTCGTGGCTGGGAGGCCAGCAGCTGCTGCTTTTGTTCGTACGTTGTACGCCGTGCGTTCGACCTCGACCGAAGTTGATGCGAGGAGGACGACGACGACGTCGTCGTGAGAATCCATTCCCGTTGTTGTCTACCGCTTGGTTTGTAGTGGTGCATCGGTGGCGATAGCAGGCCTTTTGACTAGCGATGCAGTGCAGGCGCCTCGCCATCGTACTAGTCGTAGTAGGCGCTTGCTCTTGACCAGGTCAGTTGTGACTAGTGTACATTTTGTGTGTGCGTAGTTGCTTGGAATTATGTTGACCGACCCTAGTTTTGCATGTGTAGCCGTCATTCGAATTTAGAATTACACGAGTTGACCGACTTTTGCAAGTCTACCGCTGTGTTCCCCATCTACAACTAGTACAATTTGGCAGATTTAAGTATCTTGCAACTGTGTGTTTAGTTGACTTTGGGACATTATAAGTAGTACTCGTACGTTATTTTTCTACAGGCCGACTTCATTTTTTTTTCTTGTGTAGATGCATAGATATTCAAATTGTACCGCATCTGCCACAAAATGGTAGACAACTGCTTGGGGGATGTGTGAACACATTTTTTTCCTCAATATTGAACTATACACCGCTAACAATAGTCATTAGTCGAGTGAAAACAGTGTAACTATTGATTGACAGTGCTGCAATACATCGTTTAATTTCTTCAACACGTACTGGCATAATCATATGTCGAGTGGCCCATGAATTTTACCTTCCCAAATCCAAGTGTGAATGATCTCAGGTCAACGAGGGGCATGGCATGGAAACTACCCATAATCCAAGTGTCGGAATTAACAAAGCATTGTGACAAACGATGACGCCCACACGGACATGTCACACCGTCGCCATCATCACAATTCACGGTGTGAACCTTGAAAACTTGAGTGCTCACTCCACAACAGCCAAGTTTTCCACAAGCAAGCAAGCGTATCCCTGTCTCTCCCTCCCTAGTCGTGTTGATTGATCAAAAAACCTCTTGGCTGTGATTGGCCGCTGGTTGATCCGATCCAGCGTGCATTAGGTGTGTCTGAACGGACGGCTCATAAAGAAGAGTAGTTCTCACGTGCATGCACATACAGCACGTTTGTCCCGTCCATGAGATCGTAGATTTGGTCATCAGTTTGGATTGGTACCGGCGGGATGCACTTAGTTAGGATCCACCGAGGTACAGTTAGTGAAGAGGAAACCTATGCAAGTGTAGTACTGTGGATGCATGATTTCCCTAGGTGGTACACTAGAAGATATTGAAGAGGAATTTCACAAGTACTTTTCAAAAGAATTCTAGAGGTCCGAGAAAATTTTGGGGTTTCAAACATGGAGAGCGTATTGCTTCGCTCGTGGCACACCAGCGAAGCAGTGTTTGCTAGTTGCTTTGTGTACCAATCAGGCTAGCCAAAGCATATTTTCATATCATGCGACCAATCACAGCCAGCAAATATATTGTATAGAAAGAACTTTTAGGACCTGTAATATTTATTCGTGGGGGAACAGCTGATTTATTATGTATCGGCTCCATTGTTGTTGGATCCGGGCATGGCATGGACGCATGGGCGTAGCCGCTGCGTAGATGATCAAGTGTGTCTGAGCTCAGCTCATCCATGTGACTGAAAACTGTACGTGCTCGGCCACTTGTCCCCTTGGTTAAATATAAATTTATTGATCGGCAAAGGCCCCTACTTGGCTCCTTTGTTTAATAACGGCCAAAATGACGAAGCTTGCCAAATCTCACCACCCTTCCTCAGGTCGATTTATATTATAACATACATACGACCAACTGTAGCAGACCTTGGAGACAAAAGAACAAGTCCTGCACGGCAGTATGATAGTGGGTACAATCACACCGTATGGGAGTAGATTAGAATATTGAAGAGTAGTACTCCCTCTGTAAACTAATATAGATTACTGAAATAGTGAGCTAAATGTTTTTATATTAGTTTACGGAAAGAGTAAGGCTGTCCGTGTGAGATTGTGTGTGTGCTTGCCCCTCTTTCCTTTCTTCC
This sequence comes from Aegilops tauschii subsp. strangulata, assembly GCF_002575655.3. Lineage (NCBI taxonomy): Eukaryota > Viridiplantae > Streptophyta > Magnoliopsida > Poales > Poaceae > Aegilops > Aegilops tauschii. Next base: position 599,299,104 of record NC_053041.3, read on the forward strand.
TCGGTTGGTACACACAACCCGCTTGGACTCGTGCACCCGAGATATCCTATATCTTATCTGCACTGCACAATCGGATAAGTCAGAGACCACGAATAATTGCCGCTGCTGCTGACTGGGCCGCCGACGACGACGATGATGAATGCCGTCTTGCTCTGCGATCCTAGGCGAAAGGCGAGGGCGTCACCGGACTTCTTCTTCACCGGCCAAGCACGAATTCTCCACGCCCGACAGCGGCCGCCGTCCACGCCACCGCTTCACTCCTCGAGCCTTCTTCTTCTGCGCCAATGGATGGGCTTGATGCTTCTTTCTTTTACCGGCCAGTCAAAGTAACCAAACGTAGAGAAACCAAAAAGGGGAAAGAAGAAGCAAAGAAAGGCGTACGGGAGGATGAAAAGGCCGGTGCTCGCCGCAGGCAGGCAGCAATTGCCTGCGAAAGTCCCCCCGAATCCTCTTTGGGCCACGCACCACACCTTTGGCTTTGGGTGGATCGTCGTCCTCATGATGGGCACCCGCACCTCCACCCCCGTAAAGCTTGGGAAGTTGCGATTCGCGGTGACTCCTCCTCCCGTCCCATCTCATCCGGAAGATCGATCGATCTTACATTTTTAACACGGATCATATCTCGAAAAGAAACCTGACAGTAGCTGGAGCTTGAGGAAAGGCTAGAAAAGAGGGAGCTGACCTGCTTGATGTGAATGGAGGAATTTTACAAAAATGTTTGGCTCAAGATTGGAGTGGGGGTGGCACAAGTCCTGCCATGAAACTTGATGATAATGTCCCTCTTCATTTTTTAGAATATAGTATCATGGTGGTTTCCAATCTAGAAGGCAGCCCTACAACATCCACAAAGGGGAAGATTCCGTGGTAGCTGAAAGATGATCATTGTGCTGTGCACTCAAGATGAGGCCTTTATCAGGTTGTTGTTTGTTACACTGCATCAGATGCTACTACACCCTACACCACAGCTAGTGCCCAGCTGCCCATTGGTTCAGGGTGAATGAATATCATCAGACCCCTTTTTCGCTTTAGCACTAAGCTCTCGCTTTCAAGGAGCTTCCACATCAAGCATGTAATCACACCATAATAGTATGTCAGTACTAGTGCATCACGAGACAAAACTTAGTGCAGAATCAGCGGAAAAGGCGACGGTTTGTTCTTCCAAATAGTTCGTCATTGCACATCACCACAGTTTATTCCAACAGGAGACCACCAGCTCACATGCGTCTCATCTCACTAATGCCTGAGTACAGGCATACTTCTCTACCAATCAGCCACCAGATTCATGAGATGTCCCTTGGGTTTATTTATCCATTCGGTTCCGCTGTGCATCTGCTGAATCCGGCGGCGCTTATCAAGGGGATTGACTCTACTAGCTACTACAACAGCCCGCGTCAACGCTATCCGGCGGGGTGCGCTGTTACAGCCTCTTCAGGCTCTTCTTCCTGGCATCCATCTTCCTCTTCTCGGCTGGGATTTTGGCGGCAAGCGGCCCGTCCTTCTTGTGCGCCGTTGATGATCCTACAGAAGGATCAGAAGGAGCGGCGTTCTGATCCTGTATGCCTAGCACTTTGGTCGAGGTGGAGGTGGATACTAGTGCTGGCGCCGATGGTATGTTCTTGCTCGGAACGGTGCTATTGCTCTGACCCACGTTTAGAGCTGTGGTTGACTCGCAAATGGCTCCGGTCTTGGACTTGTTCTTATGTTTATGTGCATGAATGCCGGTGTACAGCCTGCACATGGAGTCACGGTGAAATCAACAGTGCCTAGTTTAAAGCTCTACTTGATACTTTAGTATCGTCTGTGATCTGGTCTGATAGAAATGGCAGCCATGAGATTCATGACCATGTGCCAACAATGCTTTGTAAGAAAAAAATCTGCGAGCATCACACTAGGATAGAAAAATACATAGTCGAAGGTTGACCTTGCAAGGCGTGCATACTCCTCGTAGTTTTCAAGCAACATCTTTCCAGCTTGTTCATTAAGGGCAGATTCGGGGAATGGTTCGATCAGAAGGCATCTCACTACCTGTGGCACATGACAAAAGGAGCTCATAGTTAGTCTTCCCCATGTTGTGAGAGGGCAGATGGACTTTATTCCCAGGCCATAGCTATTATCATGGACTCCTTTTAAATCTAAATTCAGCAATCTCTTACAAAGAGATCATGCATTGCTCTCAACAGAAGAATGGCGAATTGTGCGGCAGCTTTAGCTCACCAGCAGAACATGTCGCAATCCAAGACTAGGGTTCCAATCCTTTTTCAACGTGTTCACACATATCTCGCCACTAGTTGCTATGTTTGGATGGAATATTTTTGTCGAGAAGAACCCTGCAGATAAAAGGAGAATGCAGACTTTTAATTAGAAGTTTCAATTAAAGAAATGGCTGAAGTACAGAAGGAGAATGCAGACTTTCAGTTAGAGGCTTCATTTCAAGAAATAACTAAAAGCAGACAGTTCTGGAAGTTCCAAAAGATAACTACCTTTTGGGGGAGAGTGAGGGAAGTCACGAGACAACAATAACTTCATGCGGAATACTCCATTCTCATATGGAGTTCCAGCTGCATCATGTCCAGATACGATTTTTAGAACATGAGGTTAAAGTAGTACAATAAGAAAGAGAAAAGAAAGGAACTTCAAACACTTGAGATTTTACAAAATGCATTGTCAGAAAGAAGAAGATTCATCGATGCTCAACTTCTAAATAAACAATATGTCAGAAATCCATGAATACTAAAAAAAACACCATTATATGCAAAGCTGGTACAATAGCATGGCCAGCATGGCAGCACGGGCAATGTGGATGACAAATAAGTAGCAGCTGAAAACCAAAGTATATTTATGGATCTTACCAGGGCCCTCAATATCAGCAAAAATGGTGCTGAAGTCATCATCGTTAACAATAACTTCAATCCCTTCTGGAGGTGATTCATCAAGATTCTTCAGTTCTTTAGCCAATTGCCTGATGACATTTGGTGGGAGGTTCTCATTTGTTGCCTTCGAACAAACACACCATTAGAAACAGAAAAGAAGAAAGCATTTCAATTAAGTCTTTCAGGCACTCACCATGGAAGCAATAACAGCAGACAACTCTAAAGGTTCTCTGTGTGCAGCTTCACTTAGAAGTTTTCTTGTTTCAAAATAGCACTCTACTGGTCACAAAGATTCAGCCCTGTGCAAACAGTGTGATCATCCTAAACGGCAACAACATTTAGGAGATTAGATATGACTGAATCAATATGGTATAACAACTCAGTAGACTTATCTGTAACTTAAGAAATCAACACTTATATGTTATTTATGGAGAAACTGTAATACATCGTTAGTACATGACTTTCATACAACAATTATCAAGGGGTGTACATACATCTTACAAGTATTACATCCAATATGAAATAAATTGCAATTTTTGTAAAATTACTCACGTGGCTAAGGTATTTTGGAAAGCCAGTACAAATAATGAATCCAATGAAATATTGCATTTAGTTAAAATTGCAAACTTGGTATTTTGGACAAAACATTTTATTGCAAGGTGACTCCACATGGCATACTATTGCAGTTTTTATGTCTAAAGGAGTCATTCCAGCAGATTAATTTATGCACCGTTAATTACTTTGACCTTTAAACAACAGAAGGAACATTCACTACTATAAATAATATATTTATCCGCCCTCATTGTGTGCAAACTGTGAGCACACTCACATGTAACGTGAGTGCTGAACTAGTAATTGAACGATGCTACAAATTAATGGTGCATCCATTAATACCTGCAAGCGACAAGTATTCCTACATAAAGCTGGTCATATACCTTTTGTCTAACACGGCGGTAAGAACTCCAGGAGTGGGGGGCTACCGACCATGGCTCGAACCCTGGTAATCGCGAATAAAAAGGCCCCCACACTCACTGTGTATACTTGCGACGTAGCAGCAGGTGCAGGCTGGCGTTCGGGCTTTTTTCTCGACCTTGAAATGCTACTATGCATTTGGGTTGTCTCTCCCGAGGGGTCAATTTGTTTTGTCTAAATAAAGGTATTGTTACACATGAATGTTTGCGGGGTGAGGAAACCAGTTAGACCAGACCATATAATTGGCGATTTGGTATTAATTAGGGTGCTTTCCTTGTCCCATGCTACTGCGCTTCTGTCGATTCGCTAACGTGGCAATGTGCTATTTGCCGGTGTGCTAATTTATTGCGAACTTGATAGTTAAATGGATAAAAATGGCAATTCATACTCCACATATCAACTTGTATCCCCTCGCCCCGACAACGTACCCACAGGCATGCTGGCAAGTACTCTCACCCACGCTAGACACGCGCAAAAATGCTCAAACACACACTCACCGCTGCAGGTTCAGTCCATCAGTCCATCGGTTAGCCGGTGTGGTAACAGGGCACACACATGCTCACCACTGTAAGTTGAGTCTATCCAAGGGCTGGCGTGATAACAGGGTCCCAACTGAACATTACAAGCACACAACACAGACCTGCTCCGTTCTACCTATAAAGGAACTAGATGAACCGAATCTCCCTCTAGTTATTACACTAAAAAAGGATGCATCCGCTGAGTGACCACATTGGGGGGATGCTAATCGCGGGACCAATGCACACCGGCGCAGGGTGAACGAATCTGAGAGTAACCGGGCCCCCAATCTGCCCCCAAAACGGAAGGAACCGACTGCTCACCTACTACTGCCGACGCTGCGCGGTGCGGCGACCACGGCGCTCGCCTCCCCCTGCTCGCCCCCGGCGGTCCGGGGAGGAGATCGAGTTGGAGCCGGCGGGGAAGGAGGGAGCGGCCGATCCCCGCGCTCGCTCCCTCGCACCGCGAGGAGGGCAATGCAATCGGCAAGCGGTGCGTCGGTGGAGAAGGAATGGGCGGCGCCGGCCGGAGCCGCGGGGATCGAGGGGGCGAAACCCTAGGCGAGGGGGAGGGGAGCGCTCCCGATTTGGGCAGACCGGGAGGGGGGAGAGGGGAGCGGAGCAGTAAAAATCGGGAGAATCGGGACTGAAATGATGGAATCCATAGGGTAGAGAGAGAGAGAGAGAGACAGGGGGCCGGTGGGTGCGGCGGGTGATCGGACCGTTGGCGGCACGTGGGCCCGGATGGGCAGGGGCGCGCGTGGGGCCTTTGCCTGACGCGTTTGGTTGGTAGCCGTTGCGCGGGGGTGGCCGGCCGACGAACGGCCGGACGGCCTCGGGTTCGACACACCGACGGGCGTCGGCTGCCGCCGGCTAAAGGAAAGCCATCGCGACAGATGGGAATCGAGTATAAAACCGGAGCTAAGCCACTCAGCCTGATGACTTTGCCATACATTGGGAATCACTCTGAAAAAGAATATCTCTCTGACACCCGCTGAGAAGAAAATGTATTCAAGTCTACACCAAGCCATTAAAATCACAGACAATCTCTCTCTTTTCTGCACTACTAATACAGGACCAGGAGAAACCAGGTTCTTTTTTTGAGGCCACCAGGAGAAACCAGATGGACGTTATTCTACCTACACCCATTTGGCCCAATGGGGCCCAGCGGAAGGAAAGCATCCTTCCCTCGCTTACTGCGAGACGTAACCTCGTCTCGCCTCTCGTGGCGATCCGCTAACGGCCTGCCAAACACTTTAGCTGCCTGCAGCAGCAGCTTTGCGAAGGTTCTTGGGATCGGTTCGAACCGGTTTTAAAATCCTTCATGCGGATTTTCCTTCTTTGTTTCTATGTGTTTTTATCGGGTTACAATATATAAAAGTTAAAAAATGTCATGAGCAGATTTTTCAAATGGGTGACGATTTTTTTAAATGTCACGAATATTTTTTTTGAATGGTACAGACCATTTTTTTACATTTAAATATTTTTAAATGCTAGGAATATATCTTTGAAATGCTTGAACATATTTTGTAAATATCACAATTTTTTTTATAAGTTTGCTATCTAAATTACAAAAACATTTATTTACATCATATCAATATTTGTTTTAAATGTCACATGCATATTTTGGAACGCGTGAACAATTTTTAAAATGTAAATATACTTTTTAATGCTCCAACATTTTTCTAAAAGTTGCGCAAACTCTTTTTTTACACTGCATGAACAATTTTTAGACGCATCATGATCATTTTTTCAAATTTAAGCATTATATTCTTAGAAAACACCGGCGAGAGGTTCTTTCATCTCACTGCAGGGAGACAAAGACTCACCCTTCGCAAACACCGGCGACTAATTCTCTGTCAATTTTTTTAAAAAGGTGATTCTCTCATTATCTCCAGAGTTATATTTGTTCGCTTATCTGTCCAGGAGATATAGCACGGAGGAATTTTTGAATGGGAAGATGCCGCTCATGGAAGACAGCTTAGCTACTCGTGTTGTAGTGGTTTCCAGCGCGTTGCCATGGTCACCACCGCCGAAAATCGGGTTGCACTATCTGTTGATGGGGCCTTCTCTTCGGTGGATGGCTCGGCGGCAGCCGGCATGATCTGGAGGAGACATGATGGAAGTGTTATTTTTGCTGCGTATTGCTGCTTGTTTAGTTGCAATGACGCACTAGAGGTTGAGTTGCATGTGCTGATGCAAGGTATAGCACTGGGGGCTCAATATAGTGATGTTTCTATAATAGTCCAATCGGACTCCTTGGAGGCATTGACGTTCCTAACCGGTGATAATCTGTCCCGGTCAGCATAGGGACATTTGGTAGCTGAGATCAAGCATCTTATGGTACTTGTGAGTTTATTCCACAAAAAATTAAGTGTGAGCAAAATGGGGTAGCATATCGGTTGGCTTTGTATATATACTCGTATCGAGAGTGCGACTGCTGATCGTGGACCACCATGCATAGAGAAACTTTTGCCTCTTGATTGTAACCCTATTATTATGGAGTAAAACTCTTTACCCTGAAAAAAAAGTGACTCTCTCACTATCTACCAGAATGCATCACATCGGTGGACGACACATAGACAGAGCCATGCGTGTTCAAATCTGGCACACATGTTACTGTAGCACCATGAAATCCAAAAACACTCGATCTCAACGATGCAATTATAGCATCTCTTCCCTTATTTTGTCTGCAGACAGGCTTCGACGAGCTGTTCGCTGACGAGACGCCCGAGGTCAGCAACTCAGCATGAGTAAATACGCCCCTCTCTTTGTCAGCAGGCTGCGCCACGATCCTACATAAGCTCGTCCAACCAACACCAACAGCATTGAGACAAAGCACCTAGGGCAAAGCTTACAAACGCAAGCCGGAGCTAGCTCAATTGCCATGGCGAACACCAGCAAGGTCGTGGCGATCTTCGGCGTCCTTGTTCTCCTGCAGGTGTCGTGCGCCGCCGGCCGCCACGTCCAGGTAAAGGACTCCGGTGAGCGTGTCCACGACGCCCCGGCGGTGATGTCGCTGACGGACTTCCACACCGGGCCAGTGGCGTGCGACGGCAAGTCCCACAGCAACGACCTCCTCCTGGCGTCGCTGACCTCGGCGTGGTACGGCGGGGGCATCCGGTGCGGCAAGATGATCCGCATCGTGACCACGCGCGGGGTCGCCGTGGAGGCCATGGTCGTGGAGGAGTGCGACATCGAGCAGGGCTGCGGCGAGCACGAGATCAGCACGTCGGCCGCCGTGTGGAAGGCCCTCGGGGTCGACGTCGGCATAGGCGAGTTGCCCGTCACCTGGTCGGATCTCGACTGAGACATGCATGGAAAATCGAGTCTTAAAACTTAATGTGTCACTGTCGTTACATCTACTGTACTACGTAGTAGTACTACTTTCGTGCCTTCACGTACGGCCGAGTCGCTAAATAAACTTACATCATGCGTGCATGCATGATGATGGGCGGAAAATCTACTTAATTACACTTTAGTACATTGTATGTAAGCGTCAGTCAGTGTAACACGATCTACGATGGGCAGTGAATACCCAGCAATTTGTTTTCCGAGAGCGCATAACCTCTACTTAATTACACTTTAGTACATTGAATGTAAGTGTCAGTCAGTGTAAAACGATCTACGATGGGCAGTGAATTAATACCCAGCAATTTGTTTTCGAGAGCGCATAACCTCTCTTTTTTCCTTACCCGAGACCAGTAGGCTCGTTGTCCACTAAGACCAGTAGACCCCCCCGCCCCCTTTTTCGGCGCCGGCGTCCAAAAAACGGTCCAGTCGCGTCTCAGGAGCCCATTTTTCGCTAGTTAGGCCCGAAACTTGCGCCGGCGGACCCAGACTGAATCCGACGCGCTGGGGGGCGCCCGGGGCGCCGGGGCAATCTTTTTGGCGCGAAAGAACGGCGGGCCCGCCGAGTTAGCGACCCCGCGCCTGCGCCTCGTCGTCCTCACATCACCTCGGTTTTTCGCGGGGAATCAATGCCAAGGCTGCCGCCGGTCAGCCTTCCATTGATTCCTCACGTGCGGCGCGGTGCGGCGACGCGCCCCCTCCCGCCACGCGTACACACGGCGCCGCCCCCGGCCGCTATATAAAGCAGCACCTCCCTCGCCGGTGGACACACCCGCGCAGCCCCTCTCTCTCCCCGTGCACAGCCGCCGCCGCCGAGCTCTCTTTCCTCTCCCTCCCCGTTCACAGCCGCCGCAGACGATGGGCGAAAGGTTCCCCGGCGATGGGGCGGCGGCCAATGGCTTCGGCCGCCGCTCTCTGCATGAGTGGGAAGCCCATCTCCTGCACGAAGCCAACTACCCCGCGCCTCCCGACATGTGCGCGCGGCTCAGCGCCGGGGGCGTCCCCGTCCCCTTGCTGCCCAACGTCACGCGCCCCGACTACTTCCGCGCCGAGATCGAGCATGCGCGGGCGTCTCTGTCGGAGGAGCAGCGGTCCCTCCCGGAGTACGACGCCGGCAACCACGAGGCGTGGGCGGCGTACTTCGAACGCCGGCAGGCGGAGCGGCTGGCCTCCATCAACAACATGTCTGTGGTGCGGGGGAGCAAAAACAGCGACGGCCGCTGCCTGTGGTGGGGCGCCCACGGCCGCACGCTCCACGTCGTCCTCGAGTACCTCGAGGGCGGCAACGATCCGCCGCTGACGTATCCGGCCGCCCCGGTCCCCTGCCGGAGTGGCGGCCAATGGATGCCGAGGAGGACCGGATCCTCTTCCTCCTCCTCCTCCCGATCCTCCTCCCTCTCCTCCGGGTCGCCGGCGCTCTTCAGCGTCAAGGCCGAGCCCGCGGAAACGCCGCTCGGCCGGCGCACCCGCAGCGCCGGCATTGTCATCAACGACGGCGGGCGTGCCTCCTCCTCGGCTCCTTCCCGCCTCGTCAAGCCGAAGACGGAGCTGGGGCTCGCCCGTGAAGACGGAGACGGGGCTCGGCGACGTGAAGACGGAGCCGGGGCTCGACGGCGAGGCGGCCATGAAGTGGGCGCGGGAAGATTGGGCGCGCCTGGAGATGGAGCGCCAGCGCCGCGCCCTGGAGGAGATCGCCGCGCGCCGCCGTGGGCGCGACGAAGGGAGCGTCATCGTGCTTGAAGACAGCGACGACGATGCGCCGCCACCGGCCAAACCTGTCCGCCAGGGCGACCCCATGCAGGGGTCCAGCAGCGTGAAGAAGGAGAAGGACGACGATGACGGCGGCGACGACGGCGACTACGCCGCGTTCAGTGAGTTCTTCGGCCTATAGTGGCGACACTTCGTTTTTTTAGTAAATTTTATGTTTTCTATGTTAAAAAATGTGGAACGCCGAAGTTTATGTCCTGTTTGCCGAATCTTTGTCATGTTTGCCGAATTTTAGCCGAATTTCTTTTCAAAAATGTTTAAAAAAGGGCGTCTGGGGGCGGCGGCTGGGAACCCGATCGCCCCAAGCCGATTTTATCACCGGTTCGCCCCAGGCGGCGCTTTTCGAGCCCCCTGGGGGGCCAACGGCTGGAGATGCTCTAATACTCAAATGTGTCCATGACGAAAGCGGCCATGCCGAACCCGGCGGGAGTTGCTCCATAGCCCAGGTCAGAAAGCCGGTCAAGTTGGCCCTGGGTAATGGTGCAGGTCCTCCACTTCCCTTCGATGCCATTTGCGGTCTACAAAGATGAGGCGGCCGCCGGATCCACGACAACGGGTTTTTTCGGCCGACGACTGCAAACCATTGATTCAAAACAAGCAATGAGGTGCAGGACGGAAGGGACACGAGAGCTCCAGGGAAGAAGAAAGCTTCGAAGGGATGTAAAACTTTCTGATCCCATGATTAGGTCCTTTTTGTACTCAATTTTTTTTGCAGAGCAACGGCGGAGTGATTGGGCCGTGTGTCAATTATTTTGCTGGTTTCCCAGGCATCATGAGTTAATCACACACAAGAATCGAGGAGGCAATAGATTAATTTACCGCATATATCGGGGGCACGACCCCCTTTATGGATGGGACGTGGTGATAGTGGGGCCCTGGGCCACGCTCGAGCAATGTGATGATTGCCGACATATTGGCTCACCACTACTGCCTCGGAGGACGGATGTAACCGGTGAGTGCTATCAGAGCGCGACCGGACCAACCACCTAGTCTTAGCACGGGAATGCTTCGAGGCTAAGGCACTGCCGTGCGGGAGAAACTTTGACCCGAGGTGGGGTGTGAAAATAATACAATGTATAATAAGGACTAGGGAACCTGGACGGGGCTCCTCAGACACCGGACGTGTGAACTCTTCTGATACTCCTCGGTGATCCTCGAGATCAAAGATTGAAAGATTTGTTGAACCAGCTTTCAACACCGACGACCGAAGGCGACGAGCTTTTTGGAAGAACCGAGGAGCATCCCTGACTGGAAGACCGGTTCAGGGGTTACTGATGGTGTTCTGGATCAGGGGGTACTCATCACGTCGTCTCTCGGCTAGGTGGGTCGGGCCGAGGACCCCCATGACAGTTCACTAATGGGTCATATCCAGAAGACCCACGGCCAGGAGGTAGGGCAGACAAACCTGTAATATGTACTCCATCCTAAATCAATACAAGCACAAGTAGGACGTAGGGTATTATCGCTTCGAGAGAGCCCGGACATGGGTAAAAGTCTGCGTCTACTTTTACCATCGTATCTAGGCTATCATCTAGGGAATCCCTACCTGCGATTCACCGGAATCAACTCCGCTTGGAAGAGGTAGAGGTTTTGATGCATCTGGAAGAGTTCATGGGAGGATGGTGATGGCAGTCCCAACAACAAGCTGGAGTCTGGGGATTTAATGCAACATTCTAGAAGGATGATCTAAATAATGTTGTGGGGCTCGGAATGGAAATGATGGAAATCAAAAATAAAAATAAAAAGGAGAGTCAAGATGTAAGGATGGTAGATGCTCTTGTCTTAGGTAGAATAATGCCCGACCAAATGTCTCATACTACACACGACCGTGCCATTATTCGTGCAGCGAAAAACTCAAAGGTGTCCACTCTTGTTAATCAGTTTGATGGAACAAAAGAAAGGACCGACCAACTAAGTACGCCTCAGAAAAATGCCAACAAAAAGAAACTGAAGGGATCAAATGGTACTATGGTTGATAGTGCTAGTGCAAATGTTGAATCATCCTCAGATGTGAATGAGGGGGAATTGAATAATGTTGGATCGGTGGCTTCTAGTGCGGGAGTCCGTCGGGAGTAGTGAAACTACTATGTTGGAGCTGCGAGGGCTTGGGAATGCTTCCGCAGTTTAAGCTTTGCTAGACGTCTAGCGAGCATGTAATCCCGCCGTGATGTTCTTGCTGGAGAGTCACCTAGACAGCTATCCAGCGGAGTGTTTGAGAAAGAGACTAAAGATGGATCAAAAGTTTGTGTGTTCTAGCGATGGAACAAAAGGTGGCCTTGTGTTGTTCTAGAAGAAGGAAGTGATTATTCAGAGGTTGGGGTTGGACCCTATGTTTATTGATGTTAAAATTCAGGAGGGTGGTTAGAGTTGGAGGATGATTGAAATGTATGGAGAATTTCAGTGGGAGAAAAAAAATAAAAATTGGGATTGTATGCAGCAACTACATCGAGATCATGATCTTCCATGGTTGCTCATTGGTGATCTTAATGGGATCCATTATCTACATGAAAAGGAGGGAGGTAAACCATGCCCACAACTATACATGAATGCGTTCCATCAAGCCATAGAGGATTTTGATCAGAGAGACCTTCGTTATGTGGGAGATTACTTTACATGGTAGCGAGGTCGACTCAGAGAAAGATTAGATAGGGGGTTGGTCAATGAGAGTTGGTCGCAACTCTTCCCTCATTCAGCGGTGGAAAACATGCAATATAATCATTCGGATCACATACCTCTTTTGTTGAATACAATATTATGTCCAACCTCCCCAGCCAAGCGGAGTACAACCGAAGAGGTTTGAGGCGCGGTGGCTCAGGGATAATATTTTTGACGAGATTGTGATGGATGCATTGACCAGTGTGGTGGCTGATCCCAATGCTAACAGTATATACAAAAATTTGAGCTGCATACATGATCAATTTCATGATGGGCGAATACCATACGGAAACTAACATTCAAAGAAAACTTCATGGAACTCATGTTTGTAAGTTTCAAAAAATTCTGAAAAAAATGGAATGCTAAGAGGATGATGTTTTATTGTCATGTGAAATTTGAAGTAAAAGCACATTACGGGATGCGAGCTGTGGAAAAGATAAATTCAGCAATGAATAGTGACGTTACTGTTCGGCACTACTCAATGCTGATTTTGTCGTTTTCATAGCTCATATCTCCTAACATGTTTGAGCTTGAAATTTTGCATGGCAATAGAACATCACCCTCTTAACATCCCATATTTTTCGGAAACTTCAAAAATATCGTTTTCTCATGGTTTTCACCGGTTTTCACCGAATGCTGGTTTCGTATGATATTTTCCCTTTCATGATTGGGACCAGTGAGTCCTAAATAAAGAAAAGAAAACATTATGGAAGGCATATCGGGAGTTTGAGAAGGTTTTCTCGGGCCCGATGACTGATGCAAATGAAACCATGAAAAAAGAACTTTCCCAGTTAGTTGAGTATCTCCTGGAGTTGGAAGAAATACAATGGTCAAAGGCAACATGGTTAAAGAAAGGCGACGGACTCACACGTTTTTTCCAAGCTTATGCATCGGCTAGGAGGAAGAAGAGTTTTATCAAAAAGTTGAAGGATAGTTATGGTACGTGGTTGGAAGGTACGGCTGATCTTAATCCACATATCCAAAACTATTTTGTCAACTTCTTCATGTTTGAGGTGAATCAAGCTAATTCGGCCTTATTAGCAAAATTTGAAACAAAGCTTACCCATCAAATGAATGTCATGCTCATGGCCCCTTTTAATAGTGACTATGTAGGTAAAGTTGTGTTCAGCATTGGGGATTTGAAGGCCCCAGGGCCAGACGGTCTCCATCAGTTTTCTTTAAGAAGTAGTACTGCCATATTCACGGTGGTGAGATCACACAAGAAGTTCTGATAGCTATAAACTCAAGAAAATTTCTAGCTGAGTGGAATGATACCTCAATTGTGATCATACCCAAGATTGATACTCTAGAATTGGTAACTCAATACAGGCCCATAAGTTTATGTAATCTACTTCACAAAATCATGTCCAAGATGCTAGCCTCACACCTTAAAATATCCTGACATAGATTATTTGACCAACTCAGAGTGCATTTATTCCTGGGAGATGCATAAGGTACATTACTAGGCGTAGCCGTGCACCAGCCACTTTCGCCGAGTTCCACACCCTACTTGGGAGATTGTCTGGACTCCCAAGACGGGTTGCATGGATTTCCTTTGCTGCTCTCGCTTGGTCGCTTTGGCATATTCTCAATAAAGCTCTTATTGAGGGTGTGTGGGTGTGTTTAATATAAGCATCCTGCTAATGGACTATACAAAATGACTATCTTCTTACATCTATGGAAGCTCTTAAGCAAGACGACGAAAGCCTCGACCATTGAGACCCTTTGCGACAAGTTTTGTCAACATGCCAGGATCTTAAGGAAGGAGAGCCATACTGCAGATGGGTGACGACGATGACTTCCTTGGCATCTCGCGGAGTACCTTCATTTTATGTTATTTTTGCTTAGTTGCGGCCTGCGTGCCTTGATTCAAAATGGTCTGTATCGAACCTTTTATTACATAGACTATCTCAGAGGTGTTGTATAACTTAAGGGCGTCAGTCCGCTAAAGCCGGGCAATCGCCTACTTTCTATAAAAATCCTGAATGTCTGATAATACCCCTATTAAGTGACTTTAAAGATCCGTGCAAACTTTTCTAGGGGTGCACCGAAGTCAAATCTGGCACACCCTGTTGCCTTAGCGCCAAGAAATCGAAGAAAAAAAATAAAATGCGTGGTGATCTCAACGATCCAAGTGCCTGTTAAAGCAGGAGATCGAGAATCCTACTGCAGTACGTCTTCGATGAGTTGTTCCTCCATGAACGATGAATCCCACGAGGGCGGCATGCACATGCACATGGGTAAGTACGTCCCTGGCCTTGTCTGGGCTGCAGCACCAGCCTATATATAAAGTTATGAACTCCTCAAACCAACAGCACGTACTGCACAGGGCAACGCCAACCAGCTTATAAACTTTTACCATGGCGAATACGAACATTAAGGTCGTGGCAATTCTCTCCATCCTTGTTTTCCTGCAGGCTTCCTGCACCGCCGGCCGGCATCTCGGCGGCACTCCGGCGGTGATGTCCTTGAACAGCTTCGGCTGGCCAGCGAGCTGCGACGGCAAGTACCACAGCGACAGCCTCTTCCTGGTATCGCTGAACTCGGGGTGGTACGGCGGTGGCATCCGGTGTGGCAAGATGATCCGCATCAGGAGCCCGGGCGGGCCCACCGTGGAGGCCATGGTCTTGGACGAGTGCGAAATCCGGGGCGGCTGCGGCCACCACGAGATGGGCACGTCGGTCGCCGTGTGGAACGCCCTCGGGATCGACCCTACTGCCGGCCCGGTGTCGGTCACCTGGTCGTATCTCAACTGAAATATGGAGGATGGTCGCGGTCGACTGTTTGCGCTTCAAAGTCACCTGCTTGCTTTGAACTTCAAGGTCTTCAACTGGGTATGCATACAAACCGTTAGTTGCTACTTAGCCGGCTTCACGGCAGAGTACGTAGCTGAATTAAACTACATGCTCCCGCGAAGAAAACAAAAGAATAAAACTACATACATGATGTTTTTTGACCCGGGCTAATCCCCTTTTCATTAAAGATATAACGGATTTACAGCCAGTTCCAAGTTCAAACAAGGGAAAGGGAAAAAGCGAGATCAAGCACTTCAGGGAAACCCGCTGTGGGTGTTCGCAATCGAAACGCCCACTACAAGGCGAAAACCCTGAAGCACCATCAACACGCAACGAACCAAACTAAAGTTAAGACCACATTACAGCCCGCACAAAGGCACCACAGGTAAGTAGGACATCAGAAACAAACTCCACACAAAAAGCTTCCAAATGTCTTGGCATCTCGGCCCGATCACTCCAAAAGGCTTCCAAATGTCTTGGCATCTCAGCCCGATCACACCACGGCGTCGCCCGCGTGTGCAGTCGCGCAGAGTCTCATCGTATCTTTAGCGTTCTCCTTCAGAATCATCGCACCACGCTCCAGCTCCATTCGCCTTTCGCCCTTCAGGAGACATGCCCAATAAGATAGGTGCATACAAGCATTGAAAACAATCTCAAAAGGAGATAACAATTTCTTGAATTCAATAGTAGCCTGGTTTCTACGATTCCAAATAGCTCAACATATAGCCGCCAGCCCCATAGTGAAATATCGTTCCCCTTGAGGAAGAAATGCATATCACCAAGAGTAAAACTGGCACAGATTGTTGGGACATAAGTCGGTCCCAAGCATCGCCCCACAGTGCGCCAGGCTACCCTTGCCACTGGACAGAGAAAGAACAAATGCAGATAGGTTTCTCTGCAATCGCAGAAAGAACAACTGGGATTGCCAGCCCAGTTCCGACGCTTCATAACATCCCTAGTCAGGACAACATCCTGGAAAAGCTGCCAAAAGGAAAATCTGGATTTTGGTAGGTAATTTGGCCCTCCAAATCCATTTATAGTCACAACCAGCAAGATCTCTCTCCAGATAAGAATACATGGATTTAGTGGTATATTTGCCTTTGGGTCCAGCAGCCCACACAATCTTATCTGGACCAGCCGAAGTGTCAATGCTGTCAACAATTTTTTTGACCTCATCGAATTGACAACACAGGTCTGCATTCAGCCTGCATCTGAACATATCTCCACCAGCACGGTTCATAAACTGAGCAACAGTATCGTCCTGATAGTTAGCAATACTGAACAAGGCCGGATAGGTGATACCCAAAGGCGGATGGGTGCCAATGGGGTCATGCCACAACCTGGCAACATTGCCATTATTGACAATCACTTTCCTCCCGGCCATATACATCTCTTTTACTTTAAGTAAGGCTTTCCAAACAGGGGAGTCATGAAATTTTGTTTTCACAGTAGCTAGTGAACTGTTCTTAAGATATTTTGCTCTCACCACATCTTGCCACAACCCCTCCCCTGTATCCAACTTCCACCACCACTTTGCTAAGAGTGAGATATTCTGTTTGTGTATCTTTCACACCCAGCCCTCCTTTATTCTTAGATCGACACACCCTGGTCCATTTTACCAGATAGTAACGTTTTTTCCCATCCCACCACACCAAAAAAACTTACGGCGATATTTATCGAGTCTCTCGATAAATGTCTTAGAAAGTAGAAACATCGACATATAATAGTAGGCAATGCTCGAGAGGGATGAATTCAACAGAGTTAATCTCCCACCAGAGGAGGCAGAGTTGCCAATCCACGAATCACAACATTTAAGATATCGAATTGCTATATACTCCCAGTCAGAATTCCTCAAGGAAGAGTAGCTAATCGGTACTCCTAGATATTTCATAGGAAAATTCCCTATCTGGCACCCAAACAGATCAGCATATTTTTGAAGGGTCGCATCGTCCCCCCCCCCCCCCACACACAACACTTCACTTTTAAGAAAGTTAAGTTTCAAACCGGACATAAGGTCGAACAAGTATAGCAAGAGCTTGAGATTAATTGCTTTATCAATATCATCCTCAATGCAGAGAACTGTGTCATCTGCGTACTGTAACACAGCAATTCCATTTGGAATGAGATCTGCTGCCAGCCCTTTAAACAAACCATTTTTCTGGGCATTGAGAATCATTTTCGAGAGGCATTTAGCCGCTAGGTTAAAGAGAAAGGGGGATATGGAATCTCCTTGCCTCACCCCCTTACTACTTTGGAAATAGGGGCCTACTGTGTTATTAATCGTAACACTAACAGTGCCATTCCGTAGGATTTGGCCGATCCAGCCGCACCACTTCTCATTGAAGCCTCTCATTTTGTGACATTCTAAAAGAAAATCCCAATTCACTTTATCATACGCCTTTTCAAAGTCAAGTTTTAGGACTATCCCACACTTCTTAATATGTGTGTGATGCAACACTTCATGCAGTGTTAGTATTCCATCCATAATGTTGCGTTTTTTGATAAAAGCGTTTTGGTGCCGGCTGATGAGCTTATCAGCAAACATCGCCACTCGATTATCCAACACTTTGGTAATGAGCTTGTAAGGGCACCGCAACAAACAGATTGGCCGGAATTCTTGGATTTTTTAGCCCCATTGACCTTAGGAATTAGGGTGATCACCCCATAATTCAGTCTTTCAACGTCTAGGGAGCCTTCATGAAATGCAACAAACAGGTTCATAATATCCTGTTTGACAATATCCCAGCAGAATCGACAGAATTTTGCTGGAATGTTGTCGGGGCCAAGTGCTCTATTGTTTTTCATGGAGAATAGGGCCTTCTTAACTTCTTCTTCACTAAAAGGTCTGGTCAAAAACTCATTTTCCTCATCTGTTAGTTTTTCATCCTGCCCCCAAGTGTCAGGGTCTAAATGGAAAATGTTTCCCGGGGCTGGCCCGAAGAGTTCTTTATAGAAATCTGTAGCATGTCTGAGCAAATCATTTGTCCCTTCAATCACAGTGTCACCACACGAAAAGGAGTGGATGGTATTCTTTCTTTTCTTTCCATTGGCAATCCTATGGAAGAATGCAGTGTTCTGGTCTCCCTTCAACAACCATGTCTCATGGGATTGCTGGAGCCAAAACAACTCCTCGTTGACCATGAGTTGTTGCAATTCACCACTCAAGGTAGCACGCCTATCCAGAATGTCAGGTCCAAGAGGACCGTATTCTTCCATAAGCTCAATATCCGCGAGCTCCTCTTTAATTATTTTCTTCCTTTTTTCTCATGACCAAACTTGTCCGAACCCCATCCTTTGAAGAAATGCTTGAATCGTTTTAATTTGATGTTAAGCACATCAATTGGATTAGAGGATCTAACATGCCTTTGCCAATTTTTTTTGACCAAAGGCAAAAATTCCTCATTGGTCATCCAGCTCATCTCGAACCTAAACTCTCTAGGTTTAGGTGATTGGGGACAGGCACTGTTAGTAGACAAAAGAAGAGGGTTATGGTATGATATGTCTCTAACCAGTTTTCTGGTAGTGACCAAAGGGAATAGATCTTCCCACTCACTATTCATCAGGATCCTATCCAGTTTTTCTAGAGTGGGATGGGCTTGATTGTTAGACCAGGTAAACATCCCCCCTCGACATAAATCTCTCGTAAACACATAGTGTTAATGATGGCATTGAATCTGTCTATATATCGTGAGGCCACCATTTTTTATTCTTCTCTCCACAATGTCTTAAGATATTAAAATCACCCCCAATTATATAGGGTATTGTCAAGTGACTACAAAAATTAGCCAGCTCAGAAAGGAATTCTTCCTTCTGTTCATCATGGGCAGCCCCATATACATTAAGCAAAGCCCAAACACATTTCTTAGCCACATCAAACATGATCACTTGTAGGATATATTTACCCATAGACCAAGAAATTATTTCTAGCTTTTCTTTCTTTACCCCACGAAGCATACTTCTTGATTTACCAATAGAGGGAATCCAGTTCCACTCAAAATTTTTATAAGGATCAATATTTCTAAAAAAAACTAGAAGAGAATTTTTTCTTCATAGTTTCTTGCAAGCATAAAAAAAATCTAGGGAATGATCTTTTATGAGGTCAGAGAAGCAGGTCATCATCCCTTTTTTTCCTGCTCCTCTGCAATTCCAAAAAATTCCATTCATTTGGGACATTTTCTTCCCCCTCCCCCTGGTCACTCTGCTAAGAGACTTAGCAGCATTACCAGTATTAGCAATGGACTCCATTGCTTTTTGACTTATAGTTCTAGGTCTAATAGAGGAGTCTGAACTTTTTTAGAACTGCGTTTTTCCTAGGCCCCACCACTGTAAAATCAGAGGTGTGTCCCTCAGGATCATCCCCCCATCTCATGTCAATAGGGATGTCCTCTCCTTTCCCATTAGTAAGAAACATCACCTCATCAGGAGGTGTAGGTTTTCTACAATGCTATTTCTCACATTTTCAAGTTCCCTAAGAATATCAATTTTAGAGAATTCCATATCAAGTATCATAACTCTCATTTTCCTAGCTCTAAGCATCATCTCAGGGTTAGATAAAACTGCAAAGGAATTAACAGAAGTGTTACCTTCCAAATCTCTCTTCTTGCAGACTGCTCTTGCCCTGTCCTCCACTCTCTCCAGATTGAGCAGTGTGTTTCTGGTACTGAACCTGAGTACATTTTCAGGTAAGAGAGGTGGTGTGGGAATCACCTCACCACAGTAAGCATTAGCAGATTGAGGCGATTGTACAATGTACTCAACTGTATTGTCTTCATTAGCCACAGAAGGGCCTTCCATCTCAACCACCTCTATATTCTGCTTCACACTCTCAGCATAAGATTTGCTCATTTTGTTTGTGTCAACACCGCGCATAACAGTCTGAGCATCCATTTCAGGAGTATTCGAATTTTTTTCTCATCACTTTTAATCCCAGCAACAATGGCCTCTTGTTCCATGCTGTGGATCAGCAGGGTATCATGATTAGAATTATCAGATGTAACTGAGACAGGTGATTCAATGGGGTCAGCAGCACATTGTTTTCCCAGCTGAACCCTCTCTCTTATATCACCCCTCCCTCCTGAAGAACTCCCCACAATATCATCAAGCACATTAGATCTCTTCTCCTTTTACGTGAAGGGCCATCCTGATCAGCAGGATCAGTGGGAGCCCTATTGTGCAGATTTTCCCTGTCTGGGTCTCTCACCAGCACTTGTTCCACATTAAAGGTGAAGTCATAGAAGCGGTCACCCAGGACTGACTCAGCCACTGGGATAATCTCATCCACATTGCGACACCCGAGCTTAACTCTAACAGAATCAGGATGATGCAGGGTAGCCATGTCTATCTCCAGAGGGACTCCTGCCAGAGATGAAACAAAAACCACATTCCTCTCACATCTTTTGTCCATCGGGATCATGCCCACCTTGACCCAAGCTTTTTCAAGAATATCTTTGGCACCATCATCATGGTTCCATCTAGTAACCCTCACCACTGTCCCGCATGGTTTCATGGTCATGCGATCACTATAGCAAGCTTTTTCCACCTCTCTAGTATTAGGAAATCACATTAAAAACACACCAGGTTCCACTAACTTAGCAAAACACCTCCATGTTTTACCCAAATAAAGGAAGAACGCATCGTTCATCTGTTTCACAGTAGGGTTCCCTTTCAGCACGGTGATAATAACATTGCATGATCTCTCTCTAGCCTGCTCTGCTGAACAATAGTCATGCACATAGAAAAAACCCTGCCCCCTAGCTTGAAACGCACACATAGGAGCGATACACTCCCATGGCAAGAATTCCACACATATAGAAGCTAGGTGACCCAACTTGCTGCATCTCTCACAGAAAGCTAACGGGCAACGAATCGGAGCATGACCAACAGATTTGCAGATGGGACAAAGATCTCCAGAATTGGAAGGGGCACCTGATTTTTGGCCATGGCCCTCGAGGTCGAAGGAGCAGTAGTTGTTGGGGCCGGCTCAGTAGCTTGGTGCGAGCTCCCTCCACCCGAAGCCGCCGAGCCCTTGTTCTTCTCCACCCACACGCCCCTGGAGCTAGAGCTCTGTCGCTCCGTCACCGCCGCCATCGCCTCCCAACGCGAGGCCTCGGACGTGTCGGAGATGCCAGTCTTGTCGGTGTTGTTGTTGTTGGAGTCCCTCCGCCATGAGAAACGACCACCGCCACGGTCGAGTCTG
Organism: Aegilops tauschii subsp. strangulata; assembly: GCF_002575655.3. Lineage (NCBI taxonomy): Eukaryota > Viridiplantae > Streptophyta > Magnoliopsida > Poales > Poaceae > Aegilops > Aegilops tauschii. Next base: position 599,320,225 of record NC_053041.3, read on the forward strand.
CCCGCACCGCGGTCGAACCGCCTGCCGTCGCGGTCAAAACAACCCGCGCCGCGGCCTGCGCGTCCAACACCGAATCCCTCCCTGCGGTCGCCACGAAATCCCTGCCCCGCCTTGTCAGCCATGGGATTTGGCGGTCGCGGAGAAGACGCGACGATCTCGGTGAACGATCTGCAATCACCGCCGATTTTACCCCGCCACCAGGAGAAGGAAGAAGGGGGATCAGATCTAGGGTTCTGCTGCGCCGCCCACAAATGCGAGAGGGCAGCGTCTAGGTCAAGGGGAGGTGAGATTTGGCTTTTGTACTCCCCCTCGGCGCATCGCGTGGTGGTAGGCGTCCAGGATCGCCGTCCACGTGGTCGGCATCCGCCATTGGTGGCGCCTGCCCCCTGGGCCCCATGCGTGGTGGGTCGGGTGCGGTGGCGCGACGCCCTGTGACATGTACCGCAGGATCTGTCACGTTGCTCTGGTCCGATCCCCCACCGACCCGCCGTGGATCCACTCCGGCGGTCGTCGGAATCCTGTCAATCACCCTCGCAAAAAACATGGGAACGAGACGACGAAACCAATATCCACCAACTCGTGCTCACGAAGCGCCCGCGCGTCGATCACCCTATCCTCATCGTCGAAGAGGACGCGGCGCAGAGCATCTCCACAGAGGAGGAGCTCGCCGTCGCGTAGATGGACGGTGCGCGCCGTCGCCAGATCAGCCGCGTATCGCACACGCCATCTTGTGTCGTCGCGCGCCATCGACTTCCCCTACATACATGATGTGGACGGATAATCTACTTACATGTAAATGCCAGTCAGCAGTGTAAAACGATCCCAGTTTGGTAGTCCTCGATGAGAAGTGCATTTTTATTTTTCAAGCGCGAATTGTTCTACGGTATTTTCCTTAATAGAGAAAAAACAAAGAGAAAACAAAAACAAAACCAAATGATAAGTGCCACACGTCAGGTGTGTTGCACTTCGGTCCTGACGTTTTCGATAGCAATTTCAGTCATGTAGGGATGGCAAATTTCTATCAAAAATAAATTAGAGCACGGAAATTACCATGATAGTCAACTAAAGTTGTCATCCTCGCCTAACTAGACTTACTGTGGAAAACATGCGGAGTTACTATGTGCTCACACCTGACGTAAGACACCTATCAGAGTCGAACAAACCCAAATGATAGCTAAGAAAAAAAAGGAATAAGAGAGCCTATCCAATAACAGTCCTATGCAACATTACGATATAGAGTGATTAAGATTCAGAATTCTAAAAGCCCAAGTTGGGAATTAATCCAAGTCTGCAGATAAGTTGCATGATTTTTCTTTACTCACGGATCAGATTTTTTTTCCTCAAAAAAATGCATAGCGTGCCTAAGATATTTATCTATCTATTATATATAAAAAGTATTTGACGGGTTAACCAGAAAAACAGAAATAGGCTAGAAATTACCACAATAATTAGAAACATCTAACCTTTAATTTTCTACATCTAAAATTCACAACCGTTAGATTAACTTTAATGTTAAAGAAATTACCCACCAATGCCATCTTTAAAATCAGCCCACGTAGATTTTGTTTTCCATAACCCTTGACGTGAAAAAAATATATATTCCATAACCCTTTGATTTGTCTAACTACCAAGAGATATATAGATTATAGATTAAAAAAAAAGATATAGATTATACATCACAAAACATTATGGCTTCCACGGTCAAGACAAAACAAGTGACGAGGAGAAAACCCCCAATGACCTAGCATATGCCTATGCCGCCGGCGCCGGCGCCGCTGCAGAGTTAATCCCCTTGCTACCCTCGTCCGACCGTAGGAGCCTCCAGCCTTGCATATGCAGTTCAGCGGCCTCCGTTTCGCCGCCGCCGGCGGCGGCTCCATACAGTTCGTCTAGCTACCCTCGGCCGATCGTCCGATCCTCTCATGCATGCACTTCAACGGCTTTGCGTTTCATGCACAGATCTAAGGAGCACTCAACGGCCTCGCGTCACACGTGCATGCATCGTCCTTGTATCTCTATGGTAAGGAGCTAGGTACGAATCAAAATATAACTTCCCTGTTGACGCTCGAGCATGCTAGCTACTTCCTCCGTTCCTAAATATAAGTCTTTTTAGAGATTCCACTATGGACTATATACGGAGCAAAATGAGTGAATCTACACTCTAAAGTATGTCTATATACATCCGTATGTAGTTCGTAGTGGAATCTTTAAAAAGACTTGTATTTTGGAACGGAGGGAGTACGATTTTGCAGACCTGCACATATGCATGCATCATCCTCATGTAAAGAGAGCTAGGTACAAGACTTGCCTCTTTTGACAAGTGCATGCACCCAATATATAGAGCACAAATGCCCGTGCGTTGCAACGGGAGAAAACTAATGGGCTGCTGATGAAAAAAATGATGGACCTATTGAGAGTCGGGTTCTCCTTTTGTTCTTCGGGACACCGGTTCAGGATATGTGATATTTATTCTCGTCATCCTAAGTCCTAACATAAATTCGATCATAGGCTCCTAGATCTTCAGAAATATTGTGCATCATATGAGCCATGATATCATTTGAATCCCGGTGCAAAAATTCAGACTATGCATCCTACCTGATGCTACTTCTCATCTTCAACATCATTTGAGCTAGGCAATTGAGCATTGTTACCATGGTTAGAAAATTACAGACCGAAGAAATAGCAACACATGGTACAACAGATTGGACAAAAATCTATGTTTATACTTGCCACATGCCCGTGCATTGCAACGGGGAAAAAAATAATCAATATGATTAAGCAGAGTGGGTTGACAAAAATAGAACAACAATTGTATCATTCCAGAAGCCTTCCCTGTCGCATAAACAGTTTGTCTAACAAAGCGAGATAAGCGATAGCTTAAGAGACTCATTTGTGAAGGAGCGAGCTAACAACATTCAGTGTTAGATCTTGGTGCTTCCCATGAATGGCGACACTCGTGACGCGGACACGCTCCTCAGTGGCTCAAGCCTCCGATTTGCACATTAGCATGTGATCTTTATTTTTTCAGTTGATATCTATACATCAGAATAAGAAGCAAATCCAAACCTATCATCAGAGCCTAAACCAAGGAGACTCTACACGTCAGTTTTTACTAAAAGGCCGAGTAGCATCCATGACTCTGCAATGGTGCAGCCAGTTTACACAATACACACATCGATAGAATTATAAGAGTATTTCACTCGCTCCTCAATGACCACTCAACTGAAATGTAGATCAAGACATGACCAGTAAGTGTTGAAACCTGCAGCTTATATGTTGGCCAATTGGAAGGCCCAACACAGAAGTAGGTGTCGGGAGAGCAAATTTGAACTTGGCCACATTAAGACTGATTTGTCTCTTCTGCACAAGTTTAAACTCTTTTAATTTCTCAGCATCCAAGCAGCCTACAAATCAAAACACACCTATATTAATTTTATACACAAGATTCAAAAGCAGTAGCCTTGCTTTAGGTAGAGCAAATAATTTATCCAGAGGGTAGCAAGAGGAATTGCAAAATGAATCATATGAGCAGTTTAAAAATGCATTGGAATCTGAATAGGGAGAAGCATCCGAACTAAATAGTAGACTCATATTGCAGAACCAGAAACATTGGATGAAGACTGAACATGTGGTCACTCATAGATTCGAAGTTATCACTTTTTATCTGAAACAAACGATCTACGGTAACTAAGGAAATGGCTAATTAATATGAACGATTCAGATTCATTCTACTCTCCGAGAAATGTCACAGCCATTCCATGCAAGAAATCCAATGGCCGCCAATTCAGACCATCTCTTTCAGGGAATCACCTAGCCATCAAGAAGCATCCTCGATCCACAGAATTTGATAGTAGCGAACATGTGTAAGCTAGAAATGTGTAAGAAACTAACATCTGTGTAAATGAAATGGCACTATTCACTGTAATGAGGAGCACCCTCTTTTACGTGAATACTTGGATAATCACTTGCCTATCTCAATCTTAGACCAATTTATTCCCTTTTACCTTCTATACATTTCAGCTATAATTATTAATTACTCCCTCTGCCCTATAATATAAGAATGTTTTTCAAGCTAACGTAGCTAGGTTGAAAAACTTTCTTATTTTATGGGACAGAGGGAGTAGTATTTTGAAGCATGTATCATAGAAGGGCAAGCACACTACCTTCAGTTAGTTCAAAACCTTGTCAAGTTCTGATTTTGATGGTGAGTTAGTAGTTGCGAATAGTTGATGCCAAGCAATTACAATCTGTGCATCATGCAAGTCTGCAAAACATAATCAGATAAAAGGAAGGGGGCCCAGAAATATTAACTATTAACTTTATCCGAGAGAGGAAAATCTTAAAAAAAAAAGTTAGTTTTTTGGGGTCGAATCAATACCTTGCTTGAGGATCTCATATTTCTTGTGAGTGATGGTTTTGGCTATTGCTCGCAACACCAATTGTTGCATCCTGCAAACCCGGGTTTTTCGATCTGCACTTCCATATGTTGGCCCATCACTCTTCCATCTGGTATGTTAACTCATGATCCACAATCTCCTTCTGAAACTGCATGAGTAACCCTACATAAAAAAGGCAAGTTTAATTGTCTCCTCTTGTTAGCATGGAAAGCTCCAAGAACTTAAAACACCTGGGCAATTTGCCTTTGAGCCCCCATGTTGGCTTTAATTAGAGAATTGGCAAAGAGCACAGTTAGTTTGTACTGTTATAAACTTATAATACTGAATTCGTACATGGTGGTGTAGTTGTACTGTTATGTCATGTTCAGAAACGATAACACCATTGCTCTACATGTTTTTAGTTTGATCTGTACTAATTCAGAAAGAGTAGTCACATATTGGTGGTTGTTAGCCACGTGAAGTGAATGGGAGAACAAGGATTTTAAAATGCATCACACGTACTTGGTTATCTTCTTCACGGCTTTAAACTTTTACAAGAATTCAGCAGTGGTTATTCCGTTAGTAAAGCACACAATGAAGTAAAGTGTTTCGAGACAACGGTGCATGTATGGCAGATCTCTCTGCATGGAGACGGTTTTACTTGCTCCTAAAGAAATTTATTCTCAATAAAGATGCCCAGCTGAGGATCTTTTCACCTTGTTGCTACCTGTTAAATTTGGGATGACGTCTTAGATATGGTGTGACATTTGCATGTACTGGTTCGGATAAATAATTTGGAATTCAGTGGGACGAATGCACACACAAATACCTTTAAAGTAATTTTATTGTAAATAGGCATGAAGGAGAAACTTATAGTGGGCGGGTTGGGCAGCTTCTCATTCACCATCTTTTCAAGAGCTAAAGCCAACTCCATTGGTAAGACCACAAGAGGCGCAAAAGATAGAACACATGATGATTTCACAAGCTACAGGGCTCCACAAAATGAAAGCAGATATCACATATAACTGATACAAATCAGATCACCCTATACAAAACTCCCCAAGCAGAGCAAAGAATAAAGTATGGCATACACAGCAACATGATATGATACAAATCCCCAACTGAACCCACATCTCTCTGTATAAAATTCCCAAGTTGAACCCCTCAAACTCTCACATCTCTGTCCCCCAATTATTTTGAACCAATAATCAGTTCCCCCTTCTTTTCAAGATGCAGTATCATTCACAAAACCAAGATGGAATAGCACCACGGGGCAGGTTTAGGGGAAGGCTTGGTCGGTGTTTAGGGAGAGGAAGGCGAGGATGAGGATCCCGACCAAGAAGGAAGGAGGGACGGACCTGGGGCCGCCGGAGACGCGCCGGCGAAGCCCTGCCCGAAACCCTAGCCGCGGGGGGTGGGGTTGCGAGCGGGCGGCAGAGGCCGGGAGCGGAGAATATGGAGAGAGGGGAGGGTTGCGTGGACCATGGGGAACTCGATGGCGTGCTGCGCGGCGGCGGAGCTCGCCGGAAGCGGCCGGCGTGGGTGGCGGCGGCGGCGAGGGCTTCGTGGGCGAGAGAGGGAGGAGGCGAGCTCGTGCTAATTGTGTGGTCGTGTTTTTTTTTCTTTACAAATCTGCTCGGACTGCGGGTTGAATACTCCGAACGACAAGGGTCTTTATGCAAAAACGAATCGTTTTTCAGATTCAGATATTCACTTAAAAAGGGACCGCGGGTTTAGTTACCAGAAAACAGAAGGACGTTTTTGCAAAATTGCTAACGACGTACGACCAGAAGCGTTAAGCGCTTTATTATTCTGTTACCCTTCTTGAACTGACGTGGTTTACAGGTTGGACTAACGTAGTTTTCCTTTTGAACTGATCTTCCTGCGTGTACGACGGGCGGAAACAGGGGATGCAACGTGGAGCTTCCGGGCGTTCTCCGGCGCGATGTTGCGGGCTATTCGTTGCTAGAGGAGACATGTAAGGGGTTCCGCACGTGCGCGCGCTCACCTGGTCGTGTTTTGCGATTTGTAGTCACCGGAGGTGACGGCATGGGTATTTGGCGGCGGACGTGTTCTGGGCATTGGTGTTTACGGCGGTGTTCGTAGGCCTCAATTTACGTCCTGTTTGTTGTTTTGGATGTGAGAATTACCGGTATGTTAGAGTTTTTGGATATTAATTTCATTTGTAATTTCTGATTACAAGTTTTGGTGTTCTTGGTCGTTTTCCACGCCCGCCATGTAAATGTGTTCTTCTTTTTCTGTTGTTTTACTTTCGAATTGGTGTTGCAGGGAGAGATATGAGGATTGTATGAAAATATTTGCGTTGTCAATTTTGCTTCTTTTGAGTTGTTTCTACCCTGGATTCCCATGTTATTTTGTCGTTGGCGGAGGTGGTGTATGGCGGCTGACTGTAGGCTCTGATTTTTCTTGTAATCTGGTCAAACTGTGTAATTAAGTTGCGTGTTTTTCAGTGTTTGTTTGAATTGCTGCCGTATGTGTAGTTGGACTGTTGCGTGTCAAAGTTGTCTTACTGTGCGTTGACATCGGAACTGGCTGCCTACCGATACTTCTGCACTTTGATTATAAAGCCCGAGCCCTCTGTCACTTTCATTCTACCATCTGCAAGCAAAGAAAAGCGAGATGGATCCTGAGTTGGGAGAGGTCACAGAGGAGGAGGCGGATGCCGTCGATGTGAGGGCTGCAGTAGCGGAGCAGAGGAGGAGGAGGAGGCGCAGGCGCAGGCAGATGGCACGACGTGCTGCCGAGGAGGAACTGGAGGCAGAGTTCAACAAACGCCTTGCGCGCGAGGTGATGGATACTTGCAACTCCAATGAATTGGAGCTTCTTTTCCCAGAGGGCAGGGGAAGGAACCATATTCAGATCATCAGTTGGGCTAGGGCGAGAGCAGCCACGGCTCCACATCCATCCACCAGGGCCAAATGGCGTCGTTTCTTTGATCGTTATGACTTAAGTAGTGAAGATTATGTTTTTAAGATTTTTGTTGTGAGGGAGCAGATGTTTGAATGACTAAATGAATTGAACTGTTTTATCTCTGAATGTGTTGTTTTATCTGCATATGTTTTGACATGTGCACTTTTGAACTGCTTGTTTGTCAGAAGTTGAACTGATTTGCGGTCAAATGTTGCATGGCTTGTATAATAACTATTTCCTACCAGCTGGCTGCCCACCTGCCTATTTATTATTTTTATAATCTGCGAGTCTCCCTGGCTATAAATTCTATCCATCTATGTGTGGTGTGTGGCTCAGTCTCCCCGTCCTTTTTCTTCCTTCTTCCAGAATTAGATCTAGGTTCCTCCCTCTTCTCTCCATTGTTTTCTTCCCTGTTCCTGTGTGTTCCATGGAGGATTGTTCATGCGGATGCCTGGCAAAGATGGCGCGCATAGCTGACGGCTGTGTGTACGAATCTGGTTTGGAGCTCACCCAGACTCAGCGCCGTGGGCAACTTTCTTGTCTGCTGTACAGCAACCATGGGTTTCGTGCGCCATATGTTTGTCGCGTGACGGTTGGTGACTTGAAGGAATCATGGCTATGTGTTTCTGTTCGTTTTGTTTTCTACTTTTTTGTAGGTCTCTTTTTGAATCCCATGGACTGGATCTGTAGTTTAGTGTTATGAATAGTTTGTCTATATTTTTGTATTTGGTTTTGTCAGAATTTAACAGTAGGGATTTCTGTGTGTATTTGTTCATTACTAAACAGTTTTTTATCCATTTTTGTATAATCCTTGATTTATTTTTTGTCAGATGTTTTTACTGTAGGTGTATTGATATGTATATTTCTTCAGTTTAGTCAGTTCACATGACTAGTCAGTTTTGTGTTATTGTTTTGGTTCAGATTTTTTCTTTTCAGTTTGTTATGCAAACCGTTCCTATATCTGTGTAAAAATTCAGTTATGTCAGATGTTCACTTTTGTTTTGTACTCCCATGCCCATTTGCAGAAAATGTCACCCAGGATTAGGATTGTTGCTCCTAGTTCCGGTGTTCTGAAGATGGAGATTTCAGACAAAAATGGGTATCAGTTGATGGAAGTTGCCTACCACATCGACTTTGATGGTTGCATCAACCTAACTACTGGGTGGAAGGAGTTTGTGGTAGAGTCTGGATTTGAGGATGGTGATGTTGGAAATATGCCCTAGAGGCAATAATAAATGGTTATTATTATATTTCTTTGTTCATGGTAATTGTCTATTATTCATGCTATAATTGTATTGTCCGGAAATCGTAATACATGTGTGAATACATAGACCACATCCTGTCCCTAGTAAGCCTCTAGTTGACTAGCTCGTTGATCAACAGATAGTCATGGTTTCCTGACTATGGACATTGGATGTCATTGATAACGGGATCACATCATTAGGAGAATGATGTGATGGACAAGACCCAATCCTAAGCATAGCATAAAAGATCGTGTAGTTTCGTTTGCTAGAGCTTTTCCAATGTCAAGTATCTTTTCCTTAGACCATGAGATCGTGCAACTCCCGAATACCGTAGGAGTGCTTTGGGTGTGCCAAACGTCACAACGTAACTGGGTGACTATAAAGGTGCACTACGGGTATCTCCGAAAGTGTCTGTTGGGTTGGCACGGATCGAGACTGGGATTTGTCACTCCGTATGACGGAGAGGTATCTCTGGGCCCACTCGGTAATGCATCATCATAATGAGCTCAATGTGACTAAGGCGTTAGTCACAGGATCATGCATTGCGGTACGAGTAAAGAGACTTGCCGGTAACGAGATTGAACAAGGTATTGGGATACCGACGATCGAATCTCGGGCAAGTAACATACCGATTGACAAAGGGAATTGTATACGGGATTGATTGAATCCTCGACACCGTGGTTCATCCGATGAGATCATCGTGGAACATGTGGGAGCCAACATGGGTATCCAGATCCCGCTGTTGGTTATTGACCGGAGAGGCGTCTCGGTCATGTCTGCATGTCTCCCGAACCCGTAGGGTCTACACACTTAAGGTCCGGTGACGCTAGGGTTGTAGAGATATATGTATGCGGAAACCCGAAAGTTGTTCGGAGTCCCGGATGAGATCCCGGACGTCACGAGAGGTTCCGGAATGGTCCGGAGGTGAAGAATTATATATAGGAAGTCCAGTTTCGGCCACCGGGAAAGTTTCGGGGGTTATCGGTATTGTACCGGGACCACCGGAAGGGTCCCGGGGGTCCACCGGGTGGGGCCACCTGTCTCGGAGGGCCCCGTGGGCTGAAAGAGGAAGGGAACCAGCCCCTAGTGGGCTGGGGCGCCCCCCCTTGGGCCTCCCCCATGCGCCTAGGGTTGGGAACCCTAGGGGGGAGTTCCCCCTTGCCTTGGGGGGCAAGGCACCCCTTCCCCCCACTTGGCCGCCGCCCCCCCCTTGGATCTGATCTCCAGGGCCGGCGCCCCCCCAGGGGGCCTATATTATGGGGGGGAGGGAGGGCAGCATACAACAGCCTTGGGCGCCTCCCTCCTCCCCTGCAACACCTCTCTCTCTCTCGTAGAAGCTCGGCGAAGCCCTGCACGAGACCCGCTACATCCACCACCACACCGTCGTGCTGTTGGATCTCCATCAACCTCTCCTTTCCCCCTTGCTGGATCAAGAAGGAGGAGACGTCGCTGCACCGTACGTGTGTTGAACGCGGAGGTGCCGTCCGTTCGGCACTCGGTCATCGGTGATTTGGATCACGGCGAGTACGACTCCGTCATCCACGTTCATTGGAACGCTTCCACTCGCGATCTACAAGGGTATGTAGATGCACTCCCTTCCCCTCGTTGCTAGTATACTCCATAGATGCATCTTGGTGAACGTAGGAAAATTTTAAAATTATGCTACGATTCCCAACAGTGGCATCATGAGCCAGGCCTATGCGTAGTTACTATGCACGAGTAGAACACAAAGCAGTTGTGGGTGTTGAGTTTGCCAATTCTTCTTGCCGTTACTAGTCGTTTCTTGTTTCGGCGGCATTGTAGGATGAAGCGGCCCGGACCGACCTTACACGTACGCTTACGTGAGACTGGTTCCACCGACTAACATGCACAAGTTGCATGAGGTGGCTAGCGGGTGTCTGTCTCTCCTACTTTAGTCGGAACGGATTCGATGAAAAGGGTCCTTATGAAGGGTAAATAGAAATTGGCAAATCACGTTGTGGTCATACGTAGGTAAGAAACGTTCTTGCTAGAAACCTACAAACCACGTAAAAACTTGCAACAACAATTAGAGGACGTCTAACTTGTTTTTGCAGCAAGTGCTATGTGATGTGATATGGCCAGAAGATGTGATGAATGATATATGTGATGTATGAGATTGATCATATTCTTGTAATAGGAATCACGACTTGCATGTCGATGAGTATGACAACCGGCAGGAGCCATAGGAGTTGTCTTTATTATTTTGTATGACCTGCGTGTCATTAAATAAACGCCATGTAAATTACTTTACTTTATTGCTAAACGCGTTAGCCATAGAAGTAGAAGTAATCGTTGGCGTGACGACTTCATGAAGACACAATGATGGAGATCATGATGATGGAGATCATGGTGTCATGCCGGTGACAAAGATGATCATGGTGCCCCGAAGATGGAGATCAAAGGAGCATGATGATATTGGCCATATCATGTCACTATTTGATTGCATGTGATGTTTATCATGTTTTTGCATCTTATTTGCTTAGAACGACGGTAGCAAGTAGGATGATCCCTTATAATAATTTCAAGAAAGTGTTCACCCTAACTGTGCACCGTTGCGAAGGTTCGTTGTTTCGAAGCACCACGTGATGATCGGGTGTGATAGATTCTAACGTTCGAATACAACGGGTGTTGACGAGCCTAGCATGTACAGACATGGCCTCGGAACACACGCAATACACTTAGGTTCACTTGACGAGCCTAGCATGTACAGACATGGCCTCGGAACACGGAGGACCGAAAGGTCGAGCATGAGTCGTATAGAAGATACGATCAACATGGAGATGTTCACCGATCTTGACTAGTCCGTCTCACGTGATGATCGGACACGGCCTAGTCGAATTCGGATCATGTTTCACTTAGATGACTAGAGGGATGTCTATCTGAGTGGGAGTTCATTAAATAATTTGATTATATGAACTTAATTATCATGAACTTAGTCTAAATCTTTACACTATGTATTGTAGATCAAATGGCCCACGTTGTCCTCAATTTCAACGCGTTCCTAGAGAAAACCAAGCTGAAAGATGATGGCAGCAACTATACGGACTGGGTTCGGAACCTGAGGATCATCCTCATAGCAGCCAAGAAAGATTATGTCTTAGAAGCACCGCTAGGTGAAGCACCAATCCCTGAGAACCAAGACGTTATGAACGCTTGGCAGCAGCGTGCTGATGATTACTCCCTCGTTCAGTGCGGCATGCTTTACAGCTTAGAACCGGGTCTCCAAAAGCGTTTTTAGAAACATGGAGCATATGAGATGTTCGAGGAGCTGAAACTGGTTTTTCAAGCTCATGCCCGGGTCGAGAGATATGATGTCTCCGACAAGTTCTTCAGCTGTAAAATGGAGGAGAACAGTTCTGTTAGTGAGCACATACTCAGAATGTCTGGGTTGCACAACCGCTTGTCTCAGCTGGGAGTTAATCTCCCGGATGACGCGGTCATTGACAGAATCCTCCAGTCGCTTCCACCAAGCTACAAGAGCTTTGTGATGAACTACAATATGCAGGGGATGGAAAAGACCATTCCCGAGGTATATTCAATGCTGAAATCAGCTGAGGTAGAGATCAGAAAAGAACATCAAGTGTTGATGGTGAATAAAACCACTAAGTTCAAGAAGGGCAAGGGTAAGAAGAACTTCAAGAAGGACGGCAAGGGAGTTGCCGCGCCCGGTAAGCCAGTTACCGGGAAGAAGTCAAAGAATGGACCCAAACCCGAGACTGAGTGCTTTTATTGCAAGGGAAGTGGTCACTGGAAGCGGAACTGCCCCAAATACTTAGCAGACAAGAAGAAGGCCGGCAACACCCAAGGTATATGTGATATACTAGTAATTGATGTGTACCTTACCAGTACTCGTAGTAGCTCCTGGGTATTTGATACCGGTGCGGTTGCTCATATTTGTAACTCAAAACAGGAACTACGGAATATACGGAGACTGGCGAAGGACGAGGTGACGATGCGCGTCGGGAATGGTTCCAAGGTCGATGTGATCGCCGTCGGCACGCTACCTCTGCATCTCCCTACGGGATTAGTTTTAAACCTCAATAATTGTTATTTAGTGCCAGCTTTGAGCATGAACATTGTATCTGGATCTCGTTTAATTCGAGATGGCTACTCATTTAAATCCGAGAATAATGGTTGTTCTATTTATTTGAGAGATATGTTTTATGGTCATGCCCCGCTGGTCAATGGTTTATTTTTGATGAATCTCGAACGTGATGTTACACATGTTCATAGTGTGAATACCAAAAGATGTAAAGTTGATAACGATAGTCCCACATACTTGTGGCACTGCCGCCTTGGTCACATTGGTGTCAAGCGCATGAAGAAGCTCCATGCAGATGGACTTTTGGAGTCTCTTGATTACGAATCATTTGACACGTGCGAACCATGCCTCATGGGTAAGATGACCAAGACTCCGTTCTCCGGAACAATGGAGCGAGCAACCAACTTATTGGAAATCATACATACCGATGTGTGTGGTCCAATGAGTGTTGAGGCTCGCGGAGGATATCGTTATGTTCTCACTCTCACTGATGATTTAAGTAGATATGGGTATGTCTACCTAATGAAACACAAGTCTGAAACCTTTGAAAAGTTCAAGGAATTTCAGAGTGAAGTCGAGAATCAACGTGACAGAAAAATAAAATTATTACGATCAGATCGTGGTGGAGAATATTTAAGTCACGAATTTGGTACACACTTAAGGAAATGTGGAATAGTTTCACAACTCATGCCGCCTGGAACACCTCAGAGAAATGGTGTGTCCGAACGTCGTAATCGCACTCTATTGGATATGGTGCGATCTATGATGTCTCTTACCGATTTACCGCTCTCATTTTGGGGTTATGCTTTAGAGACTGCCGCATTCACTTTAAATAGGGCACCGTCTAAATCCGTTGAGACGACACCGTATGAATTATGGTTTGGGAAGAAACCTAAGCTGTCGTTTCTAAAAGTTTGGGGATGCGATGCTTATGTCAAGAAACTTCAACCTGAAAAGCTCGAACCCAAATCGGAAAAATGCGTCTTCATAGGATACCCTAAGGAAACTATTGGGTATACCTTCTACCTCAGATCCGAAGGCAAGATCTTCGTTGCCAAGAACGGGTCCTTTCTAGAGAAGGAGTTTCTCTCGAAAGAATTGAGTGGGAGGAAAGTGGAACTTGATGAGGTGATAGTCACCCCTTCCGAACCGGAAAGTAGCGCAGCGTGGGAAAATGTTCCTGTGGTGCCTACACCGACTGGGGAGGAAGTTAATGATGATGATCATGAAGCTTCAGATCAAGTTGCTGAACTTCGTAGGTCCACAAGGACACGTTCCGCACCAGAGTGGTACGGCAACCCTGTCTTGGAAATCATGTTGTTAGACAACGGTGAACCTTCGAACTATGAAGAAGCGATGGCGGGCCCGGATTCCGACAAATGGTTAGAAGCCATGAAATCCGAGATAGAATCCATGTATGAAAACAAAGTATGGACTTTGACTGACTTGCCCGATGAGCGGCGAGCCATAGAAAACAAATGGATCTTTAAGAAGAAGACGGACGCAGATGGTAATGTGACCATCTACAAAGCTCGACTTGTCGCTAAGGGTTATCGACAAGTTCAAGGGGTTGACTACGATGAGACTTTCTCACCCGTAGCGAAGCTGAAGTCCGTCCGAATCATGTTAGCAATTGCCGCATACTATGATTATGAGATATGGCAGATGGACGTCAAAACGGCATTCCTTAATGGCTTCCTTAAGGAAGAGTTGTATATGATGCAGCCGGAAGGTTTTGTCGATCCTAAGAATGCTAACAAAGTATGCAAGCTCCAACGCTCAATCTATGGGCTGGTGCAAGCATCTCGGAGTTGGAACATTCGCTTTGATGAGATGATCAAAGCGTTTGGGTTTACACAGACTTATGGAGAAGCCTGTGTTTACAAGAAAGTGAGTGGGAGCTCTGTAGCATTTCTCATATTATATGTGGATGACATATTATTGATGGGAAATGATATAGAATTCTTGGAAAGTATAAAGGCCTATTTGAATAAGTGTTTTTCAATGAAGGACCTTGGAGAAGCTGCTTATATATTAGGCATCAAGATCTATAGAGATAGATCAAGACGCCTCATTGGTCTTTCACAGAGTACATACCTTGACAAGATATTGAAGAAGTTCAGAATGGATCAGTCCAAGAAGGGGTTCTTGCCTGTATTGCAAGGTGTGCAATTGAGCACGGCTCAATGCCCGACCACGGCAGAAGATATAGAACAGATGAGTGTCATCCCCTATGCCTCGGCCATAGGGTCTATTATGTATGCCATGCTGTGTACCAGACCTGATATAAACCTTGCCGTAAGTTTGGTAGGAAGGTACCAAAGTAATCCCGGCAAGGAACAATGGACAGCGGTCAAGAATATCCTGAAGTACCTGAAGAGGACTAAGGATATGTTTCTCGTTTATGGAGGTGACGAAGAGCTCGTCGTAAAGGGTTACGTCGACGCTAGCTTCGACACAGATCTGGATGACTCGAAGTCACAAACCGGATACGTGTATATTTTGAATAGAGGAGCAGTAAGCTGGTGCAGCTGCAAGCAAAGCGTCGTGGCGGGATCTACATGTGAAGCGGAATACATGGCAGCCTCGGAGGCAGCACAGGAAGCAGTCTGGATGAAGGAGTTCATTACCGACCTAGGGGTGATTCCCAATGCGTCGGGCCCAATGACTCTCTTCTGTGACAACACTGGAGCTATTGCCCTTGCGAAGGCGCCCAGGTTTCACAGGAAGACCAGGCATATCAAGCGTCGCTTCAACTCCATTCGTGAAAGTGTTCAAAATGGAGACATAGATATTTGTAAAGTACACACGGACCTGAATGTAGCAGATCCGTTGACTAAACCTCTCCCTAGGGCAAAACATGATCAACACCAGGACGCAATGGGTGTTCGATTCATCACAATGTAACTAGATTATTGACTCTAGTGCAAGTGGGAGACTGTTGGAAATATGCCCTAGAGGCAATAATAAATGGTTATTATTATATTTCTTTGTTCATGGTAATTGTCTATTATTCATGCTATAATTGTATTGTCCGGAAATCGTAATACATGTGTGAATACATAGACCACAACCTGTCCCTAGTAAGCCTCTAGTTGACAAGCTCGTTGATCAACAGATAGTCATGGTTTCCTGACTATGGACATTGGATGTCATTGATAACGGGATCACATCATTAGGAGAATGATGTGATGGACAAGACCCAATCCTAAGCATAGCATAAAAGATCGTGTAGTTTCGTTTGCTAGAGCTTTTCCAATGTCAAGTATCTTTTCCTTAGACCATGAGATCGTGCAACTCCCGGATACCGTAGGAGTGCTTTGGGTGTGCCAACCGTCACAACGTAACTGGGTGACTATAAAGGTGCACTACGGGTATCTCCGAAAGTGTCTGTTGGGTTGGCACGGATCGAGACTGGGATTTGTCACTCCGTATGACGGAGAGGTATCTCTGGGCCCACTCGGTAATGCATCATCATAATGAGCTCAATGTGACTAAGGCGTTAGTCATAGGATCATGCATTGCGGTACGAGTAAAGAGACTTGCCGGTAACGAGATTGAACAAGGTATTGGGATACCGACGATCGAATCTCGGGCAAGTAACATACCGATTGACAAAGGGAATTGTATACGGGATTGATTGAATCCTCGACACCGTGGTTCATCCGATGAGATCATCGTGGAACATGTGGGAGCCAACATGGGTATCCAGATCCCGCTGTTGGTTATTGACCGGAGAGGCGTCTCGGTCATGTCTGCATGTCTCCCGAACCCGTAGGGTCTACACACTTAAGGTCCGGTGACGCTAGGGTTGTAGAGATATATGTATGCGGAAACCCGAAAGTTGTTCGGAGTCCCAGATGAGATCCCGGACATCACGAGAGGTTCCGGAATGGTCCGGAGGTGAAGAATTATATATAGGAAGTCCAGTTTCGGCCACCGGGAAAGTTTCGGGGCTTATCGGTATTGTACCGGGACCACCGGAAGGGTCCCGGGGGTCCACCGGGTGGGGCCACCTGTCCCGGAGGGCCCCGTGGGCTGAAAGAGGAAGGGAACCAACCCCTAGTGGGCTGGGGCGCCCCCCCTTGGGCCTCCCCCCATGCGCCTAGAGTTGGGAACCCTAGGGGGGGGGGAGTTCCCCCTTGCCTTGGGGGGCAAGGCACCCCTTCCCCCCCACTTGGCCGCCGCCCCCCCCTTGGATCTGATCTCCAGGGCCGGCGCCCCCCCAGGGGGCCTATATAAAGGGGGGGGGAGGGAGGGCAGCATACAACAGCCTTGGGCGCCTCCCTCCTCCCCTGCAACACCTCTCTCTCTCTCGTAGAAGCTCGGCGAAGCCCTGCACGAGACCCGCTACATCCACCACCACGCCGTCGTGCTGTTGGATCTCCATCAACCTCTCCTTACCCCCTTGCTGGATCAAGAAGGAGGAGACGTCGCTGCACCGTACGTGTGTTGAACGCGGAGGTGCCGTCCGTTCGGCACTCGGTCATCGGTGATTTGGATCACGGCGAGTACGACTCCGTCATCCACGTTCATTGGAACGCTTCCGCTCGCGATCTACAAGGGTATGTAGATGCACTCCCTTCCCCTCGTTGCTAGTATACTCCATAGATGCATCTTGGTGAACGTAGGAAAATTTTAAAATTATGCTACGATTCCCAACAGGTGATGTGGTTATGGTTATGTTCTCCAGGGAAGATGACTCTCTGATGTTCAGAATTTATGTGCTGTAGGTTTAAATGTGGCAAATGACGCCGGTTGTGAGATTTGTGTGTGGTTGATTATGTTGCAGTATTTTTTCTTTAAAACTTTTGCATGTGAGATGGTTGATTCTATTGTATTATCAGATGGTTTGGAACAACTTATGTAATGCTTTTCCTATCTGTTTTGCTCAAGTATAACTGTTTTATTTATATATTATTTATATTAGTACTAGAACAATTCTATAGTTTAACTGATGGGCATCCTTTGTTTTGACTGGTATATTTTCATGTACATAGCTCGCAGATGGAACTATACGCTGATGATGTTTATAGAACCCCTTTTTTTGGGTTTGAGTTTGCTAAACCTACATTCTGTTAATGATAGTACTGAACTATTTTAGGTTGTCAATTACCAATCAAATTTGTTTGTTGTACAACATTTTTTCTTACATTTTTACATGAATTTTGGATCACATTTTTTCTTTTTATAGTTGAATAATGCTAGTTCTAGTATTTTTTAAAATTAAAAGATTTTAATCATTGCTGAACAGTATTTTTTACTTGAACCTTATGAATTGTAGTAGTTGAACTTTTTATAAATTTGTTTCTGAAATTTTTATTTACAATCTTCTACGTTTAATTTTCCAAAAAATTATATGTATTTCTATTTTTTTAGTTCCTATAATTAAGATGTGTTTGAACTTTTTACATTATTTGTTTTTGAACTTATTTCTTGTGAGGTTTTTTTAAAATTATCTGCATTTTTTTTGTCGTGTGTGATCGGCTGGAATTTTGTAATGGGGCGAAGTACTGTGTTGGGCCATCTGCCTGAGTCGTTGTTTTCGGCCCAGATAGCTCGTCCACGCGGCTGTGCAGCGCGGCTTGCGCGTGCGCTATGGGTTTAGTCCCACGTCGCTAGTCGAGGGGGTTCTAGACCTGTTTATAAGCGCAGCCGAGGCTCATCAGTCGAACTCCTCTGAACACTTACCTGAGCGCTTATACACGGCGCTCTCTCTCTCTCATGACCTGTGGGCCCTGGACGGCGGGCCTTGCGTTGTGCGGATTACTAGGGATTCGCAAACGGGCTCGAGTTCAAGTATCTAGCATCGTCAGGGCCTGCGCCTGTCCTTGGGCGGTCAATTTTTTTCTTTTTGTTGTTGTTTGAATCTAGTACTTGACTCCACCAGTAACTTGGACTGATACTTTATGATCCTTGGGCGGTCAATTTTTCCTTTTTGTTGTTGTTTGAATCTAGTACTTGACTCCACCAGTAACTTGGACTGATACTTTTTTGTTCTAGTTCTTGTGAGTTGTGTTCTAGGAACGAGCCGTAACATGACTTGCCCCCGCACCGCACCTCACCAAAGTGCATAGTTGTATTGACACATATTCCTTGTATGGATTTGCCCCCATTATCTATCTTAGGGGTGTGTGGGTGCGTGTGGGAGGGAAACAGAATAACCGCACTGCGCCTGTCAAACGAGCGCACTGCCGCGTTAGCGCGAGGCCGAGCCGGGGGGGAGGGACCCTCCCTCCCCCATCCCGGCGAGGCCGAGCCAGGAACGAGCCGTAGCAGGCGACGACGCGGCGTGCCGCGGCGTCGCATGCGGAGGGGAGTCCGTAACATGACTTGCCCCCATTATCTATCTTTAGGGGGTGTGTGGGTGCGTGTGGTGGGGGAAACAGAATAACCGCACTGCCCCTCGGTGCATAGTTGTACTGACACATCTTCCTTGTATGGACTTTCCCCTATTATCTATCCTTAGGGGTGTGTGGGTGCGTGTGTGTGTGTGGGGGGGGACAGAATAACCGCACTGCGCCTGTCAAACGAGCGCACTACCGCGTTAGCACGAGGCCGAGCCGGGGGGGAAGGGGGTCGGGACCCCCCTCCCCCATCCCGGCGAGGCCGAGCCAGGAACGAGCCGTAGCAGGCGACGACGCGGCATGCCGCGGCGTCGCATGCGGAGGCGAGTCCGTAACATGACTTGCCCCCATTATCTATCTTTAGGGGTGTGTGGGTGCGTGTGGGGGGGGGGGACAGAATAACCGCACTGCGCCTGTCAAACGAGCGCACTGCCGTGTTAGCGCGAGGCCGAGCAGGGGGAGGGAGGGGGGTCGGGACCCCCTCCCCCATCCCGGCGAGGCCGAGCCAGGAACGAGCCGTAGCAGGCGACGACGCGGCGTGCCGCGGCGTCGCATGCGGAGGCGAGTCCGTAATATGACTTGCCCCCATTATCTATCTTTAGGGGGTGTGTGGGTGCGTGTGTGGGGAAACAGAATAACCGCACTGCCCCTCGGTGCATAGTTGTACTGACACATCTTCCTTGTATGGACTTGCCCCCATTATCTATCTTTAGGGGGTGTGTGGGTGCGTGTGGGGGGGAACAGAATAACTGCACTGCCCCTCGGTGCATAGTTGTACTGACACATCTTTCTTGTATGGACTTGCCCCCATTATCTATCTTAGAGGTGTGTGGGTGCGTGTGGGGGGAAACAGAATAACCGCACTGCGCCTGTCAAACGTGCGCTAGGCCGAGCCGGGGAGGGGGGATCGGGACCCCCTCCCCCATCCCGGTGAGGCCGAGCCAGGAACGAGCCGTAGCAGGCGACGACGCGGCGTGCCGCGGCGTCGCATGCGGAGGCGAGTCTGTAACATGACTTGCCCCTTTTATCTATCTTTAGGGGGTGTGTGGGTGCGTGTGTGGGGGGGGGGGCAGAATAACCGCACTGCCCCTCGGTGCATAGTTGTACTGACACATCTCCCTTGTATGGACTTGTCCCCATTATCTATCTTTAGGGGGTGTGTGGGTGCGTGGGGGGGGGGACAGAATAACTGCACTGCCCCTTGGTGCATAGTTGTACTGACACATCTTCCTTGTATGGACTTGCCCCGATTATCTATCTTAGGGGTGTGTGGGTGCGCGTGGGGGGGGGGGACAAAATAACCGCACTGCGTCTGTCAAACGAGCGCACTGCCGCGTTAGCGCGAGGCCGAGCCGGGGGGGGGGGGGGAGGGGGGTCGGGACCACCCTCCCCCATCTCGGCGAGGCCGAGCCAGGAACGAGCCGTAGCAGGCGACAACGCGGCGTGCCGCGGCGTCGCATGCGGAGGCGAGTCCGTAACATGACTTGCCCCCGCACCGCACTGCACCAAGGGGCATAGTTGTACTGACACATTATCCTTGTATGGACTTGCTCCCGCATCGCACCTTACCGAGGGCATAGTAGTACTGACACATCTCCGTAACATGACTTGTCCCCGCACCGCACCGCAACGAGGGGCATAGTAGTACATGATTTGCCCCCGTTATCTTATCTTTATTTTTTTGGGGAAAAACCAGCACCGTTATGAATTATTATTTCATTTGTACTTTTTGTTAATTTTTATTGTACTGTTGTGATTATTATTTGTACTTTAGCTGTTTGTTTTCTCCCTCTATATTAATTTTTTATTGTATTTAATTTTTGCTATTATCTTTGGTAACTTCCCAGAGATAGTGGGCTTCGCCACGGTTCTGGGCTTTAGCCGTCGGTTTTCTCCCACTCACCTTTTAACCTCCGCTCTCCCCCGTTCCGCTTCGCTCCCCTCTCCAAATCGATTCCTTCTTCGTTCCCCTCTTCTCGCAGAGAAGTTGCTTCTCCTGTTTCGCCGCGGGAGCGTCGGCCGGCAGGTTGAACCCCAGGGGTGGAGGTCTGGGTGCTCTGTTTGCTCCTTTTGGTCTGCGATTGACTTCCCTTGAGTCCTCTTATGTACAGATTTTCCCTCTATTTCTTAGCTCTTGCTCTCTTGCTGTCTCAGGCTGGATTCGCTAGGGTTCGTTTGCTCTTGAACGACCGGTTGGCGACAGTGATACTCGATTCCGTGGCGGATTTTGTGTTTGCTTGTAAGAGTTTTGCTTTGTATGGCGTGCTTCGTTTCTGAAATAGGTTAGAGTCCTATTTTTTTGTTCATGTGTCTTGCAGATTTGGTTCGGCAGATTTTAGGTCTGTAGATCTCAATGGGTACATCATCCAGTCCGGACAAGTTGAATGCAGGTGATTTTCCCTGTAATTTGGATGATGTTTAACAGATCTGGTTTTTAGGTTGTATAGGTGTGGTCGTATCGACTTTATAAGTTGTATGTATTTTGATAGCTGTTAAATTTGCCCTGGATTGTGTGGTGTGTATAGTTTTGGCGGTTGATGTGACCTGCAGACAGGTTGTAGTACTGATCACAATCTGTAGTTTGAACTGTTGTCCTGACATTTGAATAGGTTGTAGTAGTCAGTGAAGAACTGGTATGATGTTGAAAGAGTTTTCATTCTAAAGTTTGTTGTGCCAGTGGTGGGTTCATATTGTTTTATTGGGTGCACTTGTAGTGTTCATATAGTTGAACTGATTGCTTGTTCATGTACTTTTTTGCTAATTATGATGTTGTTGCAGATGTTGGAGTGCCGGTGCCTCCTGATTCTGAAAAATCAGAACGCTTTCAAGATCTTGTGAATGTTATTTTTTAGACACCAAATCCGCTAGAAGAACTTGCGGATGTTGCTGGTGTTTCCCTTATATTTGCTCTTTTTTTATCAGCCTTGAATACATAAATATGTTTAGCTACATTAGTTGTTCCTTTTGTTTGTGTCTGATGCTATGCGCTTTATTTATCTTGTCTCTGCAATGTTAATTGTGTTTTGATTTTATACGTGCGTGCTTATGTTTGTTGGTTTATGCAATTAATGACAGCCATGGTGCTCCTGAGGACATTGCTGATGTTGTCAAAGATATTAATGATGGAATGTATTCTCTTAACGTTGATGATGTTGATGGCAGCTTGCAGTTGTCTGTTACTCAGTCACAGAGTGTGGATGGCACTGAGCCTGTTACTCAGGCTGAGGATGTTCCTATGCAGTTACAGCTCGAGGATGAAAGGATAAGAAAGAAGAAGTGTGATTTCCAGAGGAGAAAGGAGTTTGAGCGGCGTCAAAAGGCTGCCTGTGTTCAACGAAGTGATCGGGATGTTGCTCAAGCTCCTGAAGGTGTAGGTGATGAAGGTGGTGACGCGGCCTTTTCAACTGTTGATGCTGGATCTCATGGAAGTGACATGCCTGTGAAGACAAACCTGATGCAAACTCGTTTGACGCAAGTGTTTACTCGTGATGCAGTTAGGGAGAAGAAAGCTGTTTTGAAGAGGAAGATGTCAGATCGAAATCCTGATGGCACACAGAGGCGTAGCCCACGTGTGAAAGCTGGTTCCCAACCTGGTAATAGCAAAGCTGATGGGGATAGTGTTGCTGTGAAGATTGGTCCAAGCAAACTTGGTGGCTCCCCTGTTCGTCGTAGTCCACGGGTTTTGACAAATAAGAAGCCTTCTTCGCCTCCTCTTCGAGAGCGCTCTTTGTTGAAAGAAAATAATAAGCGTAAAGTTCATCCTGCGAAGGTGAACAAAGGTGTTAAGAAGCGTGCTCGTGTCGAAGCTGAAGATGTTGTATCTGAAGAAGATGATATCGAAGTTGATTCTAAAGATGAATTTGCAGTGGTACGTCTTTTGTACTGTATGTGACTAACTAGTTGTACTTGCAATGATTTAATTGTGTCTGGGCTGGTATGCTGGCCAGGCGAGGCTGTTCATTGTTTGCATCAATCGAGGGTGGTACTGATGTTGTTTCAAGAGTTGAACTTGTGCAATCTTTTCTTTTTTCTACTTGCCTTCATATGCTTGTTTTGTTTTCTATATTCATTTATTTAAGGTGTGGCTTCTTTATTTTCATTTACAGCCTGTTAGCGTTATGAGTCCGGTGAAGCCGGTGGGAGGCAATGCCGGAAAAGTTGCCTTGGATGAAGGTGACCAACGGAAATTGAACTTAACTGTGCGATGTTCATTGGGAGAGGTTGAAGCTTGTGCTAAATTGCTTGAGAGTCGGCATGTGGCTAGGGTTCGTGCAGCTGGTTTTGGTTCTATCTTCAATTGGAGGGTGAAGTCTAACATTTCCCGCCCTCTGATGGGAATTTTGTACCTGAGGATAGATCCTGATACGATGACTCTTGACATGGGTGAGGCTAATAAGAAGCTTCTCATCACTAGCGATGGTATACAACAATTATTTGGGTTCCCTCGTGGTGGTCGTTCTCTGCCAAGGCCGTCAGAGGATGGATATGACGACGCTCTGATGAAGTTAAGATCGGAGCTTGACATTAGCAGGAACAAAGATATCAAGACAAAGGATTTGAGGAATAAGCTCAAGGTGCTCGTTAAGGATCCTAGCAAAGATGACCTTGCTCTGAAAGTGTTCTTCATTATTGTGTTTATGAAGGTTGTGTTGCCTGGTGCCGCCCCGCGTGTTTCCAGAGAGGCAACAATGTTTGAGGGTCTCATCTTTGAGGACATGGCTAATATGGATTATTGTCAGCTGATGGTTGATGAGCTTAGAAGGGCTGTTGTCAGGTACCAAGATGGTGTTACCCTTGGGAAGGCAATCACAGGCTGTGCTATAGGGCCTGTACTAATGTACGTTGACTACCTTATCCGTGGCAAGACTGCGGAGCCTGACATGCGAGTCCCCCGCATATGTTTCATGGATCCTGTCAAGCTTTCTGATCTGGTTGATGCAGATTTGATAAAAAAAGGCAATGCAGATCCAAAGACTTGGGTGTTTGGGAAGCTTCCGGTGAGTTTTATTTCTTTCGTGTCTTGCAGACCTTTTTTATATTTAGGTATAGCTATTTTTGCTGGAGTGAACATGTGTCCCGCAGAGTTACCTGTTTAGATTTTGTCATTTCTTAAGCTTTGTGAGGTTTAGGTACGATTTTTAGTACTGTTTTTTCATGTGTGGTTGAACTGAATATCTTTGTTCAACTGTCCTGTCGGTAAATACTAACAAATTGGCACTGACAGTTAAATATTGATAGTGTTGTTGATTTAAATCTGTTAATATCATGTTTTATTTTTCCCTGTGTGTTGCATTGATTAATTAACTCTTTTTTCCCCTTGTTTGTAGTGGAAAACTCAAGAGGAGGTTGTTTTTTTCCGAGTGTATAAACGGCCAGTCCTGGAGATGCCGTCGTCTCAGGTTCCCAAGTCTTCATTTCTGCACGATGAGTTGAGAGATGGCCGTGGTGTTGAGGGTGCTGGTTATGTTCCCCCTGGCCCTAGTAATGCTAGTACTTCACAGAGGCAGGGTTTTGGTATTGATGTTGCTGTTCCTGCGTTGGAGCGCGCTGAGCATATTTTAAGTAATGTGTGTTCTGAGCTGCAAAAGGTCCCAACGACTGTTGAGCGTCTGAGCTGTATCAATGGTATCCTTCCTGAAGGTCATCAATTTAACGCTGAGGAAGCAGTGGACTATATTGAGATGGAGAGAATTTTTATTGGTGATATGCGTGCACTGTGCTGCTGATCTAGTTCAGAGCTCGGTTCGTCTGTTGAACAAC
This sequence comes from Aegilops tauschii subsp. strangulata, assembly GCF_002575655.3. NCBI lineage: Eukaryota > Viridiplantae > Streptophyta > Magnoliopsida > Poales > Poaceae > Aegilops > Aegilops tauschii. The sequence continues at coordinate 599,344,946 of NC_053041.3, forward strand.
ATGAAGCGTTTCAAAACTATGCAAGACTCTTGCTGCAAGCCATATGAAGAAAGTGCAAAAGTTGTTATCAGGCAGATTGAGCAGGATGAGGCTGCTGCCACCGACAGCAGGGCTGGTGATGGTACCGAGGCTAATGTTTCTGATCACGAAACGAATGATGTTGGCTTGGAGCGCCATGTTGTTGATGTGAGTCTGTCCTCGGTGTTTGCAATTTTTACTATGTTGTTCTGCTGTCAGTATTGTAGTTGAACTTTCTCATCTTCATCTGTTTATTAATTTCTCTTCCATGCAGATTGAGCAGGATGAGGCTGCTGCCACTGACAGCAGGGCTGATGATGGTACTGAGGCTAATGTTTCTGATCACCATACGAACGATGTTGGCTTGGAGCACCCTGTTGTTGATGTGAGTCAGTCCTCGGTGTTTGTATGTTTTTACTATGTTGTTCTGCTGTCAGTATTGTAGTTGAACTTCCTGATCTTCATCTGTTTATTCATTTTTTTCTTTTCATGCAGGAGACCAGTCATAATGTTGAGGCTGCTGTTGACCGTGGAGTTAATGATCCATATACTGATAAGTGCAAGGTTATTTTTATTTTTAATGTGTTTATTCATATTTCTTGAATTTTCATGCGCACCAATGTGCCTTGCTTGTTCATTATTCTATTCCACACGTTAAGAGTTTTGCAGGTGATACCTACCTTTTTTGTTACTGTGGTTTAATTCCTTGTGTTTGTTGTTGCTAATAATAGCATTGGTTTTTTGGTTCATTACATATGAAATCAGGGTCCTGTTGTTGGCGACGAGCCTTGTTCGCCCGTTGGTGATGTTGCTTTGAATGTTAGCAGCAGCAAGATCGATGATGTTGCTGTGAATGCTTCTAAGGTTTGTTTTTCTGTGCACCTCTTGCTAGCTTATTTTTGATTGTTAGTTTTGCTCATATTATTCACTTTTTCTGAATTTTTATTTCTTCAGATGACTGATGTTGAGCGTGAGGCTGTCGTTAGTGGTGGAGATGATGCTCGTGGTGTTCCATTGAGTAGTGGGTGCGATGTTGGTACCAAAGTTGCTGATGAGGATGTTGGTGCTGCAAGCATACTTGATGCCAAACCGTCTGGTGTTGGTATTGCTGGGAATGAAAATCTTTCTGATTTTGAGGATTTGCTGCCGGAAAATTTCCCGCCTGGAGGGCTTGATTAAGGTGATGCATTGCAAGATGCTTCTAGCATGGAGGAGGTGCCATCCAAGGATGATGATTTACTTCTGTCGATTTCTTCTGGCCCCTTGACGCAGGAGGCGCTCGTGTCGTCCCAAGATTTTCTTTCTACAGACCCTGAAAGCGCAGCGATATTGGTGTCCTCTCAAGATATCCCATCGTCAAACCCTGAAACTGGAGGCATATTGGTCTCATAACAGGAACTACCGTCGTCGTCAAACACTGATAGTGCAGGTAAGGACTTGTAAATGAGGCGTACTTCTCAATTTTGGCATTTTGGACATGTTCACTTGTAATGCTTGAACTTATTATTTTTCTTATTTTTCTGCAAGCAGAAAGTGGTAATGTTGTTAAGGTTGATATGTTTTTCTTCGCTGTTACGAGGTTGCGCACGAACCGTACGAAATGGTTAGTTTGGGATTTTGCCCGTACCATTTTTGTCTCTTTTTCTTTCTCTCATATGAGAATGGTTGTTGTTGCAGTAGTTTTAATTCATGTAATCTTTTGTGTTTTTCTAGTCACAAGCCGATGTTTCAAAATATAGAATGTGATGCCAGTGTTGGTTCTATTGCTAAAGCGTTTGTCCCCACTGGCATGCTCAACTCTAACAGTGCTGACGTTGTTTTGTATTCTCTACGTCAGAAGTACCGAGACACTGACAAGTTGATAGTTCCCAGATGGGTGACGGTCAGTATTTTGCTTTGTAGATAGGATGATAACTTGTTTTGCCAATTTTCTAACTGTTGTTGTTCTTTTTGTACAACAGACCAAGATCCGTGATGGAAATATTGATTCCAATGTGCTAAATTGGTTCACGAGATCGTGTGCTCATGGTTTTGACCAAGTAGGTGAACTTGAACTTTTTGTACTCATGAACTAGAACTGTCCTGTTTTCTTGCAAGTTTGGGAGGTGGGGGAATGAACTTGAGCAACCTGCTTTTAGCCCTGCACTTATGAATGATGTGTGCTTCTTTTTTTGAAGCTGAACTTATTGTCGCAAGGAAATTGAACTGATATGTTTGTTGCAATTTTAACTTGAGTAGCATATATTTTTTGTAGTGTTTTGCTTACTCAATTAGAACTTATGATTATCTTATCTTTGTTTGTACTTCTGAATTTCGATTTTCTTCTTTTATTTTATTGTTTGGAGGCTGAATTTTTTTGTTTCATTATGATTTGTTAAATTCATTTTTCCTCTGCGATTTTTTTGTCAGCTTGTCTTTCCTACTTTTGATCCGCCGTCCTTTGCGGCTACCATGAAGCCTAGCGAAGAATCTGGGCATTGGTGCTTGATTGTTCTGAATTTGAGGTTCCGTCGTTTTGAGTGTCTTGATTCACTGCGTGATGAAACCTGGAGTGATGCAGTTAGATTCTTAAGGAATATGACAGATAACATAAAGAAGCTTTGGAGGGAGTCCAGCGTAGACAGGGCCAAACCGTTCTCGCCGGTGCATATTGATGGTTTCTCTTGCGAGTTTGTGCGGGTGCCGCAGCAGAAAAACACGTAGTATCCGTTTTTAATGAGTTTTTGTTAGTTGTTCTTGTTGCTGGGAGGGTGGTGTTCTTGTATTTTCAGATTTGTGATGTACCCATTTGTTTTTTCTTTTGTTAACATGCATGATTGTGGATTCTTTATGCTACAAAGCTGCAAGACCTATCATTGTCGGGAGGATGGTGTGATTGAAATGTTAGATTACAGCCACGAAGACATTCTTGACATTAGGAAGACTTTTCTGTATACCTGCGCAGCTAGCGATGTGTTTGATGTTGACTTCCGTGGTTTGTTTGGCATCAAACCCTGTATGTAATGCATGACCTTTTGTAATTTTTTGCAGCTTGTACTTCTTGATTGGTACTGTCATGAATTACGTATTTGAACTTTACCCTTGATGCGGTCTTTTCTTTTTTTATTTTTGTAGGTGAGTGGCTGGATCTTGATGAGCATGACTACAATATCTTTGGCAGCCAGTTCTCGGAGCTCGAGCGCGTATCTATTGATCTTAGCCAGGGGCGTTCTCCAAAAAAGACAAGGTCTGGTCTTATTAAGGGGCGGTTGGGAGCTCTGAAAGGTTCTACGGCTACTTGTGCAGAGAGCCCCTCTACACCCAAGAATCCCATTGTGGAACTGATAGACAGCGATGATGATGCGTTTGACAAGATTGCTGGCATGGGAAGAGTCACCAGGAGCGCTGCTGCTGCCAAGGGTTTATCCCCACTTGCTGGAATAGTGGCCCGTAGAGCTGGTGGTGCTAGGAAGGATCCTGCTTTGGATTCTAGCAATGTTACAAGCACGAAGCGTGCACCCAGAGCTCCTATAAAGTTTTGCTCCCCTGTGTAGCAGCTTCACCCTCATAAATTCCCTCACCTGGACAAGGCTCGCAAGTTGTATAATCTGTTGCTTAGCGATGAAGCATGTGAGAAGTATGCCGAGTGAGTATCTCTCATTATGTTTCCTCTTCTTTTCCTCTGTTGTTTGTAACTGCTAGATAAATATGACCTGAACTGTTACTTTTTATATAACTTGAACTGCTATGAATGCCTTATCTTGCTTCCCCTGCTTTTTTGTTCTTGTGTGTGCTGCAGGAATACATTCTCAATGATACCTCAGCCTGGTGATAACGTTACTAGCTTCACTGGGAAACGCATCTGGGAAGTTTTTGCACCTGGGCAAATGATGGAGGGTGATGTAATGGACTTCCTCATTGATGATTGGAAGAAAGATCTTGATAGAAATGTTGATTTTGCGTCTGGGAAAAGGGTATTGCTGAGTCCATATTTCATCACGGTAATCAATCAGATCGTTTGTTTCTCTCAATCAAGATTGCCTATTGTTTTACGAGTTTTAATAATACTTTGCTTGTTGATCCTTTCCACCTGTCTATTTCTTTTCTGGGCTTATTGCAGGTTGTGCTTGACCGTACGTTTTACGGTGATGAAAATAAACCGTTTAATGTCGAGAGTGCAGCGAGAGATTTCAAGAGCTATGTCAAAGAAAAGGAAGAATTGCTCACTGCCGACCTTGTGAGTTCTACTAGCTGATTTTTGGTTTTAATTGTTTGTTGTCATGCTGGTTTTTATGTTGAATATTTAACATCTCTTTTTTGGTCATTTGTTTTTAGATCATGATGCCTCTATTCAAGCCTATGATTTTAGCAAAGGATAAGAAAGTGAACCACTTCTCCTTATATTCATGAATCGGTACCGAAGTAGCATCGACATCCTTGACTCTTTACCTTATCCGAAGAACCATCGTCCTTCAAAGAACACCTATCATAAAGACTGCGAGAAGATTGTGAGTGACATTTATTATCTGTACTGGATTAATTTTTCCACGTCTTTGTTTCTGCTTTTCTGAGACCTAAAAATGTGTGGTTTCTTTTCTTTTTTTTACAGATCTCCAGGATGGTCCAAGCAATGAAGGATTTTTATGGTGATGCTCAGTACAATGCGAGCAAGCAGCCCAAATGGGAGCTTTTTGCAAAGAAACCAACGTTTGTGAAGGTTCCACTTCAAGGGGCGAATGAATGTGGCCATTATACTCTGAAGTATGCGGAATGCTATGATGGTGAAAAGATCGTTGGGAACATTCGAGATAATGATGTGGGTTCTAGTTGAGCTTTTCACTTTTCTGTGTTTGGTTTATTGTGTATTCTTCTTTTTAATGTGTCATGATTTTTAATAATTTGTCTTAATGCTTTGCAGCCTCGTATTGTTGATTGGAATGCTGAGGATCTGTATAGAGTTGTGTTCAACCGGAATAACCAACTTCTAGTGACGGAGCTTCCCAAGGAGTTTCAGCCTTTGGCTCCTGGTGCATAGAAGAAATGGTCATCATTTGTGTAGTGAAATGGATAGTTGTGTGCTATATCTCTTGAAAGCATTGTAGGCTTTGATTGTAGTGTTTGGATGTCTAGTCAAGTACTACGTAATTACTGGTATATTTTGTCTTGTGTTTAAGTGTGGCACAATGTTTAACAATCTTTTTTTCCATGATGATAGTGTGGTTGAATATCTGTTTTCACTTGTGTATGATTCATTGGGAATTCGTTTTGGTTAAGTTCTATTTTTTTTGTACTGAAGTCTTGTAAACTAGTTGAACTGAAAACACCTTTTCCCAAGTTCATTATGAGTTGTTGCTGGAAAAGTGAGATTTATTTGGTTTTCATCTGTCCCAACCTAGGTTGGACCTTTATAGTTTCTGTACCCTCTTTTCTTGTACTTATAGTATAGGTCGTTCAGCGTAAGGCTTTTAATAATTGGTGTCACGATAGCACTTGTGGATCTAGCGTGAGTGGAGTGACGCTTCCTTGTTATGTAGAACTGATTTCATATAATGTATTAGAACTGAAGTTTTTTTTGGGATTGAAATTATTTACGACCAAGTTGCTACGTCATCTCTAGCGAGATTTTATTCAAGTATAAGAAATTTAGCAAGATTTGAGAGCCAAATTTTTGTTTGAACTTCTTGAATTGTAGTAGTTGAACTTCATAGTAAAATTTAAAGCACTGGTTTAAATTAGCTACATTTAACAGACAGCCGTATAAAGTTCATAATGACTTCACTAGTCAATGTGGGCTGATGCTTCTGTTGTTTGTTTTTTGTTAATTTTTGTCCTTGGTTGAACTGTAATCTGTTTGGTTGAGTCTTGGCCATCTTTCTCAAGGCATTAATTGGTATGATCATAGCACTTACCGAATAAACTAAGTTGTACTGAGATTTCAATTGTGCTGGTACTTTGATCATTTTATTTTCTTGTGTACTTTTGGTCAATGTGGGCTGATGCTTCTGTTGTCTTTCTTGTGATTTTTCTCCTTGGTCGAACTGATATCTTTTTGGTTTAGTTTTGGCCTTCTTTTTCTAGGCTTTGGTTCTTCTCAAGGCAATGTTTGGTATGATCATAGTACTTGCCTTACAGACTAAGTCGTACTGACATTTCAGTTGTACTATTACTGTTATTCTTTAGTGTGTCAATGTTTTATGGAATGTGAACTGAAGCTTCCCATTCCTTTTTATATTTTGTAGAATGAATGTACCGTTTGTTCAAGTGTACCAGAACTCTCAGTCCTAGCATGCTAGTGACTGGGAAATACGCACTGATTGTTCTTTGCTTTTCATGTTGCAGTACTCAGTAAATTTCTAACTACTAGTAGCACGATGCTGTTAGTAGTGAATGTTGTCGTCGGTTGAAACTTAGTCTTTTTAGTGTTCTTCTGAAACTAAAAACTGATTTCTCAGTGTGATAGTACTACCGTAAATGTCTAAGCTGTACTGAGCGTCCAATTCTACTATTTGCTGTTGTCCTTAGTTAGTCTGCCACAGTTTTTGTTTTTTTGTGAAAATATCCATGTGTGATTTTTGTTTCTACATGATTAGTTTCAACTTCAACCTACTTCAACTTCAAATGATGGATGAATAAAATAGGAAGCTAGCAAACTTGTTGAATGACATAAGCAAACGGTGTACATGATAGACATAGGCAAACTTATTCAAACCCTGACAGACATAACATAAGGTAGCTGGTTCAACATAACGAAAACAAACTACAAATCTGAAACAACAATATTAAGGACAGGCAGAAGTGCGAGCAACACGAATGCAGACTTTCATGCATCTTCATCCCGCGAAGTTGCAGTGGTAGTAGGGGTCAGCCTCCTGCTCTTTTGAAATATCCCAACCTGTCACGATGTTGTCGATTGTCTTCCATGACTTGTACGTGGCGTACGCATCTATTCCTGCATATGTGATGAGGTTGTCTGGCAGCGGGCTGGTCCCCCACAGTTTGTGTTCTCCCTTGTCCATCTTCTTCTTCATGCCGTTGTAGAATGGGTGGATTACGCCGCCTGCAACATCGGCCAAGGAGTCGTAGTATTTGCTGGTCTTTGGATCTTTCCACTTGCGCTGCATGTCAATGAAGTTGTTGGGGTTGATCTCCAAACCAGACTTGTTCAGCATCCGCTTGTCACCTCCAATGCTGAAACCGACAAATGTGTACAATTTCTCCTCCTGCAGGAAGTCTTTGAGGCGCTTGGGCCTGCAAGGGGGGAGACACACATTTAAAGATTAGTCTTCTTTTTGAAGATTTAATTCTTCTACTTTTTGGTTTTGAAAGTGGTAATCCATGAGGTAGATGCTTATATAGTATAAATAATGGATGAATGTAGTCCAGAAACTAGTACACAAAGTCCTGAAATTAAATTCAACTACACCATGTTATTTTTCTTTTTTGCTATCTTCAGTGCTTCACCAAATGCTTCACCAAATTCAAGAATCATTTTACCAGATTCAATGATATATGTGCTGCTTGATTCAAGTTTAGTTTTCTTTTTTGTTGAATAAAAGGCCTATACCAGTGCTTGATACATCTTTGTGCATCAATTCTATATCAAGTTCAGAAATTAATTTGAGAAACATGTGCATCAAGATATGGACCTATACCACTTCACCAAACATCTTTTAATACATGAATTATATAAACTATACTAGTGCATCAAGATCAGAATCTATGCTAGCACATCAAGTTCAGAAATTAATTTGGTGCATCAAGTTCAGAATTCTATAAACATTTTTTCAGATGCTAATCTGGTGAAACAATCCACTTCGCAGTTTCAGAAATGCATGTAACTTGAGAAACATGTACTCGTGCATCCACTTCACAAACTATAGTAGTTCATCTAGTTGGGAAACTAGTTTAATGAATTTTTTTAGTGAGTAGTACTAGTACAACAAATGACTGAACAGTAGTATGGGTTACCATTTTGTGGCTGCTGCGATGTGGTACACCAAGCAGAGTTCCTCGACGCACAACTGCAGGACTGCCGCCATCTGTGGAGGTTCATCGTCGCTAGTGAACTCCACATCAACTCCGATGAAGCTCGGATACAATCCGCCGCCCTTCATCCCGAGCCTGCCCATCACCTCGTCGGCCTTGTCTGGTTTGCTGGTGCAGACGATCTCCAGCGTCTCTTTGCCATGGAGCTCAACCGCTGTGAGGGTTCTGGTGTACTCGCGCTTCTCGCCGGGGACGTGAACGTTGACGAGGTTGCTGCTCTTGTCCGACGGCTCGCCATGATGACGCTTGGCGGACGGTTCCTCCGCCATCGCCTTCCTGCGGCGACTGTGGGCTTGGGAGAGAGAAGTTTGTGGTTTGTGTGTAGTGGAGATTGAAGCGGCAATGGTGGTTTCTGGGAATGAGGCAGAGATGGAAGACAATGAGGTATTTTGCAGTGCGTCGACGGGGATGTGTGGGAGGCGGTTCGTCGGGGGCGTGGGTGTGGTGGTCGTGGGGGTCCCCGTTTGCATTCCCTTGTGGCAGCCAGTTAGTGGGTGGCGCGGGTGGTGGCCTGGAAGAAGCAACCGTCCAATTCAAATGGTTTTACTGCTGCACTGACTTGTCTTGTCAAGCTGTACTTATGACCTGCTAAATCCCACTTGCACGTCTCAGGGGTGGTGATGACGGCATTTTGGACTGTTTAGGTGACGTATGCTTTGTGATGTTTTTCCGTCAGGATGTTAAGTATTGTTTTTCCACTGAAGTCTTATAGACTAGTTTATCTGAAGACATTTTTCAGTGCCCTGGGAGTTGTTGCTCAAAACTGGTACTTATTTTATTTTCATCTGTACTTACCTAAGTTAGGCCTTTATAGTTTTTGTATTCTATTTTAGTGCACTTATGGTTTAGTGCTGTGTGAACTGAAATGTAATTTCATACAACGTGTAGTTTTGAAATTTGGTGTCGTAGTGGTGTGAGTGGCCTGACTGATCCTGCTTTTTTAGTACAGATGTCATATGTATGTTTGAACTGAGTTTTTTTGTTTTTTTGGGTGGTTTGTGGGATTGAGATTATTTTACGACCAGATCGTTCGTTGAGGTGTGTACAGATTTTATATAAATTAGAAATTTAGCAGAATTGACAAATAAATTCTATTTGAACTTCTTTTATTTTAGTAGTTGAACTTGTCAGATTTTATATAAATAAGAAATTTAGCATAATTGACAAACATTATATGTTTTGAACTTTTTGCATTTTAGTAGTTGAACTTGTCAGATTTTATATAAATAAGAAATTTAGCATAATTGACAAACTTTATATGTTTTGAACTTTTTGCATTTTAGTAGTTGAACTTGTCAGATTTTATATAAATAAGAAATTTAGCATAATTGACAAACATTATATGTTTGAACTTTTTGCATTTTAGTAGTTGAACTTGAAAGTAATATTTAATTCGGTTTTTTAAATTATGTACATTTAACAGATAGGCTATTAAGTTCTCTTCTTTTTAGAGATTCATTGTTTTTGTATCATATTTTCTCCCTTTTTTATCATCCGTGGTGCAGAGCTAAAATCATTTTTATTTTTATTTTTCGTATTCAAAGTTATTTCCTGCGAACTAGTATTTGAATTTATATATTTTCAGTTTCGAACATTTTTCTTGTAGTTTATATTTCTTTGCCTCGCCCTCTGGTTTGTTTAACTGGGCTTATTGGTGTGGTGTTTGTAAACGATGCAGGCTATTGGGCCGTTTTCCGGCCCGGATAGCTCGTCCGCGCGGCTGTGCAGTGCGGCGTGCACATGCGCTCTGGGTTTAGTCCCACCTCGCTAGTCGAGGGGGCTCCGGACCTGTTTATAAGCGCAGCCGAGGCTCAGTGGTCGAACTCCTCTGAATACTTACCTGAGCGCTTAAACACGGCGCTCGCTCTCTGTCTTGACGTGTGGTGAAGGAAATATGCCCTAGAGGCAATAATAAAGTATTATTTATTTCCTTGTATCATGATAAATGTTTATTATTCATGCTAGAATTGTATTAACCGGAAACATAATACATGTGTGAATATATAGACAAACAGAGTGTCACTAGTATGCCTCTACTTGACTAGCTCGTTAATCAAAGATGGTTATGTTTCCTAGCCATAGACATAAGTTATCATTTGATTAACGAGATCACCTCATTAGGAGAATGACGTGATTGACTTGACCCATTCCGTTAGCTTAGCACTCGATCGTTTAGTATTCTGCTATTGCTTTCTTCATGACTTATACATGTTCCTATGACTATGAGATTATGCAACTCCCGTTTACCGGAGGAACACTTTGTGTGCTACCAAACGTCACAACGTAAATGGGTGATTATAAAGGTGCTCTACAGGTGTCTCCAAAGGTACTTGTTGGGTTGGCGTATTTCGATATTAGGATTTGTCACTCCAATTGTCGGAGAGGTATCTCTGGGCCCACTCGGTAATGCACATCACTATAAGCCTTGCAAGCATTGTGACTAATGAGTTAGTTGCGGGATGATGTGTTACGGAACGAGTAAAGAGACTTGCCGGTAACGAGATTGAACTAGGTATCGAGATACCGACGATCAAATCTCGGGCAAGTAACATACCGGTGACAAAGGGAACAACGTATGTTGTTATGCGGTCTGACCGATAAAGATCTTCGTAGAATATGTGGGAGCCAATATGGGCATCCAGGTCCCGCTATTGGTTATTGACCGGAGACGTGTCTCGGTCATGTCTACATAGTTCTCGAACCCGTAGGGTCCGCACGCTTAACGTTACGATGACAGTTTTATTGAGTTTTGATGTACCGAAGGAGTTCGGAGTCCCGGTTGAGATCGGGGATATGACGAGGAGTCTCGAAATGGTCGAGACGTAAAAATCGATATATTGGACGACTATATTCGGACTTCGGAAAGGTTCCGAGTGATTCGGGTAATTTTCGGAGTACCGGAGAGTTACGGGAATTCGTATTGGGCCTTAATGGGCCATACGGGAAAGGAGAGAAAGGCCTCAAAAGGTGGCCGCACCCCTCCCCATGGTCTGGTCCGAATTGGACTAGGGAAGGGGGGCGCACCCTTCCTTCTTTCTCCTTCCCCCTTCCCTTCTCCTACTCCCACAAGGAAAGGAGGAGTCCTACTCCCGGTGGGAGTAGGACTCCCCCCTATGGCGCGCCTCTCCCCTTGGCCGGCTGCCTCTCCCCTTGGCCGGCTGCCTCCCCCTTGCTCCTTTATATACGGGGGCAGGGGGGCACCCCAGAGACACAACAATTGATCCTTGAGATCTCTTAGCCGTGTGCGGTGCCCCCCTCCACCATATTACACCTCGATAATACCGTTGTGGAGCTTAGGTGAAGCCCTGCGTCGGTGGAACATCATCATCGTCACCACGCCGTCGTGCTGACGAAACTCTCCCTCAACACTCGGCTGGATCGGAGTTCGAGGGACGTCATCGAGCTGAACGTGTGTAGAACTCGGAGGTGCCGTACGTTCGGTACTTGATCGGTCGGATCGTGAAGATGTACGACTACATCAACCGCGTTGTGATAACGCTTACGCTGTCGGTCTACGAGGGTACGTGGACAACACTCTCCCCTCTCGTTGCTATGCATCACCATGATCTTGCGTGTGCGTAGGAAAATTTTGAAATTATTACGTTCCCCAACAGTGGTATCAGAGCCTGGTTTTATGCGTTGATGCTATGCACGAGTAGAACACAAGTGAGTTGTGGGCGATATAAGTCATATTGCTTACCAGCATGTCATACTTTGGTTCAGCGGTATTGTGAGATGAAGCGGCCCGGACCGACATTACGCGTACACTTATGCGAGACTGGTTTCACCGTTGCGAGCACTCGTTGCTTAAAGGTGACCGGCGGGTGTCTGTCTCTCTCACTTTAGTTGAACCGAGTGTGGCTACGCCCGGTCCTTGCGAAGGTTAAAACAGCACCAACTTGACAAACTATCGTTGTGGTTTTGATGCGTAGGTAAGAACGGTTCTTGCTAAGCCCGTAGCAGCCACGTAAAATATGCAACAACAAAGTAGAGGACGTCTAACTTGTTTTTGCAGGGCATGTTGTGATGTGATATGGTCAAGACATGATGTGATATAATGTGTTGTATGAGATGATCATGTTTTGTAACCGAGTTATCGGCAACTGGCAGGAGCCATATGGTTGTCGCTTTATTGTATGAGATGCAATCGCCATGTAATAGTTTTACTTTATCACTAAGCGGTAGCGATAGTCGTAAAAGCAATAAGTTGGCGAAACGACAACGATGCTACGATGGAGATCAAGGTGTCGCGCCGGTGACGATGGTGATCATGACGGTGCTTCGGAGATGGAGATCACAAGCACGGTGCTTCGGAGATGGAGATCACAAGCACAAGATGATGATGGCCATATCATATCACTTATATTGATTGCATGTGATGTTAATCCTTTATGCATCTTATCTTGCTTTGTTTTGACGGTAGCATTATAAGATGATCCTTCACTAAATTATCAAAGTATAAGTGTTCTCCCTGAGTATGCACCGTTGCGAAAGTTCTTCGTGCTGAGACACCACGTGATGATCGGGTGTGATAGGCTCTACGTTCAAATACAACGGGTGCAAAACAGTTGCACACGCGGAATACTCAGGTTAAACTTGACGAGCCTAGCATATAACAGATATGGCCTCGGAACACGGAGACCGAAAGGTCGAGCGTGAATCATATAGTAGATATGATCAACATAGTGATGTTCACCATTGAAACTACTCCATCTCACGTGATGATCGGACATGGTTTAGTTGATATGGATCACGTGATCACTTAGAGGATTAGAGGGATGTCTATCTAAGTGGGAGTTCTTAAGTAATATGATTAATTGAACTTAAATTTATCATGAACTTAGTCCTGGTAGTATTTTGCAAATTATGTTATAGATCAATAGCTCGCGTTGTTGCTTCCCTGTGTTTATTTTTGATATGTTCCTAGAGAAAAATTATGTTGAAAGATGTTAGTAGCAAAGATGCGGATTGGATCCGTGATCTGAGGATTATCCTCATTGCTGCACAGAAAATTATGTCCTTGATGCACCGCTAGGTGACAGACCTATTGCAGGAGCAGAAGCAGACGTTATGAACGTTTGGCTAGCTCAATATGATGACTACTTGATAGTTTAGTGCACCATGCTTAACGGCTTAGAATCGGGACTTCAAAGACGTTTTGAACGTCATGGACCATATGAGATGTTCCATGAGTTGAAGTTAATATTTCAAGCAAATACCCGAGTTGAGAGATATGAAGTCTCCAACAAGTTCTATAGCTAAAAGATGGAGGAGAATCGCTCAACTAGTGAGCATGTGCTCAGATAGTCTGGGTACTACAATCGCTTGAATCAAGTGGGAGTTTATCTTCCAGATAAAATAGTGATTGACAGAATTCTCTAGTCACCATCACCAAGTTAGTAGAACTTCGTGATGAACTATAGTATGCAAGGGATGACGAAAGTAATTCCCGAGCTCTTCGTGATGCTGAAATCGACGAAGGTAGAAATCAAGAAAAAATCAAGTGTTGATGGTTGACGAGACCACTAGTTTCAAGAAAAGGGCAAAGGGAAGAAGGGGAACTTCAAAAAGAACGGCAAGCAAGTTGCTACTCAAGTGAAGAAGCCCAAGTCTGTACCTAAGCCTGAGACTAAGTGCTTCTACTTCAAAGGGACTGGTCACCGGAGGCGGAACTGCCCCAAGTATTTGGTGGATAAGAAGGATGGCAAAGTGAACAAAGGTATATTGGATATACATGTTATTGATGTGTACTTACTAGTGTTTATAGCAACCCCTCAGTATTTGATATTGGTTCAGTTGCTAAAGAGTAGTAACTCGAAAACGGGAGTTGCAGAATAAACAGAGACTAGTAAAAGGCGAGGTGACGATGTGTGTGGGAAGTAGTTCCAAGATTGATATGATCATCATCGCACAGTCCCTATACTTTCGGGATTAGTGTTGAAACTAAATAAGTGTTATTTGGTGTTTGCGTTGAGCATGAATATGATTTGATCATGTTTATTGCAATACGGTTATTCATTTAAGTTAGAGAACAATTTTTGTTCTGTTTACATGAATAAAAACCTTCTATGGTCATACACACCAACGAAAATGGTTTGTTGGATCTCGATCGTAGTGATACACATATTCATAATAATGAAGCCAAAAGATGCAAAGTTAATAATGATAGTGCAAGTTATTTGTGGCACTGCCGTTTAGGTCATATTGGTGTAAGGCGCATGAAGAAACTCCATACTGATGGGATTTTGGAATCACTTGGTACTTGCGAACCGTGCCTCATGGGCAAGATGACTAAAACACCGTTCTCCGGAACTATGGAGAGAGCAACAGATTTGTTGGAAATCATACATACAGATGTATGTGGTCCGATGAATGTTGAGGCTCGTGGCGGATATCGTTATTTTCTCACCTTCACAGATGATTTAAGCAGATATGGGTATATCTACTTAATGAAACATAAGTCTGAAACATTTGAAAAGTTCAAAGAATTTCAGAGTGAAGTTGAAAATCATCGTAACAAGAAAATAAAGTTTCTACGATCAGATCGTGGAGGAGAATATTTGAGTTACGAGTGTGGTCTACATTTGAAACAATGCGGAATAGTTTCGCAACTCACGCCACCCGGAACACCACAACGTAATGGTGTGTCCGAACGTCGTAATCGCACTTTACTAGATATGGTGTGATCTATGATGTTTCTTACTGATTTACCGCTATCGTTTTGGGGTTATGCTTTAGAGACGGCTGCATTCACGTTAAATAGGGCACCATCAAAATCCGTTGAGACGACGCCTTATGAACTGTGGTTTGGCAAGAAACCAAAGTTGTCGTTTCTTAAAGTTTGGGGCTGCGATGCTTATGTGAAGAAACTTCAACCTGATAAGCTCGAACCCAAATCGGAGAAATGTGTCTTCATAGGATACCCAAAGGAGACTGTTGGGTATACCTTCTATCACAAATTCGAAGGCAAAACTTTTGTTGCTAAATTCAGAAATTTTCTAGAGAAGGAGTTTCTCTCGAAAGAAGTGAGTGGGAGGAAAGTAGAACTTGATGAGGTAACTGTACCTGCTCCCTTATTGGAAAGTAGTTCATCACAAGAAACGGTTCCTGTGACGTCTATACCAATGAGTGAGGAAATTAATGATGATGATCGTGAAACTTCAGATCAAGTTGTTACTAAACCTTGTAGGTCAACCAGAGTAAGATCCGCACCAGAGTGGTACGGTAATCCTGTTCTGGAGGTTATGTTACTAGACCATGACAAACCTACGAACTATGAAGAAGCGATGGTGAGCCCAGATTCCGCAAAATGGCTTGAGACCATGAAATCTGAGATGAGATCCATGTATGAGAACAAAGTATGGACTTTGGTTGACTTTCCCGATGATCGGCAAGCAATTGAGAATAAATGGATCGTCAAGAGGAAGACGGACGCTGATAGTAGTATCACTATCTACAAAGCTAGAATTGTCGCAAAAAGGTTTTCGACAAGTTCAAGATGTTGACTACGATGAGAGTTTCTCACTCGTATCTATGCTTAAGTCTGTCTGAATCATGTTAACAATTGCCGCATTTTATGAAATATGGCAAATGGATAAACAAAACTGCATTCCTTAATGGATTTATTAAAGAAGAGTTGTATATGATGCAACCAGGAGGTTTTGTCAATCCTAAAGGTGCTAACAAAATATGCAAGCTCAAGCGATCCATCTATGGACTGGTGCAAGCATCTCGGAGTTGGAATATACGCTTTGATAAGTTGATCAAAGCATATAGTTGTATACAGACTTGCGGTGAAGCCTGTATTTACAAGAAAGTGAGTGGGAGCACTACAGCATTTCTGATAAGTATATGTGAATGACATATTGTTGATCGGAAATAATGTAGAATTATTCTGCAAAGCATAAAGGAGTGTTTGAAAGGAGTTTTTCAAAAGAAAGACCTCAGTGAAGCTGATTACATATTGAGCATCAAGATCTATAGAGATAGATCAAGACGCTTGATAAGTTTTTTCAATGAGTACATACCTTAACAAGATTTTGAAGTAGTTCAAAATTAGAACAGTCAAAGAAAGAGTTCTTGCCTGTGTTACAAGGTGTGAAATTGAGTAAGACTCAAAGCCCGACCACGGCAGAAGATAGAAAGAGAATGAAAGTCATTCCCTATGCCTTGGCCATAGGTTCTATAAAGTATGTCATGCTGTGTACCAGATCTATTGTATACCCTACACTGATTTTGTCAAGGGAGTACAATAGTGATCTAGGAGTAGATCACTGGACAGCGGTCAAAGTTATCCTTAGTGGAATAAGGATATGTTTCTCGATTATGGAAGTGACAAAAGGTTCGTCGTAAAGGGTTACGTCGATGCAAGTTTTGACACTAAATCTAGATGACTCTAAGTCTCGGTCTAGATACATATTGAAAGTGGGAGCAATTAGCTAAGAGTAGCTCCATGCAGAGCATTGTAAACATAGAAATTTGCAAAATACTTATGGATCTGAATGTGACAGACCCGTGACTAATATTATCTCACAATCAAAACATGATCACACCTTAGTACTCTTTGGGTGTTAATCACATAGCGATGTGAACTAGATTATTGACTCTAGTAAACCCTTTGAGTGTTGGTCACATAGAGATGTGAACTATGGGTGTTAATCACATGGTGATGTGAATTATTGATGTTAAATCACATGGCGATGTGAACTAGATTATTGACTCTAGTGCAAGTGGGAGACTGAAGGAAATATGCCCTAGAGGCAATAATAAAGTATTATTTATTTCCTTGTATCATGATAAATGTTTATTATTCATGCTAGAATTGTATTAACCGGAAACATAATACATGTGTGAATATATAGACAAACAGAGTGTCACTAGTATGCCTCTACTTGACTAGCTCGTTAATCAGAGATGGTTATGTTTCCTAGCCATAGACATAAGTTATCATTTGATTAACGAGATCACCTCATTAGGAGAATGACGTGATTGACTTGACCCATTCCGTTAGCTTAGCACTCGATCGTTTAGTATTCTGCTATTGCTTTCTTCATGACTTATACATGTTCCTATGACTATGAGATTATGCAACTCCCGTTTACCGGAGGAACACTTTGTGTGCTACCAAACGTCACAACGTAAATGGGTGATTATAAAGGTGCTCTACAGGTGTCTCCAAAGTTACTTGTTGGGTTGGCGTATTTCGATATTAGGATTTGTCACTCCAATTGTCGGAGAGGTATCTCTGGGCCCACTCGGTAATGCACATCACTATAAGCCTTGCAAGCATTGTGAATAATGAGTTAGTTGCGGGATGATGTGTTACGGAACGAGTAAAGAGACTTGCCGGTAATGAGATTGAACTAGGTATCGAGATACCGACGATCAAATCTCGGGCAAGTAACATACCGGTGACAAAGGGAACAACGTATGTTGTTATGCGGTCTGACCGATAAAGATCTTCGTAGAATATGTGGGAGCCAATATGGGCATCCAGGTCCCGCTATTGGTTATTGACCGGAGACGTGTCTCGGTCATGTCTACATAGTTCTCGAACCCGTAGGGTCCGCACGCTTAACGTTACGATGACAGTTTTATTGAGTTTTGATGTACCGAAGGAGTTCGGAGTCCCGGATGAGATCGGGGATATGACGAGGAGTCTCGAAATGGTCGAGACGTAAAAATCGATATATTGGACGACTATATTCGGACTTCGGAAAGGTTCCGAGTGATTCGGGTAATTTTCGGAGTACCGGAGAGTTACGGGAATTCGTATTGGGCCTTAATGGGCCATACGGGAAAGGAGAGAAAGGCCTCAAAAGGTGGCCGCACCCCTCCCCATGGTCTGGTCCGAATTGGACTAGGGAAGGGGGGCGCACCCTTCCTTCTTTCTCCTTCCCCCTTCCCTTCTCCTACTCCCACAAGGAAAGGAGGAGTCCTACTCCCGGTGGGAGTAGGACTCCCCCCTATGGCGCGCCTCTCCCCTTGGCCGGCTGCCTCCTCCTTGCTCCTTTATATACGGGGGCAGGGGGGCACCCCAGAGACACAACAATTGATCCTTGAGATCTCTTAGCCGTGTGCGGTGCCCCCCTCCACCATATTACACCTCGATAATACCGTTGCAGAGCTTAGGCGAAGCCCTGCGTCGGTGGAACATCATCATCGTCACCACGCCGTCGTGCTGACGAAACTCTCCCTCAACACTCGGCTGGATCGGAGTTCGAGGGACGTCATCGAGCTGAACGTGTGTAGAACTCGGAGGTGCCGTACGTTCGGTACTTGATCGGTCGGATCGTGAAGACGTACGACTACATCAACCGCGTTGTGAAAACGCTTCTGCTGTCGGTCTACGAGGGTACGTGGACAACACTCTCCCCTCTTGTTGCTATGCATCACCATGATCTTGCGTGTGCGTAGGAAAATTTTGAAATTACTACGTTCCCCAACATGTGGGCCCTGATCGGTGGGCCCTGCGTTGTGCGGATTACTAGGGATTTGCCTATGGGCTCGAGTTCAAGTATCTAGCAGCGTCAGGGCCTGTGCCTGACCTTGGGCGGTCAGTTTTTTCTTTTTTTGTTTGTTTGAATCTAGTACTTAACTCCAGCAGTAACTTGGACTAAACTTTTTGTTCTAGTTCTTGTCAGTTTTGTGTAAGTGTAATCTAAGATGTACTTGCGTGTAGACTAAGTTGTACTGATAGTCCATTCGTAGTAGCGCTTACGGACTGATACTTCTATGTACTTTTTATTGTAGTAAGTATATACTGTCCGATCAAGTGTACTAGTACTGTCATTCTTAATCTGCAAGCGACCAACATAAGTGTGTGCTGATGCTTCTTAACTTTTTCTGTTTGTAGTACTTGTTAATTTTGTAGCAGCTACATATGAATGAGAACACTACATGAAGTACTAAGAATTTTTGCTTCAACTTTTGAAGTGTTGTTAAGCAACTCAAATTGTGCTAATTGATCTCAACGTTATGTTTTCTATACAATACTGAATCGAAACTAGACATGTGACAACGTTGTGTGATTAGTTGCATCATAACTAGTACTTTAGAGCAGCCACAAACTTCCATTCAGAAGCTACTTTTGAATTTGAAATGATGGATTAACAACATACGAAGCTACCAAACTTATATAATGAGATAAGCAAAACATTGTACTTGATGACATAAGTAAACTTGTTCAACCATGACAAGCACAACATAATCATACTGGTTCAACCCAACAAGAGCAAACTACTAATTTGAAACAACAAGATAAAAGGCAAGCACAAGCGGAAGGAAAACGAAGGCAGGCTCTGATATATCTTCATCCCCAAAAGGGGCAATAGGGGTGGTCGTAGAAATTCACAGCCTACCGCTCTTTTGCAAATTCCGAACCATCTGTGATGTAGTCGATCATGCTCCATGACTTGTACGTGGCGTACGCATCTACTCCTGCGTACTTGATGAGGTTGTCTGGTAGCGGGCTGGTCCCCCATAGTTTGTAGTCTTCCTGCATGTTGATGTTCTTCTTCATGCCTTTGTAGAATGGGTGGATGACGCTGGCTGCAACATCAGTCAAGGAGTCGTACTCTTTTCCGGTGTATGGAACTCTCCACTTGCGCTGAATGTCGATGAACTTGTTGGGGTTGATCTCCAAACCGGACAACTTCAGCTTCTCTTTGTCGCTTTCAATGCTGAAACCGGCAAATGTGAACAACGTCTCATGCTGCAGCAACTCGTTCAGGCGCTTGGGCCTGCAAGGGGAGAGACATTTTTGAAAATTAGAATTACTTTGATGTTTGAATTATTCATTTTTGTTGTGTTTTACAAGCGATGAATCCATGAAGTAGATGTTCATGTAGCATAAATAATGGATGAATGTACTTCAAAAACTATTAAACAAAGTTCCGAAATTAAATTAAGTACATCATGTTATTCTTCTTTTTGGATTATACATAGTTTCAGTCAATGTTGTATGTTCTGCTTTGGTACTAGTTTAGTTTACTTTTGTTGAATAGGATAAGACATAACTAGTGCTTTACCAAGTCCTTAGTTTATTTTCTTATGAAAATAACATTAGATCAAATTCAAAAAATACTTCACTACATCAAGTTCAAAAACATCTTTTTAATACATCGAGTACATAAACTACACTATTGGATCAAGTTCAGAAACTACACTAGTCGATCAACTTCAGAAATTAATCTTCCGCAAGATTTTCCAAATAGTAATCCAGTGCATCAGGTTCAAAAATACATTTATAGTGTATCTACTTGAGAAAATGCAGTAGTGCATCCAGTTCTCACAAACCACACTAGTACATCTAGTTGGGAAACAAGTCTGATGAGATTTTCAGGCTACAGTACTAATAAAACAGATAAACCAAACATGGCAAATGAGTAGTATGGCTCACCATTTTGTGGCCGCTGCGATGTGGTACACCAAGCAGAGGTCGTCGACGCACAACTGCAGGATTGCTGCCATCTGGGGAGGTTCATCTTCGTTGGTGTAGTGCACACCAACGCCGACGATCCTATGAAGCATGCCGCCAAGCTTCCTCCAGAGCCTGGAGATCACCTCGTCGGCCTTGTCTGGTTTGCTGGTGCAGACGTCTCCTTGCCGTGGGGCTCAACCCCTGTGAGTGTCGTGGTGTACTCGCGCTTCTCGCCGGGGACGTGAACATCGATGAGGTTGCTGCTCTTGTCCGACGGCTCGCCTTGATGACGTTTGGTGGACGGTTCCTCCACCACCGCCCTCCTCCGGCGGTTGTGGGATTGTGTAAGAGAAGTTTGTGGTTTGTGTGCAGTGGAGTTGGAAGCGGCAATGGTGGTTTGTGGGAATGAGGGAGAGATGGAAGAGAATGGTTTTTTTTGCAGTGCGTCGACGGGGATTTATGGGAGGCGGTTCGTCGGGGGACGTGGGTGTAGTGGGTGTAGTGGCGTGGGGTCGCCGTTTGCAGTCCGTTGTGGCAACCGCTCAGTGGGTGGCGCCGGTGGTGGCCTGGAAGAACTAACCGTCCAAGTCAAATGGTTTTTACTGCTGCACTGACTAGTCTTGTCAAGCTGTACTTATGACCTGCTAAATCCCACTTGCACGTCTCAGGGGTGGTGATGGTGGCATTTTACTGTCGCACTGATTCGTCTTGTCAAGCTGTACTTATCAGCTGCTTATCCCACTTGCACGTGTCAGGGTTGGTGATGATGGAGGTCTGTACTCCTCTACTGTGGTACTTGGACTGGTGATTGAAGTGTAATTGAACTTACCAAATACCAGTGAGACTATGTGTGATGCTAATGTTTTTTAAAACAATTTTTGTATTTTTAAAGGATTGTTTATATCAAGATAATCTCTTGAGTATTTTTTACAGATAAATTAGATTTTCATCAGTACAGAATGTATTATATTCGCATTTTTGTTTGAGGTAATTATTTTTATGTACTGATGGTCTTTCTGAATTTGGACTGGCAGAGGCAGACATAGCTTTGTTTTTTCAAAACGATGTTTTTTGAGGTGTTCACGGGTGTGTTTCTTTTACTCTGCCTTTGTACTGACGACTGAGAATTATCAGTACTGATGTACTATAATAGTTTAAATTTTCCTTAACATTCTTTTTGCAGAGTTACTGGTCGACAGTAGTGTTTTCGTCAGTACAAATGTATTTGTGACTGCATTCAAAAGGATTATCAAATGGTTTACATAATAATGTCACTGCTCCAGCAGGCACAAATCACAAATTATATCAGTACTGATGTGTACTCTGCCTTTGTACTGACGACTGAGAACTATTAGTACTGATGTACTATAAGAGTTTAAATTTTCCTTAACATATTTTTGCTGAGTTACTAGTCGACAGTAGCGTTTAAGTCAGATAAATCCAGATAAGTTTTTTCAAATGTATTTGTGACTGCATTCAAAAGGATTATCAAATGGTTTACATAATAATGTCACTGGACCAGCGGGCACAAAACACAAATTATATCTTAACTTTAGTACTGATCGAGAAATCGACGATAAAGCTAAATAAGTTTTGGTAACGACAGTGTTTCTGAAATGTTTCCTCATTGTGTGCCGAGGCAACTGAGACTACAAGCTTATTTTTTAGTTGACGCAGCAGCATAACCACTATGTATTGTTCAGTCTTGAGCTTCTCCTAACTGGCCCCGAATGTTGTGCCTTGCCGTCGCCCTTTCCTGGTTGAGCCTTGGCAGCTTGATCGTCAGTTTCAGTTTCCTCGTCCCCGACACTGTCATCTTCATTGTCTTCGTCTGATTGGTCGTCATTCTCGTCAAACTCTTCTTCTTCATCGTCTTCATTTGATTTTTTCGAACTCTGCACCTTGCCCTGTGTCTGTTCAGCGCCACCGACCTCCTTGCCCACTTTGCACGTGCGGGCATTATGCCCGTCAGTTCCCCACACTTGCGGCAAGTGTAGCTGTTACGTGTGTTGTCTCCATTGGTAGAAACATGGGTGGCTCCAATCTGCTTGTGCAGCGTTTGCTTGTTGACAGTGCCATCTGTGCAGAGTGGGCATGTGCGGTAGTTATGGTTGCTCACAACGTTGCAGAATCTGCATGCCCTTATCCCGAGAGGTTTGCCGTCCGGGCCAAATTCCACACGCTTGATGGGGCGTGGCGGCTTTTTGGCCGCTGCTTTCGCTGCTTGCGTTTTACTCTTCCTCCCCTTTGTGTTTGAGAATATGGGTGGTTTAATCACCCTTTCCTGCTGCTGCCGGTAGGATGTCCTGTTGTCATGTCGTTCGCCTACAGCACCATCAAGCTCATGATCGTGCATGTGTGCATGTTGCTGCTATTAAGTGTGCACATGGGCAAGCTCTGGTTGCTGCTGCTCCTCTTCCTCATTGTCGAACGGGTCAACAGCTCCCAGATGGTTCATCTCGGATAACATTGTAGGAATATCCTTCTCAATGGCTTCATTGTCCGCGACACCTCCATTTTCAGCAGAGTGCATGGCGTCGAGTTCTTGTTCAAGTTTGTCCAATACGACCCATGACCTCGCCATTTGCTCTTGGCTTCTCAGGCTTTTTTTGTGCCCCCTCATGTTCAGCGTCAGCAGTGAGCTTTCAATGCAGTATTGGGATGCCTTGTTTGACGCTACTGTCCTCAAGTCATTTCTGTTGAATGTTAGCTGGATGTTCGGGCGTTTGGTGTATCTCCTGAGGATGTATTTCTCTGGAACGCTAGCAGCCTTAATTGTCTGCATCATGCACAGGACATGCACGCAGAAAAGACCTGTATTTTCTTGGAAGAGGTGCATGTTTTTTGTCATTTCATTCGAAGAAAAACTTTGCAAAAAAAGTAGTACAGTATGTAACATCTTTTTTTAGTCCTCACCTGCGTGGTCCCATAGCCTGCACTCGCACTCATATGTTTCTCCCACGGGGTCTGCAACCACCTGGAACGCGTGCTAAGACCACGCAGACAGTTTTTGCGGGTTGTTGTAGCGCACGAGGTACTTTGTGGGCTCTTCCGTCTCTGTCGCCGTGAAGAGTGTGCTCAGTTTTAGCCTTTTTCTGATCTCGCTATACACAGCTCGTGAGTAAACCTTTTCCATCTGGGTGTCAAACCCATAGAAGGTCAGCGTGTTTTGTTCCTTCTGCACATGCAAGAATGATGACCAAATTGTTAGTTTTCTCGCAGCAAAAACTTGTCTAACTAATAAAGTTTTACTTTAGTAAGCATGTTTTTTGTCTCACGACAGGTGATAGAGCTATACCCTGTTACCCATTGTCTGTTGGTTCTCTGTCTACCTCCTGGTTTTGACGCAGGAGTTTACCTGGCTGACAAACCGGTGTAGGTTTTGTCTCTCACTTACAAAGTTCTTCTTGAGCACATAGTTCATGCTCTCACTTTGCTGTGTGGATGTCATTTTGGCGCAGAAAATTTCTTTGAAGTAGGCTGATATCCATTTCTCACGCTCGTTCCACATGGCCACCATCGTGGCATCATCATGTAGGTTGTACCTATCCATGAGTCCTTTCCAGGCATCCTCAAACTCAGTTAGCATGAGGGGCCAGTTGAGGATTGATGTGAATTCATCCTTAAAGTCTTCGTGCAGGTAGTACAGGTATGCGAGGTGTTCCCTGTACTTCTTCATAATGTGCCAGCGGCACAGCTTGTGTACTGTGTTCCCGAAAGCATCTAGGATCGCCAAAGCCATTGCCGGGCACTGGTCTGGTAATGAGAAAAGAGACATGGAGTGGTCAGCAGATGGTGGTGCATATATACCAATAGAACTAACACAACATTTTTTACTGTGTTATTTTTCTTTTATTTTGGGGGGGGGGGGGGTGGTGGTGGTGGTTGGGGGTGGTTTTCGCGGTTGTACCTGTGAGGATGCATGTAGGAGCCTTCCCTCTCATGCACCTTAAAAATGTCTTGAACAACCATCTGAATGAATCTGCATCCTCATCTCTTATCAGGGCGAAACCAAAGAATGTAGTCTGTAAGTGGTTGTTAGTACCGACAAACACCCCAAGTGGCATATGGTACTTATTGGTCTTATATGTGGTGTCAAATGTTACGCAGTCACCGAAGTCCTGATAGGCCCCTCGGCAGCTTGCATTCGCCCAGAATATGTTCTTAACTCTGCCGGACTCATCGAGTTGCATGTCACAGAAGAATTCCCTGTTTATAGCTTTCATCTCCCTAAAGAGGTTGACAGTCTTTAGGACATCGTCCACATCATCCATCCTTGAATTCTTTGCTTTCCTGCATATTAAAAATTCATTCAAAAATGCATGTTGAACTGTCGTCAGGTCATGTGTTGCGTAATATGTTTGTACTGACAGAGGAAAAAAGACGGAGGCGGTTTATGGGAGGAGAACAAGTTTGTACTTACAGGTTAATCAGGTCTTTGGCATTCATTTCGAGGAAGTAGCTACCAGGGTCATCACCGCCCAGTATGCTCATGATTTGCGCGTGTTCAATGCCTTTGAACTGCAGGTACTTGATGTACTCCAAGATTTTTTTGTCAAAGTTTTTGTGGGAGTGCAAGAAGACAAGCATTTCCGGAGTGAGCTGTAGCCTGTGGTTGTGTTCCCAGACTATCTCTTTTACGACAAATGTTCCATCCTTTTCCTTCTTCAGCCTCATTTTAGCCCCACAGTTAGTCCTTGCTATCGTTTTGTTCCGCTGTCTATTTGCTTCAGACACCTTCGATTCATAGACTCCATAGCACGTGCAATAAAGGTAGGCTCTGGTCTTAAACTTGGGGCCTTCCCTGACAGCAAAACCCGCGTGCTTCGCATAGACGTTGTAGAAGTTCTTTGCTTCTTTGAAAGTTTCATAGCGCATCTCTAGTCTTGGCAGAATGTAAGCTTCAATGTTAGGTGGCTACACGCAACAGTGAGCAAACAAAAACGCAGTTATGAAAATGTTAGATGGGGTGGTCACAGTACCATGGTATGGACTGTGCTTGTATTTTTTTTCTATATGGATACTTACATGTGTATAGCTCTGTGCTGCCTCCGGTGTTTGCTGTTCACCCTGGTGTATGGGCGCGGGTGGTGTCACCCTTGGCACATGCAGCAATGCATCTCTTGGAGGGAGCAATGTTGATGAAGATCTCCGTCTCTCATTGTACGGCCGTCTCCCCTCAGATTCGTTGTGAGGTTGCTCCTGTCTATATGGCTCATATCTTGTACTTTGGAACCTGCTAGAGCGGCCAAAATTTCTGTCTCTTTGGCCTGGTCTTCCCGTCGCAACCGCTTTTGCAGCACGGATGATTGATGTTGACGGAGCGACTGGTGGAAGCCTTGTTGCAACACATCCACGGCTTCCTGTCCTTGGCTTTCTGCATGCGCTAGGGAAGGAAAACATTTGTTGTTGGGGATATTGTTGGCCTTGTTGCAACCCAGGAGTGACAAAGCTTGTATTCCCAGATATTGGTGTTTGTTGCATAGAAGAACTTGTCCGTGCTTCTGATGATTCCGGTGTATCTTGAAATCTGCCTGTATTGTTGAAGTATCCAAGTGGTATTTCAGGTGTTACCCAACCAGGTGGTGCCCCATATCTACTTGGCTCATCAAACGCTCGCTGCGTGTGCCGCCTTGCTCGCTTTTGGAATGACATTCAACAGTTTTGGGATTAATCTTTTCTGCATTTTTCTCGTATACATGCTATGGGTAACATGTCATGCACTGAAGGCAATGTACAAGTTGAACTTGCATCGTTGGTTGTTATTTAAACTTTTGTTCTCTATTTTGTATCTGGTTTCATTTTCAGTCGAACAGTATAACCGTACATGTTCAACACTGATGTACTGATGTACCATTTTTTAGCACTGCTTGTAAACTGAACATTGAACTTCAGAGATGTATGGATATGCATATATATAAAACTGATGCATGTCTTCTCTTTTGTTCATCTATAACTTATGCAACTACACTAGAAGTACTCCTAGTTTATGTATCATTGAACTTACTGTGTAACATGTGTATATTTTTTTTCAACAACATTCTTTCACTAGTTCGAACTGATGCAACTACACGGCATGTACTATTAGAAATAACATCATACAACTTGCAGTGGTAGCTGAACCTTATATAAAGCCTAGTAGCTCCTTGGACTGATGCATAAGTTTATGTTTTTTGGTTTTGAACTGAAGCTAGCATATTAGAGGTACTGACAGTAACCTCGACATCCAAATTGTGCATCAAGTGGCAGGGGTGTAATGAACTGATCAAGCATTTGCAATGTACTATCAGGTTCTTCTTCATAGCAGGACTGATGAACTGATGGACTGACACAAACGTGGGAAGCAGACATTACCTCCAGTGGACTAACTTCTTCTTCTTCCTCTCGTCGGCGGCGTACTGGCATGTTCTTGGGAAGCGGCGCCATTGATGCAGCTCCTGCTTGTGGTGGACGTCTGGCGAAGAGGTCCGGGGAGGCAGCACCTTGCGGGGATCACTGCCCCGGAGAAGGAGCCCCGGCGACGGAGGGAGGCAGGAGGCGTCGGATCACGGCCCCGTCGTTGGATCCGGCGACGGAGGGAGGCAGGAGACGGCGGATCACGACCCCGTCGTTGGATCCGGCGATGGAGGGAGGCAGGAGACGGCGGATCACGGCCCCGTCGTTGGATCCGGCGACGGAGGGAGCCAGGAGACGGCGGATCACGGCCCCGTCGATGGATCCGGCGACGGAAGGAGGCAGGAGACGGCGGATCACGGCCCCGTCGATGAATCCGGCGACGGAAGGAGGCAGGAGACGGCGGCGGATCCGTCGCCGGCCAGTCACGGCGCCGCGGGCTCCCTCGCTCCGGCTGCCGCCGTCGCTCGCTCGCCCACGACGGCTGCCTCCGGCGGAAGAAGGCGGGTTGTGTTCGGGCTGGGCCGGGGGGATTCTACGGTGGTCGGCGCGTCGCGCCTATATAGGGCGGGGGGGGGGGGGGGTAACAGAATATTATTCTGTTATGGGTAACAGAATAGTCCAGCCCTATATATATATATATATATATATATATATATATATATATATATATATATTAGTACATATAAATTGTAAGATGTAAACTTTATCATTGTCTGAATTGATAATGGAAAGAGCAATTTTTGGTAATGTTGAAATACTTTTGAACAAAAATCTAATCATGTTGTTTTGTTTTGACCAATCCCAGCGTCTATTTAGACATGTGTAGTATATAAGATAAATGTTACAATATGGCCTCTTCTACTTTGCTGAAGCATCATATCATGTTATGAATATATTGCAAACTCTTCAACATCCACGTGCACATATTCAAGTACATAAATTTGTATTCTGTTTAGATGTCCCACAAAATACCAAGGACAACTCATTGGTGACATTCCTCATTTATGTTACATGTCTGGACCAAAAATAACTGTATTTCCCATGCAAGAGGTAGATGAATAGTAACATCCACATGCAAACATGGACCATGCATACGTAGATTGGAAATTTGGGATATTATAATATGCATGCGTACCTTTGCATGCAGACTTTGTACTTTTTCTTTTGAGGGATGCATGCAGGGTTGGACTTATTTTTTCTAGGGATGCTTGCAGACTTGGACATGGTAATGCATTAGCATATATTTAGATTGAAATTGCAGAATAGTAATATGAACATGCAAAGGAATGCATCATTACGTATGCGGACTGAATTGGAAAATATCTATGCATACCTTGCATCTCAACATCATAGCTAGCAACCTAGGACGGCTGTAGTTTTGGCCAATGCTGCGCCGTGAAGACCAATACAACATACAAAGCTGTGCTAAATAAGCGACAACTAATACGTAACGGAGGGAGTATATGGTAATGAGATATGCAAAGGAGGGTGTGAAATACCTTCACTTCCGGTGGGAAACTTTAAAGAAAACTACTATAAAAAATTGTTC
Organism: Aegilops tauschii subsp. strangulata; assembly: GCF_002575655.3. NCBI lineage: Eukaryota > Viridiplantae > Streptophyta > Magnoliopsida > Poales > Poaceae > Aegilops > Aegilops tauschii. The sequence goes on from NC_053041.3 coordinate 599,373,355, forward strand.
TGAGAATGAACTTTGGTTAACCAAATATTCTAGAATGGACACAAATACTGACAACAAAAACCTCATGTTTGAAGGTCGTAAGCCATAATGGGTAGCTAATGCAAAATGTTATACTAATGTTTGGTACAGAAAACTTTATCTACAAAAGACTTCCTTCCAATGAATTTCTAATCACCAGTTGGCTTTTGTGATTTTCGAGTATACCAGTTGTTTCCTCCTGTTAGCTAGCACACTCCAACAAATTTTCTCGGAACTCGGTTTTGTTGAGGAAAAAATCATAGTAAACATCACATCATGCGACATATATATCTTGCACATTGCCACATATACATCACAATGATAGATAAACAACTCCAATTTTACATTGCTGACACTAATAAAAAATATAGAGATTTCATATATGAAGCTGTTGTAAAAATATATGTATCACATACCAGTACGTAGCTCTGAGTTGTGTGCATGAGGAAATTCTATGATTAAATCTTATAGATATTGCGTGCATGCACTTGCCAAAAGAGGCAAGTCTTGTACCTAGCTCTCTTTACATGAGGATGATGCATGCATATGTGCAGGTCTGCAAAATCGTAGCTAGCATGCTCGAGCGTCAACAGGGAAGTAATATTTTGATTCGTACCTAGCTCCTGACCATAGAGATACAAGGACTCTGCATGCACGTGTGACGCGAGGCCGTTGAGTGCTCCTTAGATCTGTGCATGAAACGCAAAGCCGTTGAAGTGCATGCATGAGAGGATCGGACGATCGGCCGAGGGTAGCTAGACGAACTGTACGGAGCCGCCGGCGGCGGCAGCGAAACGGAGGCCGCTGAACTGCATATGCAAGGCTGGAGGCTCCTACGGTCGGACGAGGGTAGCGAGGGGATTAACTCTGCGGCGGCGCCGGCCACGGCGGCATAGGCATATGCTAGGTCATCGGGGGTTTTCTCCTCGTCACTTGTTTTGTCTTGACCGTGGAAGCCATAATGTTTTGTGATGTATAATTTATATCTTTTTTTAATCTATAATCTATATATCTCTTGGTAGTTAGACAAATCAAAGGGTTATGGAATATATAATTTTTTTACGTCAAGGGTTATGAAACAAAATCTACGTGGGCTGACTTTAAGGATGGCATTGGTGGGTAATTTCTTTAACTTTAAAGTTAATCTAACGGTTGTGAATTTTAGATGTAGAAAATTAAAGGTTAGATGTTTCTAATTATTGTGGTAATTTCTAGCCTATTTCTATTTTTCTGGTTAACCCGTCAAATACTTTTTATATATAATAGATAGATGTCAACTACATATTCCTTCGACCATGAGATTATGCAACTCCCGGATACCGGAGGAATACCTTGTGTGCTGTCAAACGCCACAAACGTAATTGGGTGATCATAAAGATGCTCTACATGTATCTCCAAAGGTGTTGGCTGAGTTGGCATAGATCGAGATTAGGATTTGTCACTCCGAGTATCGAAGAGGTATCTCTGGGCCCCCTTAGTAATACACATCATCCCCTTGATGAAGGCCACATCACTTGAAAATTGATTCCCTAGGCACCACATATCCATTATGTCCATTTGCACCACATCCCATCTTCCCGTGGGCCTCCAATATGCAGGGTCATTGCACCGAGTCGAAAGCTTTGGACATATCCAACTTAAGCATGATCATGAGCTTCTTGAGCGCATGCAATCTATGCACCGAGCATTGGCCCAACATGAAATTGTCATATGCTGTGACACAATCTACTCACCGAGAATTGGACCATCACACGTAGGAGGATCGTGTGCCTGGCTAAGTGCATTGGACGTGGCTCGGCATCCACTAACCAATAGAAAATTATCATATGGAAACTGTGTCTAGCCAACGAGGGGGATATCATTGGCAATAAGACCCTACAACACTACTAGGGAAAACATTATAGACAGAGGTATAGCAGTAGCGCTGGTCAAAACAGGGCGCTACTGCTACCTTCTAGTAGCGCGTTTTAATAAAGCACGCTATAGCTACATATGTAGCAGTAGCGCGTCTGCTTGAAAAAGCGCTACCACTGTAATTACCACCGTGTTGGCGGTAGGCTAGGAATAGTAGTAGCGATGCCACATAAAGCATGCTACCACTAAGTGCGTTGTAGCAGCGCGTTTCCTGGATAGAGCGCTACTGCTAAGAAAGAAAAAAATATAAAAAAAATAGAAAAGTAAATAAAAAGAAAGAAGTAGGAAAAAGAGAAATGAAAAAAAGAAAATGTAAAGATAAACAAAAGAAAAAATAAAGGAGAAAGGCATAGCAGTAGCGCGTTTTACAAGCCAGCGCTATAGCTACGTTCCTTAGATCAAAGGAAAATAAATAACTGCTTCCTATAGCAGTAGCGCGTTTTGCTAGAAACCGCTATAGCTAACTTAGCTATAGCGCGTTTTCCTACCACCGCTATTGCTAATTTGCCTTAACCACTCGCGGGCTCAAAATTTTGCTAAGTCCTTTCCCCCTCTTCCCCCTGTTCCCCCAACTCCTCTGTCGTCGCCGTCGATCGCGCATGCCCTCGACCTCACCGCCGCCGCCCGAGGCGGCCCTCAAGCTCACCGCCGCCGCCCGAGGCCGCCCTCGACCTCACCGTCGCGGCCCTCGACCTCACCGCCGCCGCCCAGGACCACCGCCGCCCGAGCCCGCCCAGGACCGCTGCCGCCTGAGCCCGAGCCCACCCTCGCCGCCCCTGCCTCCATCGCCGAGCACCTCCCCGCCACCGTCTCTCCCCTCTCTGTAAGCCCCCCCTCCCCACCCCCTCTCTCTGCATTTTCTTCCTGCCATGTTAATTAGTAGTAGTAGTAGATGTTAATTAGTAGTAGGGTTCATAGATAATGTTTTTTAGTAGTAGTAGTAGACGTTAATTAGTAGTAGTGGTGGTACTAGTTAAGTAGGGCAGTAGGGTCAATAGTAGATGTTTTTTAGTTAGGGTAATAATAGATGTTAAGTAGTAGATAATGTAGATGTTAATTAGTTCAGTAGGGTTTAGTTTTTGAATTGAGTTTGTTTAACTACATGTTAATTAGGGCAGTACGGTTTAGTTTAGAGTAAAACTTAGTTCAGTAGTTAACTAAATATAATCCATATTTGGTTTTTGAATTGAGTTTGAGAGAGCATGAGATTTGTGTAGATTTTAACTGTCAAACACTAGGAGATGAAAATTTGAAGTGGTCATGATATATGCTAATTCTTCAATCGTGTTTGCTCATGTTTATCTATTGTTGTAGTTTCTCATGTACATATTCTTAAGTGGTCATGTTATATCTTTTCATTGAAGTGGTTCGATTGTGCCCAAGTGGCCTTTTGTTGTTTCCAGGGAATGAAGCCGAGTGGCCTATGTTGTGCCGGAATGTTGATTCATTTCAGTTCCAGCAAATTTCAGGTGCTCGATTTGTCCACTTTTTAGCAAAGGTCGTGCCGAAATTTTCCATGAATTTCGGCATGACTTGTGGTACAAACTAGGACATATCGAGTGCCGGGGATTTGCTGCATCGAGAAGGAATCAACGTTCCTGCAAAACATAGGCCTTTTTTCTGTCATTATTCATTTTATTAGGTCTAGAATTAATTGACTAGATTTAATCATAGGAAACATGGCTAGCAATAATGAAGGACAGGGTTCTGGTGATTGCGTCGACGTCTACCGGGCGGCCGACGAATTTTTGAACCTTCCCGACGATCAACGGGCGTTCTTGCTGGGCCCACCTGCCGCATCGGAGACTGAGACCGACATCCAGACCGGTGCTTAGACTGAGACCGGCACTGAGACGGAGACCGGCGCCGAGACGGAGGCCGGCGCCGAGACCGGCACCGAGTCTGGCGGAGCCGGTATAGAACCGAAACCAAAGAGGCAACGACGCCTAAACCAGCTCATCACTACTATACTGGTGGTCACAGAGGTGGACGTCGACAATTTTGAGCCAAAAGAGCCCGAGGAAGCGTGACCGTGCTACGACAATCAAATAGGCTGCATCGTACGGACAACCGCCACCATCAACGATGAGAAACTAAAGAAGATAGAAAATATGAGACCCTCCCTCCTAAAGAAGATGCACGAGATATTATTGTTCCCGGGCCGGGATGAAAAGAATATAAAAATCCAGATAAAGACCCGACAATGAAGAAGATAAACAAACGCGCCATGAGCAAGTTTAGCGACGCGTTGGCCGCCTGGAAAGCAAGGGTGAAACATCGGATCATCAAGAAAAAGGAACCCTACTCCGAGATTGTAAAGGATAATCCGACAATCACGGAAGAGCAGTTTCAAATATTCAAGGCGGCTTGCGAGGCCGAAGCTGCCAAAGAAAAGTCAAAGTACATGAAGGGGCTTCAAGAGAGGAACATGGGGTGCCACCACCTCGGAAGCCGTGGGTATGGAGGTAAGAGGTCCATATGGGCCAAGGAGGACGCGGAACGCGAAAGTCTGGGCATCCCAGATCCCTTGGCGGAGTTCACCATCCCGCAGGAGCGTGACGTCCTCAGGGCACGACACCATTGGGACTCAGTCAAGAAGGTTTTCAAGACGGACCGGGTCATGACGGAGTTCATGATACTGCTGGTAATTTTAGTTTCTGATCAATTCGACTGCACCTTTAGTCATATTTGTAAACGATCCTTGTTCCTTTTGTAGAGAGAGCAACACAGGACTGCGGCCGAAAGCGACTCGCCGTCTGAGGCGTTGGCGAGGCCCAAGTGGGACACCCCATTCAATCAGGCGTTGAACATATTGAAACGACTCCCGGTGGACACTTGGCCGTCGTATGGACGCGTGCACGGTGTCGGAGATGGCGCCACGTGGAAGAAGTACTACCATGACACCACGGAGGAGAGAAAGGAAAGACGGAGGTTAACTAAAGAAAACATCGACAAGAAGGTTGAGATTGCGGTTGAGAAGAAATCAGCTGAGACAGTCGCAACAGCGGTAGCTGCCGCAAAATAGGTGATTGCAGATACGTCTGGTGTCTTGGTTCCGGCAGTTTTCAGTTGGAGCAGGAAAAATCTAGAAAAAAATGCAGCGGACTTTCCCCTTGCCGACTTCTTCGGGAGCAGCTCGACTAGCGTTGCACTAGCACTGCGCCTGCTCCTGCACCGGCTCCCGCACCTGCTCATAGCAGCCCGTCCTCCGTCTCGGACGTGCTCGGCGGTGCTTCATCTTTGGCTGAGCTCGACGCCCTCACGCTATCTGTCACACCAGCCCTCTTCAATAAATGTATAATCTCCTGTTTCCGTTGCCTTTCGGATGTCTCACGTCGCAGACATGTCTTTGCAGGCCGACGTAACCCCGTGCACCATATTGTACACCATCGGCGACTAGAAGGTGGACGTGGAGAAGGCGACGATAATGAAGCCGGAGGAACCATTGTTCCATAGCCGGCCGCCCCCCCTGACGTCTTCAAGGTTTCTGTGGTCAGTGTCAAACCGGGCCACGAGAATTTGGCTCCTCCAGTACTAGGGGGGATGACGACGAGACCCCGCGGCGGCTTGGTGGTTGCAATGGGTGGGTCCTGTTGTGGCCAAAGAGTCTGCTTAGTCTGGAGGCGGCCAGGAGCACACCCACGAGCACGCAGCCTCAACAAGGTATGAACATCAACACCCCACCTACCCAATTAGCGTCGGCTGTCGTGCTGGGTGATAGTGGATGGGGTGAGGAAGAGGCTCCATTAGTCGCTGATGACATCGCCATAGATGAGGATGAGGATGACGATGACACTCAACAGTATCTCAATACTGGCGCCTATGATGAGTACTTAGGGTTTGAGCATCATGAGTCGGTGCCTGAATTGCCGCCTCCGGAGGCTGAACGTATTATAGACGAACTTCCAGTAGGAAAGAAGCATAGGAAGAGATGGAGGAAAGGCAACAAAGCTGCTTCTATGATCCAGCCGCCTCAGCAGCCTCGGGTTCAAGACCGTATACCTATCCCTGGTGTGGCAAAATGGCATATCGCTGGTGAACCAATCCTACCTAAGGCAGCGTTAGAGGCCACACACGGCGATCTAAGGGGACTTCATGACGATGTGCTGCAGAGAGAGAAAAGCCTCATCGCCTCGGAAAATCCAGGATACCCACTCTACGTGGTTAATGTGTCGCGGCAAAGGTCGTACGTCCACACATGCGCCACGAACAAGTTCTTCCTTCGATTCAATTACATTTTTGACATGTTTCACTTGAAGAAGCTGGATTTTACGTTTGTCCACCTTTATGCCTTGTACATGAACTACATCATCAGGATTGAGCAGATACCTTATATTTGTGTCGCTGACCCGTACTTCATGCACGAGGGCTTCTTGGCAGTCTGCGCAGAGCACTGTGAATACGCGAGGGACTACATCGCCGGTTTCATGGTCGCCAATAAGGACAAGGAGGCGATTCTCGTGCCTTATCATCCCCTGTAAGTCATCCGCGCGGATATCCTTCCTTCGATTTCAATCATTCATTTGCACGGTGGAGGCTAATTAATTTGAGGTGTACTTATTTTGCGCAGCGGTGAGCGTGTGATGTCTACTACACAACCTTCTTCTTGTTGACGTTGTTGGGCCTCCAAGTGCAGAGGTTTGTAGGACAGTAGCAAATTTCCCTCAAGTGGATGACCTAAGGTTTATCAATCCATGGGAGGTGTAGGATGAAGATGGTCTCTCTCAAACAACCCTACAACCAAATAACACAGAGTCTCTTGTGTCCCCAACACACCCAATACAAAGGTAAATTGTATAGGTGCACTAGTTCGGCGAAGAGATGGTGATACAAGTGCAATATGGATGGTAGATATAGGTTTTTGTAATCTGAAAATATAAAAACAGCAAGGTAACTAATGATAAAAGTGAGCACAAACGGTATTGCAATGCTAGGAAACAAGGCCTAGGGTTCATACTTTCACTAGTGCAAGTTCTCTCAACAATAATAACAGAATTGGATCATATAACAATCCCTCAACATGCAACAAAGAGTCACTCCAAAGTCACTAATAGCGGAGAAAAACGAAGAGATTATTATAGGGTACGAAACCACCTCAAAGTTATTCTTTCTGATCGATCTATTCAAGAGTTCGTACTAGAATAACACCTTAAGACACAAATCAACCAAAACCTTAATGTCACCTAGATACTCCAATGTCACCTCAAGTATCCGCGGGTATGATTATACGATATGCATAACACAATCTCAGATTCATCTATTCAACCAACACATAGAACTTCAAAGAGTGCCCCAAAGTTTCTACCGGAGAGTCAAGACGAAAATGTGTGCCAACCCCTATGCATAAGTTCACAATGTTACGGAACCCGCAAGTTGATCACCAAAACATACATTAAGTAGATCACGTGAATATCCTATTGTCACCACAGATAAGCACATGCAAGGCATACATCAAGTGTTCTCAAATCCTTAAAGACTCAATCCGATAAGATAACTTCAAAGGGAAAACTCAATCCATTACAAAAGAGTGGAGGGGGAGAAACATCATAAGATCCAACTATAATAGCAAAGCTCACGATACATCAAGATCGTATCACCTCAAGAACACGAGAGAGAGAGAGAGAGAGAGAGAGAGATCAAACACATAGCTACTGGTACATACCCTCAGCCCCAAGGGTGAACTACTCCCTCCTCGTCATGGAGAGCGCCGGGATGATGAAGATCGCCACCGGAGAGGTATCCCCCCCCCTCCGGTAGGGTGCCAGAACGGGTCTAGATTGGTTTTCGGTGGCTACAGAGGCTTGCGGCGGCGGAACTCCCGATCTAGGTTATGTTCTGGGGTTTCTGTATATATAAGAGGTTTTGGCGTTGAGAACAAGTCAGGGGGGTCTCCGGGCTGTCCACGAGGTAGGGGGCGTGCCCAGGGGGGTGGGCACACCTCCCACCCTCGTGGGCAGCTCGGGACTCTTCTGGCCCAACTCTTTTACTCCATGGCCTTCTTCTGGTCCAAAAATAAGCTCCATCAAGTTTCAGGTCAATTGGACTCCGTTTGGTTTTCCTTTTCTGCGATACTCAAAAACAAGGAAAAAACAGAAACTGGCACTGGGCTCTAGGTTAATAGGTTAGTCCCAAAATTCATATAAAATAGCATATAAATGCATATAAAACATCTAAGAAGGATAATATAATAGCATGAATACTTCATAAATTATAGATACGTTGGAGACGTATCAGCATCCCCAAGCTTAATTCCTGCTCGTCCTTGAGTAGGTAAATGATAAAAGAAATAATTTATGAAGTGTGAATGCTAGCAGGTGCACAAGTTTGATCAATGATAATTTCAATCACCTTTTCTAGCATCATTATATGTCATAACAGTAGCTCAAATCATAAAGCTTCTCATGATCAAGTAACAAGCTATTCACATGTTAAAGTATAGATCATAAACTTTCTTGAAAACTAAGAAACAGTTCTCAGTCATCAAACAATTGCAATTCATCTTATTTTCACGAAGGGTCTATGTAAGAGCTTTGATTTAGTAAATACCACATAATCAACTATCATATAGTCTTCCATGATTGGTACCACTCAAAGCATATTTTTAGCATCCATCGAACACAAAGAAAGATAGGGGCTTAATGTTTCGCCTCCCAACTTATCATCTATACCTATACTAATTTCAGACTCCCAAGAAATTACCATGTTAATCAGTAAATTAGAAGCATTAATCACGTGGGTCCGAATTATAATGGTGTGGATTAGCTGCGAATTACCACATTAATCAATAAAAGGGTCGTGGTTTTTTTCCCTTAAAAAAAGGCTCCCGAGATCAGATTCCACGAGCCCTTCATCATTCTTTCTCTCCACGCAAAGGGAAAAATTCCACCGTTCCTTTGTCTCACCCAGGAAAAACAAAATTATTCCCATGTGCCTTCCTCTCCATTATTTTTCTCTCCCCAATGGAAGTATTCCACGGTCCCTTCCTCTCTCTAATATCTCTCCCCCGTTTGAAGCTGATAACCCACAAGTATAGGGGATCAATTGTAGCCTCTTTTGATAAGTAAGAGTGTCGAACCCAACGAGGAGCTAAAGGTAGAACAAATATTCCCTCAAGTTCTATCGACCACCGATACAACTCTACGCACACTTGACGTTCGCTTTACCGGAAACAAGTATGAAACTAGAAGTACTTTGTAGGTGTTTTCAGATAGGTTTGCAAGATAATAAAGAGCGAGTAAATAAAAAGCTAGGGGCTGTTTAGATGAAGACACAACTAAATTAGTTTTAGTAAAGAGCTTTTTGTCACGAGAAAGTTATTTGTCCCTAGGCAATCGATAACTAGACCGGTAATCACTATTGCAATTTTATTTGAGGGAGAGGCATAAGCTAACATACTTTCTCTACTTGGATCATATGCACTTATGATTGGAACTCTAACAAGCATCCGCAACTACTAAAGATCATTAAGGTAAAACCCAACCATAGCATTAAAGTATCAAGTCCTCTTTATCCCATACGCAAACAACCTACTTACTCGGGTATGTGCTTCTGTCACTCACGCCACCCACCATAAGCAAATCATGAACATATTGCAAACCCTACAGCGGGGATCCCTCACGCTTGCGCGACACGGAGAGCACCATAGGACAGCACCAATAATAAAACATGCAACTCAAACCAATCTTGATCATCAAATAACCCATAGGACAAAACGGATCTACTCAAACATCATAGGATAGCCATACATCATTGGGAAATAATATATAGCGTTGGGCACCATGTTTAAGTAGAGATTACAACGGGTAAGAGAGAGGTTACACCTCTGCATAGAGGGGGGAAGAGTTGGTGATGATGGCGGTGAAGTTGTTGGTGAAGATTGCGGTGATGATGATGGCCACGACGGCGTTCCGGCGTCACCGGAAGAGAAGGGGAGAGGGGGCCCCTTCGTCTTCTTCTTCCTTGACCTCCTCCCTAGATGGGAGAAGGGTTTCCCCTCTGGTCCTTGGCCTCCATGGCGGGGGAGGGGCGAGAGCCCCTCCGAGATTGGATCTGTCTCTCTGTTTCTGCGTTCTCTTCTGCTGCCCTTTCACCGTTTCATATATATATGGAGATCCGTAACTCCGATTGGGCTGAAACCTTCGCCGTGATTTTTTACCAAAAATTAGCTTTCTTGCGGCCGAAGAAGAGCATCAACCGCCTTACGGGTGGCCCACGAGGGTCAGGGGCGCACCTGCCTGGAGTGGGCGTGCGCCCCACCCTCGTGGCCACCTCGGGCACCGTCTCGCGTTGATTTTACTTCCCAAAAATCACAAATATTCCAAAATAATTCTCCATCCGTTTTTTATCCCGTTTGGACTCCGTTTGATATTGTGTTTCTGCGAAACATAAAACATGCAACAGACAGGAACTGGCACTGGGCACTGGATCAATATGTTAGTCCCAAAAATAGTATAAAAAGTTGCCAAAAGTATATGAAAGTTGAATAATATTGGCATGGAACAATCAAAAATTATAGATACGACGGAGACGTATCAGCATCCCCAAGCTTAATTCCTGCTCGTCCTCGTGTAGGTAAATGATAAAAAAGATAATTTTTGATGTGGAATGCTACCTTGCATAATCTTGATCATGTATCTAATCATGGCATGAATATTAAGATACGAGTGATTCAAAGCAATAGTCTATCATTTGACATAAAAACAATAATACTTCAAGCATACCAACCAAGCAATTATGTCTTATCGAAATAACATAGCCAAAGAAAGCTCATCCCTACAAAATCATATAGTCTGGCTATGCTCCATCTTCACCACACAAAATATTCACATCATGCACAACCCCGATGACAAGCCGAGCAATTGGTTCATACTTTTTAACGCGCTTCAACTTTTTCAACCCTTACGTAATACATGAGCGTGAGCCATGGACATAGCACTATAGGTGAAATAAAATATGATGATGGGGGTTATGTGGAGAAGACAAAAAAGGAGAAAGTCTCACATCGACGCGGCTAATTAATGGGCTATGGAGATGCCCATCAATTGATGTCAATGTGAGGAGTAGGGATTGCCATGCAACGGATGCACTAGAGCTATAAGTATATGAAAGCTCAAACTGAAACTAAGTGGGTGTGCATCCAACTTGCTTGCTCATGAAGACCTAGGGCATTTGAGGAAGCCCATCATTGAAATATACAAGCCAAGTTCTATAATGAAAATTCCCACTAGTATATGAAAGGGATAACTCAAGAGACTCTCTATATGAAGAACATGGTGCTACTTTGAAGCACAAGTGTGGTAAAAGGATAGTAACATTGTCCCTTCTCTCTTTTTCTCTTTTTTTTTCTTTTTTTGTAGGCTTCTTTGGCCTCTCTCTTTTTTTTGGGGCTTCTTTGGCCACTTTTATTTTGATAACCTCACATGGGACAATGTTCTAATAATGATGATCATCACACTTTTATTTACTTACAACTCAATATTACAACTCGATATCTAGAACAAAGATATGAGTCTATATGAATGCCTCCGGCGGTGTACCGGGATGTGCAATGATCTAGCATAGCAATGACATCAAAAAACGGACAAGCCATGAAAACATCATGCTAGCTATCTTACGATCATGCAAAGCAATATGACAATAAATGCTCAAGTCATGTATATGATGATGATGGAAGTTGCATGGCAATATATCTCGGAATGGCTATGGAAATGACATGATAGGTAGGTATGGTGGCTGTTTTGAGGAAGATATAAGGAGGTTTACGTGTGATAGAGCGTATCGTATCACGGGGTTTGGATGCACCGGCGAAGTTTGCACCAACTCTCGAGGTGAGAAAGGGCAATGCACGGTACCGAAGAGGCTAGCAATGATGGAAGGGTAAGAGTGCGTATAATCCATGGACTCACATTAGTCATAAAGAACTCATATACTTATTGCAAAAGTTTATTAGCCCTCGAAGCAAAGTACTACTACGCATGCCCCTAGGGGGATAGATTGGTAGGAAAAGACCATCGCTCGTCCCCGACCGCCAGTCATAAGGAAAGCAATGAAAGAACACCTCATGCTCCGACTTCGTTACATAACGGTTCACCATACGTGCATGCTATGGGACTTGCAAACCTCAACACAAGTATTCCTCAATTTCACAATTACTCAACTAGCACGACTCTAATATCACCACCTTTATATCGCAAAACTATTGCACAGAATCAAACATATCATATTCAGTGATCTACAAGTTTTATGTAGGATTTTATGACTAACCATGTGAATGAGAGTTTAATTCTTTCGACAAAAGATATGCCCACACTCTAACAAATATAAGTGAAGCAAAAGAGCATTATACAAATGGCGGTTTTCCATGTGAAGAGAAACAGGAAATCCAAACTTCAAATGGTATAAATGAAGCACATGGAGATCAGTTCACAAATATGAATACAGCTGCCGGCCATCCAATCACATCCCCTAAAAGCCGCCCAGGTCCGACTATCTTTCATTTTAAATGCATAGGAATATGAGCAATAATGCGGAATTCATAGCACCCAATCACAAGCTAAAAAGAGGCGGATGCTTATAATTTTTACATGCGCCCGGTCGCAAAAGAATCAGTTTGGTAGTCCATGCAAAAGAACCACTCTGCCCCATCTGGCTGTGTCGATCCACCCCTGGTTGCCCCCGTGTCGCCCACCCCGCAGGCGACCCGGGCGGAACCCTAGCCGCCGGGCGAACCGGGCGGGACCCTAGCCACAAGGCGAACTCCCTTCTCGCCAGATCTCCCTCACCTCGCCGCCGGTGAGCCCGCACAACGCCAGCTACGGCGGGGCACTCCGGTTCTCCCTCTTGCGGGTCTTGGGTGTTGCGGGGCGTCCGCCGTGGAGGCGCGTGGTCGCCGTGGCTAGCTTGTGCCAGGGCTGCGGGCGAGCGTGTACGGCGCGCGGGAACGCGTGCGGTGCGCGGATGCAGGCGTGGTGGGCTCTGGCTCTCATGGCGCGGCGGCGGCTAGCATATCAGATCTTGGAGCAGCGTCCTCGATCGGTGGTCCGGACTCCCGCAATGCTCCATGGTTTGCTTTCGACTTGCGGGAAAACGGACAAATGCGTTCGCAGAGAAATACATCACTGCATTGATGACAAATTGCGTCCAAACAGTTTGGTCTGAAAAATTACGTGCGTTTTGAGGGTCCACCTTGAAAATGAATAACTATTCAAATATAAACGTACGATGCGGTTCATCCATAGACGTATTCATGATTACATCATCGATGCCAGCATAGAAACAAAAATAAGAATCCCAAAGAATCCTCTAGCTACAACATGTCGAACGTCCTTGCCGTTGCCGCCGGCACTGCTCCCCCTGGCCGCGTGTGGGTCAATCTCACCGTCAGTCTCCTGCCCCTCCTTGTGGTCGTAATCGTCTTTCTCCTCCGTGTGGAGAGACGGCGAAACGAGAGCGAAACCCTGGAACTCGACGACTGCCGCATTGGCGTCGGCGTCATCGTCGGCGGCGTAGCCGTCTTCCATACGTACCACGTAAAAGCAAAACTCATTGTCCAGCTCCACCGGCGTCTGCAGCTTCACGCAGGGGTTCTCCGCCGACAGCATCCCGAGCATCAGGTTCCGCGTGCCGATCTCGACGCAGGCGGCCACGACGCTCTCGCCGACGGCTGCTCTCCCCGGGCGGAAGAGGACGACGTCGGTGACGTAGAGGCGCTCGTCGGTGCTCCTAGGTGCTAGCGTCTCCTCCTCGCCGCACTTAAGCCGCGAAAACAAGGGTTGTCGTTGGGACCGCCCGTCCAGCTGTGTGTCCTTGTCCATGCTTGATGGATGCATCGGCAGAGTTGCACTGCGCGTACCAGCTTCGTGATCGCCAACAAGACACCTCTGCTTGCTTTGTCCCTTTTGTGCATCGCCGCCTCCGCTTATATTAATTGACCAGGGAGTTGCCGATTCCGACTAGCCGTCACTTTACTCCGGCCTCACCGAACCTAGTCAAATTACGATTCGGACTGTACGTTAGAGTATCGAGCAATACTACAACTGACCTATACAAAGAGAGTACAACTGACTCCACCAACATACACAAAGACCCAAGAAAATATATACTTTACTAAACATAAACATCCACGGATACCTTTATGCTTCCGGCCTGGCTACCATCATGCATGAGTATGATCCAGTATCGTTGAAGTAACCACTAGAGAAGAACGATGCAGCCGAAAAGCCAACCATCATCCCAGCATCAAAAAACATCGTCGTCCCCTATTGGCTTCACGGGCCGCAGTAGTCACCCGTCTCTGAAGACGAAATCAAAGTCATCGCTAAAAACATGCCCGAGATGCACCGTACCCCATGCTTCTCTATGCCTGAATTTGAGGACGCCACCGGACGTGAGCGAAGAAGACATCTAGATCTATTCGCCGCGCACATGTAAGCACCAGGATCACCCTCCCCGAGCTTACTTGAAGGACCGCCCTACCACCAAGCCGAAGCGTCGGATGACCATAGACTCATGTACAACCCATAATATCTGATAAATGACCGGCAAATTGAGTCCTCTGCACTATTAGAAAACAGGGCTTTGGTTCAGGCCTGGCCAGCCCATTAGTCCCGGTTCAGTCACGAACCGGGACCAATGGAGGCATACATCCCAGTTTGTGAGCCCAGGGGGCCGGCCGGGCCTCGTGGGGCATTGGTCCCGGTTCGTCTGGACACTTTTGTCCCAGTTCCAGGCACGTACCGGGACCAATAGTCCTCGCTCCTGGCCTACAACCATTGATCCCGGTTCGTGGCTGGAACCGCCCTTCTGTCCCGGTTCCAGCCACGAACCGGGACCAATGAGGTGCCTATATATACCCCATCACCGGCGAGCAGAGCATTCCACACTGCTCTGTTTTTTCTGGCCGGCGAGGGGAGAGCTTTGTGGTGCTCTAGCTCACCTCCTATGCACATGAGGTGTTCGATGAAATGCCCGAGCCACACTAGTTAAGCTTTCTCCTCTCGAAGCTCGACCTCCAAACTCCATTTTCCTCGAGATTTTCTTAGGTTTAGCGGTCCGTCAAGTCCCGTCCCCGTCTTCACCGTCGTCGATCGCCCGCGCCGATCTCGTCGCCGGCACCACCGTGGTGAGCCTCTTGTTCTTATCTTCTTTCTAAAAAAAACTTACTTGTATGATTAGATAGATACTTGTCTAATTTTCTTACTTTTATTATTGCTTGTTATTATATAGTGCGATGGTTTTGGTATCCGCCCCCGTCGGCCCTTTTCCTGTCTATGATTCGGATGTGGTATATATTATCTTTTATAACTATTTGGTTCATTTATTGTTTATGACAATTATGCCGACCAACGTGACATATATTTTATTTATCTAGGAGGTATGTGAACCGGACTGGATGGTATCAACCAAACTGGTAATGACCAGAACCTAATAATACTTGCCCTTTCATATGGTAGAGAACAATTGCACAGTAGCTGTTAAGGCTTTGATATTTGTGGCACATTTGATCCCACCTGATTCGTTGTTCTAAGTTTGCTTTAACATAAATTTGTTCTATTGCCTTGCTAGCAATATAGTAGAAATGAAATGAGTATGTACTAAATATGTTTTTTCTGCTTTACAATTATCAGCGATCTTCCTGGCTTCAGCATAAAGGTAAAATTTAGTGCATTTGGTAGATTTCAACTAGCTTGGAAAAGGCAAAACCATATGCTTAAGCTTCGGCATTAAGCAATACATAAATGCATCCTGTGATATTTTCTGTATTTATTGCAAAAGGAAACCCTAACCGCATTTGAGCTTCTGGACCCTGGAGTAATTACCTATGTGTCACTGATGGGATTAACTACCTTCCCTGCCCAGTTTGACATTTTGTTTCTCATACAGGGAGCTGTTAATCAGCGGCAACTGATGATAAGGAATAAGCGCCTGTTTTCTTGTTTGTTTAGTATTTGACCATACAAAGAACTGCTTTGTAAATAGCGGCATTGAATCAAAACGAGCGAAGTAGCATTTCTGGGAAAATGGATAGATAGGGGTCTCTAACAGATGTTACCATATGTTATTGAATCTCAAGATAGGCAAGTATCTCTGACAGATGTTAGCATATATTCTTGCATCTCGAGATGATATTGGATAGCTTGCGTGTGCATATTTCTCAAGGATAATTGATTTATGTGATATGGCTGCAGTCATGCTTGCATTAGCATCAATTAATATTATGTGACTGTTCTTTTTGGTTGACCCATGGTCTCCTTCTGATGTTATACTAATCCAGACCTAATTAGGGCACCGGTTCATGTCTCATTACACTATTCACTGCCCACAGTAATTCAGAGTTGTAGATAAGGACAGAGCGGTGAGAACTGATTGTCCTCTGCTCCTTTTTGTATGTTTGATTGAACAGTCGACCTCAATATAATATCACTTTGATTAACATATCATGTGATAATTGTTTCTATTGATTGCAAAAGAAAAAACAAATGCCCATTTGGTCTTTTGGGGCCTGCAGTAGAGTTACCTCTATTCCACTGATGATATTAACCAGCTTTCCTGCTCAGTTTGATATTTGGTTTCTCATACTAGGAGTCGTTAATAAGATGCAACTGATGAGATGGAACGATAATATTTTTGATTAGCACTTAACCACAGGAAGAAACTGTTTTGTGAATATCGGCATCAAATAGAAACAAATGAAGTAGCGATAGTGGGAAATGGATAGGCTGGTGTCTCCAGGTCTAACAGGTGCTAGCATCTATTCTTTGCATCTCAAGATGATCTGGTACACAAATTTTCTTTGTTGTACGACGATCTTAATAGATCAGTAACCTGTATGAGAAACAATATGTTTGCCATTTTGATTATCAGATCGTCACTTCGTCAGGTACCTATGTATCTTTTGGATGATGTATGTTTGTTACTTTGTCAGTATTACGTGCATATACATATGACTACTGTACATATAAATTCACCCAGTAAAAAAATAGTCTTGAAAAACTAGCACATTGTTGCCTGGGTTGATGACTAGCTAACAATTTTGTTGCCACTGCTTGCAACCGTGCCATTGGCCATCCCCCGGGTCGTCCTTCTCAACTGCAATCTCTGCTTGCCCAAGTTAAGTCCCTCCTCCTTACCAACGGCCCACCTCAATGGTGGTCTCCTATAAAAGCACTAAACCCTGCCGCGAAGCTGACTCTATATCCCATTGTTTTCTCATTTTATTCCGTTGCAACGCACGGGCAATTTTCCTAGAATCAAGCATCTTCCATCCGAGGGTAGTGCAAAGATGGAGGAGGAAGCATGAGAGGCATGAGTACGCTTCTTCACATCTACGGCCCATGGTCCTGACAACAACAATCCTAAGTGAACTATTTGGCCAAAATGAAAACTAGACTTTCACTAAATTCTTCATAGCAAAAACTATTCAATCAAATCTTTTTCTAGCTAAATAAAGCCGGATCTACTACACGATTGGGATCAGAGAAAGATTGAGAAGGCGCCCGTAGCAACGCACGGGCATCTTTACTAGTATTACTCAAAATAGGGCCCGGGGGGCAGTGTTACATCAGAGAGTACAACGCGAGGATAGGGAAAGGCGCCAAGATAGGGCAGCATCTCTAGCAACCGGGTTTTTAAACCTAAAGACTCATAGGGTGAAATCAGAGATTACATTTGGAATAGTATCCATAGCTGAGTGAGTCTTAGAGCGGAACACATGGGTATTGCAGCCTGTATTGACGGTTCTGAAAAGTAACGCTATTTTACTGATGTTATCTATCTTCCCTTGCTCAAATAGAAGGGAAATAATGATGTTACTAAATGCACAACAACCAAACAAACGGTTTTGTGCCTATTTTATCAACGCAACTAAACAAACTGTCAAACTTGACAACAGCCAAACAAAACCCACATCATAATGAAACACATCCACCAGCAAAACACGGTCAGGGATGTTGGCGGTGAGCGTATAGTACGTAATGCTACGAAGTATTTCATATAAAACGAAAAGAGGATATCGGCCGTTGGAAACTATCTAACTTGACAACAGCAAAACAAAACCCACATCATAATGATACACAACCACGAGCAAAACACGATGAGGGATGTTGGACGGCGAGCGCATAGTGCATAATGCTACGAAGTAAGTATTTCATAGAAAACGAAAAGAGGGTATCGGCAGTTAGATCTTTGTTGGGACAAAATGCCCCAAGTGCAAGCTGCAAAAGCCAGCAACAGAGCCGTCGTCACCAAGCAGTTTCTTCATCACACCTATGCATGTTCCGTAACGGGGGTCATATATTTGCAGTACCTGCGGTCTTCCTACCTCAGAGCATCCAAGACCATCACTGTAGCAAAAGAGCAGTTTCGAACCATCATGTAACATCCCCAAAGGTATCATCCAGCAATAACTGAATGAGCCTAAGGGTATGGATGGGTCCAAAGGAACCGTATACGCCTTGACCCATGTGCTTTTATCAGAATCAGTCAAGAGCCATATATTTGTATATCCATGGTTGGTTTTCCAATCCTTTAGTTCAGATATGCACAGAGCGCCGTTCAGCTTGCCTAAGTCGATAAGCCATAAGATCTCCACATTCGGTGGGCCTCTAATATTCTTTTTCCATTCCTCGCTCTCGAGGTCAAAGCAGAGCAAAGAGTTCCTGTCCCGCCGTTCCTCCGGCAAGAAGTACAACTTACCATTGACCGCTGCTGTGTACCGGTCACGGGAGTTGTACCTGTGACGCAATGGGCGTGCTTTCCTCCGTCTCCACCCGGCACCATCTCCTATCGTAAAGACCTCGCAATTAGTGCGGGCTCTAAAGCGCACCAGCTTATACGCGCCAGATGGGATGGCACGACCGAAGCCCCAGGCTTTGTCGCCTTCCAAACGGGCGACGAGCACCTTCATGGTGGCAAGGTCAATCACCCCGGAGACACAAGGAGCGTCATGTAGATAGCCGATGCCACATACAACGTCGTCGGGACTCATGGGCGCAGGGATCCAAATCCCTCGCATACCATCGATCACCCTCACAACCTCGCCGTCCATATTAACCAGACGCATGTCCTGGCCGGGACGGGAGGCCACCACGAGAAACGGCTCGGCGCGGGACTTCTGCGCGGCGAGGAAGGCTGGGTCGGAGAGAAGGGCGTGCCACTCCTTGGACACGCATCGGAACTGGCACACGGACATCTCAGGGGTCCTAGACAGGATGTCGGAGACGAGTTCGTCTGGCAAGTAGACCGGCGCCTGCATGTCCGCTGACGGAGCCCGTACGAGCGCCCGCGCTTGGTGAAGAAGTCGGCGCAACATAACGCCCGTGAGCTAAAGAAAGCGAGAATTTAGCTAAACTACGAGCCTCCAAATTCGAATTGCGACCTTCAAACGTAAATATACAAGTAAAAGTTGTTGCCTGGGTTTTGATCTCCTTATTGATTGCCCCCGATCTGCCTTGGTTGTTCTGCAAAATGTCCCCAACTACCTGTTTTGAATTGCAGGCTACCACAAACTGATTTATGTGTAGACCTTCTGCCAGGCAAAGTGCCTCCCTACAAGCAATAGTTTCCATGAGCACTGGGTCATCGACCCCATTGATCACCAAGGTTGAGCTGCCCATATAACCTCGGTTGTTGTCCCTACAGACTGTTGTTGCCGTTCCTCTCCTTCTAGGTCTGATGCCCGCATCTACATGAATTTTGCAGAAATTTGGGGGTGGCGCCTTCGGTCTTTGAGTAGGTCGTGAGGTGCTAGCAGCAACTGGGGTTGAAGTCCTCACCTTCTTTGTGTTGACAATATCCAACTCCTCTATGAATCTTTCGACGAAAGAATGAACCGTTTGAGGACTTTGAAAGATTCCCTCATGAATAGCTTTCCTCCGTGACGTCCATATGGCCCAGAGGGTTACCACAAGCTTCACGAACTACACATGTGATAGTGATTCCATATGAGTGAACAACCAATGCTTGGCGTTTGGTTCCATGTTAGCCGACATTGCTTGACCCAACTCCTCATCGGCCAGAGCCCAAGTGCTGTGTGATGTGGTGCATTCGGTAAGGGAGTGACGCCATGAGTCGGCGCTCCACATAAGCCGCACGTACTGGATGAAGACATGCGTCGATGGGCATGCACATCCTCCGTCGGTAAAGACTGCTTTGCTAACCTCCACAAAAACATTTGAATCTTCCCCGGAACTTGGGTTTTCCATAGGCTCTTCCACGCGCCCTCATCTATGTTACTTCCCGAGGAGCCGGCCAGACCATTCAACCATGCTTCACGGCGTTCTCTGGTAGGTACTAGCATTTTGTAGGCCGATTTCACCGAAAAGTGACCCTTCTTCTAATAGTTCCAGCTCCATGAATCCTCAATGTTCCGTGTACAAAGCGGTATACCCAGGATAATGGGGACATCCATAGGTAGAAAAACTTCCCTTACCCGTTGGGAAGTTCTAGGAGGCAGATTTTTTTTTGAGACAAACTCCGAAGCTTTTTATTCCGACGTCACAATGTTTACAGGGACGAAAGAAAGACCGCCCGGCTGTCCCAACCAAACATGTCGGCCAGCCGGGAGGGATATTCGAGCTCCTAAATTCGTGAGAAATATTACAAACTTGGAAAGATAGTGAATGCTCTATTATTTCATGTATGATCGCTCCATACTCTGTCGGATTCTTTTCTTGGATATCTTGTACCACCACCTTCGCATCGGAGGCCACCTGGATGTTTGTCACGTTCAAATCGTCAGCTAGAGCTAGAGCCTCCCTGATCGCCATGCATTTGAGAGTCGCCGGGTCTGAAATACCTCTGAAGACCACAGCCGAGGCTCCCAAGAAGTGTCCGTCTGAATCTCTAGAGATCGCTGCGACAGCTCCATGTCCTCTTCCTCTTCCCACTGCAGCATCAACATTAAACTTTGCCAGCCCTCCAGGTGGAGCGATCCAACCTGATCGTCGTGGCACAGGTCTTGCACTCTGCCTCGAGTTGATGGACTGCTGTGCGTTGAGTTCATTCACGTAAGAGTGTACAAATGCTTGGACAGAAGACAGACTTTGATAGATATGCTCATATATTGCCTTGCGGCGTGCTCCCCACAGTGCCCAAAGAGTGACCACAAAGTTTGTAAACTCATCATGAGATAGCGCCTCTTGCAAGGAGAAAAGCCACCTCTTCGGATCCGGTTCCTCGTTTCTGTTCAGCACATCAATAATGTGTTCAGAAGACAGCGCCCATGTGCTTCGGGAGACAGTGCAATTTAACAGCGCGTGCCTCCAAGTATCTTCAGCTCCGCATAGGCTACCCGCGGCCGAATCCGCCATGTTTCGGTGATGTAACAGTGCAGCCGTCGGAGTGGCACGCCTAGCAAATCTCCACAGGAAGACCTTGAGTTTCGATGGTACCTTGATTCCCCAAAGTTTTGTCCAACCATCGCCATCATTGTGTGTGTGAGAAGATCCATCTTGCTCATATAACCAAGCTTCACGACTCAATTTTCTCTGATGAATCATCCTATAGGCGGTTCTCACCGAGAATATCCCCCGCCGGTCTTCGCTCCATGCCCAAAATCGTCAATCTGACTGGTGCAAAGAGGGATCTGCAATATTGCCTCCGCATCAATCGGTATAAAGGTTGACCGAACTAGCTGCTCATTCCACGAGGATGTAGCGTGGTTGATTAGTTCTGCCACTTTCTGTGGCGGATGTTGGATAAGAGATGTGATCGGTCGCTATTGGGCTGCGTCAAAAGTGGCGGCCCAAGTCGAAGCCCATCTTTCTTTCCCACGGAATCACTATACTACTGTGCTGTTTCTTGTTCTAAAAAAAAATTACTGTGCTGTTTCTCATTTCTAAAAAAAAACAGTGCTCTTTCTCGAAAAAAAACTACACAACTGTGCTTTGTCTGTTTCTCAGAAAAAAATAAACTGTGCTTTGTCTAAAAAAACAAAGTGTTTGTCTAGAAAAACACCTACTCCTACACTACTGTGTTTACTCAAAAATATCTTTTACTGCAGTACACTGCTTTCTGGCTATTGCTAAACACTGATGTTGCAAACCTGCGCGTCAGCATCACCCTCATCATGTGCTCGATCGCGACTGGCAAGATTTGCTAATGTCAACATGGACGTGCTACCGTTTCACGACTTCAGTTCAGACCCGGCGCACAGGAGCGAAAGCCACGCGGTGGATCGCACGTGGCCGTGGGGACGGGGAGTGAGACTACTCACTGCCTCCTGCATCGCATCATCCATCACAAGTTCACAACCATTAAAAATCACTGTAGCGAGACTGCAACGCACGAGCGACGGAGCGAACGAACTGAAATGTCTTTCCCTCGACGGCCGGCTATGTAATTCAAAACTACAGTATATTCTTAATAAATGAGATGAGGCATTTTTTTTTAAACTCGCTACTAAAACTTTATTTAAGTCTTCCAACCAGGGATCTCGTCTGACACAACCTGCAGAATGCAGTCCGGTGGTTCATGCAACCAAACCTTACATAAATTATTCGCCACACCATGCCTAGCTAACAAATGAGCTGCGTTATTAGCAGAGCGTCTAGCCCAAGTGATCTTCCATCGCTCCCTCGAAGAGAGGAGTTGCTTAACCTCTTCGATGACCGGTCCCAACAGTGAGAGGTCCTTCTCCTTGCTCTCCAGTTTGCACACAATCTCGCGGCAATCCATTTCAATATGTAGATTTTGTATATTGAGTTCTTCTGCGAGTTGTGCTGCTCTTCTGTATGCGTATAGCTCCACCCTTGCAGGTTCCTTGCAACGAGGAAAGGCATGGCAAGATCCTCCCATGAACGCCCCCTCCTGGTTCCTGAGTACAATACCTGCGCCTCCCATCTCCCCAACTTTGGGCATTGCACCGTCGACGTTTGCCTTAACCCACCCCTCGTCTGGTGGTTGCCATTTCTCTCGCTGAGCAGGATCTACGCCGAGCAACTACAGTATATTCTTAATAAATGAGATGAGGCATTGAGGCAAAGTTTTTGTCTCCAGTTTGAAAGAAAAAATCAAGCCGAATCAAGATGAACATCTACTAGCTACTCCCTCCGACCCATAATATAAGATCGTTTTAGCTCCGAATCATAAGAATTACTGGACAACTATGACACAGATCCTCGGCAACGCCAAGACACGAACATTGCACATGGCCAATATGTTTTTTTTTAATTTCACGTCCCATTCAATCAAAGCAACCCCAATACAAGACAAAGGGATTTTTTAACCTCAATGGCATTTCTGATCCTGCTTTTCACCTTCGCATCTGCCTCAACAACGGCCGCTGCTTCAACCTGATTGTACCAGAAAGCCGCGGCACCTCTCCGCTGTTCTTTTGACATTGGTAAGTCTTCTTCCTTTCATCGCTCTAGATCCACCATTAGGGTTTGTACTCATCGGAGTTCTTCGAAGTTCTTGGAGCTGTTCTTCCTTGTTCCCCTTCAGTAATACCAATGGCTAGTTAGATCTGATATTTTCAAGTGCCTTTGTAGTTTAAACTCTTTTTTCCTTGTTAGGGCATCTGCTTTATATAAAACTCATCTGAACTTGCTGAACAGTTCGAGCACTTGAAATTAGGTCAGAATATATTTTGATTTTCCAACGCACGGCAGATCTGAAATTACCATGCCAAGCTGTGAAACTTGTTTTTCCTTCACTTACGCATCTTAGACCTGTATCTTCAATACCAGATTAGGCGGTTTAATCTTATAGAAAAACGATGATCCGGTAGATACCATTAGTCCCCTGTTGAACCGCTAATGCATTTGTCTTTGCACTTTCTCCATTGTCAGACTCCGGTTTACCAATAACAAACTCCGGTTTAACAATATGCATATATCCTTGCACCACTTTATAGTTGTCCATTGTGAATCTTAAACTGGCAATAATTATGTTTCAGCTTCCCATTGAAATGGTCAAGCAAGTTTATGAATGCAACTGGGTTCCTTCCCGGGTCACGGAAGATCAGTTAAACAGATGTGTCGCAACCGGCGCTTTAGCCAAGAAAGAGGTCATCCACTGGAGGGCCCCTGGTCCGGAAAATCCTCCTGAACCCAAAGACGGAGAAGTAGTCGTTTTTGTTGACCATCTAGGTCGAGGTTTTAGCCCTCCCGGTTCAAAATTCTTCCGAGACGTGCTTGCCATTTTCCAGCTTCACCCTCAGGACATTGGTCCAAACTCTGTGTTCAACATCTGCCATTTCCAAGTCTTTTGTGAGGTTTATCTTCAAGAGGAGCCCACAGTTGAATTATTTAGAGATTTCTTCGACTTAAACCGTCGCACAGAGTTCACAGATGGACCCAATACTGAACTTGGCGGAATGGCGGTTCAATAAAGGAAGGAAGTCAGCTTCCCTCACGCCAAGCTTCACAGTCACCCCAAGGAGTGGAACCAAACTTGGTTTTACTGCAAAGACACATCTCCAACTGATGAAAACCCTTTGCCGGGTTACCGGCCTCACCGTATTAGCAATACACATCCCTTTCCTCAGAGGTTGACTGCAAAGGAAAGGGCCAACTATGCCCCACAACTGTCAAAGCTTAGAGCCTTCATGGCGAACGGTTTAACATGTGTTGACTTTGCTCGTTGTTGGATAAGCTGGAGCATTCTGCCCTTAAGCCGGCGCCCCGGTTTGATGTGTGAATACACAGGGAGTTTGACCGATCCTCAACGACATATTAATATTCAGCTAACAGAGGCTGAAGTTACAGAGGCTGTCAAGAAAATGTTGAATGAACCGGAGGCCGTCTGCGGCCAAACCGGATTAAGTCCTTTCTGCACCTCCAACAAACCGCCAGCTGTAAGAATCATATGACTTCTTTGTTTTCAGCTTAATCCTTTAAAACATTCTCTCAAAATTTTGTTCGTCTTTGCCAGGGTGATGATCCGTTCTGGAAGAAAAAACCACAGGATAAATCGGCAAAACCACAAGACAAACCGGCAAAGCCACTTCGCCCGAAGACCAAGGTTGTTAAAAAAACCTGCCAAGAAGAGGACCACTGCGTCTTCCGAGCCAAATGCTGATGCCGATGTAGCTAATCCGGACTCAGAGGTAGAACTTGACTCTCTTGGTTCATTTTTCATACACCTCATTGACAATGACTATTATCAGGACGACGCTGAAGGCAGTCAGGCTGATGACGTAGAGGTAATCATTCTTTCCTCCGATTCAGATCCTCTGCCAACATCAAAAATCCGTCGAGCAAACCGGAAAGTAAAATTTTCTCACCCCCTTGCTTACTTGGACCCAAACTTTCTTTTGAAGACACAGCAACACGAAGCTCGCCGCACAACCCGACACAGCGGCCAGGTAGTTACCTCCACCGGTTTACCGAACACTCCGGTTCGGAAACGCCGATCAGAGGTCTCTTATACCCTTGACACGTCTTGCCCCAAGGCGGGTTGTTTCCGACAGCCTCTTAATCCGTCTGATTCAAATTATCAGGGAACACCTCACTCATCTTCTGGCGAGTCAACAGCTACACAACTTCCTGCCCTCAAGACAGTTCCTGGGTGAGTTATGCCTTAAACTGACTCTTAATACCTTATATTCACCTGATGTATTGATCTTTTATATTTGTTCTTTTCAGTGCCAAGCCTCGACCCAGCAAGAAGGCTCTGCTAAATAAACCGGCTGATGATAATATGGATATTGAACTGGAGAAAACTCCATATCTGGAGGGAACCAATGCTGATGTTATTCATGACGATCCGCCACCTCAAGATTACGGCTTCATTGTTGAACAAGTAGAAGTGGACACCAGAGGCCATACTGAGAAACCGACAAGCCCGGCCCGAACTGATGATAAACCGGCAAGTCCAGTGAAAACTGCTGATAAACCGTCGACTCCAGTGAAGGCTGCTAGTGATAAAGAAGATGACATCATGATTACTGGCGTTGGCCACACCACTCCTAGCAATCCGGTCGCTTTATCTAAACATAGCGCCAAAGACGAACTTTCTGCTATCGGCAAAAGGAAATGGAACGCCGACTTGTCAAGCTATGCCCATCTCAATGCTCAAGACATTCACTCTGGCTTCTTGAACCGTCTGTACACCAGCCGCGACTATGAAGCCGGTTTGGTAAACTTGATGAAAGAGCGATACGAGGTAACTAATACTCAACTCTGCATAACTGCTTCTCTTTTAAATTCCAAATATCAACTCCCGTAGCCCCCAAGTGACGGTTTATGATATCAATCCAAACCGGGACTTAGTAATAACTTTATATTTGCAATACTGTATTTTTTCACTGGTGTAGCCCCCAAGGGCCGGTTTAACTTTGTAAAGATGAACCGGGACTTTTAAAAGACTTCCCAGATCAGTACTTTGAGCAAACATACATTAGCCCCCAAGTGCCAAGAGTAATACTTGTATTGTGCTTGGGACTTGTAGAAATTTTCGAGAACAAGCAAATATGCATTAGCCCCCAAGTATCAGGTGCATAACTTGTTATGTGCTTGGTACTTCAAACATGTATTACCAACTCATTATACTTCTGTCTGTTATAGGCTGAGGTGAGCAAAAAGGAAGCTCAAACCGCTGATCTGCAAGAGAACATCAAATCCCAGCAAGCCGAAACCTCCAAGGCCAAGGAAGAGTTGACCAGCGCTTTAGACGCTATGGAGAAACTGAAAGAGAGCTCAACAAGGAGCGGGCGGATTGGGAGACAGAAAAATCCGCTTTGCGAAAAAGAGCCGAGGACGCAGAAGCGGCTCTTAAACCGGTGGTAGATGAGCTGACTGGCGTAAAGCGGCAGATACATGCCATGACTGCTGCTGTGTTCGGTAAACATCCTTGCTTTACACTTTCAACATATCTTCCCATGCGTTGCCGGTTTACTGACGTTTGTAATGATGCAGGAACTCGCATTAGTCATCTAGGCTCTGATGTACAGAAGAAGCTGAAGGCTGCCTACACGCTGATAGAGCAGTTGTATACCGGCGCGCAACGAATCATCTGCACCGCTTCACACAATAAATCGCCCCCAACGTTAATCAAGGATACCTTAGAAAGGCTGTCTATGTTGCCTGCCCGGGTAGAAGAACTAAAGAGATCTGCTGCAAGGGCTGGTGCTCTGACCGCACTAACCCGGGCAAAGGCGTGGGTGCCTGATCTTGATCCGGAGGATGTCAGCAAAGGCTATCCGAGCTTAAAAGAAGACAGATCAGAATTCGGGAATGATGACCTCCGAGCAATAAACTGGGAAGTACGTCCGCTGGCTTGCCAATTAGCTGAAGAAGCTGATCTTTCACATTATCAGGCAAGTTATGATGGTAACAACAAACGGGTGGCTGCACCAACTCCTGAGGTTCAAAATCTCATCCCGCCAATTCGTAAGCACACTTATGCCCCTGACATTGAACCGTCCACCCTTATAAGCGACGAAGCTGTGTTCCAAGCCCTAACTGGGATCGACTGGACAACTATTGACTTCCAACCACTGGGTAGAGACGAAGAGGATGAACCGGTGCAAGATGATCCGCAACCGTCCGGTCAAGCTGGAGACGAATCATGATCCGGAGGCCAGTTTAGTCTTCCACGTGCTGCAATGCTTATTGAGAAACAATTATCGTCTTTGGGCACTGAAACGCCTTGTAATAGGCTAGTTAAAACACTTGGTCGGTTATGCCTTCGTGCATATTTATTTGTGCCTGATACTTGTTAATCCGTCATGCTTAAGACATATTATGTTCATAATCCGTAGCGATCTATTCCTGCACACAAGAAGTTGATAGTGTCCTGGCGGTTTACCGCCGGACGGGTCATGATGCCCAGATATATAGCCAGGGTTTATAACCAAGGCTGTAAAAAGATAATCAAATATGAAAATAATTGATACCTGTGACCTTGAATCACAACGTTGGCTGACCAACGTTCGTAGTCAGGGTGATAACCCTAATCTTGAGTAATGATAACTCCTTTCATACCGTGCCGGTTTATGATAAAACCGTGCCAGGTTGTGGTAAACACCAGTTTATTCAATGCTGGCGACTTTGATTCGAAACCAGACCGGGTTAAGAAACTCCGGGTTATAAGTGATTACGTACTGACAACTTGTAGTTGACAGCCTAGCCGGGTTGATGAACACCGGTTTATCAAAAAATAGCATAAGTCTTGTCAAAAGAGAGAAAAACTTGGCAAAAAGCAAATGAAAACTTGTAGTCGAGGCTTTTCACGGACTGCCAGGCCCCAAATTCGAGGCTTTTCATGGGCTGCCAGGCCACTGAGTTAAACCATTTTACAAAGCCTTTTAAGATGGTCCTCAATCCTTAACCAATCGTCGTTTTAACTTGACAAGTTCAGGGTCTTATCAGAGTAACTTGTCAAAGTTCGACGGGTCATACCAGGTTTACCTGGGTGGAGTGACTTACTTAAGAAGGCAGGCTAACCCAGGGTTTTAGGTGTATACACCAGGCTTCCAAGCCGTGGCTTGATAGCCTATTACAAGTGTAGATTCTTTGTTCATTGTGACAGCAAAGAATCCCCAAGTAACATTTTGAGCTGTGCTCAGTGGGTGCCTATGTTTGAGTTGTTGTTTTGCAACACTCTCTTTGGCCCTGGAGTAATTTGGCTTTGAGCCGATCAAGAGGTGTGACTATGGTTCGAATACCACCAAGCCCCCAAGTGATATTGTGGCATTGCGCCGATCAAGAGGTGTAGCTATGGTTGAAATGCAACCAAGCCCCAAGTGATTTTTATATAAAGCTTTAATAAGCTGAATCAAGGGGTAAATTAGACGCCGCTTTATGAACAGAAGCCCCCATGTAACCACACATGATATAAGAAAAACAACAGATACCCCGCTTTAGCTGAGGCTCCGGTTTATTATATTAATCTAATATATACATTGTCATAACTATGTACACGAGCAGAGCCTGTGGCTCAAGTATAGTAAGGCCGAAGATGAGCAATATTCCACGGCCGGTGGGTCTCCTCCTCCGATTTACGTGAGTCTTTGCGCTCTCGAACATCTATAAGGTAGTATGACCCGTAGTGCAGATTCTTGCTGACCACAAAAGGTCCTTCCCAAGGTGGGGATAACTTGTGCATATCCGTCTGATCCTGGATGAGTCGGAGCACGAGACCGCCTTCTTGAAAAGTTCTGGTTCTAACCCGGCGGCTGTGATAACGCCGCAGATCTTGCTGATAAATCGCCGAACGGGCTACTGCAATGTCACGCTCCTCATCTAACAGATCAAGTGCTTCTTATCATGCCTTCTCATTGTCAGCTTCAACATACGCCGCTACATGAGGTGAGTCATGACGGATGTCACTAGGAAGAACCGCCTCCGCTCCATAAACCATGAAAAAGGCGTGTAACCCATCGATCTGTTGGTTGTGGTATTGATGCTCTATAATACAGAAGGTAACTCCTCTACCCAACAACCCGGCGTCCGTTGCAACGGAACCATAAGCCGGGGTTTGATGCCTCTCAAGATCTCTTGATTAGCCCTCTCCGCTTGACCATTGGACTGGGGGTGAGCCACTGATGATACGTCAAGCTGGATGTGCTCACGTTGACAGAACTCCTTCATGGCACCTTTTGACAGATTGGTACCATTATCTGTTATTATGCTGTGTGGAAAGCCAAACCGGAAAATCACCTTTTTGATGAATTGAACCGCCGTGGCCGCAACACACTTACTGACTGGCTCTGCCTCCACCCACTTCATGAACTTATCAACCGCCACCAAAAGGTGGGTCTTCTTGTCCTTGGATCTCTTAAAGGGCCCAACCATATCCAGCCCCCAAGTTGCAAACGGCCAATTGATTGGAATCATCCTCAATTCCTGAGCCGGTACATGAGCGCGCCGTAAGAATTTTTGACACCCATCACACCTTTTGACCAAGTCCTCGGCGTCAGCATGAGCCGTCAACCAATAGAAACTGTGACGAAACGCCTTGGCTACCAGAGATTTTGAACCGGCGTGGTGACCACAATCTCCTTCGTGGATCTCACGCAAAATTTCGCGGCCTTCTTCAGGAGACACACAACGTTGAAACGCCCCTGTCACACTGCAATGATGTAACTCTCCATTGATAATAGTCATGGACTTGGACCGCCGGATTATCTGCCTGGCCGAAGTTTCATCTTCTGGTAACTCGTCCCGGTTCATATACGCCAAATATGGAACCGTTAAATCCGGGATAACATGAAGAGCCGCCACCAACTGAGCTTCCGGATCAGGAACAGCCAAATCCTCTTCACCAGGGAGCTTGACGGACGGATTATGCAGCACATCCAGGAAGACATTAGGTGGAACCGGTTTACGTTGGGAACCCAAGCGGCTTAAAGCGTCCGCCGCTTCATTCTTCCGTCGGTCCACATGATCGACCTGATAACCTTGGAAGTGACCTGCAACAATATCCACCTCACGACGATATACCGCCATGAGTGGGTCCTTGGAGTCCCAAGTACGGGACACTTGTTGAGCCACCAGGTCCGAGTCACCGAAGCACTTAACTCGGCTTAGATTCATCTCCTTAGCCATCCGAAGACCATGGAGTAAAGCCTCATATTCAGCTGCATTGTTAGTGCAAGGGAACATTAAATGGAGAACATAACAAAACTTATCACCTCGTGGGGAAGTTAATACGACTCCAGCCCCCGAGCCCTCCAATTGCCTGGACCCATCAAAATGAATAGTCCAATAAGTATGATCCGGCTTCTCTTCTGGCGCCTGTAGTTCTGTCCAATCATTGATGAAATCCACAAGTGCCTGAGATTTGATCACCGTCCGGGGCATATATATTAATCCGTGAGGCCCAAGCTCAATAGCCCACTTAGCAATCCGGCCAGTTGCTTCCCTGTTCTGGATTATATCCCCAAAGGGGCAGAGCTGACCACCGTGATGGGATGCCCTTGGAAATATTGCTTAAGCTTCCGGCTTGCCATGAAAACTCCATACACCAGCTTCTGCCAATACGGGTACCTTTGCTTGGACTCAATAAGTACCTCACTGATATAATAAACCGGCCGTTGAACCGGATACTCCTTTCCGGCCTCCTTGCGCTCCACCACAATAGCCACGCTAACAGCCCGGGCGTTAGCCGCCACATATAGCAACAATGGCTCTTTATCAACAGGAGCAGCAAGAACCGGCGGATTAGCAAGCTGCCGCTTTAAGTCCTCAAACGCTTCATTGGCGGCGTTACTCCAGACGAAGTTATCCGTTTTCTTCAGCATCTGATATAAAGGAATGGCTTTCTCACCAAGGCGACTCATAAACCGGCTCAACGCGGCAATCCGGCCTGCCAGGCGTTGAACATCATTGATACACTTCGGTTTAGCCAAAGAAGTTATAGCCTTGATTTTCTCTGGATTAGCTTCGATGCCTCTGTTAGATACCAGAAAGCCCAAGAGCTTGCCTGCCGGTACACCAAAGACACACTTGGCCGGGTTAAGCATCATTTTATAAACCCAGAGGTTATCAAAAGTCTCCTTCAAGTCATCAATCAATGTTTCCTCCTTTCTGGATTTCACCACAATATCATCCACATAGGCATGAACATTGCGGCCGATCTGATCATGAAGACAATTCTGCACACACCGCTGATAAGTCGCCTGGGCACTCTTGAGCCCAAAGGGCATAGACACATAGCAGAAGGCTCCAAAGGGAGTGATGAAGGTTGTCTTCTCCTGGTCCTTAACTGCCATTTTGATCTGATGCTAACCAGAATACGCATCCAGAAAGCTCAAACGCTCGCAACCCGCCGTAGCATCAATGATTTGATCAATACGCGGGAGGGCAAAAGGATCTGCCGGGCAAGCCTTGTTGAGATCTGTGTAGTCCACACACATAAGCCAAGTGCCGTTCTTCTTAAGTACCAGCACCGGATTAGCCAACCACTCAGGATGAAACACTTCGATGATAAACCCGGCCGCCAAGAGCCTGGCTACCTCTTCACTAATAGCCTTGCGTCTTTCTTCATTGAACCGATGAAGAAACTGCTTGGCCGATTTAAACTTGGGATAGACATTAAGTGTGTGCTCAGCGAGTTCCCTCGGTACACCTGGCATGTCAGAAGGCTTCCACGCAAAGATGTCCCGGTTCTCACGGATGAACTCGATGAGCGCGCTTTCCTATTTCGGATCCAAGTTAGCGTTGATGCTAAACTTCTTGGATGAATCGCCAGGAACGAAATCAACAAGTTTAGTCTCATCAGTCGATTTAAACTTCAAGGCCGGTTCATGCTCTGTAATTGGCTTTTTCAAAGAAGTCATATCCGCCAGATCAACATTGTCCTTGTAGAACTTCAACTCCTCTGTTGCACAAACCGACTCAGCATATGCCGCATCACCTTCTTCACATTCCAAAGCGATCTTGCGGCTCCCGTGTGTTGGAAATATGCCCTAGAGGCAATAATAAATGGTTATTATTATATTTCTTTGTTCATGATAATTGTCTATTGTTCATGCTATAATTGTGTTATCCGGAAATCGTAATACATGTGTGAATACATAGACCACAACGTGTCCCTAGTAAGCCTCTAGTTGACTAGTTCGTTGATCAACAGATAGTCATGGTTTCCTGACTATGGGCATTGGATGTCATTGATAACGGGATCACATCATTAGGAGAATGATGTGATGGACAAGACCCAATCCTAAGCATAGCATAAAATATCGTGTAGTTTCGTTTGCTAGAGCTTTTCCAATGTCAAGTATCTTTTCCTTAGACCATGAGATCGTGCAACTCCCGGACACCGTAGGAGTGCTTTGGGTGTGCCAAACGTCACAACGTAACTGGGTGACTATAAAGGTGCACTACGGGTATCTCCGAAAGTGTCTGTTGGGTTGGCACGGATCGAGACTGGGATTTGTCACTCCGTGTGACGGAGAGGTATCTCTGGGCCCACTCGGTAATGCATCATCATAATGAGCTCAATGTGACTAAGGCGTTAGTCACGGGATCATGCATTGCGGTACGAGTAAAGAGACTTACCGGTAACGAGATTGAACAAGGTATTGGGATACCGACGATCAAATCTCGGGCAAGTAATATACCGATTGACAAAGGGAATTGTATACGGGATTGACTGAATCCTCGACATCGTGGTTCATCCGATGAGATCATCGTGGAACATGTGGGAGCCAACATGGGTATCCAGATCCTGCTGTTGGTTATTGACCGGAGAGGCGTCTCGGTCATGTCTGCATGTCTCCCGAACCCGTAGGGTCTACACACTTAAGGTTCGGTGACGCTAGGGTTGTAGAGATATGAGTATGCGGAAACCCGAAAGTTGTTCGGAGTCCCGGATGAGATCCCGGACGTCACGAGGAGTTCCGGAATGGTCCGGAGGTGAAGAATTATATATAGGAAGTCCAGTTTCGGCCACCGGGAAAGTTTCGGGGGTTATCGGTATTGTACCGGGACCACCGGAAGGGTCCCGGGGGTCCACCGGGTGGGGCCACCTGTCCCGGAGGGCCCCATGGGCTGAAGTGGGAAGGGAACCAGCCCATAGTGGGCTGGGGCGCCCCCCATGGGCCTCCCCCCTGCGCCTAGGGTTGGAAACCCTAGGGTGGGGGCGCCCCACTTGACTTGGGGGGTAAGTTACCCCCCTGGCCGCCCCCCCCCCCCCCTCCAGATGGGTTCTGGCTGGCGCCCCCCTCCCAGGGGGCCTATATAAAGGGGGGAGGGAGGGCAGTAGTATTTACAGCCTTGGGCGCCTCCCTCCTCCCCTGCTACACCTCTCCCTCTCGCAGAAGCTCGGCGAAGCCCTGCCGAGACCCGCTACATCCACCACCACGCCGTCGTGCTGCTGGATCTCCATCAACCTCTCCTTCCCCTTGCTGGATCAAGAAGGAGGAGACGTTGCTGCACCGTACGTGTGTTGAACGCGGAGGTGCCGTCCGTTCGGCACTCGGTCATCGGTGATTTGAATCACGGCGAGTACGACTCCGTCATCCACGTTCATTGGAACGTTTCCGCTCGCGATCTACAAGGGTATGTAGATGCACTCCTTTCCCCTCGTTGCTAGTATATTCCATAGATGGATCTTGGTGCGCGTAGGAAAATTTTAAAATTATGCTACAATTCCCAACAGTGGTATCAGAGCCAGGCCTATGCGTAGTTACTATGCACGAGTAGAAAACAAACGCAGTTGTGGGCGTTGATGTTGCCAATTCTTCTTGCCACTACTAGTCGTATCTTGTTTCGGCGGTATTGTAGGATGAAGCGGCCCGGACCGACCTTACACGTACGCTTACGTGAGACAGGTTCCACCGACTGACATGCACTAGTTGCATAAGGTGGCTAGCGGGTGTCTGTCTCTCCTACTTTAGTCGGAACGGATTCGATGAAAAGGGTCCTTATGAAGGGTAAATAGAAATTGGCAAATCGCGTTGTGGTTTTACGTAGGTAAGAAACGTTCTTGCTAGAAACCTATACAAGCCACGTAAAAACTTGCAACAACAATTAGAGGACGTCTAACTTGTTTTTGCAGCAAGTGCTATGTGATGTGATATGGCCAGAAGATGTGATGAATGATATATGTGATGTATGAGATTGATCATATTCTTGTAATAGGAATCACGACTTGCATGTCGATGAGTATGACAACCGGCAAGAGCCATAGGAGTTGTCTTTATTATTTTGTATGACCTGCGTGTCATTGAATAACGCCATGTAAATTACTTTACTTTGTTGCTAAACACGTTAGCCATAGAAGTAGAAGTAATCGTTGGCGTGACGACTTCATGAAGACACAATGATGGAGATCATGATGATGGAGATCATGGTGTCATGCCGGTGACGAAGATGATCATGGTGCCCCGAAGATGGAGATCAAAGAAGCATAATGATATTGGCCATATCATGTCACTATTTGATTGCATGTGATGTTTATCATGTTTTGCATCTTATTTGCTTAGAACGACGGTAGTAAGTAAGATGATCCCTTATGATAATTTCAATAAAAGTGTTCCCCCTAACTGTGCACCATTGCGAAGGTTCGTTGTTTCGAAGCACCACGTGATGATCGGGTGTGATAGATTCTAACGTTCGAATACAACGGGTGTTGACGAGCCTAGCATGTATAGACATGGCCTCGGAACACACGCAATACACTTAGGTTGACTTGACGAGCCTAGCATGTACAGACATGGCCTCGGAACATGGAGGACCGAAAGGTCAAGCATGAGTCGTATAGAAGATACGATCAACATGGATATGTTCACCGATCTTGACTAGTCCGTCTCACGTGATGATCGGACACGGCCTAGTTAACTCGGATCATGTTTCACTTAGATGACTAGAGGGATGTCTATCTGAGTGGGAGTTCATTGAGTAATTTGATTAGATGAACTTAATTATCATGAACTTAGTCTAAAATCTTTACACTATGTCTTGTAGATCAAATGGCCCACGTTGTCCTCAATTTCAACGCGTTCCTAGAGAAAACCAAGCTGAAAGATGATGGCAGCAACTATACGGACTGGGTCCGGAACCTGAGGATCATCCTCATAGCAGCCAAGAAAGATTATGTCCCAGAGAACCAAGACGTTATGAACGCTTGGCAGCAGCGTGCTGATGATTACTCCCTCGTTCAGTGCGGCATGCTTTACAGCTTAGAACCGGGTCTCCAAAAGCGTTTTAAGAAACATGGAGCATATGAGATGTTCGAGGAGCTGAAAATGGTTTTCCAAGCTCATGCCCGGGTCGAGAGATATGAAGTCTCCGACAAGTTCTTCAGCTGTAAAATGGAGGAGAATAGTTCTGTTAGTGAGCACATACTCAGAATGTCTGGGTTGCACAACCGCTTGTCTCAGCTGGGAGTTAATCTCCCGGATGATGCGGTCATTGACAGAATCCTTCAGTCGCTTCCACCAAGCGACAAGAGCTTTGTGATGAACTTCAATATGCAGGGGATGGAAAAGACCATTCTCGAGGTATATTCAATGCTAAAATCAGCGGAGGTGGAGATCAGAAAAGAACATCAAGTGTTGATGGTGAATAAAACCACTAAGTTCAAGAAGGGCAAGGGTAAGAAGAACTTCAAGAAGGACGGCAAGGGAGTTGCCGCGCCCGGTAAGCCAGTTACTGGGAAGAAGTCAAAGAATGGACCCAAGCCTGAAACTGAGTGCTTTTATTGCAAGGGAAGTGGTCACTGGAAGCGGAACTGCCCCAAATACTTAGCGGACAAGAAGGCCGG
Organism: Aegilops tauschii subsp. strangulata; assembly: GCF_002575655.3. Taxonomy (NCBI): domain Eukaryota; kingdom Viridiplantae; phylum Streptophyta; class Magnoliopsida; order Poales; family Poaceae; genus Aegilops; species Aegilops tauschii. The sequence continues at coordinate 599,409,439 of NC_053041.3, forward strand.
CAACGCCAAAGGTATATGTGATATACATGTAATTGATGTGTACCTTACCAGTACTCGTAGTAGCTCCTGGGTATTTGATACCGGTACGGTTGCTCATATTTGTAACTCAAAACAGGAACTACAGAATAAACGGAGACTGGCGAAGGACGAGGTGACGATGCGCGTCGGGAATGGTTCCAAGGTCGATGTGATCGCCGTCGGCACGCTACCTCTGCATCTACCTACGGGATTAGTTTTAAACCTCAATAATTGTTATTTAGTGCCAGCTTTGAGCATGAACATTGTATCTGGATCTCGTTTAATTCGAGATGGCTACTCATTTAAATCCGAGAATAATGGTTGTTCTATTTATATGAGAGATATGTTTTATGGTCATGCCCCGCTGGTTAATGGTTTATTCTTGATGAATCTCGAACGTGAAGTTACACATATTCATAGTGTGAATACCAAAAGATGTAAAGTTGATAACGATAGTCCCACATACTTGTGGCACTGCCGCCTTGGTCACATTGGTGTCAAGCGCATGAAGAAGCTCCATGCAGATGGACTTTTGGAGTCTCTTGATTACGAATCATTTGACACGTGCGAACCATGCCTCATGGGTAAGATGACCAAGACTCCGTTCTCCGGAACAATGGAGCGAGCAACCAACTTATTGGAAATCATACATACCGATGTGTGCGGTCCAATGAGTGTTGAGGCTCGCGGAGGATATCGTTATGTTCTCACTCTCACTGATGACTTAAGTAGATATGGGTATGTCTACCTAATGAAACACAAGTCTGAAACCTTTGAAAAGTTCAAGGAATTTCAGAGTGAGGTTGAGAATCAACGTGACAGGAAAATAAAATTCTTACGATCAGATCGTGGTGGAGAATATTTAAGTCACGAGTTTGGTACACACTTAAGGAAATGTGGAATAGTTTCACAACTCACGCCGCCTGGAACACCTCAGAGAAACGGTGTGTCCGAACGTCGTAATCGCACTCTATTGGATATGGTGCGATCTATGATGTCTCTTACCGATTTACCGCTCTCATTTTGGGGCTATGCTTTAGAGACTGCCGCATTCACTTTAAATAGGGCTCCGTCGAAATCCGTTGAGACGACACCGTATGAATTATGGTTTGGGAAGAAACCTAAGCTGTCGTTTCTAAAAGTTTGGGATGCGATGCTTATGTCAAGAAACTTCAACCTGAAAAGCTCGAACCCAAGTCAGAGAAATGCGTCTTCATAGGATACCCTAAGGAAACCATTGGGTATACCTTCTACCTCAGATCCGAAGGCAAGATCTTCGTTGCCAAGAACGGGTCCTTTCTGGAGAAGGAGTTTCTCTCGAAAGAATTGAGTGGGAGAAAAGTGGAACTTGATGAGGTGATAGTCACCCCTTCCGTGCCGGAAAGTAGCGCAGCGCGGGAAAATGTTCCTGTGGTGCCTGCACCGACTGGGGAGGAAGTTAATGATGATGATCATGAAGCTTCGGATCAAGTTACTACTGAACTTCGTAGGTCCACAAGGACACGTTCCGCACCAGAGTGGTACGGCAACCCTGTCCTGGAAATCATGTTGTTAGACAACGGTGAACCTTCGAACTATGAAGAAGCGATGGCGGGCCCGGATTCCGACAAATGGCTAGAAGCCATGAAATCCGAGATAGGATCCATGTATGAAAACGAAGTATGGACTTTGACTGACTTGCCCGATGATCGGCGAGCCATAGAAAACAAATGGATCTTTAAGAAGAAGACAGACGCGGATGGTAATGTGACCATCTATAAGGCTCGACTTTTCGCTAAGGGTTATCGACAAGTTCAAGGGGTTGACTACGATGAGACTTTCTCACCCGTAGCGAAGCTGAAGTCCGTCTGAATCATGTTAGCAATTGCCGCATACTATGATTATGAGATATGGCAGATGGACGTCAAAACGGCATTCCTTAATGGCTTCCTTAAGGAAGAGTTGTATATGATGCAGCCGGAAGGTTTTGTCGATCCTAAGAATGCTAACAAAGTATGCAAGCTCCAGCGCTCAATCTATGGGCTGGTGCAAGCATCTCGGAGTTGGAACATTCGCTTTGATGAGATGATCAAAGCGTTTGGGTTTACACAGACTTATGGAGAAGCCTGTGTTTACAAGAAAGTGAGTGGGAGCTCTGTAGCATTTCTCTTATTATATGTGGATGACATATTATTGATCGGAAATGATATAGAATTCTTGGAAAGTATAAAGGCCTATTTGAATAAGTGTTTTTCAATGAAGGACCTTGGAGAAGCTGCTTATATATTAGGCATCAAGATCTATAGAGATAGATCAAGACGCCTCATTGGTCTTTCACGGAGTACATACCTTGACAAGATATTGAAGAAGTTCAATATGGATCAGTCCAAGAAGGGGTTCTTGCCTGTATTGCAAGGTGTGCAATTGAGCACGGCTCAATGCCCGACCACGACAGAAGATAGAGAAAAGATGAGTGTCATCCCCTATGCCTCGACCATAGGGTCTATTATGTATGCCATGCTGTGTACCAGACCTGATGTAAACCTTGCCGTAAGTTTGGTAGGAAGGTACCAAAGTAATCCCGGCATGGAACACTGGACAGCGGTCAAGAATATCCTGAAGTACCTGAAGAGGACTAAGGATATGTTTCTCGTTTATGGAGGTGACGAAGAGCTCGTCGTAAAGGGTTACGTCGACGCTAGCTTCGACACAGATCTGGATGACTCGAAGTCACAAACCGGATACGTGTATATTTTGAATGGAGGAGCAGTAAGCTGGTGCAGTTGCAAGCAATGCGTCGGGCCCGATGACTCTCTTCTGTGACAACACTGGAGCTATTGCCCTTGCGAAGGAGCCCAGATTTCACAGGAAGACCAGGCATATCAAGTGTCGCTACAACTCCATTCGTGAAAGTGTTCAAAATGGAGACATAGATATTTGTAAAGTACATACGGACCTGAATGTAGCAGATCCGTTGACTAAACCTCTCCCTAGAGCAAAACATGATCAACACCAGGACGCAATGGGTGTTCGATTCATCACAATGTAACTAGATTATTGACTCTAGTGCAAGTGGGAGACTGTTGGAAATATGCCCTAGAGGCAATAATAAATGGTTATTATTATATTTCTTTGTTCATGATAATTGTCTATTGTTCATGCTATAATTGTGTTATCCGGAAATCGTAATACATGTGTGAATACATAGACCACAACGTGTCCCTAGTAAGCCTCTAGTTGACTAGTTCGTTGATCAACAGATAGTCATGGTTTCCTGACTATGGGCATTGGATGTCATTGATAACGGGATCACATCATTAGGAGAATGATGTGATGGACAAGACCCAATCCTAAGCATAGCATAAAAGATCGTGTAGTTTCGTTTGCTAGAGCTTTTCCAATGTCAAGTATCTTTTCCTTAGACCATGAGATCGTGCAACTCCCGGACACCGTAGGAGTGCTTTGGGTGTGCCAAACGTCACAACGTAACTCGGTGACTATAAAGGTGCACTATGGGTATCTCCGAAAGTGTCTGTTGGGTTGGCACGGATCGAGACTGGGATTTGTCACTCCGTGTGACGGAGAGGTATCTCTGGGCCCACTCGGTAATGCATCATCATAATGAGCTCAATGTGACTAAGGCGTTAGTCACGGGATCATGCATTGCGGTACGAGTAAAGAGACTTACCGGTAACGAGATTGAACAAGGTATTGGGATACGGACGATCGAATCTCGGGCAAGTAACATACCGATTGACAAAGGGAATTGTATACGGGATTGATTGAATCGTCGACATCGTGGTTCATCCGATGAGATCATCGTGGAACATGTGGGAGCCAACATGGGTATCCAGATCCCGCTGTTGATTATTGACCGGAGAGGCGTCTCGGTTATGTCTGCATGTCTCCCGAACCCGTAGGGTCTACACACTTAAGGTTCGGTGACGCTAGGGTTGTAGAGATATGAGTATGCGGAAACCCGAAAGTTGTTCGGAGTCCCGGATGAGATCCCGGATATCACGAGGAGTTCCGGAATGGTCCGGAGGTGAAGAATTATATATAGGAAGTCCAGTTTCGGCCACCGGGAAAGTTTCGGGGGTTATCAGTATTGTACCGGGACCACCGGAAGGGTCCCGGGGGTCCACCGGGTGGGGCCACCTGTCCCGGAGGGCCCCATGGGCTGAAGTGGGAAGGGAACCAGCCCATAGTGGGCTGGGGCGCCCCCCATGGGCCTCCCCCCTGCGCCTAGGGTTGGAAACCCTAGGGTGGGGGGCGCCCCACTTGACTTGGGGGGTAAGTTACCCCCCTGGCCGCCGCCCCTCCAGATGGGTTCTGGCCGGCGCCCCCCCTCCCAGGGGGCCTATATAAAGGGGGGAGGGAGGGCAGTAGTATTTACAGCCTTGGGCGCCTCCCTCCTCCCCTGCTACACCTCTCCCTCTCGCAGAAGCTCGGCGAAGCCCTGCCGAGACCCGCTACATCCACCACCACGCCGTCGTGCTGCTGGATCTCCATCAACCTCTCCTTCCCCTTGCTGGATCAAGAAGGAGGAGACATCGCTGCACCGTACGTGTGTTGAACGCGGAGGTGCCGTCCGTTCGGCACTCGGTCATCGGTGATTTGAATCACGGCGAGTACGACTCCGTCATCCACGTTCATTGGAACGCTTCCGCTCGCGATCTACAAGGGTATGTAGATGCACTCCTTTCCCCTCGTTGCTAGTATACTCCATAGATGGATCTTGGTGAGCGTAGGAAAATTTTAAAATTATGCTACGATTCCCAACACCGTGCATTGTGATAGTCCCCTTATGACTCGGCATCTTGAGCTGCAGATAGACATAACAGGGCCTTGTCATGAACTTAGCATAAGCGGGCCGTCCAAACAGGGCATGATATGGGCTCTTGATTTTCACCACCTCGAAGGTCAACGCCTCTGATCTTGAATCATGCTCATCACCAAAAGCAACCTCCAGAGCTATCTTACCAACTGGATATGCCGATTTACCAGGCACCACACCATGGAAGACCGTGTTGGACGGTTTAAGATTTTTATCTGTTAACCCCATGCGACGGAAAGTTTCATAGTAGAGGATGTTGATACTACTCCCCCCATCCATGAGTACTTTGGTGAACTTATAACCTCCCACCTGAGGTGCCACCACCAACGCCAGATGACCCGGATTATCAACCCGGGGTGGATGATCCTCTCGACTCCACACAATGGGCTGTTCAGACCAACATAAATAACGGGGCACCGCCGGTTCAACGGAATTCACTGCCCTTTTATGAAGCTTCTGATCGCGCTTGTCCAAGCTAGTGGTGAAGACATGATACTGCCCGCTATTCAACTGCTTCGGGTTGCTCTGGTAACCCGACTGTTGCTGCTGCTGCTGCTGCTGATTTCCTTGATGATTATAACTACCTTGGTTGCCCTGATTGCTTTGATTGCCATGCCCACTCTGATTACCGTGAAAACCTGAACCGGAACTGCCTCCACCGTAACCCGGGCCATGAGATCCGGGGCCTGAACCGCCGCCCGGTCCATGATCATACCGAAAAAAATTGGAATTTTTGAACTCCTGCATGATATAACAATCCTTCCAGAGGTGCATAGCCGGTTTGTCCTGCGACCCGTGCTTTGGACAAGGCTGGTTTAATAGATAAGACAGGCGCTCCGGATTGGGGCTCGGTCCTCCGCTACGCCGGGGCGGTTTACCCTTACGCCGTTGGCCCTTGTCCTGTGCGTTGGTATTAGCCACAAAATCCAAACTGTTATCCGCTTTACGCTTACCATTGTTTCCATGACCCGCCGGGTTATGCTGCTGCCCCTTGGTATTGCCGCTCTTCTTTCCCTTCCCTGTCTTGTCATCGTCAGACTCGGGATCCTTGGTACTATCAGAGTCGGCATACTTTACCAGAGCTGGCATAAGTGTTCCCATGTCATTACAATGATGTTTGAGCCGTCCCAACTTCAATTTCAGAGGTGCAAACCGGCAATTGCCCTCCAATGTTAAAACTGATGTATCAGCGTTGATGCGGTCTGATGAATGCAAAATCTCTGAAACCCGGCGCACCCAATGGGTTGTTGACTCTCCTTCCTCCTGGACACAGGCAGCTAAGTCCACAATTGACATGGGCTGCTTGCATGTATCCTTGAAATTCTGGATAAACCGGGCCCTCAGTTCGGCCCATGACCTAATGGAGTTAGCCGGCAAGTTATTCAGCCAAGTGCGAGCCGTTCCTTCCAACATAATGGTAAAGTATTTGGCGCACGCCGCATCGTCCACATCCAGCATCTCCATTGCCATCTCATAGCTTTCAACCCATGACTCGGGGGATAAATCGGCGGTGTAATTCGGCACTTTACGTGGGCCTTTGAAATCCTTGGGCAGGCGCACGTTGCGCAGCGCTGGGACGAGACACGGCACTCCCAAAGAGCTGGAAGTAACCCTGGTTCCACCGACGTGGTTGGACGAGCCGGAGTAGGTTGGCGGGCCTCATGTTGCGCCGCTAACTCGGCCTCTCGACGTGCTCTAGCGCGATCCACCACATCCTGAGCATCGCCACCGCCACCCACCGGGTTATGGCCACGGGGCGGATCACGGTTTCGCGCACTGCTTGACACGGCTGGTTCATCAATACGCCTGTTGTAGCTCCGGCTTGGGCGGGGAGTAGAATGGATCCTTTCGCGACTATATGAATAAGCCTGCTACTGAGTTAAAGTTGTCTGAAGGAGCTCCCTAGCCCGTCGTGTCTCGACCGCTACTGGGGACTCGCCTTCGACCGGGAGAGCCGCCAGTCGTGAAGCGGCAGCGGCAATGTTATCCATCGGGTTAGAATAGTGACCCGGCAGCTTTGGGACGTGTTGCGACGGAACGCTGTTCTGACGGGGCGGATCTGTTGGACGCGGCTGAACCAGCGCTCCCGTTTCAGGTGCCTCTGCCCGGTTTACCGCCGGCGGATTACTGGTCCCTGCTCCTGGGGTATTAAAGAGGTTCCTGGCCTCATAAACCGGCGGCAGGTGAGACCGGTATCTTCTCCTCATGACATCATTTGACGCACTCTGATCCAACATAAGCCGGTAAGCCTGTGCATCCAATGCGGCTCGTTCCGCAGTCATCCTGGCATCCTCAGCTGCCAGGTCGGCTTTGGCCTGAGTTATCTGATCTTTCACCTTTGCAATTTCCGAATCATGCTCATCCCGATTGGCCGGGTTAACCTCCGCCATCAATGTTGCCAAAGCGTCGAAAAAATCAGATAAAACCTGAGCTGGCGGTCGCACGGGGCCTCCTGCCCCGGCCGCTGTTGCTGCTACTGATCCGGAAATCATAGCCGCTGCTGTCGAAGAGTGGAGCGCTGGCTGTGTACCGGCCATGAAGATCGCGACCCGGTTTGGCGGATCAAAGGGGTCCGGAATACTGTCGCCATCGGAATAGCCCCCGATACGGCCATCTTGCAACTGGTACAATGACTCGGTCTCTCCGGTCGATGACACGTCGCTGGAATAAACGACGGTTTCACCACCAGATTCCGATCTATCCTCAGATTCCACTCCGTGGATGACTCCCACGAAGGCACGCTTCATGACAGGCTTAACCCGGGCAGATCTCGCACGCTGAGCCGTTTCGACGATGTCGGTGCAGATGTCCGGCTCAGGGCCCGGTTCGCCGATCTTGCCAATGAAAACGTGGATGCCGCCGAAGGGGACCCGGTACCCGTACTCGATTGAGACGGCCTCGGGGCCCCAGCTTGCGTCGTCGATGTAGAGCTTGCCGCGATGACTCTTGGTCATCCGGCCCACAGCGTAACCCTTGGTCCTTCGAAGCTGCCCTCTAAGAACTCGAAACCATCGTGCGATAGCCCCACGGTGGGCGCCAACTGTCATGGTTTTGTCACGGCAGATGTCCTCCTGAAGGGACTTAGTCGTGGAGCCATCGCAACGGGTTAGCTTAAAGGGGTTAAAGTGGACAAGGGACGCAGAGAATTTATACTGGTTCGGCCCCTTGCGGTGAAGGTAAAGGCCTAATCCAGTTGTTGTGGAATTGCTAGGGTTTCGATGACCAGGGAGCGAATACGCTTTGCCTGAGTCTCGAGTTGTTGTCTGTCGTCCCTAAACCGCCGCCGGGTCGTCCCCTTATATACATGGGTTGACACCCGTCGGTTTACAGGGTTATGAGGCCGGCTCATAAACGTGTCCGGCCCGGTCTCTACTACTTCTGCCTTACAATACAAGCATACATATCAAGGTCGGTATATGGCTACAGGCCTTAATCCGCCCTTGGGCCTTGGGCCTTCCTAAAGCGTCATCATCCTTGTCTTCATGGGCTTCATAATATAATAACTCATTATAGGGATAACCCGGCCTCTCCTGGCCGGTTTACGCCCAGTAGTAATATCCCCAACACCGGGCATACAAAGCATGCAAACAAGGACATTCTATGTAGATCAACCTATACTACCCTAATCCTCGTCGAAGGTGTCCACTATGTTCGTGCTCTACTCCGGTACATCGGCAGCCGCAACTTTGGCTCCTCAGCCTCTGCCTCCACGTCAAGTTCGATGAAAAACGCGTCGGTCGATGCCCGTTTCCTGCTGGATGGCCTGTACATAGGCCTCATCCTAGATGAACTCTGGGATGGCCTGCTGCTCCATCATCTTCGTTGCTTGCGCGACCACGAACTCAGCCATGCCGTCCTTCATGCTGAAGCCCGCAGCCGACGCGACCTCGTCCTCCGGCTGCTCCACCTCTTCCTCCTTTGAATCCGCCGCCTCCATCAGAACCGGCTGCTGCTCCGGCTCCTCCTCCTCCTCCGGCTCCGGCGAATCCTGAGGCAAGCCGGCTGCGATGCGGGCAGCGCGCCTCGCCCGGATCTCCTCCTCAATCTGGAACCGGCGCTCCGGTGTGAGCATAGCATATGTCATCTTCTTTTGCCGGGCCATGACAAAGCCAGACGGTGTGGGAAGAACGGCGAAGCGGGAGAGAGGTGGATGGGCTCGGGCTGGCGGCACAGATAGGGAGGAGATGGATGTTGCTAGGGTTGGGGGGACGCCAGCTGGTCAGTCCGGGTGTTTGATGCCCGTTTGAGGCATCCGTCTGGGTCGATTTTTTTAACTAGCCAGAGACTGGGCGTCCGCCCGAGGATGCTCTTACTCTTAGACTGTCCTTCTCCACTAAAATCATAATAGTGGTCGATTATTACGGCGATCGGCTACTTGTGACGACTCTGCTACAGTTACACCGAAGGTCACGCACGAATGTTCTATTTCCAGACTTAGGGCAATCAGCATCAGCATCATCATGCGCTCGATCGCGAGATTTCCTATAATGTCAACAAGGATGTTGAAACCATTTCAGACACGTCGCATATAGGAGTCAAAAGGCACATCCACAAAGATCACACACGTCTGAACTCGGAGCGAGACTGCTCCCTGTCAGTCCTGTATCTCATCACCCATCAGCAGCAGCAGTAAGAAGAACTGTAGCCAGACTGAAACTCACGAGCGACGGAGCGAGAAACATCTAGCCAGAATCAAGAAAACACTCAAGCAGATATCCAAATCAAGATCGGCGCGCACGGAAAGCGACCGGCGGGACGCACATCGATCGACCTCCAGCTGTTCGATCTGGCATCTAACGAAAATCTTCAGTTCTTGGATCAATCTCCAGAGAATCAAACCGAGGGGGGCGGAGAATGAAATAGTATGGAAAAAAAAGGCTAATTAAGCAGCAGCTAGTCCTGGACAATGGCGGGGTAGGTGACGAGGCGGCGGGCGCAGGCGGTGCAGGCGAACCTGCGCTTGTTCTTGAGGCAGAGCGGCAGGAAGCAGAGCACCCACTTGGCCTCCACGTCCGTGGCCACCACCCCGCCGCCGCAGTACGGGCAGCTCCCCGGCGCCTTCTGCACGCCCACCACCTTCTCCTCCTTGCCGCACACCTTCGCCCCCGCCCGCGCCGCCCTCGCCGCCGCCCCCATCGACGCCGACGCCGACGACGACGACCCCTCCATCTCGCCCTCGCCCTCGCCCGGCCGCTGCCAAATCGAAGGGTGCTGTGCTGGTCAGGAGTGCCGCTCTGCTTTCTTGGCTGGCTACCTGGCTACAAGCCTACAAGATGGATGGATATGCGGGCGCGGGGGCTGGGCGGTGGGCTTTAACGCCGGTGGCGAGGGCGAGTTACGCACTCACCAGCACGCGAGCTACCTCTCCGGCTTTTGCTGCCGCTGGTGCGGTTGGTTAACTGACATCCGGCCGTGGCAGTGGCCGCCAGCGCGCGCGCGCCCGCGTGGCGCCTACCGCGGTACGCCGCCCGTCAGCAGACGCTGTCATTTAGCTGGGGACCGGGACGAGCGCGGACACGACGGACAGGGCGCGAGGACCCCGCTGCCTGGGCCAAATTTGGGCGAGTCACTCACTCACATGCATCTCACCGCGCCGTTGGGGGATGAGATCCACCGGCGCCGGAGCTCCCCTCCCAGTGCTCCGTGACAAGGAAGCAGCTGCGCTAGTGCCCCAGGTAGGTACGTGCACGGTTCGTTTGGCTCACGGCGCACGCGCGTGCGCCGTGGCTTTTTAACCTCGTCCGGCGGCCGCCGTTGGTGCGTGCGTGCGTGCGTCCGTAGGCGGCGCGGTGGACGGGTGAATGATGTGGCCGGCTGACTCGAGAAACGCCTGCAGATATGTCCCGAAATCTGTGGTTTCTTTGGCGCAGGAAAGCTCTTGGCTTGTTCCGGGGCGGGGCGGCTCGATCGGCGCCCGGCGTCGCCGTGCACACAAGCGGAAACGGACACCCGACGGGTCGCGGATGCGTCCATCCATGTATGTATCTGGACGCCTAGCGAGGTGCGTGCGTGCGTGCTGCGCACGGCCTTATCGCACTGGGCTGACGTACAAGCTTCGGCATCATCATGCGTGTCCCGTGTGCCGTCGGAAGCCGCTGGCGTCTTCTGTTGAATATTTGAGCAGTTTTGTACTTATATAAATTAGTTCAGAAATACTGTAAATAAAACGGATTAAACATGATGATCAAACGAACAATAGTACTAATCATGTGATCAGATATCATAAAAATATTATATCTAGTACTTCCTCTGTAAAAAATGTAAGATCATTTAGATCACCAAAGTAGTGATCTAAATGATCTTATATTTCTTTACAAAGGGAGTAATAAAAAATCCAGAAACAATCCCTGGCGCAAGGGATAAAAATACGTACAACATTGAAGAAGAAGGAAAGTTCGCAACAGCGCCAGACGGCATGTCACCGAGGAAGATTTCAGCATCGCTGAAGTTATCGTGCACAAATAGGTGATGGAGAATCCAGCAGTCCCGCAAAGAGCGGCAAATTTGACAAATTTGACCTATAGACGAAATCAAATCACAGAATGAACTATCCGTGAAACTATTTCACGCGGCCGACCTTTTTGTGTGACGCCCGACACGAAGGCGCCACACTACACTGTGCAACGCCTCACAGATAGGCGCTACACGGCCAGCGTCGCACCCGTGTGATCAGAAAATTACTAAGTCAGTGTGCAGCGCCTGAGAGCTAGGCGCCACGGGTCAGCCGCGTGAAATAGTTTCACGGACAGTTCATTCTGTGATTTGATTTCGTCTATAGGTCAAATTTGTCAAATTTGCCGCAAAGAGCACTCCCAAAAACTGATTGCCTCTCTCATGTATACATGATAGTAAGAGACGTAGTTTCGAAGGCTTGCTATCTCACTTCGCGGTGCTAACCGGAAAGCCAGATGAGAAAACGGTACGCGGTGAAGGCTCTGAAACTATAGGTCGACGCATAGGTTTAAGTTGAAAGTCTCATGTTTGTGGCAGAGTAGAAACCTCATATAAACGAGATGAAACTGCTCCAATGGGGAGATGAAGACAACTAGAGCCGGTTACTAGTCCACTATAGGGAGGTGGAACTGCTTACGTCGGTTCAGATTCATCTGAAAATAGTGGAAAACATTTTGACCTTTTCTTGTGTGGCAGAAAGAGGGCAACATGTACACGTGGCATAGAACCTAACCGGACGCGGCTCGTCCATGAAACACGACGTGCATGCAAGGTGTAGTGAGGCGGGGTGAGCCGCGGAACAGGAGTACGAGTGTATGAAAACAATTTCTCTTGTGTTTAACAATAGAAAATTCATGCTTCTTGTGCTTAAGAGAAGTGGCAAAATTTTCAATGGAGGAGGAAGCATTAGCAATGATGCCTCTGAAAACAAACTTATCTAGCAACACACGATTAAAGTGCTCAAGTTTCTTGGCAAGTGACTGTATCTCATGACTCAGCTCAACTGTTGGTCATCAATTATCTTATCCATGACATACAACTTGTTGCGTGCGTCTGAGACCCCAAACTTGGCCTCGAGTGGATCCATATGAAAGGATCGATGATCTTGTCACTAAGAACACCTCTCAAGAGCGTGTCAGTGGCCTAGAACATGGTAGGTATCCAAGCACGTACATTTGACATGGGTCCTAGCCCGTCTCGGCTTTGCTCATTCACGCACACGCGACCTAGCTCCTAGCCTGACTTGGCTTGGCTCGTTCACAAAAACACGACGCACATGTGAGGCGAGGCATGATGTGACGGCCGACGAAGGAGCGCGCATGTACATATGAGTCCTAGCCTCTTCTCGAGTTCTTAATTAGTGGTGTCTAGAACAACCCACCTTACATGTTAGCCTACCACACCATCCACTATGGAGTGAGCCTAAACTTTCCACTCTCTTGCCATGCACGAATGGGACATGTGGGCTTAGGGGTTTATATCCTAGGAACTATTGATGAATAATTAATGGGTTGGCCCAATAATTCAACATTTTATGTTCTCCACCCAAACTTTTTTTCATACGACAGTGGAGAAATCTGTATTTTGAGGACCTCTTTGTTTTATAGGGTTTTCAAAAAAAAAGAAAAATATGAATATAATGCATGCTACCGTAAATCCTATCTGATTGGAAAACTAGAGGTATTTGAATAAGACTTCCTTTGGTTTCTTGGTTTGTAGGGTTCTAAAAACATAAAACATAACAATAAAAAAAATGATAGGAAATGCACACGCAAACTTTTGATAAATACATGAATTCTATAATTTGGATGTTTGGTTACAGGAATTGAAAAACACAAAAATCCTAATAAACATGGTCAAACTAAAGGCAAACCACATGAAAATGTATAGCTAGAATGTTATTGTGCCAATAAGGCTCTGAAGGAAATATGCCCTAGAGGCAATAATAAAGTTATTATTTATTTCCTTATATCATGATAAATGTTTATTATTCATGCTAGAATTGTATTAACCGGAAACATAATACATGTGTGAATACATAGACAAACAGAGTGTCACTAGTATGCCTCTACTTGACTAGCTCGTTAATCAAAGATGGTTATGTTTCCTAGCCATAGACATGAGTTGTCATTTGATTAACGGGATCACCTCATTAGGAGAATGACGTGATTGACTTGACCCATTCCGTTAGCTTAGCACCCGATCGTTTAGTATGTTGCTATTGCTTTCTTCATGACTTATACATGTTCCTATGACTATGAGATTATGCAACTCCCGTTTACCGGAGGAACACTTTGTGTGCTACCAAACGTCACAACGTAAATGGGTGATTATAAAGGTGCTCTACAGGTGTCTCCAAAGGTACTTGTTGGGTTGGCGTATTTCGAGATTAGGATTTGTCACTCCGATTGTCGGAGAGGTATCTCTGGGCCCACTCGGTAATGCACATCACTATAAGCCTTGCAAGCATTGTGACTAATGAGTTAGTTGCGGGATGATGTATTACAGAACGAGTAAAGAGACTTGCCGATAACGAGATTGAACTAGGTATCGAGATACCGACGATCAAATCTCGGGCAAGTAACATACCGGTGACAAAGGGAACAACGTATGTTGTTATGCGGTCTGACCGATAAAGATCTTCGTAGAATATGTGGGAGCCAATATGGGCATCCAGGTCCCGCTATTGGTTATTGACCGGAGACGTGTCTCGGTCATGTCTACATAGTTCTCGAACCCGTAGGGTCCGCACGCTTAACGTTACGATGACAGTTTTATTGAGTTTTGATGTACCGAAAGAGTTCGGAGTCCCGGATGAGATCGGGGATATGACGAGGAGTCTCGAAATGGTCGAGACGTAAAAATCGATATATTGGACGACTATATTCGGACTTCGGAAAGGTTCCGAGTGATTCGGGTATTTTTCGGAGTACCGGAGAGTTACGGGAATTCGTATTGGGCCTTAATGGGCCATACAGGAAAGGAGAGAAAGGCCTCTGCGCCCCTCCCCTTGGTCTGGTCCGAATTGGACTAGGGAAGGGGGGCGCCTCCTTCCTTCCTTCTCTTTTTCCCTTCCCCTTTTCCTATTCCATGTGGGAGGAGGAATCCTACTAGGACTAGGGAGTCCTAGTAGGACTCCAACCTTCTGGTGCGCCCCAGGGGCTGGCCGACCTCCCCTCCTCCATCCTTTATATACGGGGGCAGGGGGGCACCCCATAGACACAACAATTGATCCTTGAGATCTCTTAGCCGTGTGCGGTGCCCCCCTCCATCATATTACACCTCGATAATACCGTTGCGGAGCTTAGGCGAAGCCCTGCGTCGGTGGAACATCATCATCGTCACCACGCCGTCGTGCTGACGAAACTCTCCCTCAACACTCGGCTGGATCGGAGTTCGAGGGACGTCATCGAGCTGAACATGTGTAGAACTCGGAGGTGCCGTACGTTCGGTACTTGATCGGTCGGATCGTGAAGATGTACGACTACATCAACCGCGTTGTGATAACGCTTCCGCTGTCGGTCTACGAGGGTACGTGGACAACACTCTCCCCTCTCGTTGCTATGCATCACCATGATCTTGCGTGTGCGTAGGAATTTTTTTGAAATTACTATGTTCCCCAACAGTGGCATCCGAGCCTGGTTTTATGCGTTGATGCTATGCACGAGTAGAACACAAGTGAGTTGTGGGCGATATAAGTCATACTGCTTACCAGCATGTCATACTTTTGTTCAACGGTATTGTGAGATGAAGCGGCCCGGACCGACATTACGCGTACGCTTACGCGAGACTGGTTTCACCGTTCGGAGCACTCGTTGCTTAAAGGTGACTGGCGGGTGTCTGTCTCTCTCACTTTAGTTGAACCGAGTGTGGCTACGCCCGGTCCTTGCGAAGGTTAAAACAGCACCAACTTGATAAACTATCGTTGTGGTTTTGATGCGTAGGTAAGAACGGTTCTTGCTAAGCCCGTAGCAGCCACGTAAAATATGCAACAACAAAGTAGAGGACGTCTAACTTGTTTTTGCAGGGCATGTTGTGATGTGATATGGTCAAGACATGATGTGATATAATGTGTTGTATGAGATGATCATGTTTTGTAACCGAGTTATCGGCAACTGGCAGGAGCCATATGGTTGTCGCTTTATTGTATGAGATGCAATCGCCATGTAATAGTTTTACTTTATCACTAAGCGGTAGCGATAGTCGTAAAAGCAATAAGTTGGCGAGACGACAACGATGCTACGATGGAGATCAAGGTGTCGCGCCGGTGACGATGGTGATCATGACGGTGCTTCGGAGATGGAGATCACAAGCACGGTGCTTCGGAGATGGAGATCACAAGCACAAGATGATGATGGCCATATCATGTCACTTATATTGATTGCATGTGATGTTAATCCTTTATGCATCTTTTCTTGCTTTGATTGACGATAGCATTATAAGATGATCCTTCACTAAATTATCAAAGTATAAGTGTTCTCCCTGAGTATGCACCGTTGCAAAAGTTCTTCGTGCTGAGACACCACGTGTTAATCGGGTGTGATAGGCTCTACGTTCAAATACAACGGGTGCAAAACAGTTGCACACGCGGAATACTCAGGTTAAACTTGACGAGCCTAGCATATACAGATATGGCCTCGGAACACAGAGACCGAAAGGTCGAGCGTGAATCATATAGTAGATATGATCAACATAGTGATGTTCACCATTGAAACTACTCCATCTCACGTGTTAATCGGACATGGTTTAGTTGCTTTGGATCACGTAATCACTTAGATGATTAGAGAGATGTCTATCTAAGTGGGAGTTCTTAAGTAATATGATTAATTGAACTTAAATTTATCATGAACTTAGTCCTGATAGTATTTTGCAAATTTTATGTTATAGATCAATAGCTCGCGTTGTTGCTTCGCTGTGTTTATATTTTGATATGTTCCTAGAGAAAAATTATGTTGAAAGATGTTAGTAGCAAAGATGCGGATTGGATCCGTGATCTGAGGATTATCCTCATTGCTGCACAGAAAAATTATGTCCTTGATGCACCGCTAGGTGACAGACCTATTGCAGGAGTAGATGCAGACGTTATGAACGTTTGGCTAGCTCAATATGATGACTACTTGATAGTTTAGTGCACCATGCTTAACGGCTTAGAATCGGGACTTCAAAGACGTTTTGAACATCATGGACCATATAAGATGTTCCAGGAGTTGAAGTTAATATTTCAAGCAAATACCCGAGTTGAGAGATATGAAGTCTCCAACAAGTTCTATAGCTAAAAGATGGAGGAGAATCGCTCAACTAGTGAGCATGTGCTCAGATTGTCTGGGTACTACAATCGCTTGAATCAAGTGGGAGTTAATCTTCCAGATAAAATAGTGATTGACAGAATTCTCTAGTCACCATCACCAAGTTATTAGAACTTCGTGATGAACTATAGTATGCAAGGGATGACGAAAGTAATTCCCGAGCTCTTCGTGATGCTAAAATCGACGAAGGTAGAAATCAAGAAAAACATCAAGTGTTGATGGTTGACGAGACCACTTCAAGTGTTGATGGTTGACAAGACCACTAGTTTCAAGAAAAGGGCAAAGGGAAGAAGGGGAACTTCAAAAGAACGGCAAGCAAGTTGCTACTCAAGTGAAGAAGCCCAAGTCTGTACCTAAGCCTGAGACTAAGTGCTTCTACTGCAAAGGGACTGGTCACTGGAAGCGGAACTACCCCAAGTATTTGGTGGATAAGAAAGATGGCAAAGTGAACAAAGGTATATTGGATATACATGTTATTGATGTGTACTTACTAGTGTTTATAGCAACCCCTCAGTATTTGATACTGGTTCAGTTGCTAAAGAGTAGTAACTCGAAAACGGGAGTAGCAGAATAAACAGAGACTAGTAAAAGGCGAGGTGACGATGTGTGTTCGAAGTAGTTCCAAGATTGATATGATCATCATCGCACACTCCCTATACTTTCGGGATTAGTGTTGAAACTAAATAAGTGTTATTTGGTGTTTGCGTTGAGCATGAATATGATTTGATCATGTTTATTGCAATACGGTTATTCATTTAAGTTAGAGAACAATTGTTGTTCTGTTTACATGAATAAAAACCTTCTATGGTCATACACACCAACGAAAATGGTTTGTTGGATCTCGATCGTAGTGATACACATATTCATAATATTGAAGCTAAAAGATGCAAAGTTAATAATGATAGTGCAACTTATTTGTGGCACTGCCGTTTAGGTCATATTGGTGTAAAGCGCATGAAGAAACTCCATACTGATGGGATTTTGGAATCACTTGATTATGAATCACTTGATGCTTGCGATCCGTGCCTCATGGGCAAGATGACTAAAACGCCGTTCTCCGGAACTATGGAGAGAGCAACAGATTTGTTGGAAATCATACATA
This sequence comes from Aegilops tauschii subsp. strangulata, assembly GCF_002575655.3. NCBI lineage: Eukaryota > Viridiplantae > Streptophyta > Magnoliopsida > Poales > Poaceae > Aegilops > Aegilops tauschii. The sequence continues at coordinate 599,427,134 of NC_053041.3, forward strand.
CAGATGTATGTGGCCCGATAAATATTGAGGCTCGTAGCAGGTATCATTATTTTCTGACCTTCACAGATGATTTGAGCAGATATGGGTATATCTACTTAATGAAACAGAAGTCTGAAAGATTTGAAAAGTTCATATAATTTCAGAGTGAAGTAGAAAATCATCGTAACAAGAAAATAAAGTTTCTACGATCTGATCGCGGAGACAAATATTTGAGTTGCGAGTTTGGTCTTCAATTAAAACAATGTGGAATAGTTTCACAAATTCGTGCCACCTGGAACACCACAGCATAATGGTGTGTCCGAACGTCATAACCGTACTTTATTGGATATAGTGCAATCTATGATGTCTCTTACCAATTTACCACTATCGTTTTGGGGTTATGCATTAGAGACAGCTACATTCACATTAAATAGGGCACCATCAAAATCCGTTGAGACGACGCCTTATGAACTGTGGTTTGGCAAGAAACCAAAGTTGTCGTTTCTTAAAGTTTGGGGTTGCGATGCTTATGTGAAAAAATTTCATCCTGATAAGCTCAAACCCAAATCGGAGAAATGTGTCTTCATAGGATACCCAAAGGAGACAGTTGGGTACACCTTCTATCACAGATCCGAAGGCAAGACATTCGTTGCTAAGAATGGATCCTTTCTAGAGAAGGAGTTTCTCTCGAAAGAAGTGAGTGGGAGGAAAGTAGAACTTGATGAGGTAACTGTACCTGCTCCCTTATTGGAAAGTAGTTCATCACAGAAATCTGTTCCTGTGACTCCTACACCAATTAGTGAGGAAGTTAATGATGATGATCATGTAACTTCAGATCAAGTTACTACCAAACCTCGTAGGTAAACCAGAGTGAGATCCACACCAGAGTGGTACGGTAATCCTGTTCTGGAGGTCATGTTATTTGACCATGACGAACCTACGAACTATGAGGAAGCGATGATGAGCCCAGATTCCGCGAAATGGCTTGAGGCCATGAAATCTGAGACAAGATCCATATATGAGAACAAAGTATGAACTTTGATTGACTTGCCCAATGATCGGCGAGCCATTGAGATTAAATGGATCTTCAAGAGGAAGACAGACAGTGATAGTAGTGTTACTGTCTACAAAGCTAGAATTGTCGCAAAAAGGTTTTCGACAAGTTCAAGGTGTTGACTACGATGAGAGTTTCTCACTCGTATCTATGCTTAAGTCTGTCTGAATCATGTTAGCAATTGCCACATTTTATGAAATATGACAAATGGATAAACAAAACTGCATTCCTTAATGGATTTATTAAAGAAGAGTTGTATATGATGCAACCAGGAGGTTTTGTCAATCCTAAAAGTGCTAACAAAATATGCAAGCTCCAGCGATCCATCTATGGACTGGTGCAAGCATCTCGGAGTTGGAATATATGCTTTGATAAGTTGATCAAAGCATATAGTTTTATACAGACTTGCAGTGAAGCCTGTATTTACAAAAAAAAGTGAGTGGGAGCACTACAACATTTCTGATAAGTATATGTGAATGACATATTGTTGATCAGAAATAATGTAGAAATATTCTGCAAAGCATAAATGAGTGTTTGAAAGGAGTTTTTCAAAGAAAGACCTCGGTGAAGCTGCTTGCATATTGAGCATCAAGATCTATAGAGATAGATCAAGATGCTTGATAAGTTTTTTTTCAATGAGTACATACCTTAACAAGATTTTGAAGTAGTTCAAAATAGAACAGTCAAAGAAAGAGTTCTTGCCTGTGTTACAAGGTGTGAAATTGAGTAAGACTCAAAACCCGACCACGGCAGAAGATAGAAAGAGAATGAAAGTCATTCCCTATGCCTTGGCCATAGGTTCTATAAAGTATGCCATGCTGTGTACCAGATCTATTGTATACCCTACACTGATTTTGGCAAGGGAGTACAATAGTGATCTAGGAGTAGATCACTGGACAACGGTCAAATTTATCCTTAGTGGAATAAGCATATGTTTCTCGATTATGGAGGTGACAAAAGGTTCATCGTAAAGGGTTACGTCAATGCAAGTTTTGACACTGATCCAAATGACTCTAAGTCTCAATCTGGATACATATTGAAAGTGGGATCAATTAGCTAAAGTAGCTCCGTGCAGAGCATTGTAGACATAGAAATTTGCAAAATACTTACGGATCCGAATATGACAAACCCGTTGACTAAAATTATCTCACAAGCAAAACATGATCACACCTTAGTACTCTTTGGGTGTTAATCACATAGCGATGTGAACTAGATTACTGACTCTAGTAAACCCTTTGGGTGATGGTCATATGACGATGTGAACTATGGGTGTTAATCACATGGTGATGTGAACTATTCATGTTAAATCACATGGCGATGTGAACTAGATTATTGACTCTAGTGCAAGTGGGAGACTGAAGGAAATATGCCCTAGAGGCAATAATAAAGTTATTATTTATTTCCTTATATCATGATAAATGTTTATTATTCATGCTAGAATTGTATTAACCGGAAACATAATACATGTGTGAATACATAGACAAACAGAGTGTCACTAGTATGCCTCTACTTGACTAGCTCGTTAATCAAAGATGGTTATGTTTCCTAGCCATAGACATGAGTTGTCATTTGATTAACGGGATCACCTCATTAGGAGAATGACGTGATTGACTTGACCCATTCCGTTAGCTTAGCACCCGATCGTTTAGTATGTTGCTATTGCTTTCTTCATGACTTATACATGTTCCTATGACTATGAGATTATGCAACTCCCGTTTACCGGAGGAACACTTTGTGTGCTACCAAATGTCACAACGTAAATGGGTGATTATAAAGGTGCTATACAGGTGTCTCCAAAGGTACTTGTTAGGTTGGCGTATTTCGAGATTAGGATTTGTCACTCCGATTGTCGGAGAGGTATCTCTGGGCCCACTCGGTAATGCACATCACTATAAGCCTTGCAAGCATTGTGACTAATGAGTTAGTTGCGGGATGATGTATTACGGAACGAGTAAAGAGACTTGCCGGTAACGAGATTGAACTAGGTATCGAGATACCGACGATCAAATCTCGGGCAAGTAACATACCGGTGAGAAAGGGAACAACGTATGTTGTTATGCGGTCTGACCGATAAAGATCTTCGTAGAATATGTGGGAGCCAATATGGGCATCCAGGTCCCGCTATTGGTTATTGACCGGAGACGTGTCTCGGTCATGTCTACATAGTTCTCGAACCCGTAGGGTCCGCACGCTTAACGTTACGATGACAGTTTTATTGAGTTTTGATGTACCGAAAGAGTTCGGAGTCTCGGATGAGACCGGGGATATGACGAGGAGTCTCGAAATGGTCGAGACGTAAAAATCGATATATTGGACGACTATATTCGGACTTCGGAAAGGTTCCGAGTGATTCGGGTATTTTTCGAAGTACCGGAGAGTTACGGGAATTCGTATTGGGCCTTAATGGGCCATACGGGAAAGGAGAGAAAGGCTTCAAAAGGTGGCTGCGCCCCTCCCCTTGGTCTGGTCCGAATTGGACTAGGGAAGGGGGGCGCCTCCTTCCTTCCTTCTCTTTTTCCCTTCCCCTTTTCTTATTCCATGTGGGAGGAGGAATCCTACTAGGACTAGGGAGTCCTAGTAGGACTCCAACCTTCTGGCGCGCCCCAGGGGCTGGCCGGCCTCCCCTCCTCCATCCTTTATATACGGGGGCAGGGGGCACCCCATAGACACAACAATTGATCCTTGAGATCTCTTAGCCGTGTGCGGTGCTCCCCTCCATCATATTACACCTCGATAATACCGTTGCGGAGCTTAGTCGAAGCCTTGCGTCGGTGGAACATCATCATCGTCACCACGCCGTCGTGCTGACGAAACTCTCCCTCAACACTTGGCTGGATCGGAGTTCGAGGGACGTCATCGAGCTGAACGTGTGTAGAACTCGGAGGTGCCGTACGTTCGGTACTTGATCGGTCGGATCGTGAAGACGTACGACTACATCAACCGCGTTGTGATAACGCTTCCGCTGTCGGTCTACGAGGGTACGTGGACAACACTCTCCCCTCTCGTTGCTATGCATCACCATGATCTTGCGTGTGCGTAGGAATTTTTTTGAAATTACTACGTTCCCCAACAGGCTCTTAGTCTCGTTCTTCGTGCATAGGAATTTGAAAAGAAGATCCAAGGAGATGTTATAATTCCTGTGTTTTTTCCTTTCAAACCGTAACTAAAGAACAAATTTCTCCATTTTTTTCCTTTGCCTCATTACTCTAAACCAAATGCAGGAATAGTATTATTTATCATAGGTAAATTCTTATTTCTACATTTTCCCTCTACTTCTCCTTCAAACCATAGGAGCCCTAAGGCCTTGTACAATGCTAGATGCTTAGGAAAATAAACCGGGTTTTTCTGAAGCACCAGTGCCTATTTGTAAAGGAGAGACGCCTAATTAAGCGTCTACCCTGTACAAGTAAGCACCGGTGCTTGAGGAAAGCCTGGTTTATTTCTCTAAGCACCTCCCCTAAGCATCTTGCATTGTACAAGGCCTAAAAGAGCGTTTGATGCCATAGGAAAAATAAAGGAATTGCACAAAGATATTTGAGTGATGGAGATTTTCCTTCAAAATAGAGTGTAAATCAATCCTTATGAGTTTTTCCTAAGGATTCCAATCCCACGAAGCAAGGATGGTATATAGGAAAAATTCATAAAGATCCAAATCCTATAAAATTTCTTTAAATCAAGGGAGCCCTTACTTTTTTAATTACCAAGTTAACTTTGGAAACCCTTTGAAGGGGGGAGCTACGTTCCCGTTGATAGTGACGCGTGTATGGTTACTTTTGTCAATCTTGATGCTCCAAAACTCCGAGCTCGGTCTTTAATGGGACGGTGTGTGTCGGGGATATATCCCGCGGTATGACCCGGCCGGAATTGGCGGCTCATTAGTAACCCGGCGGGCGGGTCAGATGGACAACAAGGCTCAAAGCCCAGAAGGCCGGCTCATGTTATGATGGGCCGGATTAAGAGGAAAGGGATGACGAATATTTCCTTTACAAGGAAACAAGACCCGGACTTGTAATTAACTTGTAAGAGAAGATAGACTAGTCCTAGTCCTACTAGGACTCTACATGTAAGCCGCCCTTTCAACTTATATAAGGAGGGGCAGGACTCCCCAAAGAGGGACAAGCAAGAAGCAATAATTTCGAGGGCTAGACACAACTAGAGGAGAGCCGGCTTGCCGGCGACTCCCTCATGATCATAATGAGACCTAGCCTCAAACAGCATGTAGGGTTATTACCGGATGATGTTTCCCGGGGCCCGAAGCTGTCTAAACCCTTGTCTTGTGCGTTGAACCGCCCCGCGTCTCTCATCCCAATCAACCCCTCTCAAGTTACCACATAGATGCGCTGGCCTCGCGACTAAGTCCTCACACTAGGACATCTGCCGTGACAAATTCCACGACAGTTGGCGCCCACCGTGGGGCCTGCGCATGGTGGTGTTGAGTTTTTGGAGGGATTTTTCTCAGGGATCGAGAAGCTCGCGATATGTCAGATGAAAAAGTGCCAGCCGGAAAGCGCGCAAGATAACCCGGCGTGAGACAGCCTTGGACAGAGCCGGCATGTTCATCGGTTTATATTCAAAATTATGATTAAATTGAGGTTGGCAGATGCAAGTTTGATGATTGAGAGGTTAGGGTTGCGTGTGCCACCGTCGAGTTCAAATCTCTGTTGTTGTGTTTCCGCACGTGACCAGGCAATATGTCCGGGTCGCCAAATCACTGTTTTTGTCACGGCACGGAAGTTCGAGACCTGTCCGGTTACGCTGCCATATAAACTTTTGGAATCAATAGCGACACAGCAATTCACCAGGGGATTTGATAGATTACTGTTGGAATCCGAGACGGTCTGCTATGTGGTTGCAAGTAATACTACGGTGCTAGCTATTGTATCACCTGTAGCCATCCGTTCATTGATAGAAAAAAAAACAGGGAGGCTACGACCCGGATTGGATCGTGGGTACAGCTTTGCCTCTTGTCCCGGCCTGGCCTCGCCTCCGCCTCAGATGGATAGTACAGCTCCGCCGCCGCCGCGTTGAACCGCCCCCACTGGTCCGGCCCTGAGCTGCCTCGAGCCACCCCCGTGGTGTGGTCTTTCCGGCGAGTCGCCGAGCCCCTCCATCTGGTCTCCACATCGCCGGTTCACCACTGCTGCTGCTGCTGCTGCTCGCCTCGCCGGCGTCCCTCGGCCGCCTTGGTTTCCAAGCCGCCTCGGGCCGGCCCTGCCTCGCGCCGTCCCCACGGCCTCAAGCCGCCGCCTCCAAAGCCCTGCCGGGCCGCGTCCGCCCGCGGCCGCGTGCACCAGCCTCCTACGACCCGGCTGCGCGCCGCCCTCACCTCCGCCTTGTTGACGAATCGCCGCTGAACGGCCGTTCGCCTGAGTCGCCGATGCCGCGGGGGTTGACCTTGTTTCCGCCTTGCCGCGAGCTCACCTCGCCTGCGCCCTCTGCTGGCTCATACCACTGCGCGCCCCGTCCACGCAATTCGCAGCCCCTGCCAAGCTGACTCACCCCGTCGATGTGAGTAGCCTGTGCTGGTCTCCGCCTCCACCTTGAGCCACCTCCGGGAGCCGCTTCTGCCGAACGACGGCGGCTCATTTTTTCACTCGGTCCAAGCTGCTATGGATTCACATCCGCTGCAAGTCGCCACAGCTTCAGGCCTGGCCCCGCGTTGTTTCATCACGCCTCTCGCGCACCTCTGCCGCCGTGCTTCGAGGCTGGTTGTCCCGCCTCCGTCGCTCGAGGCCTCTCCTCGCCGCCCGTTGGCCGACGGAGGCTGTAGCTCCTGTTGGCCTGGCCATCATGGCCTTATGTCAATTGTCCCTATTCTGGAGTAGCAGAAGATGCAGGATTGGGAGCAGCGGCTCAATAGTGCATCACAGCGGGTTGAAGTACTTGTTCAGGTTCAGCAAGATAGGGGTGAGACAATGGATGCTTTTGGCTTGGCATTCGTGAAATTTCGAAAGTTTGTGAACTGAGAAAACATATAGCCGCAGATGGCACAACCAGGGCAGTATGGGATTCCAGCAGTATGCAGCAAAAGCAATAAAGACGAGCCGTCCATAAAGCAGTAATGGGCAAGTAAATCTGGAGCAGCCAGCCTACCACTCCGTTCTGTGGACATATGAAAAAAAAAGAGCATGACCCGGAGGGTCTCTCCTGAGCTGCTCGATGTCGGGTTTAAACCGCCGCCTTGCTGCAGGTTTATGGCTGAAGGTTTTCGACGAAAATATCATGTGCTATCTTGTCTATATATTTTATTAGCACATATTAAATTATTTGAGAAACAGCTACTCTGTCTTTCAATATATTTTATGCAGGACAAAGTCCACTACAAAAGTGGCGTTGTACTATGGACAGGAGGCTCGCGCCGATTTAAACGTTATGGCCAATTCTTGCGCCTGCGCCGGTTTAAATGCCGTGGCCAACTCTCGCGCCTGCACCGACTACCGCTGCCGCGCCCAAATCGCCCGTCCGCACCGCCTTACAACGCCGCGGACGACTTGCCCGTCCGCCCTCGCGGCCGGTTCACGCGTCCGCGCCGGCTTACAACGCGGAGGACAACTTGCTCGTCCGCACCGGCTCACAAACACCGTGGCCGGTTTATCTGTCTGCTCCCACGGCCGATTCACCCGTGAAAGGTTCCAGTTTCACTTAGTGATCATCAACTTCATAGCGGATTATTTTCGGCCTAAACACATCAGGTGATATCCATCTAAAATATATTTTTAGTACATATTATTTTTGTCAAAGAATAGTTTATGTTTGCCTTGGTCTGCAATATTGCTTATACAGGGCAATTATTTATGACAAAAAGTGATATTATACTGCGGAGATGGAGGCACGCCAACATCTTTTGGCACAGGTGGTCTTCGTTATTCAACGGACCCTCGCACCGGCTTACCACGCCGTGGCCGTCTCTCGCGACCACGCCAGCTTACAACAAGGAGGACAACTCACCCGTCCGCACCGGTTTACAACGCCACGGCCGACTCATCTGTCTGTGCCGCCTCTGATGTTACGATCGTCTTTACCGTCCGTCTCTCGCGGCCTGATCTATATCAACACACCAGGCCGCACTTGGCTGGATGAGTTGTTTATTGATTATGAGCAAGTCACTACTTGGGAAGCCCGGTTTTCTTCCAACAAACTGGAGGCAAATTATCATATATTATCAGCCGTCGTCTGCACTAGATGGTTCAATGGGCAGGTGCACGAGTCGCTGTCACTACAGTTTGGTTAAACTTCAAACAGCCAGTTGGAAGGAACCATTGGCCGAGTTGCTGACACGGCTCATACGGGATCATTTATAACCCGCCGCAGTCACCTTAACCTTCTGTGGATACACATCGTGTTATCAACACCAATGATATACAAGTTATGCCGGTTTATATCACGGTTAAATATGGAGAATCTCAAGCCAACTCCTCGAGTCATCTTGAGACTCGGGGGCTACAGTGACATGACTCGGGAACCCCGGGTCGTTGGAGGGAATGATAACCTGGTTCCGGAGGCTGCTACCATATTGATGAAACTTTAAAGGCCGTCAGAAAATTGCCGGTTCAAATAATAATGCCGGTTTAAAATCCGGTTCAAGAGATATCTTTCTCCCGCAAAGTTTTGAAGCTCTCAAATCCGGTTCAATCGTCCGGCTCAAGGTAAATTTGTATCTTATAAAGCTTTGAAGCTCTTAATATCCGGTTTACAAATTTCCGGTTCAAAAAGAGGTTATCTCTCGCAAAGTTCGAGTTCTCAGTAAAAATTAAAGGGACCAAAGAGAGTCTGTTACAAAGCACAACTCAAATATAGGTACCCTGCTTTAATGACCATTGGGAGCTGATCGTATTTGAATTTAGCTTAACCTTTTTGGTGTGACCCTGATCGTATTCGAATCAGAGTCGTTAAATATTCTCATGATCACCAGGGGCTTCCTGTTCAAACATAGGTCGTATTCGAACCAAAGAGAACATAGCTGTCGGTACCCTCTTGATCGGCACACTGCCGAGCTCACTAGGGGGCTTCTTGATCGTATTCGAATCATAGCTCAACCCCTTCTGGGAACCGACGTGGATCGTATTCGAATCAGCGTCGTTAAACAACTCTCAAGGTCATTTGGGGGCTTCCTGTTCAAACATAGGTCGTATTCGAACCAAAGAGAACATAGCTGTCGGTACCCTCTTGATCGGCAACGCCAAAGCCACTGGGGGCTATATGATCGTATTCGAATCTTAGCTTAACCCCTTTGGGACGGTTTTCTGATCGTATTCGAATCAGAAGCCTCAAATTTTTTGAAGTCTCTTTTTGCAAACAATTTTTGGATTTTATTTGAAGCTCTTTTGATCATATCTAAAGTGTATATGAGTGGTTGCTATTTAACCCGGTTTGACTTTGGATGATAAGTCACCATCATATGACAATCATAAACATTTGGAAGTCTTGATTTCTAAAGATTGGGTTATCACCCTTACTGCACAGGTCATGTAAACCGGTAGTACAAATTCAATATCACAGTGGTTATATGTGAGATATTATGACCCGCCCTGCGGTAAACCGCCAAGGGATCTTGTGATCTACTTGTGTGCAGGATAAGACTACATTTGGGTGGTTACCCGCCCTGGCTTTTAACGTTAAGTCGCCAGGGCATATGTTGTTTGAACTCTGTGCAGGATTTACAGGGCTATGACTTACATAATGATTAAGTTCAAGCCCATCATCAAAGATTGAAATTGGTTTTCTCAAAGGCTATAAGCCGCCGGGTTGTAAAAATTCCGGCTTACAATGGAGGCGTAATAAATCGCCATCAGCCAAGAGCCGCCGGGTATTTAAACTCCGGATTTACTTGTCAACAGATAAGGTATTTGGAATCTTTAAATAGCAAACTTGGCTGGATTTTCATTATGATTTGAATGATTGAGGTTTTCAAACCGGGTTAGTCAGATCTTTAATAGCCAACATGGCTGGATTTTTATTATGGTTATCAGAAACTAATATTATGATTGAGGTTTTCAAAGTCGCTTCAGCGCAATGGCTATTATTTTATCAATGGATATGATTTATTCTACAATGGAAGGAATAGTTTCGAGTCGCTGCAGGCTGACAACCCGGCACTTGGGGGCTACATTATTCAAATTGAGATTACATCAAATGTGCAAGTCCCATGTCACTGCCAGCATGCACCATGGCACTTGGGGGCTAATGCAAGATTACTTTTTATTGGCCTTGTTGAAGACCCGACTCATCATATTATGATAAACCGGCCCTTGGGGGCTACCAATTGCTCCTGTCAACAATTCAAGGTACATAAGTCTTAATCCATTATATTGAAGGATCCACTGTTTAGTTGGTAAAGCACAAAGCTCTTAACCTTGTGGACGTGGGTTCAAGCCCCATGGTGAGGGTTACATCATATGATTATTTTTAATGAAAAGTCCCAGCTCAGTATTATCTTACTAAGCCGGCCCTTGGGGGCTACACATTGCTGTTCAAATTTACATGATCATATTTATAAAGTCCCTGCTCATTATTGCACAATGACCCGGCCCTTGGGGGCTACACTGGTTGAAGTTTTTGAGAATCAGGCAATTACAAGTCCCAGGTTGCTGCAAGCATGACAACCCGGCACTTGGGGGCTACGTAATATGGAATATTCAGTTTTTACTAGTGATTGGGATGAACAACATGGATTTCTTCAAAGTGGCAGTATTCATATTGAAGCAAGTCTTAAGCCATCGCTTTGTTCTGCTCAAGACTTGGGGGCTACAGGTATTATATTATTATCAAAGAAATATCTTCAATTTCTCTGTTTTGAGCAAAACCAGATTGATCCGGTGTCACCAATCATTATGACCCTGTGTCTGTAAACCGGCGTCATTAACAATCATAAACCGGCGTTGCCGACAATTATGACTTGGCATCATCTATTTATAACCCGGCAATTATGGTACTCATAAACCGGCAAGTTTTATATCTTTAAGCCGGATGAATATAAGTTGAATATTTGAAGACCAATATTTTTGTCAAGTCAGAGCATTGAAAGCCGATTCAAGTGGATTGTTTCTTACAATATTTCTCTATAAGAGACCAATGCCAGCAAATTGACTCTGAAGTTGGCCTATTGACCCGGATTTCTCAAAAGAAGTATCTGGATTTTTTGCATTCACAAAGTTTGAACATATCTACTAAAGGAGATTTTCTATGAGTTCATGGGCATGTATCAAGAAAGAAATGACAAGGATTTAAAGATGATCAGGTGCCGGCTTACAAAATTTAACCCGGAGCACAACCTATCAAGTTTGTTCTTGTGTTTATTTTACAGGATCAGTTTAACATGGATAAATCCAAATTAAACTGGGGGCTAATGTCGGGGATATATCCCGCGGTATGACCCGGCCGGAATTGGCGGCTCATTAGTAACCCGGCGGGCGGGTCAGATGGACAACAAGGCTCAAAGCCCAGAAGGCCGGCTCATGTTATGATGGGCCGGATTAAGAGGAAAGGGATGACGAATATTTCCTTTACAAGGAAACAAGACCCGGACTTGTAATTAACTTGTAAGAGAAGATAGACTAGTCCTAGTCCTACTAGGACTCTACATGTAAGCCGCCCTTTCAACTTATATAAGGAGGGGCAGGGCTCCCCAAAGAGGGACAAGCAAGAAGCAATAATTTCGAGGGCTAGACACAACTAGAGGAGAGCCGGCTTACCGGCGACTCCCTCATGATCATAATGAGACCTAGCCTCAAACAGCATGTAGGGTTATTACCGGATGATGTTTCCCGGGGCCCGAAGCTGTCTAAACCCTTGTCTTGTGCGTTGAACCGCCCCGCGTCTCTCATCCCAATCAACCCCTCTCAAGTTACCACATAGATGCGCTGGCCTCGCGACTAAGTCCTCACACTAGGACATCTGCCGTGACAAATTCCACGACAGTGTGTGTGTGTGATGGTGTGTGCGTGTGCATCTACATTGTACCCAATGTTTTTTCTAATATCCATGTTGTAAGCCAAACACGTGGAGCTCATCGTCGGCTGCTCGTTAGCCTCCTCTGCTCAGCCATCTCGCCCATAGTCGGCTCATCCTCCGCCTTCGCTTCTTACATCCTCTCCAGCTCCTTCTGGCGCTCAGTAAGGCCTTCAAGTAGAGGTTGAGAGGAAGTTGGGAGGACAAAGATGAACCTGCGGGCGGGACAACAGTGTCAGTGAGAGGGGGCGTGGGTAGACAAACTGTTAAATGGATGCAAAAGTATAAGAATATGTAACATGGTAAATGATTTTTTTAAATAATTACACGAGAAGCAATACTAGTAAAAGTTAAAATTTCAAGAGAGACTAGTGGCATTAATTGGCATAAACTTGTCTACTAGTACTTTCTCTTCCATTATTAAAAAATGATTTGAACTAATAATATCCGAGTGAACTAAGAGCAGATAAAAGAGAGCATGTGTACGTAGGATATTATTAGGCGAAAGTCATCTTTTGATCCTGAGCTCATATGCTCCCGCATGAACAGTAAAATCGAAAAAAATATTAATTTTTTTAAAAAAATTCCAATTTTTTTTGAGAGAAACATTGACAAAAGTTCTAAGTGCCTGCAAAAATTCATCATGAAATCACATTCCTGTAAGGCGTGGCAAAAAAAACAAATTCAGTACTTCAAAATGCTTTTGAAAGTAACTTTTTCAGAGTACTGTTTTTGTTTTTTTTTCATGCCTTCTAGGAATCAGAGTTGCAGACCATAATGGCTGCTCGCCAACAAAAAGGGTTTGCAGGTCTCACCAATAAGCACGTACTGTACTACGTGTCGGCGGATTATTCATCCTTCCAGTTCCAGCCCAGCGCTATAGATTGAAGCTTCAACCGACACGTGCATGGGACCTTTGGCTTGTCCCATCTCTGCATCTCACCGTCCGGTGCAGTGATACGGGTCAACTATTTGGTTGAACTGGCGCGCCCCTCCTGCGCACGGCCGGCCGGTCGAGAACAGTGCTGGCCAGTTGGGAACCGGCGACGACCACACACAGACACACAGTCCAGCGACGTGCCTGGCCAATGTCGTTACTGTTCAGTGTGGTGGACGGCTCTTTAAAAAGTTGATAGGGTGGCACTGCTCACTGTTTTTATTTCCGAGAATATGACTGTTCACCGTCAGTACGTGGGCTACCATATGGGGTTGTGGATTGTGATTGCTGACCTGGATTCTTGTTTGATTGATGAATTCTGTCGCTGCTCCTTTTTATGGTTGTTGTGAGATAGTTAGTAGAGCTAAGTAATTATTGTGTGGAGCTACAGTTAGAGACCACAAAGGTAATCTTATTGCTGCATCTACCTCTGCCTTGTGAATGTGGCAGATGTCGTCTCCGTGGAAGCGACATCACTCCTTGAAGGCTTAAAGTTAATTCAAAGCGTGGGGTGCAGCAATGCCTTAGTAAGGATGGACAACATTATAGTGGTCAATACTCTACGTCATACAGTCTATGGTGGCGGCTCCAGTTTTAGATGATTGCAGAGAGCTATTAAGAGAGTCAGGGAAGGTTGCTATTGAGCATTGTAATAGAAAGTCTAATGTTGTTGCTCATGAGCTAGCTGAGTGAGGGCGTGTAAAACACTCCTTCTGTATGGGTGGATGCACCTCCTGTTTTAATTGCTAAATTTTTGGCAGACGATGTAACTATTATTTGAGTTTTAATAAAGCTAGCCATGAATGCCTTCCATAAAAAAAGCAATTACCGTGTCAAGATCATCCAGCAACGTGGGTCCACCACAGGTTAAACCTTGCGGCGACTGAGACGCGATTGTCCAAGCGATCGATAGGCAGCGCCTAGGGTTAGGGTTTCTCATATGTGGGTGGTTTTATCCGGAGGTGTAGAGGCTACGACGTGTGTGGTCCCGACACTAGCTGTTAGGTGTTCTCCTCTCCGCACAGGATCTCAATGGAGGCACGGGTGGGACGAGTTGTGACTACTCTGACGAAGACATCAACTCCGAAGAAAACGATGGATGTATCCACAAGCAGGGATCCCCCAAGATCTCCGGTTGATGGCAAATCTTTGGAGGAGGCTGCAAGCCTTTCAGCAAGGCCGGGGGGGGGGGGGGGGGGGGGCAATTTTGATTGAGAAGGAATCAAAGGGCTTGTTCTTCGCTGATTCTGGACCGGATCTGCCCAAAACTCCAAAGTGGTCGGCAGTGGGCAAGGTATGCGCGCCGAGGCCCTTGAATATACATGCTTTCGAAAGGGCTATGCAAAGAGCCTGGGGTCTACACCGCGATGCTCGATTAAAAGACATCTTCGTTTTTGTTCTTCACTACATCATCGAAGGGGACTGAAACATTTTGAAAGATAATGATGGAAACACAAGTCTGCTCGAGATGGTGTTTGACACTATTGAAACTTGGGTCAGGGTAAAGATCTTCTGGTGGATAAGAGGTCGGAAGAAAGGCTTTGGAAAACTAGCTAGGTGAAGTTGCGAGGGTGAATGTTTTTTTAACACAATACAATTGCACATGCACTCACCTCTATGGATGCACGCACACACGCTACCCCTATGAGAACCTTTTAGGTACTAAGCCAGATATTAAAACTTGCAACGTTCGCAAATGCCAACCCGTCACGGAAAATGTTCGCCAGATATTACCGTCCAAAAATGCTTTGGTGAACCAACCCGTGGTTGGATAGTTAGAGGACTGTGGTATTCCCAGCCCACCGGGGTTCAAATCCTGCTGCTCGCATTTATTCCTGGATTTATTTCTGCATTTCCGGCGATGCGCATTTAGTGGGAGGAGACATTCCCGTCGACGACGAGGTGCCTACGGTGACTTCGTAAATTTAAAGATGATATGTCGGCTCAGTCTTTGGAGGTGCTCATAGGGGTAAGGTGTGCGTGTGTGCGTTCATTGGGCTGAGTGTATGCGCGTGTATACGAACGCTTGCGTGTGTATTGTGTTAAAAAAATGCTTTGGCCGGCGACGCGATGCCCAGCCCCTCGTGCTCGTTTTTTTTTCTTCCATTTTTTCAGAAAAAATCCCTCGTGCTCGTCTTTTTAGCACAGCCCCTCGTGCTCGTTTTTTTTTCTTCCATTTTTTCAGAAAAAATCCCTCGTGCTCGTCTTTTTAGCACAGCCCCTCGTGCTCGTGGCCTGCCGCCGCTGCGTCGGCAGAGACGGGCCGGGACACGCACGGGCTCCTGGGCCGGCCCGGGCGTGGGTCCACGAGACGTCAACGGTCGGATCCCCCCGACGGATCTCGGTCGGCTGTCGAGTCCCTCTCAAATCCCAATCACTTTTTAACTTGCCTCCTTCTCCCCCCTCCCTCCCCCAAATCGGAAGCCTAGGGTTTCCCCCGCCGACGAGCCCCCCACCGCCGCCGGCCGCTCCTCGCCGCAATCCTCTCCCAACCTCTTCCCCGCCGCCCACCGCCTCAACTGCTCGCACTCTCCCCTCCCCTCCCCGCCGCGGCACCCAGCCGACCGACCCCTTCCCGACCCCCCCGTGGCGGATCCGGCGAGCGGCGGTCTCCTCCGACGCCTTGTCCGCTACCTGGTAAGCGATGAGAAGTCGAGTTGTCTTGCAGGATGGATGTGTCGTTCGGTTCCGCGCTGGTGTTTCACTTCGCGTCCTAGCGGTGGTAGGGTGCGTAGGAGACGCTGGTTGCCTGCTCCGACCGATTGGTCTTGTATCTAATCCGATCCAATCTCGTTCATTAGCGGAGACATCTCGCTGAATTCTGGGAGGGGCGTTCTGTTTTCGTCCTAGTTCTTGTGCGTCAAGTAGATGCACAACGCCTCTGTTGCTCGTTAGGAGTTAGCAATGGCCATTGGGGCCCTGGGATCATGCAGGAACGCAAGGTCAAATGGTAACAGCCCCTAGATGTAGCAATCATCGTGTGTGCTTGTGTCTGGAGTTGCGTGCAGGATAGTGCATTGGCGGGAAGCCGGGAAGGGGTTGTGGCGCGACGTGTATGGATGGCGGGGAAAACAGGGGGTGCAGAAGTTGATGGTTCCTTTTTGAGTAAATTCACCCGCGTAAATAGCTCCGTACAAAATTGACACAATTATGACAGCAGCATAAATTTACCGATGTATCATTCACACGTGCAGCACCGTTGTGTAGCAGCATTAAGTTACTGATGTTTCATTCACACGTGCAGCACCATCGTTTAGCAGCATTAAGTTACTGGCATAGCGCCCACACGTGCGCCTAGCATGTGCGAGCACACGCTTACTTGC